>NC_049251.1:38512154-39222696 GCF_011100685.1 Canis lupus familiaris
AGGTGTAATGATAATATCTCATTACATAGATAATATCAATAGAGAGATAGACAGTATAAGAAAGGACCAGATGGAAATTCTGAAGTTGAAGAATGTAAGAACTGAAATGAAAAATCCAGTAGAGAGGCTCTACTGATAGTAGATTTGAGCTCACAGAAGAAGGAATCAGCAAACTTGAAAACAGATTTATAGAGAATATGCAATCTGAAGTAGAGAGAAAAAAGGATTTAAGAAAAATGAACATGGCTTTAGAGAAAAGTGGGATACTGTTAAATGTACCAACATAAGCATAATAGGAGTATCAGAAAGAAAGGAGAAAGAACATAAAAATATTTGAAGAAATATAACTTCACAAATTTGATGAAAAACATTGATCTACACATCTAAGATGCTTAATGAACTTCAGATAGGATAAACATGAAGAGATCTGCACACACACATTGAAATAACTTTTGAAAGTCAAGGACAAAGAAAATCTTGAGAATAGCAAGAGAAAAATGACTTGTCATATCCAAGGAAGCCCTAATGGAAGTAACAGCTGCCTTCTCACCAGAAGCAATGGAGGCCAGAAGACAGAGGTATGACATATTCAAAATGCTAAAAGAAAAAAAAAAAAAACAAAAAACCCTGTCAACCAAGAATCTTACATTCAGCAAAACTAGCTTTCAAAAATGAAAGCAAAATAAAGACATTCTCAAATAAGAATTGAGGGAATTTGTTATTAGCTGACCTATCTTGCAAGATATACTAAAGGAAGTTTTTCAGGCTAAAAGCAAGTGAACCCAGAAAGTAATTCAAAACCATGTGAAAAATCAGAGTGAAGGTAAAGGTAATTATGTAAAAGACAATGTAAGTGTATATTTTTTCTTTCTTCTCTTAACTAATTTAAAAATAGTTGTATAGAACAATATGTCTATAGTTGTATTATTGAGTCTATAACATATAGAAATGTAATAAATTTGATAATAACAGCAGAAAGAAAGTAGGTGGAAACAAAGCTGTATTGGAGTAAGTAAATGACAACAGCTTGTAACTTGGATCCACAGGAACAAATGAGATAAAAATTGGTAAGTAATAAACTCTGTAAATATATACTGGTTCTCCTTCTCTCGGCTTCTTTAAAATATATACCAATATATAAATGTAATAATCTCAACAATGTAGTGTTGAGTTTGTAACTTGCATAGACATTTGTAAACACATAATTTATAAACATATTAACATATCCATAACAATATATAACATATAATAATAATAACACAAGGAAATGGGAACAAAGCTGTATAGGAATAATATTCTTATAGCTCACTCTGATTAAGGTAGAATAAATTTGAAATCGATTCTGATAAGTTAAGATGTAAATGGAGATCCTAGAACGACTACTCAGAAAATAACTAAAAATATAATTAAAATATAGTGAAAAATTATTAAAGAAATTAAGGTGTTACACTAGCAAGTATACATTTATGCAAAACAAAGTAGTAAAGGAGGAAGAGAGAAAAATGGTTAAATATACGGAAAACAAAAAGTAAAATGGTAGACATAAATCCAACTATGTCAATATTACACTAAATGTGTCAGCTATAATCAGAATTTTATTTATGTATGTATGTATGTATTTATTTATTTATTTATTTATTTATTTATTTATTAAAAGATTTTATTTATTCACGAGAGATACACAGAGAGAGAGGTAGAGACACAGGCAGAGAGAGGAGCATGCTCCATGCAGGGAACCCGATGTGGGACCCCATCCCGGGACTCCAGGATCACACCCTGGGCCGAAGGCAGTGGCTCAACCGCTGAGCCACCCAGGCATCCCCAGAATTTTAAATAAGTCATTGAATTGTACTGTATATATAAAAAGTGGTTATTAGTGTATATAAGCTACATAGCCTTAAACTGATTTTTAAAAAATTACACTAAATGTGAGTGGGTTACACAATCTGATCAAAGGTAGAGATGGTCATACTGGTCTGAAAAAGCAAGCTGCACCTAACTATGCTGTCTATAAGAGACACACTTCAGAATCAAAGATACTAATAGATTGAAAATAAAATTATGGATGAAGATGTTATGTAAAACAACAACAATAGCTGCAAACAAAGCTGGACTGGCCTTGCTAATAGTCAAAATAGACTTCAAAACAAATATGTAACTAGATATTTTATAGTGATAAAAGGGCCAATCTGTCAGGAAGACATAGCAATTACAAACATACATTCACCTGGAAACAGGGCAACAACGTATGTTAAGCAAAACCTTAACAGAATTGAAGGGATAAATACACAATTCAGCAATAAGAGTTGAAGACTTCAATGTCCGACTATAAATAATGGGAAGAACAATTAAGCAGAAGATCAACAAGGAAATAAGAGTTGAACAATACTGTAAACCCCATAGATCCAACAGACGTTTAGGGACTCTCCACCCAAACAGCAAAATATATATTCTTCTCAAATGCACATAGAACATTCTCTGAAGTAAGCCATATGCTAGGCCATAAAACAAGCCTCTGTAGCTGTAGATTGAAATTATAAAATGTATGTTCTCTGACCATGATGGAATACAAGTAGAAATCAATAGCACAAAGAAATTTGAGCATTTCACAATATGCGGAAAATAAGAATATACTCCTTTAAAAAAAATTGAAATTCAACTTGCCAACATATATATAACACTCAGTGCTCATCCCATCATGTGCCCTCCTTAGTACCTGTCACCCAGTCACCCCATCCCCCCACCTTCCTCCCCTTCCGCAATTCTTTGTTTCCCAGAGTTAGGAGTCTCTCATGGTTTTCCCACTCAGTTCCCCTACATTTTTCCCACTCAGTTCCCCTACATTTCAGAACATACTTCTAAAACAACCCCCTGAAGAACCAAATAAGAAATCACAAGGGAAATTAGAAGATATTTTAAAGTGAATAACAGAGAAGACATAATATATCAAAACTGGGATGCAGCTAGGCAGGGCTTCAAGGTAAATTTATAGCTTTAAATGCCTATATTAAACAAGTGGGGCACCTGGGTGGCTCAGTCAATTAAACATCCAACTCTTGATTTCAGCTTAGGTCATGATTTCAGGGTCATTAGATTAAGCCCAATGCTCAGCTCCACATTGAGTCTGGAGCCTGCTTAAGATTCTCTCCAAAAAAAATAAAAAATAAAAATAAAAAATAAATAAATAAAAAAGATTCTCTCTTTCCTTCTCCCTCTGCCCTACACCCCCCTCCCATTGTTTCTCCCTCTCTTTTTAAAAATTTTTATTTATTTATTCATGAGAGAGACAGAGAGGCAGAGACATAGGCAGAGGGAGAAGCAGGCTCCCTGCAGGAAGCTGGATGCAGGATTTGATCCCAGAACCCTGGGATCACAACCTGAGCCAAAGGCAGATGCTCAACCACTGAGCCACCCAGGTGCCCCCCCAAATATATATATAAAATAAATAACAAGAAATATCAATCCATAACTCCACTTTCTACTTTGAGACATTAGAAAAGGAGATCAAGCTGAACATAAAGTGAGCAGATGGAAGGAAAGTATATAGAGTAGAAATTAATGGAATAAAGATTAGAAAAACAGAAAGCCAATGAAATAAGTCAGTTCTTTGAAAAGACCAATAAAATTGAACAAACTTTTAGCTAGACTAACCAAGAAAAGAGAAAGAAGGCTCAAAATTCTAAAATCAGAAATGAAAGATAAAACCACACTACTGACCTTAGAAACATAAAAAGGGTTATAAGTGAATATTATGAACAACTGTATGCCAATAAGTTAGATAAATTAGATGAAATGGAAAAACTCTCAGAAAGACAACGACTGAAACTGATTCCAGAAGAAACAGAAAATATGAATAGATTTGAATTAGTAATTTTGAAACTTCTCACAAGAAAAGCCCAAGCCCAGATTTCACTAGTGAATTCTACCAAACATTTTTTTAAAAAGATTTTATCCATTTATTCATGAGAGACACAGAGAGAAAGAGAGGCAGAAACACAGGCAGAGGGAGAAGCAGGCTCCATGCAGGGAGCCCAACACGGGACTCGATCCCGGGTCTCCAGGATCACACCCTGGGCCGAAGGCAGGCACTAAACCGCTGAGCCACCCAGGGATCCCTCTACCAAACATTTGAAGAAGAATTAATACCAATTCTTTATAAACTCTTACAACAAATAGAAGAGGGAAAACTTCCAACTCATTCTATGAAGCCAGTACTACCCTGATATGAAAACCAAGGGCATTATGAGAAAATAAAATTACAAACTAGTATCTCTTTGAATATAGATATGAAAAAGCATCATCAAAATACTAGCAAACTAAATCTAGACTATGAAAAGAATCTAGATTCTTTTGTAAATTCTTTTTAAAAAATCTAGAAACACCATGACCAAGCGGAATTTTTCCTGGAATGTAAGGTTTGCTTAATAAAATACGCCACATTAATAGAATAAAGAACAAAAGCTACACAATCATTTCAATAAATACAGAAAGCATTTGACAAAATCCAACACACTTTCATGATTAAAAAACCACTCAGAAAAACAAAAAACAAAAACAAAAAAACAAAAACCACTCAGCAAACTGGGAGAGGGAAGTGTCTCAACCTGATATAGGGTATCTATGTACTTAATGGTAAAAGTCTGAAAACTTCCCCCTATGATTGGGAACAAGACAAGGATGTTTACTCTCATCAGTTCTGTTCAACATGGTACTAAAGGTTTTCCCAGGGCAATTAGCCAAGAAGATGAAATATAAGACATTGAAATTGGAAAGGAACTTCTATTTGCAGAAGACATGATCTTGAATGTTGAAAATTCTAAGAATCCACTAAAAAACTGCTAGAACTAATAAACAAGTTCAGTAAGTTTACAGAGTATAGTATTAATATACAAAAATCAACTATCTTTTTACGCATTAGCAATTAACACATGAAAAATTCCATTTACTATAGCAGAATAAAGTATTTAGGGGTAAATTTTTATTTTTTTATTATTACTTTTAAAGATCTTAAAAATTTATTTGAGAGAGAGAAAGAGAGAAAGAATGGGTGGAGAAGCAGAGAGAGAGAGAGAGAGGGACAAGCAGACTCCACATTGAGCATGGAGCCTGATGTGGGGCTTGATCCCACAACCCTGAAATCACAACCTGAACAGAAATCAAGAGTCAGATACCCAACCAACTGAGCCACCCAGGCACCCCTGTCAGAGTAAATTTTTAAAAAGAGGTGCAAATTTTATACTCTGAAAACACAAACATTGCTGAAAGAAATTAAAGATGATCCTAGGAGCACCTGGCTGGCTCAATTGGTGGAGTGTGAGACTCTTAATGTCAGGGTTGTGAGTTTGAGCTCCATATTGAGTGTAGAGATTACTTAAAAATAAAATTAAATAAAATAAAGATGATTTAAATAAATAGACATCCTGTGTCTGTGAATTGGAAGACTTAATATTAAGATAGTAATATTCCCCCAAACTGATCTGCAGATTCAATACAATTGGCATCTTTGCATAAATTGACAAGCTGATTATAAAATTCATATGGAAATTCAAGGAACCCAGAGTAATCAAACAATCTTGAAAAAAAGTAAAGTTAGAAGAGTCACATTTCCAGATTTCAAAACTTAACACAAGTCAATAGTAATTAAGACAATGTGGTACTAACGCAAAAATAGACATATGGATAAATGCAATAGAATTGATAGTCCAGTAATAAACCCATATATCTAAGGTCAATTGATTTTCCATTGGGGTGCCAAGACCATCCAATGGGGAAAGAATAGTCTTTCTAACAAATGGTTCTGAGAATCTGGGTATCCACATGTGGAGAATGGCATTGAGTCCTTACCTCACACCATACACAAAAATTGACTCAAAATGGATCAAAGAGTCAAATATAAAAGCTAAAAAAAAACTCTTAGAAGAAAATATAAGGTAAAGCTTCATGATCATGAATTTGGTATTGTTAGATATGACACTAAAAACATAAGCAACAAAACAAAGACCATCAAAATTAAAATCCTTTTTGCTTCAAAGGACCATTTTCTGTTGGTTTCAGTCTATCCATAGTGATACTATTGAATAGAAAGGCCCAAGACACTTGCCTGGGCCCATACTACTGTACTGACCACCACCACCATCCTGCCAACATTTCTCCATCTAGAGTCAATGCTGAAGCTAGACTGGCCCTTGTGGGTCTTATGATTTCAAGACATACCTCAGCAATAACCATCAGGGGACTTTGAATAAAAACAAGGCTTATAACTTGGCAGGTTTTGGAGGATACATGCCCTCCCTGAGGGTCACACAGCAAAGCTGCAGATAGAGAGAAAGAGGTAGAGGAAATGTGAAGACCTGGCGTTCTGCCCTTGGGGTTGGGGTGGGTGCCTAGAGTTTCATGAATTCCCTTTTTATTGGAAAATTAAAAACAGAGCAGCCTGGGTGGCTCAGCGGTTTAGCACTGCCTTCAGCCCAGGGCGTGATCCTGGAGACCCAGGATAGAGTCCCATGTTGGGCTCCCTGCATGGAGCCTGCTTCTCCCTCTGCCTGTGTCTCTGCCTCTCCCTCTGTGTGTGTGTGTGTGTCTCATGAATAAATAAATAAAATCTTTAAAAAAAAGAGAGAGAAAATTTAAAACATAAGAGTGGGAATTAGAGTATGGGAAGAGAAAAACAGGGATCAATCAAATGTCCATTATCAAGGTTACTCAGGACTTTCTGAAAGGGAAACTTCACGGGTGGGGGTGGCCTGACTCCTTATCTAGTTGTTTAACTAGTAGCTGCATATAGAGCTGGAAATATATTTATTCAAGATGTCTTTGAAATGGATGCCTCAGGAATCAAAAGTTTAATGCCACAGGCTTGTATTATGATCTGCGGTGACTCTTTCCAAATAAGGTCACCACATCCTGAGATACTGGGTGGTTAGGATTTCAACATATCTTTTTGGGGAACACAATTCAACCTATAGCATACACTGGTCAAGAAAGTAAAAAGACAACGTATAGAATGGGAGAAAGTACTTAAAATGTATGGGTCTGATAAGGGACTTGTATTTAGCATATATAAAGAACTCTTTCAACCCAATAATAAAAAGACAAATTTAATCCAATTAAAAATGGGCAAGTGATATGAATAGACATCTCTCCAAAGAAGATATACAAATAGCCAATAAGTGCATGAAGACAATGTCAACATCATTAACCATTAGGAAAATGCAAATCAAAACCACAATGAAATACCATGTCATAACCACTATAATAAAAAGGATAGGTAACAAGTGTTGGCAATGCTGTGGAGAAATTTGAACCCTCATATATACTGCTGGGAACGTAAAATGGCACATTTGCTTTGAAAAATGGTTTGGAAAAAAAAAAAAAAAAGAAAAATGGTTTGGATGCTTCTCCAAAGGTGAAATGTAGAGTTATCATATATGATAGCAGTTCTACTCCTAGGTATATCCCCAAGAGAAATGAAAACATATGTCTACACAAAAGCTTGTACAGGAATGCTCATAATAGCTATATTTATAATAGTCAAAATATCGAAAAACCCAGTTCGGTTAAATATATATATATATATATATATATATATATATATATATATATCCCAGTTATATATATATATATGTCCAGAATAGACAGGTCTATATATAGAGAAAGTAGATTAGAGTTTACCTAAGGCTGAGCGATTTGTGGGGAGGTGGAGAGTGACTGGCAATAGATGTAGTTTCTTTATGGGTAATGAAAATATTCTAAAATCAATTGTGGATAGTTATACAACTCTATGAATACCTTAAAAACCATTAAATTGTTTAATTTAAATGAGTGAATTGGATGGTGTGTGAATTGTACTGCAATAAAGCTGTTTTCTGGAGCATCTGAGTGGCTCAGTGGTTGAGTGTCTGCCTTTGGCTCAGGTCATGATCCAGGGGTCCTGGGATTGAGTTCTGCATCAGGTTTCCCACAGGGAACTTTGTTTTCCCTCTGCCTATGTCTCTGCCTCTCTCTCTCTCTCTCTCTCTCTCAATCTCTGTGTGTGTGTGTGTGTGTGTGTGTCTCTCATGAATAAATAAATAAAATCTTTTTTTTTAAAGCTGTTTTTAAAAATGGAAAGTAGATCCCAGAAAAGTCCAGAAAGTGACATCAGATCTTATACAAACAATCAGGAATAAGACCAGCATCAAACCCCTCAATAGCAACATTTGAAGCTAGAAGTCTGCTTTACAGATGCTGAGGGAAAATAATTTTCAACTCAGAATTCTATACCCAGCCAACGTATCAATACAATACAAGAGTAGAATATAGATATTTTCAGATATGCAAGGTTTGAAAAAGTTATATTCCAAGCAAACCTCCTCAGGAAGCTACTGGAGGATGATGTGCTCTGCCATAGAAGGGCATACATAAAAGAAGAAAAAGAAATGGAATCCAGAAAAAACAGAGATCCATTAAGGAAAGTAAAGAAAAAAGAAATTTCAGGATATGGCAAAGAGCAATTCCAATTTCAGGATTACAGTTGTGTAGTTGATCTAGAGAGCCTTTAGTTCAGGTGGAGGCAGGAGAACCAAAGGCTCAGGAGGAGTGTCTCAGAGGAAAAAAAAAATATTTTAAAGGAACTGGAACTGATAGTGAAAATGTGTAATGACAGTCATTTTGTAGGGCTTTCACAGGATGTAGGAAGGTTTAACTATGGGTCAAAAAATATATAGAAGCAATATTTATAAATATTTATAAGTAAAATATTTTTAAAAATTCACCAAGTTAAAAAATGACTGGGCAAAACCTCCAAGCATGGGCTCTATATCTACCCTGAGCACACACTGTACATCTTCATTAAAGAAAATAACCAAAAAGGAGTATTCTGAACACAAAATAAAAAGCAGTCAACCTCCCTGATCCCCATAAGATTAGAGTCATATAGCCCTGCATATACTGGAAACCAAATCTGCATCTTTTGGAAATGTCTTTGTCTAATGATTTGTAACTTTTCATGTAAAAAATGTATATGACCCTACCCCAAATGTTCCCTTGCTGGAGCACTCTCTGCTTTGTAAAGATTGTGTATCCTGGGTAGCCGTCCTAACTTGGGCTCCAATAAAACTCTTCCTTCTCTTTAGAAATTCCTTTTTTTTTTTTTTTAGAAATTATTTTTTTAAAAAAAGATTTTAGTTATTTATTCATGAGAGACCGAGAGAGAGAGAGAGAGAGAGAGAGAGAGAGAGAGGCAGTGACACAGGCAGAGGGAGAAGCAGGCTCCGTGCAGGGAGCCCAATGTGGGACTCGATCCCAAGGCCCCGGGATCACAACCTGAGCCAAAGGCAGAAGCTCAACTGCTGAGCCACCCAGTCATCCCATCTTTAGAAATTCTAAAAGCTTCATTCATTTTGCTTCAACAGCAGTGAACACTATTTACTGATTGAGAAGGTAATTAAGAAATGTGATGTTGTGATATTGAAAGGAGAGGAGAGAGAGTGTAAGTGAACTTCACTTGTCATGGTAGGGAAGCCAGAGAGACAGTATCTAAATCAGACCTCTCTGGAGATAGCAATAATAGCAATAAATACTTTATTTAGGAGATAGGAACCAGAGGAAATAACAGAATGGGTTGGAGTGGCTGCTTTTGAAGAACAGGATGGAGGGGGGTAGGAGAGTGCTATTTTTGTTATAGCCCTTTAGCACAGTTTGACTCTGTAAGTGCTTTGCACGTATTACTTTGGGAAAATAAAAATTAATTAAAAGACGTATAAGGAGAAACCATGACAACAATAAGGGTCTTCCCTCTTGAGAGTTTCCTGTCCTCTGAAGCAATTCTTCCTTTAAAACTGAGCAAACGGTTCTATCCAGTTTTTCAGTTGTGCCATAAAGCACATTCTCACCCTCATAAGTGTTCCTGGGAGGCAGACCCTGATAGGGTTCTTGTGAGGGTCAAGAGATGGCACTTGCACAATAGGGAATTCCAGGTTGTTCAGATGGTTGCTATCGGGCATGACAGAAGGAAATATCCCCATTTCACATACACAAAAATAGAGAACCCCCCCCCCCAAATCACACAGCCAGGTAGTGGCAGAGCTGGGGTTCTGACCCCCTGTCCTGTTTTTACTCAGCTGACATCAATCAGGCCCAGCCTCATCTTAGCACTCATGTTTCCTCCTCACCCCTCCCTGCTAGCTGGCAGCCCCTTGTCTTCAGACACGGTGTACAACTTCCCTGGCTCTGGAGGGTGATCCTTAATGAGAGGCCCTTGATGCCGTCACAGACTGAGCTCTCATCCTGGTCATCCTGGTCACACCCTAAACCTTGATCCCGGTCAGAGACAATCCTGATGCTGGTTGCAGACTGAGCCCTCACTTGCCACTCACTAGCTTCCTTAATAGTGTCTACAACTGCACTTGAGTTGGGCTTGGCCTAGAAGTCATGGGTGGCTGAGTTCCATCCCTCTCCAGTGTTGTCTCAGGGGCAGAGTTGGTGCAGCTGCAGCTTGGCTAAACTCTCTGACGTGGTTTCCCTCCATCCTGGACTAGAATCAAAGCCACAATCTGTGGCTAGTCCATTTCTGTCCCCTCCCACTGCTCCTTGTGTGGTGGAGGACTGTGGGGCCCGTTGTGCACTCTGTGTTGAGTCATCTTTGCTCAAAACAAAGGAGTCTGGAATGGAAAGCACTTTTTATGGCTTCTCTGCGGCAAGGGAGGAACCTCACAATCAAAATGTTAAAGTACCACCTTGAACTGGCTGTTTCCCACCTTGGACTCTTCACTCCTGTCCCTCATCAGGTCAGCATTTCTTCAACATGATTTCCAGGGGTTCCAGAAGGCTGGCTTGTTGCAGCTGCTGCCCTGTTCTTAGCGATGGACATCTCCTCTAGGCAGTCGTCTAGGGCCAGTTGGGAGAGGAGGCTGACTTTTAACCACTCTCATCTCTTATCAGCCCTAGGAGAGGTCTCAGAGCTAGATAAGTCAGATAATTAGGAAGGATTTCTTTCTGTCCCCTCCTTCTGTCTCCCTGGACCTTCTCCAAGAGTCCTCAGCTGGCCTTGGGGGCCATGTGGTCTGCCCCTCTGCCCAAGGCTGATTTTAGGAACAATAATCCATACTTTGGGGGCCCCCCTCTGCTCCTAAGTCACTGTAGGATCTTAGGAAAGTACCTCTGCCAGGGACCTCACTTCTCTCTTGGTCTGGTGCGGGAGCAGAAAAGAGTCTTACAGCTTCCTGACTGCCTTGACATTTTATGACTCAATGGTATATCAAGCTCATGATTCTGTACCTGTTCCCTGCTGGCCCCTTGTTTTCTCCCCTCCAGGTAGCTGAGACCAGACCCATCGTCTGCCACTGCCCCACCCTGACCTTTCACCTCTCTTGGGCACCAAGTCTTTCTCTGAAGGGGAACATGGACATTGCATCTCTGTGCCTACTGTCCTGCTTTTTAGTGCATTTTTGAGGAGTGCTGAATGAATGAATGAATGAATGAACTACTTTGAAAGAAACTCCTGAGGGACACCTGGGTGGTTCAGCAGTTGAGTGTCTGCCTTCAGCTCAGGGCATGATCCCAGGGTCTGGGGATTGAGTCCCGTATCCCTGCATGGAGCCTGCTTCTCCCTCTGCCTATGTCTCTGCCTCTCTCTGTGTCTCTCATGAATAAATAAATAAAATCTTAAAAAAAAATTTTTGACCTCATTCTCTCCATCTATTTAGTGGGTATGTCTTCTACACTCATGCTGTGAAAGGCTAAGCCCATTAAAAACACCACTGCCTATGAATGTAGGGCCTTCAGTTCTCTTACAGTTGACACCCTGAGGTTAGGACTAGGGCATTGAGGGGTGGAGTGGGAAATGGAGGGTAGGTGGAGTGGGCTTGGCAGTTTGTGGTTGCTGCTTCAGGGGAAACCACAGCTGCCTTCTCCTCAGGGTGGTCAGTGAGGCTCAGGGAAAAAGATCATTTGCAGGGTGAGCCCTGGCCACTGAGTCACCACCCAACCCAGAGGAAAACCACAGCTTCAAGAGCCCCAAGGCTCAAGGAGAGGTGGCAGGTAAGCTGGGTGAGAGCCAGCACTCAGGAAATGAGCATTTGGATAGTCTCCTCACCTCAAGAGCCATCCCTGACCCATCTGGCAGGGCATAACCTATCGTACGCCCTGACAAAGAATGGCTCAGTCACAGATCTCGGTGTAACAGAGCAAGAACAAGAGCCTGGGAAAAGAACCACTGCTCTTTGGTTTCCTCCTCCCTGGTCCCCCAGGAAAATAGGGATAATTCTTGAATTTGGGAAAATTCATCTAGGATGTCTTCACCTGAAGACACAGAGTCTGCAACTTTGCTTATACAATAATTTTACCATCATCATTACAGTCTGGAGAGCTGCCGTCCATCACATTGCATTCATCTACTGATTCCTGGATTAAGTGTGAAATGTCTTCTTCTGTTCATTTTCTTCTTCTTCTTCTTTGTAGGAAAATGAAATATTCTGAATTCTCATCTGTGTGAAATGGAAGCTAAAAAAAAAAAGGTACAAAGTTAATGTCTCCAGACTTCTTTTACATTTTCTTAAAAGATGATCTAATGCTTTGGACGAAACAGTAAGAAAACTGAAGGATGATGGAATAGGAATGATTCATGTCACTATCAAATCAGTCTTCCAGGCATCTCCATCATTCTTCTGTTTTCTTATTATTTTAGTCTCCCTCTCTTTCATATAAATATGATTGGGAATAATTGATGAGTAATGATGAAATAGTAGGTAGGAGATGGAATAGCAAAATATTTTAAGATCTAGGAAAAAAAGATCACTCAAGTCCAATGATATGTTTTATTTATTTTTGGATGGTGATCACATTTATATTTAGATTTAGCCAGCTGGACTCAGTTTAGATGATCCCAATTCTGTTGGCAACATCCAAAGCATCATAGTCAGGAGCCAGATAAATATATGCCTTCTTCTCTCCATTGGGCCTGATCAGGGTGTTGACCTTGGCCACATCATCTCCTTCACAGCCTGTTTGACCTGGTACTTGTGGACCTTGAATCCACAATGAACACAAGTGTGTTGTCATCTATTTTCTTCATAGCTGACTCCATAGGCAGGGGCTAGTTTGAAGGCATAGTGGTCAAGCTTGTTCCTCCTGGAGGTTCTCTTTCTAGTATAATTGGGCTGCCTTCAGAGACACAGTGTCTTGGCCCATCGCATCGGAAGGTAGGTGATGTGCAGATCTTCTCCTCCTCCTCCTCCTCCTCCTCCTCCTCCTCCTCCTTCTTCTTCTTCTTGACTGTGGACACCTTGCAGCATTGCTTTCTTGGTTTTCAAAGCCTTTGCTTTGGCTTTGGCTTTGGCTTTGGCTTTGGCTTTGGGAGGAGCAGGGACTTCCCTCTTCACCTTCAATGCCATCTTTGTGAAAGGATATGTTTTGGATTAAATAAAGGATCCAATGGATTGATATGGTAATTGTGAGATAGAATAGGCTCATTCTATTAAAAAGAAATTCAAATTTCACTTCGGTTTTTGGAAGACCTCTGTGAAAGAAAGCTATAAAACATCAATCTTTATGAATAGCTAGAACTCAAAAAAGAGCCCCACATCAGGCTCCCTGCTCAGAGGGCAGCCTGCTTCTCTCTCTGCGGCTTCCCCTGCTCATGCTTTCTCCTCTCTCTCTCTTAAATAAATAAATAGGGACATCTGGGTGGCTCAGTGGTTGGGCGCCTACTTTTGGCTCAGCTTATGATCCCAGCGTCCTGGGGATTGAGTCCCACATCGGGCCCCTGCAAGGAGCCTGCTTCTCCCTTTGCCTGTGTTTCTGCCTCTCTCTAGAATAAATGAATAAAATCTTTTTAAAATAAATAAATAAATAAAAATTTAAAAAATAAATAAATAAATAAAAATCTTTAAAAAAAAAAAAGAAAGTTTATAGAGCAGCATGTCTACAAATGTTAACCAAAGAAAGCTGATATGGACACATTAATATTAGAAATAAAGACTTTGGGGCGCCTGGGTGGCTCAGTTGGCTGGGCATTTGACCCTTGATTTCAGTTCAGGTCATGATCTCAGGGTCATGGGATCAAACCCTGTGTGGGCTTTGCACTCAGTGGGGAGTCTGCTTGGGATTCTCTCTCTCCCTCTCCCCCTGCTGAGTGCACATGTATGCACATTCTCTCTTTTCATAAATCAATCAATCAATCGATCTTTAAAAAAGAAAGACTTTAAGAAGTATTATGAGGAAAAGAGGAATATTTTGTAACAATGAAATTCCTGGGACTCCTGGGTGGCTCAGTGGTTGAGCATCTGCCTTTGGCCCAGGGCGTGATCCCGGGGTCAGGATCAAGTCCCACATCAGGCTCCTTGTGGGGAGCCTGCTTCTCCTGCTGCCTGCTCCTCCTGTATTTCTCATGAATAAATAAATAAAATCTCTTAAAAAAAAAACAATGAAATTCCTAAGAGACTATTTGGCCCACTTTACAGCCAGACGAGGTACCAAGTCACCATCAGCTGTGAAGGTTTCAGTAGATTGCTTGTCATACCAAAAACCAGGGAAGCCTCACACTGAAAAAAGACAATGAAGATGACAAGAAATGTTACAATTATCTAAGGAAGGTTTTTGTTTTTCTGAATTAAAAAATTTTAACTTTAATTTTAATTCCAGTATAGTTAACATACTGTGTTAATATTAGTTGCAGGTGTAAAATATAGTGATTCAACCATTCTATGCATTACTCAGTGCTCATCATGATAAGTGTACTTAATCCCCTTCACCTGTTAACCATCTGTTCTCTATAGTTAAGAGTCTGTTTTTTTTTTTTTTTTAAGATTTTTATTTATTTATGCAAGACACACAGAGAAAGGCAGAGACACAGGCAGAGGGATAAGCAGGCTCCCTGTGGGGTGCCTGATGCGGTCCTCCATCCCAGGAACCGGGACTATGACCTTAGCCAAAGGCAGATGCTCAACCACTGAGCCACCCAGGTCCCTTAGAGTCTGTTTTTGTTTATTTTGTCTCCTTTACCCTCTTGTTCATTTATTTTGTTTCTTAAATTCCACATATAAGTGAAATCATATGGTATTGGTCTCTCTCTGACTTATTTCACTTAGCTTTATACTCTCTAGAACCAGTCATGTTGTTGCAAATGGCAAGATTTCATTCTTTCTTATGACTGAATAATATTCCATTATATATATATATATATATCACATCTTTATCCATTCATCCACTGATGGACACTTAGGTTGCTTTCATGTCTTGACTACTGTAAATAATGCTGTAGGGGCACCTGGCTGGCTCAGTTTGGGGAATATGTGACTCTTGATCTCAGGTTTGTGAGTTTGGCCTCACGTTGAGTGTAGACATTAGTTAAGTAAGTAAGTAATTAAAAACTAATAATGCTGTGATAAACATAGGGTTGCATGTATCCTTTTGAATTAGCATTTTTATATCCTTTGGCTAAATGCCTGGTACTGTGATTACTGGGTCATAGGGATTTCTATTTTTTGAAGAACCTCCATACTGTCTTCCACAGTGGCTGCACCAGTCTGCATTTCCACCAGCAATGCATGAGGGTTCTTTTTTCTCCACATCCTCCCTGACACTTCTTTCTTGTGTTTTTTATTTTAGCCATTCTGACAGGTGTGAGGTGATATCTTACTGCAGTTTTGATTTGCATTTCCCAGATGATGAAGGATGCTGAGCATCTTTTCATGTGTCTCTTGGCCATCATTTGTCTTCTTTGGAGAAATATCTGTTCATGTCTTCTGTCCACTTTTAAATTGGATTATTTGTTTTTTTGGTGTTGAGTTTTATCAGTTCTTTATATATTTTAGATATTCACCCCTTATGGAATGTGTCATTTGCAAATATCCTCTCCTATGCAATAGGTTGTCTTTTTAGTTTTGTTGATTGTTTCCTCTGCTGTGCAGAAGCTTTTTATTTTGATGTAGTCCCAATAGTTTTTCTTTGGTTTCCTTTGTCCCAGGAGACATATTGAGAAAAATGTTGCAATGGCTGATGTCAGAGAAATAACCACCTGTGCTCTCCCCTAGAGTTTTTATGGTTTCAGGTCTCGCATGTAGGTCCTTAATCTATTTTTAATTTATTTTTGTGTATGGTGTAGGAAAACAGTCCAGTTTCATTCTTTTGCATGTAGCTGTCCAGTTTCCCCGGTACCATTTGTTGAAGATATTGTCTTTTTTCCACAGCATATTCTTGCCTCCTTTGTCAAATATTACTCAACCATATAATTGTGGGTTTGTTTCTGGGCTTTCTATCCTATCCATTGATTTATGTGTCTATTTTTGTGCCAGCACCATACTATTTTGACTACATAACTTTGTACTATAACTTGAAATCTGGAGCCATGATGCCTCCTGTTTTGCTTTTCGTTTTCAAGATTTCTTTGGCTACTCAGGGTCTTTCACAGTTCCATATTAATTTTAGAATTGTTCTACTGTGAAAAAATGCTGTTGGTGTTTTGATAGGGATTGCATTAAATCTGTAGATTACTTTGGGTAGAATGGACATTTTGACAATATTTGTTCTTCCAATCCATGAGCATGGAATATCTTTCCATTTGTTTGTGTCATCTTTAATTATTTCATCAATGTTTTATAGTTTTCAGAGTACAGGTGTTTCACTACTTGGTTAGGTTTATTTCTGGGTGTCTTATTGTTTTTAGTACAGTTGTAAATGAAGTTGTTTTCTTAATTTCTCTTTCTGTTGCTTTATTATTAGTGTATAGAAATGCAATGGACTTCTGTAAATTGATTTTGTATCGTGCACCTTACTGAATTCATTTATCAGCTCTAGTAGTTTTTGATGGAGTCCTTAGGGTTTTCTACGTATAATATCATGTCATCTGCAAATACTGAAATTTTTACTTCTTCCTTACTAGTTTGGATGCTTTTTATTCCTTTTTATTGTCTAATAACTGTGGCTAGGATTTCCAGTACTATGTTGAATAAAAGTGGTGAGAATGGACATCTTTGTCTTATTCCTGACCTTAGGGGAAAAGCTCAGTTTTTCACCATTGAGTATGATGTTATCTGTCAGTTTTTCATAGATGGCCTTTATTGTGTTGAGATATGTTCCTTCTAAAAATACTTTGTTGAAGGTTTGTATCATGAATGGATGTTGCACTCTGTCAAATGCTTTTTCTGCATCTATTGAAATGATCATATGGTTTTTATCCTTTTTCTTGTTGATGTGATGTATCATGTTGACTGATTTGCAAACACTGATCAACCCTTGCATCCTGGGAATAAATCCCACATGCTCATGGTAAGTGATTTTTTAATGTATTGTTGGATTTGGTTTGGTAATGTTTTGTCAAGGATTTTTGCATCTATATTCAACAGAGATGTTGGCCTGTAGTTCTCTCTTCCTGTGGTGTCTTTATCTGGTTTTGGTATCAGGGTAATGCTGCCTTCATAGAATGAATTTGGAAGCTTTTCTTTCTCTTCTATTTTTTGGGATGTTTTTAGAATAATAGGTATTTACTCTTCTTTAAATGTTTGGTAGAATTTGCCTGTGAAGCCATCTGGTCCTGGACTTTTGTTGTTGGGGTTTTTAATTTTTTTTGGGGGGGGGCGGTTAAATTATTGATTCAATTTCACTGCTGGTAATTGTTCTGTTCAAATTTTCTGTTTCTTCCTGGTTCAGTTTTGGGAGGTTATATGTTTCTGGGAATTTATCCATTTTTTCTAGGTTGTCCAATATGTTGGCATGTAATTTTTCATAACATTCTCTTACAATTCTTTGTATTTCTGTGGTGTCAGTCATTATTTCTCCTCTTTCATTTCTGATTTTGTTTGAGTCTTCTCTCTGTTTTTGATGAGTCTGGCTAAAGGTTAATCCATTTTGTTGATCTTTTCGAAGAACCAGCTCCTGGTTTCATTGATCTGTTTTATTGTGTGTATGTGTGTTTTTGCTTTTGTTTTTTAGTTTCTATTTCATTTATTTCTACTCTAATCTTTATTTTTTCCTTTCTTCTGCTGGTTTTTGTTTTTTGTTTTGGGGGTTTTTTTTTGTTTGTTTGTTTGTTTGTTTGTTTTTTGCTGTTGTTGTTGTTTTTCTAGCTCCTTTAGGTGTATGGTTAGGTTTATTTGAGATTTTTCTTGCTTCTTGAGGTAGGCCTGTGTTGCTCTAAACTTCCCTCTTAAAACAATTTTTGCTTCGTCTCAAAGATTTTGGACCATTGTGTTTTCATTTTCTCTATGTATTTTTAAAATTTCCTATCTGGGATCCCTGGGTGGCGCAGCAGTTTAGCGCCTGCCTTTGGCCCAGGGTGCGATCCTGAAGACTCGGGGTCGAATCCCAGTCGGGCTCCCGGTGCATGGAGCCTGCTTCTCCCTCTGCCTATGTCTCTGCCTCTCTCCCTCTCTCTCTGTGACTATCATAAATAAAAAAAAATAAAAATAAAAAAATTTTTAAAAGAATAAAATTTCCTATCTGAGGAAGGTTTTAAAGCAATCATCATAAAATGCATTAATAAACAACTGCAAACACACTAGAAACATGAAAAAAGAGGAATCTCAGCAAAGAAATAGAAGGTATAAAGGCAAACCAAATGGAAATTTTAGAATTTAAAAAATACAATAACCACAATAAAAACTCAGTGGATGTGCTCATCAGCAGAACAGAGTGGACAGAAGAATCTGTGAACTGGAAGATACAACAATAGAAATCCTAATCTGAACAACTTTGGTTTGGGAAAATAGGCCAAAAATAAAAGTAAACAAATCCTCAGGAACCTGTAGGACTATAACAAAAGATTTAATATTCATGTCATTTTCATCTAAGGAGAGAAGAGCATGTGAGATGGCTATATTGTGGTGGCCATCTTTGGCAAATATAATTGGCCTCATCCATGTTGACGCACGGAGCTATAGTTTTCTATTTCACTACTATCCTATTGCATGATTGAGCCCTAATTTATTCATTTTACTATAATATTTGGGTTGTCTCCCCCCACCTTTATTACAAACGATGTTCAATGAATATTCTGCTCACGTCTCCAGAAATAGAATTGCTGGATCATTAGGGTGTTAATGTTTACCGTGACCAAATAATGTCAATTTGTTCTTCAGAGTGAGTGCACTAACTTCTAGTCCCACAGCAGTTTAGTAGTTACATTTCACCAGGATTCTGTCAATCTTTTCATTTTTTTTTCACATCAGGAGGCATAAAATGGTAATTTGTGGTTTTATTTGCATTTCTCTTTTTATTTATAAGTTTTGGTATACTTTCATAAATTTAATGGGCCATTTGTGTTTTCTATTCTGGGAAATGTCTGCTTATGTTTTTGAAAAATGTTCTATTGGACTGATTGTCTTCTTAATAGATTTATGGGATCTGACTACTAAGTTTTGGGGGGAGATGCCTGGGTGGCTCAGTCAGATAAACATCTGCCTTCGGCTCCGGTCATGATCTCAGGGTGCTGGGATGGAGCCCTGCGTTGGGCTCACTGCTCAACGGAGAGCCTGCTTCTCCCTCTCCCTCTGCTGCTCCCCTTGCTCATGCTCTCTAAATAAAATCTTTACATAATAATAAAATTTGGGGAGTTTTATGTGTGTAAAATTTTTTGTTAGGATTTGATTAGAATAGCAATAAAACTATAAATCAATTGGGGAGAAATAACAACTTTACAGTATCGAAACTTTCTATCAATGAACATGGTATTGTCCTCTATTTGGTTTTCTATCTTCCAACAAGGTGTTATAATTTTCCACATAAATGTTTTGCACATCTTTTGTTAGAATTATTTTCAACTACCTTATATTTTTCATTGCTATTGTAAATTTTTTATTTCATTTTCTAACTTTATTGATGTTTATAAATTCAATAGACTTCTATTTTTTGGACGTTGGATTAATATCTTCTTTCAGGCTCTGGATTGCCTTTTCATTTTGTAAAGTGTCTTGAAGGTCATTTTGATAATGAAGATTTTAAGCATTTTGATTATGATGTCCCTTGGTATAATTTTCTTCACATTTTTCCTGTTTGGGGTTCATTGAGCTTTTTTGCAATTACTGGTAATTTTAATAAATTTGGGAATTTTACGCTGCCATTATTTCTTCCAACCATTTTCTGTGTCTCCCTCTCTCTTCTCTTCTTCTGGAAACTCAATTACATGTATATTAGATTTTTCTCTCTTTTTTTCTGTCTGTATTACATTTTGGATAGTTTCTACTGCTATATTTTCAAATTCACTAATCATTCTTCATTGTCTAGTCTGCTGCTAATTCTATCAAGTGTACTTTTAATCTCACATATTGTATTTTTCTTATCTAGTGATTAAATTTGGGTTTTTAGAAATAGATTTCGTGTCTCTTACTATGCTTAGGCTTTTGTCTACTTTTTTGAAGATATAGAATATATTCATAATTGTTTTAATGTTCTTGTCTACTAATTCTATCATCTGCGTAGTTTCTGAGTCCGTCTTCTGGACTTATTTTTCTCCTTTTGGGTCATATTTTCCTACTTCTTTATATACCTAGTAATTTCTTTTTTTTTTTTTTTCTTGAGAGTATGTCAAGTTTATTAACTTGATAGCAAGGAGCCAGCAAGCTGACCAAAGTATGCTGCTTCAGGGAGGGTGTGAGAAGGAGGAGTGAAATAGTATGGCTATAGACACTTGCCTAAGCAGAACATTGCATATGTAGGAAAGGGGGCAGTTCTTTGGGCAAGATCACAGCAACATGAAGTCTATAT
Source organism: Canis lupus familiaris (assembly GCF_011100685.1). NCBI lineage: Eukaryota > Metazoa > Chordata > Mammalia > Carnivora > Canidae > Canis > Canis lupus. Next base: position 38,532,831 of record NC_049251.1, read on the forward strand.
CATTTTATCAGTTGTCAACAGAGAAACCCTGTGTCAGGTGGCCTGCGGTGCCTGTCATCAGTAGCAGAAAGGCATGATGAGGATGAACACACATTGTGTGTGAATTGGACCCACAGGCCTCAACAACCAGGAGTGTCTCTGGGTGGATTAGAAGGGAGGAAGCGGTGTCACCTCGGCACAGGAGGGGATTGGAACCTGGCGCAGGCTACTGCCAGGGCTTTTGCTCAGGTTACCCATCCCTGAGTGTTGGGACAAGCGGGGGTCTCCATGCAGCCCCATTTCTGCGGGAACTCCTCGCTGCGCCCCGGTCAGCACCTGCGCCTCCGCAACCACTGGTGTCTGCTTCACTCCCGTGGCTCTCTTGCAGGCAGCCCACTCACAAGAGGACGGCATCAAAGCTTCCTCCAGGTCTGGCTCCAGCCAGAGTCCCTTTGCTCCTGGTGTGTCTTTACCTGTGGCCCCCCAGCGCCCGGCCCCTGGCTTTGCCTCGCGGGGTCCCATCCGCCTGCCCTTAGGTCCCAGCTCCGACCTACGCCCCTGCTGGGGGCAGAGGGGGCTGCAGGTTCCTGGGCGGGCTCCTCCCAAGTGCTGGCCAGTGTCGCCCTCTCTGTGCACCCTCATGCCCACCACACGCACTTTGTGCCACCGAGTTAGACCGCTGCCCTCTCCCCGGTGGCCTGGGGACGCTAGCCTGCAGGCTCTGTGGCACAGCACCTGCCAGGGCCAGGGCGAGGGGCACTTTTACTCTCTTACATGAGCAGCCTCTCTTTTGTACTCTTCTGGGCATGGCAGGATCCGAGAGCACGGTGGGATGTCTTACTAGTGCTCCCTAGGACGCCTGTTCTGTTGGCAGTGATTCCATTGGGCCAACCTTGGTTGGCTCTGCCTTTTTCTTCTTCAGGCCTACCATTTCTTCTCTCACTAAATCAGTCCCTTTCTCTCCTTTTCTCCCTCTATCCATCCTTCTTTACTCCTTCCCTCCCCCTCCCTATTTTGGCTGCTCCTCCTTAGTTCAAATCCTTTGGGCTCACAGCTTCTGACCCGTGGCTGGTGCGCTCCAGCTCGCCTGCCCGCTGTATTTCTGATGACCTTTCTAGAATATCACTGCTAGTGATGCCTGCGGTATGGCCTTGCTGTGACTATGCCATGGAATTTCTTAGTGTGTGCCAGCCTGACCTCTGCTCCTGCCAGCCCTCTCCCCTCCCAGCCTCTCCAGGAGCCAAGCTCTTTCTCTACTTCTCACCATCACTCAGTTGTCCTTCCAGAGCTACTCACACAAATGTCTTCTATGAACCCCATGGTGCCTGTGGCCGTTGTAGTCCCCAGGGTTCTCCAGTTTCTTCCTCCTCTTTTTTTTTTTTTTAGATTTATTTATTTATTTTAGAGAAAAGGGGGGAGGAGCAGAGGGAGAGGGAGAGAATCTCTAGCAGGCTTCCTGCTGAGAGAGGAGCCCCACTCCCTGTTCATATCAGGATCTTGAGATCATGACCTGAGCCTATATCAAGAATTGGATGCTTCACAGACTCAGCCACCCAGGGACCCCACCCCTCCTTTTCTAAAATTGTGGTAAAATTCACATAACATTTACCAACGTCATCTTTTTTAAGTGTACAGTTCAGTGGTATTCAATACACTCACAATGTACAGTTCTCTATATATTTTGGATATTAATCCCCATTTGCAACTATTTTCTCCTGTTCTGTGAGTTGACCCTTTACTGTGTGGAGATGTCTTTTAATGCACAAAATCTTTTAATTTTCATGAAGCCCAATACATCTATTTTTTTTCTTTTGTTACCTGTGCCTTTTGTGTCATATCCAAGAAACCATTGCTAAATCCAGTATCATGAAGCTTCTGTCCTATGATTTCTTCTGAGTTTGATTGTTTTAGGTCTTACATTGAGGTCCTTCTTTGATCCTTTTATTTTTTTTAAAGATTTTATTTATTTATTCATGAGAGACACAGAGAGAGAGGGGCAGAGAAACAGGCAGAGGGAGAAGCAGGCTTTTCTTGAATACAGGGAGCCCGATGCGGGACTCGATCCCGGGCTTCCAGGATCACGCCCTGGGCTGAAGGCCGTGCTAAACTGCTGAGCCACCCAGGCTGCCCCTTGATCCATTTTGAATTATTTTTTTGTATACAATGTCAAATAAGGGTTCAACTTCATTCTTTGGTATGTGGATACCCAATTTTTCCAGCACCATTTACTGAAAAGACTATCCTTTCTCCCATTGAATGGTCTTGGTACCCTTGTCAAAGATCATTTGTCTGTATGTGTGAGGGTTTATTTCTGGGCTCTCTCTTTTATTCTGTTGCTCTATATGTCTGTCTTTATGCCAATACCACAGTGCTTTGACTACTGTACCTTTGTAGTTAGTCTTGAAATTAGGAAACATGAGTCCTCCAGTTTTGATCTTCTTTTACAAGATTGTTTTCCTAATTGGGGTCCCTTAAGATTCTGTATGAATTTTAGGATGAATTTTCCTATTTCTTCCCCCCAAAATGAGATTTGGATAGGATTACAGTGACTCTGTAGATCACTTCTGATATTTTAAAGATATCAACTGTTCCACTTCATGAATGTGGGATGTATTTCCATGTACTTGTTTTCTTTAATTTCTTTCAGCAGCATTTTGTAGTTTTCTTTGACTTTGTACAAGTCTTCCACCTCCTTGTTTAAGTTAATTCTTAATATTTTACTGTTTTTGATGCTATTATAAATGGAATTGTTTTTATAATTTCATTTTCAGATTGCACATTTTGTATAGAAATGCAACTGATTTTTGTGTGTTGACTGTATCCTGCTACTTTGCTGGATTCACTCATTTTAACAGTTTATTTTTGTGGAATTTTAAGGTTTTCAAACTATGACATTATATTATTTGTAGAATCTGTACATCATTGTACTTCTGTACAATGTACAATTTGTACAATCTGTAGATCATTGTACTTCTTCCTTTCTGATTTAGATGCCATTTATTTATTTTTCTTGTTTAATTGCTCTGGCTAGAATGCCAATATATTTTTTAAAGACTTTCTTTCTTTTCTTTGTCAGTTTTTTTGCTTCATGTATTTTGATAGTCAATCATCAAGGGCATAAATGTTTATAATTGTTACATTTTCTTGTTGTAGTAAACCTTTTATTAATATATACTGTCCCATGGGGTGCCTGAGTAGCTCAGTCGGTTAAGCCGCTGACTCGATTTTGGCTCAGGTCATGATCTCAGGGTCATGGGATCAAGCCCTGTGTCAGGCTCCGTACTCAGCAGGAAGTCTGCTAGAGGATATCTCTCTCTCTTCTGCCCCTGCCCCACCCCCGTCATGCTCACTCTCTCAAATAAATAAATACACATTTAAAATATATACTGTCCTTCCTCTACAACCTGTTTTTAAAAATATTTTATTTATTTATTTTAGTGAGAGAGAGAGAGAGTGGGGGAGAGGCAGAGGGAGGGGGAGAGAAGCAGCCTCCTCACTGAGTGGGGAACCTGACAAGGGCTTGATCCCATGAACCTGAGATCATGAGCTGAGCTGAAATCAAGATCCGGGCGCTCAACTGATTAAGCCACCCAGGTACCCCTCTTATAATCTATTTTTTATTTAAAGTGTATTTTAGTTAATAATTTATTAATTTAGGGGTGGGGCAAGATGGCAGAGGAGTAGGGTCCCCAATCACCTGTTCCCACCAACTTACCTAGATAACCTTCAAATTATCCTGAAAACCTATGAATTCAACCTGAGATTTAAAGAGAGAACAGCTGGAACGCGACAGAGAGAAGAGTTTGCACTTCTAACAAGTACAACTCGTTTTTTAACCACTCTGCACTGAGCAAAATGACTAGAGGGAACTCACCACAAAAGAAAGAATCAGAACAGTTGAATCTGCCACAGAGTTACAGAATTTGGATTACAATTCAATGTCAGAAAATCAATTCAGAAGCACAATTACAAAGCTACTGGTGGCTCTAGAAAAAAGCATAAAGGATTCAAGACACTTCATGTCTGCCGAATTTAGATCTAATCAGGCCAAAATTAAAAATCAATTAAATGAGATGCAATCCAAACTGGAGGTCCTTTTTTTTTTTTTTTTTAAGATTTTATTTATTTATTCGTGAGAGACAGGCAGAGACACAGGCAGAGGGAGAAGCAGGCATCATACAGAGAACCTGACGTGGGACTCGATCCAGGGTCTCCAGGATCACGCCCTGGGCTGCAGGCGGCACTAAGCCACTGAGCTGCCCCAAACTGGAGCTCCTAATGATGAGGGTTAATGAGGTGGAAGAAAGAGTGAGTGACGTAGAAGACAAGTTGATGGCAAGGAAGGAAGCTGAAGAAAAAAGAAAAATAATTAAAAGACCCTGAGGAAAGGTTAAGGGAAATAAATGACAGCCTCAGAAGGAAAAATCTATGTTTAATTGGGGGTCCAGAAGACACCAAGAGGGACAGAGGACCAGAAAGCATATTTGAACAACTCATAGCAGAGAACTTCCCTAATTTGGGGAGGGAAACAGGCATTCAGACCCATTCAGACCCTGGAGATAGAGAGGTCACCCCCCTAAAATCAATAAAAACTGTTCAACACCTCAACATTTAATAGTGAAACTTGAAAATTCCAAAGATAAAGAGAAAATCCTCAAAGTGGCAAGAGACAAGAGATCCCTAACTTATATGGGGAGAAATATTAGATTAACAGCAGACCTCTCCACAGAGACCTGGCAGGCCAGAAAGGGCTGGCAGGATATAGTCATAGCCCTAAATGAGAAGAACCTCAGTCAAGAATACTTTATCCAAAAAAAAAAAAAAAAAAAATACTTTATCCAGCAAGGCTCTCATTCAGAATAGAAGGAGAGATAAAGAGCTTCCAAGACAGGCAGAAACTGAAAGAATCCGTGACCACCAAACCAGTTCTGTAAGAAATATTAAGGGGGACTCTGTAAAAGAAAGAGGATGCCCAAAGAAACAATCCACAAAAACAGGGATTGGTATTATGATGACACTAAATTCATATCTTTCAATAGTAACTCTGAACGTGAATGGGCTGAATGATCCCATCAAAAGACGCAGGGTTTCAGACTGGATAAAAAAGTGAGACCCATCTATTTGCTGTCTACAAGAGACTCATTTTAGACCTAAAGACAACTCCAGCCTGAAAATGAAAAGTTGGAGAACCATTTACCATTCAAATGGTCCTCAAAAGAAAGCAGGGATAGCAGTCCTCATATCAGATAAATTAGAGTTTATCCCAAAGACTGTGGTAAGAGATGAAGTGGGACACTATATCATACCTAAAGGATCTGTCCAACAAGAGGACCTAACAATCATGAATATTTATGACCCTAATGTGGGAGCTCCCAAGTATATCAATCAATTAGTAACCAAAGTAAAGACATAGTTAGATAATAATAATACACTAATAGTAAGAGACGTCAACACGGCCCTTTCTGCAAATGACAAATCTAAGCACAACATCTCCAAAGAAAAAAAGAGCTTTAAATGATACACTGGACCAGATGGATTTCAGATATTTACAGAACTTTACATCCAAATGCAACTGAATACACATTCTTCTCAAGTGCACATGGAACTTTCTCCCGAATAGACCACATACTGGGTCACAAATCAGGTCTCAACTGATACCAAAAGATTGGGATTGTCTCCTGCATATATTCAGACCATAACGCTTTGAAACTACAACTCAATCACAAGAAGAAATTTGGGAGAAGCTCAAACACGTGGAGGTTAAAGAGCATCCTGCTAAAAGATGAAAGGGTCAACCAGGAAATTAGAGAAGAATTAAAAAGATTCATGGAAACTAATGAGAATGAAGATACAATCGTTCAAAATCTTTGGGATACAGCAAAAGCAGTCCTGAGAGGGAAATACATCGCAATACAAGCATCCCTCAAAAAATTGGAAAAAAACTCAAATACACAAGCTAACCTTGCGCCTAAAGAAACTGGAGAAAGAACAGGAAATAAAACCTACACCCAGCAGAAGAAGAGAGTTAATAAAGATTCAAGCAGAACTCAATGAAATAGAGACCAGAAGAACTGTAGAACAGATCAACAAAACCAGGAGTTGGTTCTTTGAAAGAATTAATAAGAGATAAACCATTAGCCAGCCTTATTAGAAAACAAAAGAGAAAAGACTCAAATTAATAAAATCATGAATGAGAAAGGAGAGATCACAACCAATACCAAGGAAATACAAACAATTTTAAAAACATATTATGAGCAGCTATACGCCAATAAATTAGGCAATCTAGAAGAAATGGACGCGTTTCTGGAAAACCACAAACTACCAAAACTGGAACAGGAAGAAATAGAAAACCTGGACAGGCCAATAACCAGGGAGGAAATTGAAGCAGTCATCAAAAACCTCCCAAGACACAAAAGTCCAGGGCCAGATGGCTTCCCAGGGGAATTCTATCAAACATTTAAAGAAGAAACAATACCCATTCTACTAAAGCTGTTCTGAAAGACAGAAAGGGATGGAGTACTTCCAAATTCATTTTATGAGGTCAGCATCACCTTAATTTCAAAACCAGACAAAGACCCCACCAAAAAGGAGAATTACAGGCCAATATCCCTGATGAACACAGATGCAAAAATTCTCAACAAGATACTAGCCAATAGGATCCAACAGTACATTAAAAAATTATTCACCGTGACCAAGTGGGATTTATCCCCAGGATGCAAGGCTGGTTCAACACTCATAAAGCAATCAACATGATAGATCATATCAACAAGAGAAAAAACAAGAACCATATGATCCTCTCAATAGATGCAGAGAAAGCATTTGACAAAATACAGCATCCATTCCTGATCAAAACTCCTCAGAGTGTAGGGATAGAGGGAACATTCCTCAGCATCTTAAAAGCCATCTACGAAAAGCCCACAGCAAATATCATTCTCAATGGGGAAGCACTGGGAGCCTTTCCCCTAAGATCAGGAACAAGACAGGGATGTCCACTCTCACCACTACTATTCGACATAGTACTGGAAGTCCTAGCCTCAGCAATCAGACAACAAAAAGACATTAAAGGCATTCAAATTGGCAAAGAAGAAGTCAAACTCTCCCTCTTCACAGATGACATGATACTGTACATAAAAACCCAAAAGACTCCACCCCAAGATTGTTAGAACTCATACAGCAATTGGGCAGTGTGGCAGGATACAAAATCAATGCCCAGAAATCAGTGGCATTTCTATACACTAACAATGAGACTGAAGAAAGAGAAATTAAGGAGTCAATCCCATTTACAATTGCACCCCAAACCATAACATACTTACGAATAAATCTAATCAAAGAGGTAAGGGATCTGTACCCTAAAAACTACAGAACACCTTTGAAAGAAATTGAGGAAGACACACAGAGATGAAAAAACACTCCGTGCTCGTGGATTGGAAGAATTAATATTGTGAAAGTGTCAATGCTACCCAGGGCAATGTACACGTTCAATGCAATCCCTATCAAAATACCATGGACTTTCTTCAGAGAGTTGGAACAAATCATCTTAAGATTTGTGTGGAATCAGAAAAGACCCCGAATAGCCAGGGGAATATTGAAAAAGAAAACCAGAGCCGGGGGCATCACAATGGTGGATTTCAAGCTGTACTACAAAGCTGTGGTCATCAAGACAGTGTGGTCCTGGCACAAAAACAGACACAGATCAATGGAACAGAATAGAGGACCCAGAGATGGGCCCTCAACTCTATGGTCAACTAATATTCAACAAACAGGAAAGACCCTCTCCACTGGAAAAAGGACAGTCTCTTCAATAAATGGTGCTGGGAAAATTGGACAGCCACGTGCAGCAGAATGAAACCAGACCATTCTCTTATACCAGACACAGAGATACACTCAAATGGCTGAAAGATCGAAATGTGAGACAAGAATCCATCAAAATCCTAGAGGACAACACAGGGAACATCCTTTTTGAACTTGGCCACAGCAACTTCTTGCAAGATCCATCTAGGAAGGTGAGGGAAACAAAAGCAAAAATGAACTATTGGGACTTAATCAGGATAAAAAGCTTCTGCACAGCAAAGGAAACAGTCAGCAAAACTCAAAGACAACCTACAGAATGGGAGGAGATATTTGCAAATGACACATCAGATAAAGGGCTAGGATGCAAGATCTATAAAGAACTTATTCAACTCAAAAGCAAAGAAACAAACAATCCAATCATGAAATGGGCCAAAGACACGAACAGAAATCTCACAGAGGAAGACATAGACATGGCCAACAAGCACATGAGAAAATGCTCCGCATCACTGGCCATCAGGGAAATACAAACCCAAACCACAATGAGATCCCACCTCACACCAGTGAGAATGGGGAAAATTCACAAGACAGGAAACAACAAGTGTTGGAGAGGATGTGGAGAAAGGGGAACCCTCTTGCACTGTTGGTGGGAATGTGAACTGGTGCAGCCACTCTGGAAAATTGTGTGGAGGTTCCTCAGTGTTAAAAATAGAACTACCCTGGGCAGCCCCGGTGGCCCAGTGGTTTAGCGCCACCTTTGGCCCAGGGCATGATCCTGGAGACCGGAGATCAAGTCCCACGTCGGGCTCCCCACATGGAGCCTGCTTCTCCCTCTGCCTGTGTCTCTGCCTCTCTCTCTCTCTGTGTCTCTCATGAATAAATAAACAAAATCTTAAAAAAAAAAGAAAAAAAGAACTACCCTATGACCCCACAACTGGAAGGAGCCTCGGTGTCCATCGACAGATGAATGGATAAAGAAGCTGTGGTCTATGTATACAATGGAATATTCCTCAGCCATCAGAAACGAGGAACACCCACCATTTGCTTCACTGTGGATGGAACTGGAGGGTATTACTCTGAGTGAAGTAAGTCAATCGGAGAAGGACAAACATTATATGGTCTCCTTCATTTGGGGAATATAAAAAATAGTGAAAGGGAATAAAGGAGAAAGGAGAGAAATTGAGTGGGAAATATCAGAGAGGGAGACAGCACATGAGAGACTCTTAATTCTGGGAAATGAACAAGGGGTTGGGGAAGGGAGTTGGACGTGGGGATGGGGGCACGGGGGGACCGGCACTGAGGGGGGCACTTGATGGGATGAGCACTGGGTGTTATGCCATATGTTGGCAAATCGAAATCCAATAAAAAATATATAAAAAATTTTTATTCATTTAAAGTCTGATAGCAGTATAGCCACCCCTATTCTCTTTTGGGTACTATTTTCATGGAGCATCTTTTTTCATCCTTTCAATATCAGCCTGCTGTGTCTTTGGATATCAGGTGAGTCTCTTATAGAAAGCATATAGTTGGACCGTGTGTTTTCATCCATTTTTCCAATCTCTGTCTTTTGGAGAGTTCAATCTATTTACTTATAAAGTAATTGCTGGGGCATCCCAGGTGGCTCAGTGGTTTAGCAGTGACCTGGAGACCCGGGATCCAGTCCCACATCAGGCTCCCTTGCATGGAGCCTGCTTCTCCCTCTGCCTGTGTCTCTGCTTCTCTCTCCGTGTGTCTCTCGTGAATAAATAAATGAAATCTTTATTTCTTTTTAAGATTTATTTACTTATTTATAAAGAGAGAGAGAGGCAGAGACACAGGAGGAAGAGAGAAGCAGGCTCCATGCCGGGAGCCCGACGTGGGACTCGATCCCGGGACTCCAGGATCACGTCCTGGGCCAAAGGCAGGTGCTAAACCGCTGAGCCACACAGGGATCCCCATAAAACCTTTAAAGTAACTACTGATAAGCAGGGAATCCTGTCATTGTGTCATTCATTTTCTACATGTCTTATAACCTTTTTGTCACTCATTTCTTGTGTTACTGTCTTCTTTTGTGGGTTTTTTGTTTTTTGTAGTGAAATATTTAAATTCTTTTCCCATTTCCTTTTGTGTATATTCTATAGCTATTTTCTTTGTGGTTACCATGGGGATCACACCTAACACCTTAAAGTTATAACACTCTAATTTGAATTTATACCAGCTTAACTTTAATTACATACAAAAACTCTCTCCCTATGCAGGTTCCTTATCCATTTCTTTCAGTTGTTGATATCATGCAATTATATCTCAATACATTGCATGTCCCCAAACATAAGTTAATGATTCTTTAAAATGCATTAGTGTAAAAAAAAAATGCGTTAGTGTTAGGACACCTGGGTGGCTCAGTGTCTGATCCTGGGTCAAGTCATGATTTCAGGGTTCTGAGATTGAGCTCCATGTCAGGCTCCACACTCAGGGGGGAGTATGCTTATCTTTCTCCCTCTGCCCCTCCCTTAGCTCATTCCCTCTCTTTCTCTCTGTCTCTCTCTCCAATAAATGAATAAAATCTTAAGAAATAAATAAAATGCATTAATATTAATTGTGTAGAAAACAAGATTTGGAGTTAAAACCAAGTTACAAGGGCACCTGTAACTTTGGGTGGCTCAGCGGTTGAGCATCTGCCTTTGGCTCAGGTCATGACCCCAGGGCCTGGGATCGAGTCCCACATTGGACTCCTGCAGGGAGCCCACTTCTCTCTCTGCCTGTGTCTCTGCCTCTTGTGTGTATGAATAAATAAATAAAATCTTTAAACAAGACCAATTTACATTAATACTAACTTTTACTCTAATAATTTTATTTAAACATATCAGTCTCTTAAGTCATGTAGAGAACTAGAGGTAGAGCTATAAACTATTGTTACAATAACACCAGCTTTTATAATTGCTCCACCTACTTTTATTGAGATCTTTATTTCTCTAACGGGTTTGAGTCTAATGTCCTTTCATTTCACCTTGTAGGATTCTCTTTAATATTTCTTGCAGGACGGGCCTAGTGGTCACAAACTTCTTCACCTCTTTGTAAATTCTGGGAATTTCTTACTTTCTACATCACTTTTGAAGGTATAGGATTTGAAGGTTTTTTTTCTTTAAGATTTATTTATTTATTCCAGAGAGGGAGAGAGACCTAGCGCATGAGTGGGAGGGGCAAAGGGAAAGGGAGAGAGGATCTCCTGCAGACTGAGCTGCGCATGGAGCCTGAATGGAGCTTGATCTCCCCACACTGAGATCATGGTATGAGCCAACACCAAAAGTCAGATGTCCAGCCAACTGTACCACGCAGGTACCCCTAGGATTTGAAGTTTTGCTGGATAGAGTATATTTGGTTGACTTTTTTTTTTCTTTTAGTACTTTGAATATATTGGTTCACTACCTCCTGGTCTCCAAAGTCTCTGATGAGAAGTCTATATCTATCTTATTGAGGATCCCTTGCATGTGATGCTTTGCTTTTTCTCTTGCCACTTTCAAGATTCTGTCTTTGTCTTTTGAAAGTTTCGTTGTAATGTCCCTCAGTGTGGTCTCTTGTAGCTCATCTTTCTTGGAGTTTGTTGAGCTTCTTGGATGTTTATATTCATATCTTTCATCAAATTTGGGAAGTTCTCAGCCATTATTTCTTCAAATATTCTCTGTTCCCCTTTCTCGTTATGGTATTCTGGTATTCCCACAAAGTATATGTTGGTGTGATTGATGATGTCCTCCAGGTCTCTGAGGCTCTGTTCATCTTTTCTCAGTCTTTTTCCTTCGTGTTCCTTAGACTCGATAATGTCCATTACCCTGTCTTCAAGTTCACGGAGTCTTTCTCCTGCCCATTCAATCTGTATTTTAATTCCTCTAGTGATTTTTCATTTTCGTTATTGTGCTCATAGCTTCAGAATTTCTTTTTGGTTCACTTTTAGGTTTTCTATCACTTTGTTGATTTTTCCACTTTGCTCACACATCATTTTCTTGACTTTCTTGATATCATCCTTTAGTTCTTTTGAGCATCTTTAAGACAGTTGCTTTAAGGGATCCCTGGGTGGCTCAGTGGTTTAGCGCCTGCTTTTGGCCCGGGGTGTGATCCTGGAGTCCCAGGATTGAGTCCCACGTCAGGCTCCTGATATGGAGCCTGCTTTTCCCTCCTCCTGTGTCTCTGCCTCTCTCTCTCTCTCTCTCTCTCTCTCTCTATGTCTATCATAAATAAATAAATAAATCTTTAAAAAAAAAAGACAGTTGTTTTAACTTTTTGCCTAGTGTATGTGCCATAATGTCTTTTTCAGCAATAGTATCTGTGGGGTTTTTTGCTTTTGCTTTTTTGTTTGTTTTGCTTTTGAATGGTCCACACTTTCCTATTTTTGTTTTGTGTTTTTATATACCTTGTCATTTTTTTTTTACCTTGTCATTTTTTGTTGGTAAATGGACATTTTAATCTAGTAATGTGGTACCTTTGAAAGTCAGATTCTCTCCTTTCCCCAGGGTTTGCTATTCTTTGATTATTTATTTATTTATATTGTTATATGCTGTCTCTGTGCTGAGGGTCAGCCTGAGGTGTAAACTTAAGGTTTTTTTTTTTAATTTTTTATTTATTTATGATAGTCACACAGAGAGAGAGAGAGAGAGGCAGAGACGCAGGCAGAGGGAGAAGCAGGCTCCATGCACCGGGAGCCCGACGTGGGATTTGATCCCGGGTCTCCAGGATCACGCCCTGGGCCAAAGGCAGGTGCTAAACCGCTGTGCCACCCAGGGATCCCAACTTAAGGTTTTTTAAGGTGTTTTCTGAGCCTTTCTCTGCATATGCATGGTTGCTTTCTTAAAAAAAAAAAAAAAAAAAAAAAGGCTTGATCTCATGGCCCTGAGATCATGACCTGAGCTGAAATCAAGAGTCAGACACTTAACCAACTGAGCCATCCAGGGACCCCTGCATTACTTTCTAATTTTCCCTCTATATGCAGTTGTTTTTGAATGTACTAGTTTTTAATGTCTGGTTTTCAGAAGGGGAAAAAGAGAAAAATAAAGGGAGGAATAGTAGGGTGCTAACTCTTTAAATCTCTTCGAAGTCACTTGAGCCAGAGGGGGTGTTGCAAACACAATGGCTGCCCTCCTCTGTCTGCACCTCTATGATTACAAGTAGCAATCAGCAATCAGAATAGAGATCCCTGACATTGGAGGACAGGGCCCTTTTTGTGCTCTCTAGCTCTCTTAAGTTATGTGCTAGCAACTCCCAGGATATGTGTACAGCTGCCTGCCATGTAGTTGGAGGTGGAGGATGACTAGCTGCTACAGTGCTGAGAGCTGAAATTGACTGGAATTAACCACAATTTACCATCCAAATCCTTCCCTGGAAACTGGAGGCCTTCAACAGACTTCAGAGCTCTACAATGGCTGTATTAAACATGTTGTGCCAGTGCAACTGTTGTCTAGGTGAGAAGACAGATTCTTTTTTTTTTTTTTTTTTTGAGAAGACAGATTCTTGGTGCTTCTTACTCTTCTTACATCATCCCAGAATACTCCCCTAGCCTGGCAATCTTTTATTAGATATCAAATATTGTCATTTTAAGTTGTTGGGTTCTGGAGTTTTTTGTATTCTTTTCATTTTGAGCTTTGATCTTGGAAGCAGTTAAGTTACTTGGAAACAATCTGACTCTTGAGACTTACTTGTAAGCTTTTTTGCATGTGTCCAGGATAGTCTCTAATCTAGAACTCCCTTGGCAATACCCTTCTGAGACCCCTGTGTGATGCCTGGTTTGTCAGAAGGACTTTCCACTCTGCTGTTGGGAACATGAACTATTCCCAGCTCTGTGGGTATTGGGATGTTCCCAGTAACATGTGCACTATTTTATAATTTCACTCTGTAACATAAGAATTCCAGATGTTCTCCATCCTCTCCATTTTTCTTTAAGTCATTCTAATAGGTGTGTAATGGTATCACATTGTGACTTAAATTTTCATTTCCCTAATGACTAATGATTTGAGCATTTAAAATAGTGCTTATTGCTATCCATATATTGCCTTTGAGGAGGTTTCTGTTAAAATATTTTCCCAATTTTTAAAACTAGGTTGGTTTTTGGTCTTATGATTGAATATTAAGAAGCAGCTTTAATGAAGTATTATTTACATGACATAAAATGAACTCATCATATGCGTAAAGTTGTACAACTATCAGCACAATACAGTTTTAGAACATTTGTATTACCCCAAAACTTCTCTTGTGCACATTTGCTCTCAATCTCTGCTCCCACCTGAAAGCCCATGCAACTTATCTATTTTATGTATTTATAGAGATGCATTATTTGAATTTTATATAAATGGAATGATGCAATTTGTAATATTTTATGTCAGGTTTCTTCCATTTACTTTAATGTTTTTGAGATTTCTAAAAAAGATTTTATTTATTTATTCATGAGAGACACACAGAGAGGGCAGAGACATAGGCAGAGAGAGAAGCAGGTTCCATGCAGGGAGCCTGATGTGGGACTCAATCCCAGGACTCCAGGATCACGCCCTGGGCTGAAGGCAGGTGCTCAGTTGCTGAGCCACCCAGGTGTCCTTGTTTTTGAGATTCTTTGATGTTATAGCATCTACCAATAGTTTGTTTCTTTCTTATTGCTCAATAATATTACATTTTAAGGATATATCACATTTTGTATATCCATTCATCAGTTGATGGACATTTGGATTGTGACCAGTTTTCAGCTATTACGAACAATGCTACTATGACTGTTCACATATAAGTCTTTGATTGAACATATGTTTTCATTTCTCTTGGGTAGATAACTAAGAGTGTTTTTCCTTGATTGTATATGTTTAAATTTTTAAGAAACTTTCTTTGGTAAAATATTTAACCTTTTGTCCATTTTTTTAATAGTCTCCATCTGGGTGCCAATGTGGGGCTTGAACTCACAACCCTGAGATCAAGACCTGAGCTGGGATCACGAGTCAGATGTTTGACCAAATGAGCCACCCAGGTACCTAACTCTGATTTCCCATTTTTAAACTGGGTCATTATTGTTGAATTGTAAAGCTCTTTATGTACTCTGGATGTGAGTCTCTTAGCAGATGTATAATTTACAAATAATTTCACCCATTCTCTGGCTTATTTTTTTCTATTTCTTGGTACTGTCCTTTGAAGCCAAGATTTTTTTTAAAAAGGTTTTTAAAAGTAAGTTCTATGCCCAAAATGGGGTTTGAACTTATGACACCAAGATCAAGAGTTGCATGCTCTACTGACTAAGCCAACCAGGTGCCGCAAGAGTTTTTAATTTTTAAAGTATAGTTTCTCTATTTCTTCTTTCATTACTTGTGCTTTGGCTCTTTCATCTAAAAAGGATTTGCCTAAGCTAAAGTCATAATAGTTTATCCCTATATTCCCTTCTAAATGCTTTATAGTTTTAAGTGTTATATCTAGGTATATGATCCATTTGGGGCTAATTTTTGTGTGTGTTGGAATGAATAGATTAACTTCATTCTTTTGCATATAGAGATCCAAATTGTCCTAGCATCATTTTTTAAAAAGACTACTTTTTCCCTTATTGAATTGTCTTGCAACCCATACTGAAAATTAATTGATTATAATATAAGGGTTTATTTCCAGACTGTCAATTATATTCCATTGACTTATATGTCTGTCCTATAGCAGTACTACACAGTCTTTGTTACCATAGCTTTGTAGGGAGTTTTGAAATCAGGAAATGTGAGTTCTCCAAACTTGTTCTTCTTTTTCAAGATTGTTTTGGCTATTCTGGGTTTCTTAAATTTCTAAGCGGATTTAAGAATCAGCTTTTCAGTTTCTGTAAGAAAGATAACTGGGAGTTTGATAGAGATTCCACTGAATCTGTAGATTCAGTTTGGAGAATATTGGAGAATATTGCCATTTAAAAAAAAAGATTTTATTTATTTATTTATGAGAGACTCAGAGAGAGAGGCAGAGACATAGGCAGAGGGAGAAGCCGCCTTCTCACAGGAAGCCCAATGAGGGACTTGATCCTGGGACTCTGAACCGATTCTCTGAGCTGAAGGCAGACATTCAACGGCTGAGCCACCCAGGCATCCTGAGAATATTGCCATCTCAACAAATATTAAGTCTTTGAATCCCTGAATGTGGGATGTTTTTCTTTTCTTTTCTTTTTCTTTTTCTTTCTTTTTTTTTTTTTTTTTTTTTTTGGTGAGATGTTTTTCTATTTATTCATGTCTTTAATTTCTTCCAATGATGTTTCTTTAATTTTTTTCAATGATGGCTTGTAGTTTTCAGTGTACATCTTATACTTCTTTTGTTTAATTTATTCCTAAGTAATTTATTATTTTTATGCTATTGAGTATGGAATTGTTTTCTTGATTTCATTTTTGGATTGGTTATTGCTTATGCGATTTATATTTGTTTACTGATCTTAAACCCTGTAAACTTGCAGAATTTGGTTATTATTTATAGTAACTTTTTTTGCATTTGTGACTTCGATAAGATTTTCTATATATATGATTATATTATCTGAGAATAGAGATAGAAATTCTTCCTTTCTAATATGATCTCTCTCTCTTTTCTTTTCTATTTGTCCTGGATATTATCTTCAATACAATATTTGATTGGAAGTGGTGAAATTGAGCATCCTTTCCTTGTGCCTGATCTTAGGGGAAAACCTTTCAGTCTTTTAACACTGAGTGGATTTTTCATACAGAAAAACCTATATCAGAATGAAGGAGTTACTTTTCATTCCTAGTTTTCTGAGTACTTTTTTCATGAAAGGGTTTGGATTTTGTCAAATGCCTTTTTTGCATCATTGAGATAATCATATGGTTTTCATCTTTTATTCTATTAATATACTGTATTACATTATTGATTTTCATATGTTGAGCCAACCTTGCATTCTTGAGGAAAATGTCATTTGGTCATGGTGTATAATCTTTTTCAGATGTTGCTGGATTCAGTTTGATAATATTTTGTTGAATATTTTTGCATCTAATTTATGAGAGATATTGGTCTATAGTTTTGTTTTGTTTTGTTCTGTTTTTTCCTGTGATGTCTCTGTTTAGTTCTGTTATCAGGGTAATAGTGGCCTCATAGAGAGAACTGGGACGTTTTCCTTCCTTCTCTAATTTTTCAAAGAGTTTATAGAGAATTGATGTTAATTCTTCTTCAAACATTTGATAGAATTTACCGGTGATGTCATCTGTGCCTCAGCTTTTCTTTGTGGGAATTTTTAAAAATCATATATATTGATCTTGTACACTGTGACCCTGTTAAACTTGCTTATTAGTTCTATTAATTTGTAAAGTAGGGATCCCTGGGTGGCGCAGCAGTTTGGCGCCTGCCTTTGGCCCAGGACGCGATCCTGGAGACCCGGGATCGAATCCCACGTCGGGCTCCCAGTGCATGGAGCCTGCTTCTCCCTCTGCCTGTGTCTCTGCCTCTCTCTCTCTCTCTCTGTGACTATCATAAGTAAATAAAAATTAAAAAAAAATTTGTAAAGTACATTCCTTAGAATTATCTACATTTAGTATCATGTCCTCTCTGATTAAAGACAGTTTTATTTCTTACTTTCCAATCTGCATCCCTTTAATTTCTTTTTCTTCTCTTGTTGTACTGGCTGAAACCTCCAGAACAATGTTGAATAGAAATGCAGGAGAGACATGGGGGTGTCTGACAGGCTCAATCAGAGGAGCATGCTACTCTTGATCTTGGGGTGGTGAGCTCCATATTGGGTATAGAGATTACTTAAATAATTCAAACTTTTTTTAAAAGTGCAGGAGAGAGAATCCTTGCCTTATTCCTGATCTTAGGGAGAAAACATTCAATTTGCATTATTAGGTTACTTGTAAGCTTTTTGTAAATGGTGTGTTTTGAAGTCCCCTCATTCATTGCTGATATTGGTACTTTGTATATTCTCTCCTTTGTTCTTGGTCAGCTTTAACAATTTTTAAAAAAGATTTTATTTATTTACTTGAGAGAGAGAGAGTGAGAGAAAGAGAGCATAAGCAAAGGGAAGGACAGAGGGAGAGGGAGAAGCAGACTCCCCACTGAAGCTGATGTGGGGCTTCGCTCAGGACCCTGGGATCATGACCTGAGCCAAAGGCATACACTTAACCTACTGAGCCATCCAGGCGCCCTCAATTTAGCAATTTTTAAAAAAAAAATTATTTATGTATTCATGAGAAACACACAGAGAGGCAGAGACATAGTCAGAGGGAAAAGCAGGCCCCATGCAAGGAGCCTGATATGGGACTCGATCCTGGGATCACGGGATCACACCCTGAGCCCAAGGCAGATGCCCAATCTCTGGGCCACCAGGCATCCCAACACTTCTGTTGATCATTTTAAAGAACCAACTTTTGGTTTCACTGGTTGTCTGTAGTTATTTGCTATTTCACAGATTTCTGCTTTTATTTTTATTATTTACTCTCCCTTCTTATTTTGTACTTGATTCGTTTTTTTTTTTTAACTCCTTGAGGCGAAAGCTTATGTTATTAGTATCTGATTTTTCTCTCAATCTAATGTAAACATTTAAAACTATAAAATTGGGGCACCTGGGTGGCTCTGTGGTTGAGCGTCTGCCTTTGGCTCAGGTTGTGATCCTGGGGTCCTGGGATCAAGTCTCACATTAGGACTCCCACAGGGAGCCTACTTCTCCCTCTGCCTCTCTCCCTCTCTCATTCTGTGTCTTTTATGAATAAATAAATAAATAAATAAAATCTTAAAACTATAAATTTCTCTCTAAGCATTGCTTTAATGACATCCTATACACATTGATGTGCTATGTTTGAATTCAATTTATTCTTTAACTTGCATTTTATTTTATTTTCTGACTCATGAGTTATTTTTTTAATTTTTTTTACTCATGAGTTATTAAATGCCTGGTTTAATTTCCAAATCCTTGAAGATTTCACAATTCTTTTGCCTTTTTTTTTGTCTTTTGTCTTTTTTGATTTCTAATTTGATTCTGTTGCATATGGAGAGCATACTTTGTATGATCTCAATTTTTAAAAATTTTGTCTCCCCTAGAGAATGTTACATGTTTGCTTGAAAATGTGTTGTTCCACTGTTACTGATTTGAGTTTTCTGTAAAAGTTAGATCAAGTTGTTTGATAGTGTTGCTCAAGTCTTCTACATCCTTCATATTTTGTGGTAATGTGTTCTATCAGTTACTGTGAGAGGCATACTGAAATATATCTCCTGCTATAAGAGTTGAATTGTCTATTTCTCCTTTTAATTCTGTCAGGTTTTGCTTCCTAAATGCTGGGACCATGTTATTAGGCGCATAGTTATTTATTTATAATTGTTTTATCTTCCTGATGTAGCAATTTCTTTTTATCATTGTCTAGTACCTCCTTGTCTGTAGTAATGTTTCTTATCTTAAAGTCTAATTTTGTCTGATATTAATATAGCTACTACCACTCTTTTATGGTTACTGTTTACATGATATATTTGTTTCTATCCTTTCTACTTTCAACCTTGTTATGTCTTTAAATTAAAAAATGTGCCCCTTGTGGGCACCTTGGCCGCTTAGTTGGTTAAATGTCTGCCTTCAGCTCAGATTATGATCCTGACATCCTGGGATTGAGTCCCTGCATGGGGTGCCGGGGTGAGGAGGGGGGTGGTGGGGAGGGTGGGGAGGTAGGGGGTGGTCCTTGCTCAGCAGAGAGTCTGCTTCTCCCTCTGCCCTTCCCCTCTGCTCTTGATCTCTCTCTCTCTCTCTCTCTCTCTCTCTCTCTCTCTCGTTCTGTCTCTCAAATAAATAAGTAAAATCTTAAAAAAAAAAACCTCTGGTAAAATATACAAACTTTCCTCTAATACAACTCTATACCTCCTCTCTTCTTTAGGGGATATATACAATATGTATATATATATGGATACATATATATATAATAATCTTAATAATACAATGTTGGGGATCCGTGGGTGGCTCAGCGGTTTAGCACCTGCCTTCGGCTCACAGCGTGATCCTGGGGTCCTGGGATCGAGTCCTACATCGGGCTCCCTGCATGGGGCCTGCTTCTCTCTCAGCCTCTCTCTCTCTCTCTGTATCTCTCATGAATAAATAAATAAAATCTTAAAAAAAATAGTGTTGTAATTACTGTTTTATATAATTTTGTTCTTCTTAAGGAAATTAAATGAAGCAAGCCAGTTATAAAAGGACAAATATCGTAAGATATCAGTTATATAAGGTTCCTAGAGTAGTCAAATTTATAGGGACAAAAGTGGAATGGTGATCGCCAGTGCCGGGAGGTAGGAAGAATGAGGAATGTGTTTGACAGGT
Source organism: Canis lupus familiaris (assembly GCF_011100685.1). Classification (NCBI taxonomy): domain Eukaryota; kingdom Metazoa; phylum Chordata; class Mammalia; order Carnivora; family Canidae; genus Canis; species Canis lupus. The sequence goes on from NC_049251.1 coordinate 38,552,851, forward strand.
ACAGAGTTTCAATTTTCTTCAATCTTTCTTTCTGTTCTTTAGCTTGGATCGTTTCTTTTGATCTGTTTTTAAATCCACTGTTTCTTCTACTACCTCAGATCTGCAGTTCAGCCTTTACAGTGAATTTTTCTTTTCAGAAACTCAACTCTAGCTTTTTCAGGTGTTTTTTAAAAAATATTTTTTTGGGCAGCCCGGGTGGCTCAGCGGTTTAGCGCAGCCTTCAGCCCAGGGCATGATCCTGGAGACCTGGGATCGAGTCCCACATCAGGCTCCCTGCATGGAGCCTGCTCCTCCCTCTGCCTGTGACTCTGCCCCTCTCTCTCTGTGTGTGTCCCTGATGAATAAATAAATTAAATCTTTAAAAAATAAAAAATATTTTATTTATTCCCCAGACGCACAGAGAGAGGCAGAGACACAGGCAGAGGGAGAAGCAGGCTCCCTGTACGGAGCCTGATGGTGAACTAGATCCTGGGACCCCAGGATTACGCCCTGAGCTGAAGGCAGATGTTCAACTGCTGAGTGACTCAGGAGTCTCACTTTTTCAGGTTTTAAATTTTCTCTTTTTCTATTGAGAATTTCTGTTTGTTGGATTATTGTCATCATATTTTCCCTAATTATTTGAACACATTTATAATAGCACCTCTGAAAGTTTGTCTGATAAAACCAGCATCCACACCCAATCAGTCTGTTCCTAGTCATCTTTTTCCCCATGTGTGGATTGTATTCCTTATTTATTTCTATATCTCCTGATTTTTTATTGATAATAATTTATAGAAACTCTGGGTTATGATTTTACTTTTTCCTAAAAAAGGCTTTTGCTTGTTTTGTTTTTGCTTCTGTTTGTAATTTACCTGGACTTAAATTGCAGATGGTCTCCCCTGTGGTGTATCTCCACTGGCATCTCTGCTTAGAGGGGTTTTCTCACATTCCTTTATTATTTTCATGCTTATCCTGGCCTCCTAGTGATTGCCCTTCATCTCCATACCTTAGCGATCAGCCAAGAAATTGGGTAGAGGATGTGCTCAAACACCTTGAATCGGTGAGGTTTCACCCTTTGCCAGGGAACCTGTGTATGGGTGGTGGAATTTATTCACAGTTCACCCAGTTGTCAAGGCTGCCTTTACTTTTACTTTTCACTAGACCTCTCATGGATCCCCTTTGTGAATGTTTATGCTTTCTCAGTCAGCCAGGCAGGTATGGAGTCTGTCTATAACCCTTCCATGGCTCCCTAATGTTCAAGAGTCTCCCCATTAAATTTCTCAGTGGTAAATAAATAAATAAATAAATAAATAAATAAATAAATAAATTTCTCAGTGGTTGGCTACTCACCTCAGGTAGGCGCTGGCAAAGCTGCAGACTTTTCCCACTTGTTTCCTACTTTTACTAACAATGCTGCTGGCTTAAGTTTTTACTTACTTCAAGTATCTCCCCTCTTGTGGATATCCTTCTGGTTTTCATTACTATCCTCGCTCTGGTAACGTTATCATTCTTAATGACCGAGCTGGGAGGCAGGGGGAACAGCCCTGAGAAGGAAACTGCAAAATTCCATTGTTGCTTTTCCAAGTTCTAACATTTTTTTCATGAATAAATGCTTCTCAATTTGTGGTTTGCCTTTGGTTGATCTCCAGAACACTCTAAAGGTTGGTTTGTTGTTTTTTTTTTTTTTTAATGTGTCGTTTTCGACTTGTTTTGTGGGGAGAATGTTTGCCAGCCTCTCCGTGTCACCTCAGCCAGAAGGCCCTCTTCCTGTTATTGACTTTTGAGAACTCTTTGCACATTCTGGATGCTAGTTCTTTATCAGATATGTGTGTTGCAAATATTTTCTTCAAGGCCGTGGCTTGCCTTTTTATCTACTTGTGTGTTTTGAAGAGGAAAACCTTAAAAAAATTTTTTTTCTTAAAAAAATTTTTATAAAATATGGTTTATTGATTTTTTTTCTTTATAGATTGTACTTTTGGTGTAATATCTAAGAAAGCTTTGCCTCACCAAGGCCACAAAGATTTTTCTACCCTGTTTTCTTTTAGAAGGTTTATAGTTTTAGGTTTTATATATCTGTCCATGGTCCAATTTAAAGTAACTTTTTAATAGGACATGATTTATGGATTGAAGTTTTTTTTAATGAATGTCCCAGCACAATTTGCTGAGAATATTAATTGTCCATAGAATTTACTTAGCACCTTTTTCAAAAATCAATTGACCATACATGTATGAGTATAACTCATTGGATTCTCAATTCTTATTCCTTTTTTTTTTAAGTAGAAAAATTTTTAATTAAAGAAAAATTACATCTGATGTGGTTTAACAATATCTTAAACATTTAGGACAAATTATATAAACACATTTACTCATAGAAGGAAGGAAATATGAACACTGAAATTTGACCATCAGGAATAAAGCTACATTTGTAATTTTTTAATGATGGGGGAGGGACACAGTATCTTTTTCCCCCTCTCTGGGAGCCCATGTAAGAGATTGCTGGAAATGAAAATGGTGAGACGCCTTCCACCTGCAAGAGCTATGGGGAAAGACTTTTATTTTATAAAGCAGACGTGGAAACAAAGCAAGGAAATTGTTCGAGTCAGTATGGCTTAAGTAGTTGCCTTATTTGGATTTTTTTTTCTTTTTTTTTTTTTTTTGAGAGAGAGAGAGAGAAAGCACCTATGCCTGTATACATGTGCCAGTGGCGGCAGCGGTGGTGGTGGTGGTGGTGGTGGTGGTGGTGGTAGTGGTGGGGAGGGGCAGAAGGAGAGGGAGACACAGAATCCCAAGTAGGCTCCCTGCTTAGCCAGTAGCCTGAGGTGGGGCTCTGTCTCATGACTGAGATCATGACCTGAGCCAACACTAGGACTTGGTCACTTAACCAACTAAGCCACTCAGACACCTCAGTTTCCTTATGTGGGAAAGTCTAATTGGCTATTTGTAATTGGTTGTTCTGAAATTTTGACTTCTTTTTAAAAATATTTTTTTTATTTATTCATGAGAGACACAGAGAGATAGGCAGATACAGGCAGAGGGAGAAGCAGGCTCCATGCAGGGAGCCCGACGTGGGACTCAATCCTGGGACTCCAGGGTCACGCCCTGGGCCAAAGGCAGACATTCAACCACTGAGTCACCCAGATACCCCTGAAATTTTGACTTCTTAATGATGAGGCAGTTACAGGAATTTACTCTGGATTAGGGTTCAGTTTGCTTATGTAGGATGCCAAAGCATTAGAGCCTCCTTGGTCAAATGTCCATCTTGTTTGATTACTTAACAGTTTCATTGACATGTGTATCTATCCTTATGTCAATATTACATTGTGTTCAGTATTATAGTTTTATAGTAAATCTTGAAAATAGAGGGTTTTATTTGTCAATATTGTTTTGGGTATTTGAATTCCTTTTTATTTCCATCAATATTTTTAAATCACCTTGTTAATTTCTATGAAAAAAAAAAAAAAAAAACCCTGCTGGGATTTTAAGTGGAATTGCATTAAATCTATAAATTAAGTTGGGAAGAAAAAAAATAAATTAAGTAAATTGGGAAGGATTGACCTCTTAACAATACTGATTTTTCCAATCCATAAATATTTATTTAGGTCTTCTTTAGTTTCTCTTATTTTGTTGTTTTCAGTATATCAAGCTTGCATATATTTTGTTAATTTATACCAAGTATTTTGTGCTTTTTATGCTATTGTAATGGTACTATTTAAAAAATTTCCAGTGGAATTTTTCACTGCAGGTATATAAATACAATTGATTTCTTGTAGACTTTGCATCCTGTAACTTTGGTAACCTCATTTATTAGAGTAGCTTTTTTTGTAGATGTTTGTGATTTTCTACATAGACAATTATGTTCTTTGCTAACAGAGACAGTTTTATTTCTTCCTTTCTAATTTATATGCCTTTCATTTCTTGTTCTTGACTGTTGTACTGTTTAAGACATCCATTTAAATGTTCAACAGGAGTGATAAGAGCGTAGATCCTTTCTTGTTCTTGTACTTAGAAAAGCATTCAATGTTTCACCATAGAATATGACAGTAGGTGTAGGTTTTTAGTGGATATCTTTAATTGAATTGAGGAAGTTCCTTTAAACTTTTTTTTTTTTAGATTTTATTTATTTATTTGTGAAAGACACACAGAGAGAGAGACAGAGACACAGGCAGAGGGAGAAGCAGGCTCCACACAGGGAGCCTGATGCGGGACTCTATCCCGGGACCCCAGGATCAAACCCGGGGCGGAAGGCAGGTGCTAAACTGCTGAGCCACCCAGGGATCCCTCTTAACTATTCCTCTTAACTTCTTTTTTATATTTCATATTTTTATCATTCATTATTGAATTTTTGGTAATTTTTTAGGCTTTATATTTCAGTTTAGTAACTCTCTCTTTGACTTTGTCTACTCTTTTGATTTTGTCCTTTGAGGTTTTTGATTTGAATTATCACAGTTTTCATTTCTAGAAGTTTTATCTGGCTCGTATTCAAATATGTCTAGTTAATTTTGATAGTTTATTATCTGCCATTGTATTTTCAATATATTTTTAAAACTTTAAAAAACATATTAAAGAACGTTTTCCTGTTTTGTTTCTTATTCCATTTATGCAGCATTTGTAGATTTCACCATGTTATGTGTTGTTTCCACTAATTCATGGTCCTGTGTTTTTTTTCCTCGTGAGTTTATTGATTTTTTTATTTTGAGCTTATGTTTGTTGGAATTCTTTGAGATTGTGTTTAAAATCTATTACTCCAGAGAGAATTTTGTTTGCTTCTGCCCAGTCACTTAGGGCTACTTCCAACTCACAACTACTTTTAAGTGAATTTTTGGCTTGGGATTTATCTAGTCACACGGGGAATATGATTTGGGCCTTCCTTCTGTATGAATGTTAGCTTATTTTGTTCCCTGTGTTCCTACTCCACCCAAAGCTAAGTAGGTATGGAAAAGCCTCGTGTGGGTGAATTTCCCCCCCTGTTTCTCCCCTAGAGCACTGACTTTTGAGAAGCCCCAAATTTGGGGAATCAGAAGGTGTAGGGTCCCTTCTGGCTAAAAAGCCAACGTAGGCTTTGTCTTCTTTTTCCTTCTTTGTTTTGATTCTCCTAACATCAGAGCTCAACACAAAAGTTTGCATATAGTTAATTTGGGAAGTGGTTCCAGAGAGCATGAGTCAGGGATGGGAAGAGTGGAACAAAGAAAGAAGAGAAGCCAGTACAAGGTCACCTTATCAAGGGGCCTCTGATATTTCTTGATTATCACAGGACCTTCTGAGGAGCCTTGTGAAATGGAGGTTTAAAGGGAGAAACATTTATTGTTTGCTTTTGTCACCCATTGGTCAAGAGTGGCCCTGTAGACATTAACCTCCCCAGTTGTACAGGTGTGAAGGTCCAAGAGATTCCCAAGGGGACCCTACCCTGTGGAGTCAGAATAGACTTGGGCAGGAAGTGAGAAGTAGAACACAAGTGCCCAAGGTGGGTGGCACCTGCATGAGGCTGGTCAAAATCCATACAAAAGTGGGCAGTGGGTAAAATTCTGCAGTGGGCAGAATCAGAGTGGAAGCCGAAAGGACAGCAGTAGTGCTGAGGGGGCACCATTTACAACCCAGGACCACAGAGGAGCACAGGCTCTAGTGTAGGCCTATCCCTGGGGGATCACATTCTCCTGTTATTCTGGCTTCTGATTGATTTTTTTTTCTTTTTTTTTTTTTCTTTTTTTTATTTATGATAGTCACAAACAGAGAGAGAGAGAGATGCAGAGACATAGGCAGAGGGAGAAGCAGGCTCCATGCACCAGGAGCCCGACGTGGGATTCGATCCCGGGTCTCCAGGATCGCGCCCTGGGCCAAAGGCAGGCGCTAAACCGCTGCGCCACCCAGGGATCCCTGATTGATTTTCTTAACACCAGTTCGTCTGTGCTTTAACAAACATGATTTTATATTCAGCATTTTTAGGAAGAGATTTCACTATTCAACTAGTCTGCATGTTGCCTGATACAGAAGTAATGTCACTATTTTCAAAATGCTTAATATGTACTTTAATATTGCTTCTAAAATTGTCCAATGTTGAAGGGACGCTTGGATGGCTCAGTGGTGGAGCGTCTGCCTTTGGCTCAGGGCGTGATCCCAGAGTTCTGGGTTTGAGTCCTTCATCAGGTTCCCTGCATGGAGTCTGCTTCTCCCTCTGTCTGTGTCTCTGCCTCTCCCTCTGGGTGTCTCTCATGAATAAATAAAGAAATAAAAATCTTTAAAAAATAATAAAATAAAATTTATTATCTTTTGAAGCTACATACATATTTACAGATGAAATGATATGATGATATGATGTCTTGAGCTTGCTTCAAGTAATCCAGGGGTTGTAGGAGGTGTGGGTAAGGGTATAGGTGAAACAAGATTGGCCATTTGATACAGACGTGCCTGGAGATTCATACTATTTCTTCTATTTTTGTATATGTCTGAGATTTTCCACAGTAAGTTTTTTAACACTTCTGTATTAGTCTGTTATAGCTGCAATGTGACTGTGTAACAACCGGCCCTCCAAAACTCAGAAGTTTGTCCACCTTTAAAGAGATGCTTAACTATCAAGATGACTTGGCCATCTGACATCATTGGCCACTCTAATGCTGGCATAAAGGATACATAAGGGAAATAGCCACAGTCAGAGGGACAGAGGCTATGCATGGACCCAACAAACAGCAGAGGCACCCACTAAAGGGTGACTTAGCTACTGCTGCTGAAGACCGTCCACCTCGTCCCCCATTTAGTACTATTCCTCAAGGAGATCAACCGCCTCCTCAGTAGCATGTTAACCAGAAGGGGAGCTAACGATTCTGGGCTGCTTCCATCCTGCAAGGGCCAGTGATTCATTAACACTTACTGGATTATGGATTAACACTTATTCCAAACAGCATCTTAACCAAATAATACCAACCAGTAAGAAATCTACTAATTTTAATCTCCAGACTCAAGTCACTCCAGAAAGGTTATGTATACTAAGAGCTGTTAATCATGTTTTCCTATAGAGATCATACCTCCATCCCGACTGAGCTTAGGTCTTAGGTACTATATTCCCTCCCATCTATGAAATGATATCCTGGGATTCTTTACTCTGCTTTCACCCATAGTCTGTACATGAATGTTGGTGGGTTGAAACCATCTCGGCACTCTCTTGACTGCCTCTGGAAAGCCTTCTGTCTTTGGGATTGAATGTTTCCGGATGGAAAACTGCTATTAGCCAAATGATGGTTGAGGTTGTAAAAGCCTGCTAAATGTCATCATAAAATGATTATTTGTGCTATACCCAAAACAAACAAACAAACAAATTGTCATGCTCATGGGTCTGTAGGTCAGCGGTCCCTCGACTGGACTAGCTTCATGCTCCAAGCTACAGGCTGAGTTCAGGCGTGCTCGACATGGCTGTCATTCTCCTTGGACCAGTGGTATCCAGGCCAAATGGGCTGATCCTGGAGACTCATTCCAGGATACAGAAGGAAAGAGCAGCACTCTCTGGGGTATATTCATATTAGGGCAGATTACTGAAGCTCAAGAGGTCATGTCCTACTGAGCAAGCACATTTCTTTTTTTTTTTTTTTTTTTTTTAAGATTTTATTTATTTAAAAGAGTCACAGAGAGAGGCAGAGACACAGGCAGAGGGAGAATCAGGCTCCCTGTAAGGAGTCTGATGTGGGACTTGATCCCAGGACTCTGGTCAGGACCTGAGCCGAAGGCAAACGCTCAACCACTGAGCCACCCAGGCATCCCAAGTAAGCACATTTCAAAGCTTCTCTGGTCAGATTCACAAACTTCCTATTGGCCAAAGCAAATCACATGGCCAAACATGAAGTCAAAAGTGGGAAAATGTTCTTTATCCACTATGACAAAGATGTGGATGGAGAATTCTATTACAGTGGAGCAAAGACTTGGGTCTCTAATTCAATCTATCAGCCCCTTCAGCTCCATGCCACTGCCTTGGTTCAAGCCTCAGCACTGGACAATAGGAACATTCTGCTACCAGACCTCCCTGCCTCTCTAGTCTGGCCTTTTCAAACCTTGCTGCAGCCGGAGTGATTTTTTTTTTTTTTTTTTTTTTTTTACTAGCCCTCCTAATTAAAAAAGAAAATTGCAGCAAAAACCACATAGCATAAGTTTACCATGTTGAGGTGCCTGGGTGGCTCAGTCGGTTAAGCAGCTGGCTACCTTTGGCTCAGGTCATGATGCCAGGGTCCCAGGATCCACCATCGGGGTCCCTGCTCAGGGCAGGGGGCTGCTTGTCCCTCTCCCTCTGCTGCTCCTCCTGCTTGTGCTCTCTCTGTCTCTGTCAAATAAATTTTAAAGATCTTTAAAAAAGTAAATAAATAAATTTACCATCTTAACCATTTCTAAGTGTACAGTTTAGTAGTGTTAAGTGTATTTGCATTGTTGTGCAAGCAATCTCCAGAATTTTTTGATTTTGCAAAACTGAAACCCTATAGCCATTAAACAACTCCCTACCCATCTCCTAACAAGCACTATTCTACTTTCTCTTTCTGATAATATGGCTATTCTGGAAACCTCATATAAATGGAATCACATATTATTTGTCTTTTTCTGATTGGCTTATTTCTTTTTTTTTTTTTTGATTGGCTTATTTCACATAATGTCCTCAAGGTGGTTGCATTCTGCAGAATTTTTAAGGTTGAATAATATTTCATTGTATATACCACATTTTGCTTATCCATTCATCCATACGGGGACACTTGGGTTGCATCCATGATTTAACTGTTGTACATAGTTCTGCTATGAACGTGGGAAAACAAATATCTCTTTGAGGGGCGCCTGGCTGGCTTAGTCAGTAGAGCATGTGACCCTTGATCTCAGGGTCATGAGTTTGAGCCCCACGTTGGGCATGGAGCTTAGCAATAAATAAGTAAGCAAATAAATAAAGTTCAAATATCTCTTTGAGATCATGTCTTGAATTCTTTGGGGGTATATACCCAAAAGTGGAATTGCTGGATCATATGGTAATTCTTAAAAATTCTATTTTTAATTTTTTTGAGAAACTTCTATACTGTTTCCCACAGAGGGTGTACCATTTTATATTCCCACCACCAACACACAAAAATTCCAACGTTTTTACTTCCTCACCAACACTTATTATTTTCTGTTGTTGTTTTTGACAGTAGCCATCCTGATGGTGTCAGTTTTTTAAATTAAACTTTTTATTTTTAAATTATTATTATTATTATTATTATATATATATTTTTTATGATAGTCACACAGAGAGTGAGAGAGAGGCAGAGACACAGGCAGAGGGAGAAGCAGGCTCCATGCACCGGGAGCCCGACGTGGGATTCGATCCCGGGTCTCCAGGATCGCGCCCTGGGCCAAAAGCAGGCGCCAAACCGCTGCGCCACCCAGGGATCCCAAACTTTTTATTTTGAGATGATTGTAGATTCACATGCAGTTATAAGAAATAATAGAGAGAGGGGAGCCTGGGTGCCTCAGCAGTTGAGTGTCTGCCTTTGGCTCATGTCTTGCTCTTGGGGGTCCTGGGATTGAGTCATGCATCAGGCTTCCCACGGGGACCCTGCTTCTCCCTCTGCCTATGTCTCTGCTTCTCTCCCTGTGTCTCTCATGAATAAATAAATAAAATCTTTAAAAAAAAGAAAAGAAAGAAAGAATAGAGAGAGCCCGTTCACTTGGTTCCCACTGCCCAGTTTTCCCCAATGCTAACATCTTGCAACAGTATAATATTCACAACCAGGGAGTTGACATTGATACCAATCCACCTAACTTGCTCAGATTTCAGCAGTTTATATGTTTCAGGATGATCTTTTTTAAACAAGCAAATATGATCATATCACTGACTTGCTTTAAATCTTTCCAAGGGTGTTCATTGCATCATTGTTTAAATTAGTTTTTAGGGCAGCCCCAGTGGCCCAGCGGTTTAGCGCCGCCTTTTCTCCGGGGTGTGATCCTGAGGTCCCGGGATCGAGTCCCACGTCGGGCTCCCTGCAGGGAGCCTGCTTCTCCCTCTGCCTGTGTCTCTGCCTCTCTTTCTGTGTCACTAATGAGTAAATAAATAAAGTCTTAAAAAATAAATAAATACATAAATAAATAAACTAGTTTTTAAAATTGAAGGGGCACCTGGGTGGCTCAGTTGGTTGTCTCTGACTCTTGGTTTCAGCTCAAGTCATGATCTCCAGATTGTGAGATCCAGCCCCAAGTTGGGAGCTCCAGTCAGTGTAGTCTGCTTGTCCCTCTCCTTCCCCTTCTGTCCCTCACTGCTACTCACACTCATACTCTCTCTCTCTCAAATAAATAAATAAATAAATAAATAAATAAATAAATAAATCTTTAAAAAAAGAGAGAAAGAATCCAATGTTCAACAACAGAGGAATGGCTTAATAGATTGTATTGCATTCATATTGCAGGCATACAGTGCAGCTACTAAAAAGAATGCAGCAGCTGTATATGTGCAGACATGGACTGGTTCCTATGGTCCATTCTCTTCATCCTGAAAAGAGCCAGGTAGAGAATAGTGGGTACCTTTTGGCCATAAAGACAAAACGCAGAAGAGGATGTATAAGACATTGGTCACAGCAATTGCTTTTAGAGAGAAATGAACTATAGGCTGAGATTCAGAAGTGAGATGAAGACTTGTTCATTATCTCTGTTTTGCAGTGGTTCTCAAAACTTTTAGTTTCAGAACTCTTTTATACTCCTAAAAATCATTGAGGACTCCAAAGCACTTTTGTTAATGAGGCCTATTAGAAATTAAATCTAGAAGCACCTGGATGGTGTAGTTGGTTAAGCGTCCAGCTCTTGGTTCTGGCTCAGGTCATGATCTCAGGGTCGTGGGATAGAGTCCCACATGGGGCTGCACACTCAGCATGGAGCCTTCTCTGTCCTCTACACTTTGCCCCACCAAAATAAATAGATAAATCTTCAAAAAAAAAAAAAAAAAAGGAAGCTAAGAAAAAAATTTTAAATTATATATTAATTCATTTAAAAATAACTGTAATAAACCATTTATATGTTAAAGAACTTTTTTGTGTGTGAAAAGTATTTTTTCCATAACAAAAAATTTTAGTGGAAAGAATGCCTTTGTTTTGCATTTTTGAAAATCTCTTCAATGTCTGGCTTAATAGAAAACAGCTTGACTCTCATATCGGCATTCTGTTACAATATATTGTTTCAGTTGAAGTATGTGAAGAAAATTCAGTGTCACAAAGATATGTAGTTAGAAAAGGGAGGAGTATTTTTATAGCCTTTTGTGGATATTATTCTTTGATAGCACATCAAAATTCGATGAGTGGCAGTTTCTTAAAGGTTAGTTGCAATGTAGAATCTGAAACCAAAGCAATGGCATTTTCATACTCTATTACATTAAAATCTATTATACTCTCTTGCACTGTGAATAAATCTTCCACGAATGCATGATTTTTTAAAAAGAAGATTTATTTATTTATTTGAGAGTAAGAGAGTGCAGTAAGAGAGTAAGAGAGTAAGAGAGCAGGAGGAGGCGCAGAGGGAGAGGAAGAGAGAGGATCCCCAAGCAGACTCCCTGCTGAGCGCGAGTCCAGAGTCCAACACCGGGCTTCATCCCACAACCCATGAGATCAGGACCTGAGCCAAAACCAAGAGTCAGATGCTCAAGCGACTGAGCCACCCAGGGGAACCTATACATGCATGATTTTGTAACAAACATGCATTTGACTGAGATGTACAGATCTTCCAGACTTTAATACATTGCATTATATAATATTGAAAAATCACATTTGTTACTGTTACTACTAGTCTCATCAGACAAGTCTTTAAGTACTAGTAGAAGGAAAAAAAACCTGTTGGTTCCTCTCTACTCACAGCACTTCTGACCCCCAAATGTGTGAAGGTTTTCCCATATCAATCGATACTCTGGACACCAACTGGGTGTCCTACATTTCGACTCTGACACTAACCTCTTGCACTTAGAGCAGACCCCCACAGTTAAGGGCTCAGTCCTACAAGACGGCCTCCACTTCAGATCCCGGCCACAAGTCCCAGGTTGTCACCTGTTCTTTTAACCAATCAGTTGTAAATCTGGGCTTCCACAACTCATTTTCAGTTTTCATAATTTGCTATTGAGTTAGGGACAGATAGGACTAGGCAGGGAAAAAGATAAGGGAAAGTCAGGCTCCCAGAAATCTCTGGGCTCCCATAAATCCCAAGGACAGCGAGAGGCCCCAGGGTCAGGCTCCCATAAATCCCAAGGGCACTGAGATGCAACAGAAACAGAGATAAGGAAGTAAATCTGGCCCCTAGCTCCAAAATGTTAGGGAGTATCTTCCTTTGATGGTTGTCAAGTAATCACTGAGGCTCAAAACAGTCCTAAGGCCTCCACCCAAGACGGCATAAGAAGTCTCAAGGCTGTAAACTCCCGAGTCAGACTTTCTGGAAAACACCAGCCAAAAAAACCTTCAGTGGCAACGCTGTCGGGACCTCCTACTCCTGAGAGCTTCCTGTGTCCTTGCTCAATAAATGGCTGTGGCTTTCCTGACTCCTTCGTGGGCTCCCCCGCTCCCCCGTGGGCCACAGGGCTCAGGGGCCTTTGCTGGTTGATCGCGAAGGATGACAGACCAGACACCAGCGGGATGAGGACCTGGAAGGCCCCAGGGCAAGAGCTTCTGTCCCCCTGGAGTTGGGGGTCCCACCTCCCGGCTCATGGATATTTTCACCAACCCAGAAGCTCTCCTTTGGTTGGAGTTTTTACGGGGGCCTCATTAGGTAGGTGGGATTGATCGCATCACTGGCCACTGGTGATTAAATCAAGCTGCAGGGTCGCCTGGGTGGCTTGTTGTGCCTACGATTGCGAATCCGAGAAACCACCGAGGAGGGTTTATTAGCAAGCTCGGGTCCAGGTATGCTCGGCCCAGCGGAGCAGGGACTTGGACCCCGAGGGAGTTCCAGCTGGGTTTTTATGGGCTGGTCTAGGGGATTTCCAGAAGGGGGGAGGAATTTCTTAAGCTCTGTTCTCATTCCGATCTGGGGCTTTCAAGGGCGTTCAGCTCTTATTCACAGGGCCCTGAGATGGCTGTACCTGTGCTAACGCTGAACTTGAGGTGGAACGGCCTTGATTTTCTCGGCCTCCACAGGCTCAGCAGTTGAGCATCTGCCTTCGGCCCAGGGTGTGATCCTGGGGACCCAAGATCGAGTCCAGCATCAGGTTCCTTTCGGAGAGGCTGCTTCTCCCTCTGCCTGTGTCTCTGCCTGTCTCTCTCATGAATGAATAAATAAAATCTTTAAAATAAAAATCAATCAATCAATCAATCAATCTCCAGCTCCTGGCCCCTCCCAGGAGTAAGGGGATGTACCAACAGTTCCAACCCTCTAATCCCATGACTGATTCCTCTTGCAACCAGCCCCCATCCTAGGAGAGTCACCTCATTAGCACACTCAGGTGCCATTGAAAAAAGGTTATTATGAATAACAAAAGACCCTCCAATCCTTCAGTCTCTAGAGAATTTCCAAGGGTTTTAGGAGTCTGTGCCCAGAACAGGGAGGAAGACCAAACACACAGTACTTATTATCTCATGGTATCACAACTAGGAAGCTGTCAATCTCACCATAGTTGATACAAATTTTCCAAAATTCTAATTTTTGCTTGGAAGCTCAAATTTTATCATAAGCAACAAATAATGTCAATTGTCTCTTGTTGAGTGAGAGCCTCACTTCACATCATTCTTGAGAAAATGCCTGCCAGTTATCAGAGTCTGAATCTCCAATGTTTGTCAGTCTTTCAAGTAAAAATAATATTCCATGAAAAATGCTAGTTCGGCTGGCAACTCAGAGAATCACACAAGTGTTTTTCCTTAGGACAACCGACATCCTTTGGTCAGCAGCAGAAGTGCTTTATGTATACTTCCCCTCTCTTGCACAGAATGTTAAAAAGACAAAGATGTGCACTACTCACAGACTGAGATTTAATAAAATTAATATCTTTTACTGCTTCATTCACAGACATTCATAAATGAACATTTTTTAAGTTGTAAATACATGACAGTGAAGATATATAATGACTACTAGTACAGTTTGATGTGTTGGGGAGAAAACAATTTTCCTCTATCCTCTTAGATAGAGGAAACTGGTGAATTCTGGGAACCTGTGAATTAAACCAACAAGACAGATTAGCAGGAGAAAGGCATGGAATTTTCATTAATATTTACATGCATGAGGGATCCCTGGGTGGCGCAGCGGTTTGGCGCCTGCCTTTGGCCCAGGACGCGATCCTGGAGACCCGGGATCGGATCCCACGTCAGGCTCCCGGTGCATGGAGCCTGCTTCTCCCTCTGCCTGTGTCTCTGCCTCTCTCTCCTCTCTCTCTCTCTCTTTCTCTCTCTCTCTGTGACTATCATAAATAAATAAAAATTTATAAAAAAAATATTTACATGCATGAGAGCTCACAGAAGGGTGAGCTCACAGAAGCAGTTGGACATGAGGCTTTATATTCCATTCTAACAAAGAGGTCTGGTCTTCAAGGGACAGTGGACGGTGGGAAAGTGGCTAGGACTTCTATGAGGGAATTAATAAAAGACAAGGCTTATTTCGGGAAGGTCTGTCTACACAGACTCCTCTTGGTGTCCACATTCTGTCTCTAGGGTGGAAGGTGGCTCTTCCCTTCCTGGTGTGGGCGAGAACACTTCCACAAGGAAAAACTGGTGCCCTGCCTTAGTCTGACGTAGGGAGATACAGGATCTTCCTGTATCTGCTGATTCTCTGTTGCCTTCAGGTCCAAATAATCCTTATGCCAAAGTGGCTTATTTGGGGGTGGTATATGCTGAGCCCTTGAGGCACCACTGCCTTAATTTAGTGTTCAGTTTTACCCACCATTTTTTTTTAAAGATTTACGTATTTATTTAAGAGGAAGACAGGTGGGGAATCCCTGGGTGGCTCAGCGGTTAGCGCCTGCCTTCAGCCCAGGGCGTGATCCTGGAGTCCCGGGATTGAGTCCCACATCGGGCTTCCTGCATGGAGCCTACTTCTCCCTCTGCCTGTTTCTCTGCTTCTCTCTCTGTATCTCTCATGAATAAAAAAATAAAATTTAAAAAAAAATAAGAGGAAGACAGGCCAGAAGGAGAGGGGGAGAGTCTCAAGCAGACTCTGCACCCAGCTCAGAGCCCGACCAGCCCACTCCACCACCAGGTGCCCCTTCCCATCATTCTGAGTAATTAGTCAAATGACAACTTAGTGAAAAGGGCAGATAATGTCTTAGCATTAGTCCAAAATAATCACGATCCTCAAGGATCTCCTGAAAGGACCTTAGAGACCTCGTAGGCCCACGGGCTGCACTTTGAGAGTGCTGCCATCCGTATTGTATTCTTTATCCGCTTACCTTTACTGATAAATAAATTGTAAAGTACCCCTCCACGGATGTCCACTGCCAAGGATAAAGTACAAACACCCTGGCATAAGATCCAAAGCATGATTGGTCTTACCTTGCAGCCTCCCGTCCCCCAGGGATCTGCGGAGCCTCGCACAGTGTCAGAGTGGCAGCCACGCTAAGGGAGTGACTCACAATTCCGAGAATGTATGGGCAGGTGCTGCTTTCCTCCTGTCGGGCTCCATTTTTCTCAAGCATTCTTTCTGCCCCAGTCCCAGGGTCATCTCCCCTGACCCTCTCAAGATGAGGCTAGTGCCACAGTGCTCAGTCAATGGCGGTGGACGCCCAGTGGGGTAGGATGACATGCAAACAGCCAAACGTCTTCCCGGGGCCTAGTCTGCCATAGGGTCTGTGGAATAGACCTGTCAGAATAGATCTGTCCATATGTGGAATCCGAAAATCTAGGCGGAGCAGTAGGGGCAGGTGCTGGGGCGAGAGTGGCCTGCCAGGACCTCAGGAGGGCACCACGGAGGAAGGCCACTCCTTTCTACTGCCAGGTGCTGGCTCTCTCCGTGCTTTAGGGATTGAGCGTTGCCAGATGGTCCTCCTGAGTGGTACCTGGGACCCTGGTGGGACAGGCCTAGGGCTGCCAAATAAATATAGACAGCCCAGTTAAAATTGAATTTTGGATAAACTATGTGCTCTTTTTAGCATAAGGATATTCCAAATATTGCATGGGACAAACCTATGCAAAAAAAAAAAAAAATCAGTGTTTATCTATAATTCAAATTTCACTGGGAGTCCTGTATGTTTATTTGCTAAATCTGGCAACTCTGGGCCAGGCCAGGACTATTCGGTGCCCTCAGCAAGGTGAGCTCTCTTTCAGCCCACGTTAGCTGGGTCTTTCCTGAACCTAGTCCTTGCTGCCTCAATGGGAAGCCTGTACACCTTACTGAAAGGAACCTTTACAGTCCCAAGGCGGCCTGGAACCAGCGAGGGGGCAGAGGCACACGGGGGGCTTGGATGAGTACGAAGAAGAGCAAGGCCACGGTTCTGGGTAACTCTCTCTCCCTGCAGAAGAGAGCTCTCCCTTTCAGCCTGAGCCTTCTTGGGGTACCTATGGGGACACAAGCTCCTTCCCCACCCCACTTGTTTCCCTCCCATGCCCCCACTTGCCTCTCCCCCAGTCCAGGCCTGGTGTCTCTGCAGTCTCTCCCCTCACGAGACTGGCCACCCCTCCTCACAGAGCACTGAACACAGGTTGTCTGGGGTCCCCCTGGTGGGGTCGGCTCTGGGCAGAGGTTGGGGAGGGGGCTGGGTCCTCCCTCCCGCCCGTGCCTCTCCACCAGCCACAGCGGCCTCCAGTTTTCTCCTTTTAAGGACCTGAGGACAGACTCTCCCCCTGCTGGGAGGACGTCTTCCTTCCAGAGATCCCAGAGTGGGAGGGTACCCTCAGGCCTCAGCCTGCGTGAGGCCCTGACTTTCCTCTGATGCAGATGCCCTTGACCCTCTTCTCGGTGCAGAGAACAGCCCCACTGTGATATCCTGAAGCTGTCGTCCCTGCGTCGTCCCTGCGTCTGGGCCAGCCCGGGTCCCGCAGACGCCGAGACTGCCTCCTGCCGACCGTGGGGCTGAATGGGGCGCGGCCCCTGCAGCCCGGGCTTCCTCTGAAGATAAGGCCCGGGGAGGGCTGCGCTGCGCCAGCCCAAGGGGGTGTGTGCACAGGTCCGAGGCCGACTTAACTCGGCCCGGCTGCGACACGGCTGCGACACGGCTGCGACACGCAGAGCGGCAACCGCCTCCCAGCGTGCCTGACTGAGGGCACCAGAGGCCATCAAACCGGCTCGGATGTGCACAAAGCTCGCGGAGCCAGGGATGCGTGTATTCTGGAACGCGTCGTCCTAGGGGAGGTGACAGCAATGCTGTGGCTTGTGCCAGGCCGTGTGGCCCCCCTGCCTGGGTGGAGCGGGAGAGGTCTGAGCGCCGGCCCTCAGCCCTGGCCTCCAGGTTCACAGATTGCACAGTGACTGAGGCAGGCCTAGGGCCCAGGCCTGCGGGCTCCTGGCGCGGAAACGATGGGGCTTTCTGGCGAGTCTTACGCTGGAAAAAACTCTCTGATGGAGCCATACGTCCCTTCCAAGGCCCCAAATCTAGCCACTGCTCTTGGATCCAGGCGGCCGAGGCCCAGAGACAGGCTGCAGGGTGCCCGCGAGGTGCCTTCTGGCCTAGGCGGGCTAGACCCGAGGGAACTGGCTGCCACCCGCCTGCCACCGTCCTGATAAGTGGCGGGCCTGGGGCAAGGGTACACATGGAGCTTCCACCCTCGGCTGCCTCCCTTTCTCCTCTGCGGCATATTGTGCATTCAAAGGTGGTGCCAGGGGGATCCCTGGGTGGCGCAGCGGTTTGGCGCCTGCCTTTGGCCCAGGGCACGATCCTGGAGACCCGGGATCGAATCCCACGTCAGGCTCCCGGTGCATGGAGCCTGCTTCTCCCTCTGCCTGTGTCTCTGCGCCTCTCTCTCTCTCTCTGTATGACTATCATAAATACATAATAATAAAAAAAAAAAAACGGTGGTGCCAGCATACACCCCAGTCCCTTTGCTCTTCTTGCCGTGTACTTTGACACTTGCCACATGAGAGGGGGAGTCTATACGTCGTCCCCTCTCACTCGGGCAGCAGAACGGGTGTTATATGACTTCTGCAACCGAGTCACAAGGGGCAATTCAGCTTCTGCCCAATTCTTTTTGAGCCTCTTGCTTTTGGGCCCCGGCTGTGAGAGAGCCCAGGCCCACGCAGCCTACGTGAAGGTGCCCTGACCACAGCCAGCGACTCTGGGGCTGACTTTCACCCCAGCCAGCGTCTCCCTGCTACCGCATGGACCCCAAAATGTCTATCCAAGTCCCCCTGTCCGTTTTTAAATCAAGTTGTTTAGTGTTTCGATATTACATTGTGTTTGTTCTCAACTTATTTCGGATGTTAGCTCCTTATCAGATGCGTGACTCGCAAGTGTCCTCTCCCATGCCGTAGGATGCCTTTCCATTTGGTCAGTGGTTTCCTTCCCTGCGCAAAAGTGCTTTTTAGTTTGATAGAATCCTATTTGCTTATTTTAGCTTTTGTTGGCCTTGCCTGAGCAGGAGACTGGTCCAGAAATACTGTCAAAACTGATGTCAGAGAGCTTACCATCTCTGGTTTCTTCCAAGAGTGTCACAGTTTCCAGTCCTACATTCAGGTTTTCCAGCCATTTTGAGTCTGTTTTTGTGTCTGTGTAAGATAGCCGCCCTGTTTCATTCTTTTGCATGTTGCTGTCCAGTTTTCCCAGCACCATTTGCTGAAGAGCCTGCCTTTTCCCCATGATGCATCCTTGCCTCCTGTCACAGATAAATTGACCATGCGCGGGGTTATTTCTGGGTTTTCCATTCTATTGCGTTGATCGCTGTGCCTGTTCTCACGCGGTACCATACGATTTTGGAATCTATAGCTTTGTAATGTAGTTTGAAATCAGGGAGTGTGATACACCCAGCTTTGTTCTTTCTCCGGATTGCTTCAGCTATTTGGGGTCTTTTATGGTTCCACACAAATGCTAAGACTCTTTGTTGTAGTTCTGTGAAATGCCATTAGTGTTTCGATTGCATTGCATCTGTAGATCGTTTTGGGTATTTTTTTAAAGATATTATTTAATTATTCATGAGAATACACAGAGAGGAGAGAGAGAGAGAGGTAGAGACACAGGCAGAGGGAGAAGCAGGCCCCATGCAGGGAGCCCGACGTGGGACCCGATCCCGGGTCTCCAGGATCACGCCCTGGGCTGAAGGCAGAGGCTCAACCGCTGAGCCACCCGGGCGTGGGTATTATGGACATTTTAACTATATTAATTATACTTAGCCAGAGCAAAGAATGAGATCTTGCCATTTGTGACAACATGGGTGGACCTACATAGAGGACATTGTGCTAAGTGAAGTAAGTCCGTCAGAGAAAGACTAATACCATATGATTTCACTCATATGTGGAATCCAAAAACACAAAACAAATGAACAAACGGAACAAAACAAAAACAGACTCACAGATACAGGAGACAAGCTGGCGGTTGCCAGAGGGAAGGGGTATGGAGGGTGGACGAAAACAGGTGAAGGGGATCAAGAGGGCCACACTTCCAGTTATGAAATAAATAAGTCATGAGGACGAAAAGTACAGCACCGAGAATATAGCCAGTGATATTGTAATAGCCTTGTATGGTGACAGATGGCAACCGCACTTTCGGTGGGCACCATTTCCTAACGTAGAGAAATACCGAAGCACTATGGTGCACCCCTGGAGCTAATAGGATGTTGTATGTCAGTCTGAAAAAGAGAGAGAGACCCGGGGCTGTCGCAGTGGAAGAGCATGTGACTCTTGATCTCGGGGTGGTGAGTTTTTTTTTTTTTTAATATTTTACTTATTTATTCATGATAGACACAGAGAGAGAGAGAGAGGCAGGCAGAGGGAGAAGCAGGCTCCATGCAGGGAGCCCGACATGGGACTCGATTCCGGGTCTCCGGGATCACGCCCTGGGCCAAAGGTGGTGGCAAACCGCTGGGCCACCCGGGCTGCCCTTGGGCTGGTGAGTTTAAGCGAGCCCCATGCTGGGTGTGGAGATTACTTAAAAATAAATAAAATTAGGTGCCTGGGTGGCTCAGTTGGGTTAAGTGGCTGCCTTTGGGTCAGATCATGATCCTGGGGCCCTGAGGCTGAGCTCTGCCTCGGGTCATTGCTCAGGGGGGAGTCTGCTTCTCCCTCTCCCTCTCCCCCTCGCCTCTGCTCGCCTTTCTCGCACCCGCACTGGCGCGCTCTCTCTTTCAAACGAATAAACAAAATCTTTAAAAATAAATAAACAAACAAATAAATAAACTTGCAGAGACAGAGAGAGTGACTCCAAAAGACAACAACCTAGCTGAGCTCCAACTCCAGAACCATGAGTGATGGTAGCAAAATGATGGTTCCTCCTCTAGGACACTAAGTTAGGTGGGGGCGGGGGTGTTCACACAGCAGCGACTGGCGCATACTACCTCCGGGCTCCGTCCCGCATCCAGGGCAGTCCTCCATCCTGGGCGCTCCTCCATCCTGGGCGCTCCTCCATCCAGGGCGGTCCTCCGTCTTGGGCGGTCCTCCATCCTGGGCGCTCCTCCGTCCAGGGCGGTCCTCCGTCCTGGGCGCTCCTCCATCCAGGGCGGTCCTCCATCCAGGGCGGTCCTCCATCCTGGGCGCTCCTCCATCCAGGGCGGTCCTCCGTCCTGGGCGCTCCTCCATCCAGGGCGGTCCTCCATCCAGGGCGGTCCTCCATCCTGGGCGCTCCTCCATCCAGGGCGGTCCTCCATCCAGGGCGGTCCTCCGTCCTGGGCGCTCCTCCATCCAGGGCGGTCCTCCATCCAGGGCGGTCCTCCATCCTGGGCGCTCCTCCATCCAGGGCGGTCCTCCATCCTGGGCGGTCCTCCGTCCTGGGCGCTCCTCCATCCTGGGCGCTCCTCCATCCAGGGCGGTCCTCCATCCTGGGCCCACATGCGCTGTCTCTCCGCCCTCGGGAAGACAAGGTGGACCCGAGGCCAGCTCAGGTCCCGGAGGTGCCCGCGGGCAGGGGGCCCAGAGTGTGGCCAAGAAGGGGGCTGTGCTCCACCTGGCTCCTTCCCTGGTCCCTGCGGGTAGGTGGGGGCAGGCAGGGAAGGACCAGGTGGGGCCGGGCCGCCGCCAGCTTGGGGCAGTGCTGACCGACACCTCCTCTGCACCAGCTCTTCATCTTCCCCCAGCCCTGCCCTGCTGGGCTCACTGTTCTCATCACGCACAAGAGAACAGAGGCGCACGGGGTCATGGGGCGCGGGCGCACCAGCTCGGCCAAGGCCAGGCCCTCTCTGTCGCACCACACTGCTTCCAAGGCCCTCCCTGGCTCACAAGTCACTTGATTGAGTACTTCTAAGCAATATAATCCACTTATCTTTGCTTTAAAACAAAACAAGACTGTAACAGCTTTAGACCAAGAGAGGAGGCCCAGGGAGCCTGAAATAGGACCCAGCCTTGACCCTGGAGGACGATGCCAGAACTCAGAGGGTTGGGGGCATCAGCAGCTGTCCAGCCAGGAGTCCGGTCCTGTTGGAGGTCATCAAACAAGCTGGCAGAGACTCATTTATCTCTTTAGCTCCCACCAAGGGCTCTCTTTATGGGCTGTGCAGCCTTTAAACCCAATGTCCACCTCCCCCCCCCCACCCCCTGCACCCCTACCCCCCTCACCCCCCAGCCCAAGAGTGTTTTTTAAAACCGTTTGGCCTTGAGAGAGGCGGTCTACTCCTTATCTCTCTGTTTTGTTCTGTGTTGGCTTCCTGGAGGGTTATCAGGGGAGGCTTTGGTTTCTCTGTCTCCTGTTATCTCCCTGCTGGTTTCAAAGCTGCCCTCACAGGGCTCCTGCCCTGAGCTGGAGCCTCACCCTGCAGAGGCCAGGGAGCCTCCCGAGAGCAGACTCGCAGCTCCCGGGACCTGCCTGGCTCCCACCGAGGCTGGCTAGCTGTCGTTTGTGGCTTCTCCAGGGAACTAGGACACCAGCCGGAGCCTAGATTTGAGGAGTTCACAGAGCACCCGTTTTCTTTTTTTAATTAGGGGAACCAACATAGGCTTCTCACTTCACTTTTGTACATATGTTTATTTATTTGCCAAATACATTACAAAAAGCAGCTTCTTTTATTTCTTAACAAAGAAGGGACATTTTAATTCCCATCGAGTGGGAAGGCTATTATGTCAGATTAAAATGATTGTGTCCCCCCACTTCCAGCCCCACCTCCTGCCGAGAAAGGACAGCTGGCATCCTCACATGACCCCCGAGGCCTGGGAAAACCTTGTCCGGCTGCATCAGCCCCTGGGCGGGTATTAAGGCCCAGATCTGAGGACACGAGGCCCTGGGAATTCCACGGCATTGCCAGGTCCTCGCACACATTGTGCTCTTTCACGGCCTCCACCATTGCTCACGATGCTTCCCCTGGCAGGCTCACACTCATCCTTCAGAGTCAGCTCAGGCATGTCCTCCTCCAGGCAAGGCAGATTCAGGGACGTGAGCTCTGCGCAGTCCACACGGGGCCCGGTCCTGGGAAGGGCCCTGTGCCTGGTCCCGTGCTTTGCTATGGTCATCTTGAAATCCGAACACACGACCTTGCATTTTCATTTTGCCCTGGGCTGTACAAATTACATAGTGGTCTTGCCTCCAACGATATCTTTCTGATGTCACTTCTCACCCTAAATTGAGTCCAGTGACTCCCCTGAGCCCACACAACCCCTCTGCTCACTCACAGCCCAATCACTTTACACTGAGAGCCCCTACTCACTTATCAGTCTCCTCTAGACACACAAGACAAATAAGTCTCCGAATCCCTGGAGGGCTGGGCAGAGCTTACATGTACCCCACACCGTATGTATTTAGCGCATAGCAGGTGCTCAGTAAATGCATGTTGAAGTGAACAGTCCAGATAGTCGACGGCCTGGCCCACTTCCCTATATGATTCTGGCCAGAGCTGGGCTTCAATCCATTTCTCTTGCTTTGGAGCCAAGGCAGTCCTCCCTGCCCTCCTGCTCTCCTGACCACTGGCTAAAGGCCAAAACCAACCCAGACCAAAGCCAAATATAAATTTGTTTTTCTGACCTAGGACCCAAATTAATGTATGTTGTTTTTCCCAAAGGTACTCCGCCATCGTCTAAAGCAGTTAAAATCAACTAATCCAGAACATTAGAACATCCCAACTATCCAGGACCGGGTGGGGTAGACGTGGGGTGAGGACCAAATTACCACCCAAGGAGGACTGGGACCCTGCTGGGTCATGAGGGACTCAAACTGGATCCCAGGCAGGAGGAACTGGTGAGGTCTGAGCAGTCTACACTCGTGTGTGTGTGTGTGTGTGTGTGTGTGTGTGTGTGGCAGGAGGAGTGGCCAGTGCTGAAGCTGGATTTTACAGCAGCAAGGAAAGGAAGGGTACGGCTTAGACCAAGTCTGCCAAATTCACCACACAATCCCCTTACAGCCTTTCATCCATCCATGCATCCATCCATCCATCCATCCATCCCTCCATCCATCCGGCAGTGGATGTGCTAGTGAGGAAGAAAAACAGGTTCCAACCTGTTTAATGCTTTGGTTCCAATCCTCTTTGGAATACGGCAGTCTATAAACAATAGCGGGGAAACAAGCCACCGGTGCCCATCTGGCTCCCTGCACTGGACAGAAGCTCCACGGAAATACCCTCCAGGCTTCTGTTGTCTTGAATAGCAGTCCTCTCCTTGCTCGGGGACCCAGGCCCAGGTCCAGAAGCTGGGTCAGGGCCACTGGTTATCTAAGCATGCAACAGGCAACGCTGCACTGTGCTCTGAACTTCCCCCTAGGTGCCAGGGCCCCTCTCTCCTCCCCCAGCTGTGTTCTCACCCAGCCGGCCCTGGGCCCCATGTGACCAGTCACTAGTGGAGAACAGACCTGCAGCCACCAGGTCTCCTTTGCCCATCCTGGAGGCCTGGGAGGTAAAATGGGCCCCGGCCGCCAACAAACACTTGAACATCGTGTGGCTGCCCGGCTCTGGGCACAGTTACCCTGAGGAGGGTATGTCCAGCCCCACAAGGGAAGGAAGTCTGCCTTCCAGAGCTCTGGTCCCCCAGTATCTTAGAGCACCCGGGGGAGAGCTATCGGAGAGACGATGACCGGGCTGGGCAGCCTCTAATTCAGGACAGTCTGAGCACAGATGATCGGTGCACAGGTGCTCAGGAGCGAGAAGGGAGGCGCGCGGGGGTGGAGGGGGGACGGAGGCCAAAATAAAAGATTTCCATGTTCTAAATTCAAAGAAAGAAAAGACTTCTGGGCCCACGTCCCAAGTTGTGAGCAAATGACCACAGAGCCATTTGAAACCGGGCCGGGGACGGCGTTGCTTTGTGCAACCGAGAGCTGACCTGGCCTTGTGGCAGCCTCACCGCAGCCTGCGCCTCTGGAGGTTCCCCTGTCCCTGTCCACATGTCCCTGTCCTGCCTGGCGGAGTCCCCGTCCCATGTCCCTCTGTCCCCGCCCGATGGAGTCCCCGTCCGCATAGGGCCAGCTGTCCTGTGTGCAGGGCCCATGTGTCAGCGGGTTAGGAATTTGGCCTCGGGGGTAAGACGTGGAGCCCAGCGAGGAGCCCAGCGAGGACTTGGCCTGCAGCTCCGGCCCGGTGGCCCTGAGGGGACCGCAGTGGCCACACACACGCCAGGCCCGCGCTGGGCCCCTGGTTTCAGGGCCACTTCTCTGAAATCCTGTCCCCTTCTTTCCCTGACTGGTCCCGAGCGGGAGGGGGGAGGAAGGCTGTGGCTCAGGAGGACGCCCAATGGGAAGCACTGGTGGGGGGTAGCTCCGTGGGGTCTTCTCTGGGTACCCACAGGCAGGAGGAGGGCTCAGCCTAAGGGGAATCTGCAAAGCTCTGTCTCCCAGGGCTGGTGTGAGAGGACAGTGACAGATGGGAGGACATCCACGATATCACATCTGCTTGGCGTGGTCTGAAGGGGGGACAGGCCACCTGCCAGCACTCAGCGACACTCTAAATCTCCCAGGCCGCACCCAGTTAGGCCCCTCTCCCCTGGACATGCACCGAGTTTGAAGTCAGTGGAGAAGGGAGCTTAAGTGAAGAAATGCTTCCCACGGGAAGTAGGCTGAGGTGGAAGGTGGGACAGACCCTAGCTGGGGCTCTGGGTCAGGGGAAGGAAGAGGACACCCCTCACCCCTGCTCGTCTTCTTCCATTCCTGTGCCCCAGTATCCTGAGGCTAAGTCTCGGGTGGGGTGAGCCCGGAGCAGGAACTCCTTGCAGAAGAGAGCTTCTGTGGGCCTTGGGCGAGGACAAGCCGGGCAGGGTGGGCATTTGGAGTGGCAATATGCAGAACCAGCCTCCTGTGACATTTCTGCATCCTCTCGCCCTGCTTGCCCGCGCGTTCCCCTCCCCACAGACACCTGCCTCTGCAGCTCCCCTTCACATCAGAGCCGTGGTCTTCCCTTGTGCAGTGGGCACAGCACCTGCTGTGTCCCCTTGCTGCAGTCTGGCTCCTGGTGTTCTGTCACTTGGCCTCCCACCCCCCACCCCATGCAAACCTCCCAGAAGCTGGTTTGCATACAATCTTGCCCCTGTTTGCCGGTGGCTTCATTTGGAGCCAGCCAGGAACTCCTAGATTTGGGGTCCAAGGAGAGCTTTACTACGTGCCTATCTGCCTCAGTAGGACGAGGTGCCTCAAGCCTTCCTCCTGGGGTCCAGGCCGGTGCCTCAAGCCTTCCTCCTGGGGTCCAGGCCGGGACCAGGGTAAGGCCAGAAAGGTGACTACAGTGAAAACAAAAGGTAAGCAGGTGATCACTCTCAGGTGCCAGCCCTGCACTTGCCAGACTCTGAGGGTGAGTGCTTCCTTAAATCTTGCACCCGAGGTTCCTCACTGGCCTTACCTGAGCCCCTGCTAAGTGTTCTTTCCTCAGGGGCCCGGAATCCAATGTCTGGAGCTGGCCTCGGCACTCCCTTCCCTGGCCCCTGACCCCTCTTGGAGGAGAGCTGGAACAGGTGGGAAGAGCGCATGAGGTAGGTATAGGACTGGAAGATGAATATAAGGATCAGGGGTGCAAGGGGAGCCCCCCCACACACACACACCCAGAAACTGAAGGAATCGTGGAGTGACCTGCCTGCAGAAGAAGCCAAACTGGCCAGGCTGTGGTTGGGACCAGTGCTGATGTGAAAGCCAGAACTCTGAGTTCAACTCGGCCCCAGAAGGGTCTGAAGGGCTCGGGAAAGGCCAGGGTTTAAATCCCAGGTCTCTGATCGGAATTAGCTGTGAAAGGGGGGCTACTGGGACACCAGCAGGGACAAGCAGTAAAGGTCCCCTGACTGTGTGGACATGGCGGGGGCGGGGGGGGGGTGTCCCCTGTCTGCATGCCCAGGAGCCTGCACCTGGCCAGGCACTGGGGTGGTCCCAGCCCTGCCCATTCTTCACTCAGCAGGTAGCTTTATCATTCCCGAGCCCTTAGGTAACCCTCCTACTTTCAAAGTGCATCCAAGCCAGAAACCCTCTCTGTGCCTGGGTCGCTATTTGTGGTCTCAGGAAGTATCTTCTTGAGTCTAGTAGAGGAGGACATGGCCGGCTCCCTGGCCCCTTCTAGTGATTGGGCGCCAGGGGTCTTACAGGCCTGTACGACTGGGACAGGGGGTGACCGGGTAAACCAAGGGCAAGGCGAGTTGTCCTTCTCGGTCTGGGGAGATGCTGAGCCAGAGCCGGGCTGTGTGTGTAGGTGCCCCTGGATTATTCCAGTCCAGGCCTTCTACATTCTCTGCATGTCTGGGAGGCCTGAGCTCACTAGACAAACAGCACCCTGGCAGCTGGCCGGCAGGGTATTGTTTCCAGGAGGTGCTTCCTCACTTTGGTTGAGAAAAGGTAAAAACAAAGACAACTGAGGATTCTGAGCCTCACCGGCCAGAGTGTGAAGTGATCCCAAACTCCCTGCCTCCCCTGTTTCTCCTCCCAGCTTCCTTGGGGCTGGGAAGCTCCTGGGAGGATCTGGACCAAAGCTTCCCCCCTGACATTCAAGAGACCTCCGATCGGTGGGCTTGTGCCTCACCTTGGCTTGCATCCCTCCAGTGACAGGGAGCTCACTGTGCCCCAGAGAATATGACGGGGTAAGGAAACAGAACAGACTTTGGAAACAGACTAAGAGGTGGTAACCTGGGGAGGCTGGAGGACGTGCGTATAGACTGGAAGTGGTCAAGTCGACCCCACAACACTGGCCCTGCAGCTTTGACAGTAAAGGGAAACAGAATACGCCACCTTAGAATGTGCTTTGGTGTGCGGATTATTTGAAGCTGGAGAGATCAGGGCCAGCAGACTCAGGAAGGGCTTTTTACCTCCTTAACTGCCTAAAAGAATTTAGATAGGGAGCCTGCACCAAGAAGAGAGCTATAACCAGAGAGAACTTTTTATATCAGAAAGAATGATCTGCAGGGCATGGCAAACATTTGTTTACCAAACATTTGCTCTTCCCATCTTCCCCCGAATGGGCTTCCTCCGCTTTGAAGTCCCAGACCCTTACCCCCTTCTGAGCTCAGGATAGCACATAAGCCTCAATTGCCTGACTACCACTGGGAGTCTTGCATCCTTAAGGGGTTCCTGTATATATGAAATGTGTTTTTCTCTTGTTAATCTGTCTTATGTCAATTTAATTATTAGACCAGGCAAAGTAGGAGAAGGAGAACATTTTCTGACCCGACAGTGGTGTCTGGGGCCCGCTAGCCAATGAGGTAAGTTAAGTCCCGGGGAGAAGGAGCCCAGCTCAAGAAGAAGGAAGCAGAACTGGAGGCCAGGGATCCGGGAAACTGATGAGTTCTCTGTCACGGGAGGAGAACAAGTGGAGCGTAGCCCATAAGCGGAGCTGTGTGGCTTCCAGAGGGCCCTCAGGGGGGACAGGACCCTACTGACAGAGGTCGGCCCAGTTCGAGGTCCCCCGAGGGTCCTGGTAGGACCAGCGAAGAAGGTCCTTGGCTTCACACCTGATAGAAATCAAACGCGAGTGGGAGGAGGTGAGAGCAGAGTTTCCTGAACAGTGTGAGCGAGAGCCCGACAGATGGGCGTCTGGGAGACTCGGGAGGAGAAGGGTGTCTCCCCGCCGCTCAGGTCAGGGGTCTCTACTGGAGAGGGGTCCGGTACGTGTTCCTTCAGGAATCCAGGGTGGGGGTCCCGTGGGAGGCGAGTGTCAGATAAACAATAGGTGTTTTCCCACCAGTCACTGAAGGTGGGGGGTATCGATTCCAGGGTTGCCCGAGGTTTGTTCGAAGCTTCTGTCCTGGAACACGTGTGGGATCCAGTTCCTCTTAGATGTGATCAGGTGTTTGGGGGCCTAGGATGAAACTTGGAGAATGGTTAACTTTCTCGTCTCCCCTTGGAACGGGATCGTGGCTTCTTTGGTTTACCCGGATGCGGAGTATAGAGCGTGAGTCCCTGGGACTTAGGAGAGAAGCAGCAGAAGCGGAGACTTTCTGAAAAGGAGTCCCTCCAGTTTCCCTATTTCACAACTCTGGGAAGATGGCCAGGAGGGCACCTCCTCCCCAAACCCCAGCTGGCCTGTCTGCGAGAGGGCTGGGGTGGAGGGACGAGCGGTGGAGCCTGGGCCTCGCCTGAACAGCCTGCTCTCGGAACAAGGCTCTCGTCCTCTGGCCAGCAGAGCCTGCCTTGCCTTCCTCCCCAGCTCTGCTTCTATCCCAGCTCCCGTCAAGACCCAGCAAAGTCTTGCAGCCAGGTAAGGCAGGACTGCTGAGGAACCCCCGCTGCCCGCGTAGACCAGAGCACCGCGGTGCCCTCGGATTCTTCAGGGCTGGGCCTCCCCCCTCACCCCGGGAGGAGCTAGTAAGTGAGGGCCCTTCCTTCCCAAAGCCCAGACCTGCGGCTCCAGTGAAGTGTCTGGCGTCTGATCCACAGCCCTTGCCCCTCCCGCGCTGCCAGCCTTGGCCTCTCCCGGGGAGAGCTTCACAGCCAGGCACTGACTGGTAGGGAAGGGGGCTCTGTGATACTGCCTGGGGGAGCTGGGGGGGCCAGAAGGGGTCCTCCCGAGTCCTAGGATCCTATAGGGGGGTCTGCTCTGGGTGTGAGGCAGCAGGGATCCATTCAAATGAGATGCAAATCACCCCACAGTGTCCCCGCCAGTCCCCCACTACCCCTTCCTCTTCCTCCGGCCCCAGGGGAAGCCACACTAGGTCGAGAGCAGCCACCAAGGAGGCTCAACGCTGGGTCAGGCCTTCCCCTCAGCCTCACCCTCAGGACAGGCTCCTTTCTTCCCAAAGTCTCAGTTTCCCCACATGAAGCCACGTCTAAGAGAGCTTGGCTCAGGTGAACTGAGGCTGTCCAGCCAGGCCTTGGGGTGAGCAGAGAAGGAGGCGGGGAGGTCTTGGAGGCCAGCGGAGGCAGGAAGCAGTCTCGGCCCTAGGGCCTGACATCCCAGCAATGTGGCCGGCCAGCCTCCAGCTCAAAGGGGAGAGCTAATGGGCCCAGGGTGGGAACAGCCTGTGCTAGTGGTATATACAAGTCAGGATGGTGGGAGCTGTGTACCCCAAGTGCAGGCAGTAAGGGTGGGGGGCACCACATGCAGAGAATTTAAGAACATTAATACTATAAAGTCTATCTGGCTTTTATTTTCGCCCCGTGTTAGCAGCTTTAAACCATGTCAGTGGCAAAACACTCCTCTCTGAAAGTCCACTATTGGTCAAAGTTCTAAGCAACGGCTACAATTACTATTGAATTTTTATAATAAATAAATTACGCATCCCATTAGCACCTCCGCTGCTTACTCATGACTGTTGTGTCATTCATCGAAGTTGACTCAGAATTCCCTGCTGCACACGTGCAGCCCGAGCTGCCAGCACACGTCTGCAGTTCCTGCCGGTCTCACCGCCCTGGCCGGGCCATTCCTGTCCCCAGCGCCTCGGGACGCAGTCCTATGCTTGAGCGGTGGATCCTACATCAGCAAGGTTGCCCCGGGGGTTGCAAAGGCGAAGGAACAGAGCTTACGTGTCTTCCATTCCCGCACTCTGTGATAGCTTGGAGGCTTTATTTCTGTTTAATACTTAAGCTAGTTAAGCTGTGCAAAGTAAGAGGTGTAATCATTTTTGTCTGATAAATGCAAACTTTAGTTCATTATGAAATGTATTCGTTTCATTTCATCATCTTTATGGTATAATCATGTCGAGGAGGCAAGTATTAAAGAATGATCCCCTGAAAGTCAGATGTACTTGAGATGCCATTGGCTGCAGCAGCTCTGCAGAGGTCGACCCCGCTGCTTCTCCACCTGGGGGACCCTGACCCCACAGGGAGGGCAGAGAAAGCATTCAGCCCCCCCAGACAGAGAAATGGCCTGCGCTGCCCTTCCCAGCAGTAGGCAGCCACCCTTCCGGTTCAGCTGTGGGTGAGTGTCCTCAGTGTAGCCTGGAGCCACCCCAATGGACCAGGTCAAAGGGCAGAGAATGGAATGGCTCCAGCTTAGCCGTGAGCAAGCTCTGATAAGGAGTAGAGGCCCCAAGTGGCCCAACCTCAGCCAAGGAGGGCATCCTGCAAGGCGTCTAGAAAACCGATAGGTGCCCTCCTGCTTTGGCCTGCATCTCCTATCCTACCCCACCTTCTCCCCTGCGTGATTGGATGGGTATAAAATATGCCACTGTGTCATAAGGATTATTTTGAGCTGAAGATATTTGAGAATCAACACATACAGGAAGAGGCTTTTCTTCTGAACCTCCCCTTATCTGCCTAAAATCAGAGCCTCCCAAAAGAATTCAGGTGTCATAAATCCCCTCCCCAGGAGTTTCACAACCACCGAAGATTGACCCCTGTCACCTGAGACTAGGATAACAAATCACCTAAACAGACATTATCACAAAACGACTCTATCTTCCATCTATTCTAGAGGCCCATCTATCTTCCCTAAAAGTCATTTGTTTTCCCCTAGCTGTCATTTTTACCCTCCCCCTATGGAGATAGTATCTAATACCTGACAAGGGGTAAGTATCTGAAATACATAAAGAACTCATGAAACTCAATAGCAAAAAAAAACCACAAGCAATCCAACTAAAAAATGGGCAAAAGGACTGAGTAGAGATTTTTCCAAAGAAGACATCCAGATGGCCAACAGACACATGAAAAGATGTTCCACATCCTTCATCATCAGGGAAACACAAATGGAAACCACAATGAGAAGTCACCTCACATTTGTCAGAATGGCTGTTGTCAAAAAGACAACAATCATTGGCGAGGATATGGGGAAAAGGGAACCCTTGTGCACTGTTTGGTGGGAATGTAAATTGGTGCAGCCACCATGGAAAACAGTATGGAGGCTCCTCAAGAAATTAAATTAAATTAAATTAAATTAAATTAAATTAAAAATTAAAATAGAACTACTGGGGCGCCTGGGTGGCTCAGTTGGTTAAGCATCCAACTCCTGATCTCAGCTCAGATATTGATCTCAGGGTCGTGAGTTCAAGCACCGTGTTGGGCTCCCATTGGGCATGGAGCCTACTTAAAAAAAAATACAACTACCATATGAGTCAGCAACCCCACTTCTAGGCATAGATGCAAAGGAAATGAAAACAGGATCTCAAAGAGAAGCCCCATGTTCATTGCAGCGTAATTCAGAATAGCCAAGACATAGAAACAACCTAAGCGTCCATCAACGGATGAATGGATAAAGATGTTGCATGTAAAAAAAAAAAAAAAAAAAAAAAAAGTGTTGTATGTACAATGGAATATTATTCAGCCATGAGGAAAAAGAAAATCCTGCCATTTGTGGCATCTTGTGTGGACCTTGGAGGGCATATGCTAAATAAAATGTTAGGCCGAGAAAGACAGATACTATATGATATCCCTTATATGTAGAGTCTAAATAAAAAGCAGAACTCATAGAAACAAGAGAAGACGGTGGTGATTGCCAGGATGTGGGGAATGGACAGATGTTGGTCAAAGGGTACAAACTTTGAGTTATAAGGTGAGTAAGTTCTGGAGATCTAATGTACAGCATGGTAATTATAGCTAATAATACTGTTTTATATACTGAAATTTGCTAAGAGAGCAAATCTTAATTGTTATCACCCACAAAAAAGAAAAGGTAATTATAAGGCGTGATTGGAGGTGTTAGGCAACCCATGGTGGTCATCATTTTACAATACACAGTTGTATTAAGTCAACACACTGTGCCGCTTACACTTACACAATGTGATATGTCGATTATATCTCAATAAAGCTGGAAAACAAAACAGATGATATATGAGCTCCAAATTCTAACAGCTTTTTTGAGTCACATTTTCCATGAGCTCCTGCATTAGTACATGAATAAACTTTATCTTTTCTCCTGTTAATCTTGTAACCTGTCACTTTAATTCGTGGGTCCTCAATCAGTGAAACTAAGTAGGTAGAGGAAAAGCTTGTCTTCCCAACAGGATTATAATAAAAGTCGTACTAGGTAACGTTCGTTGGCCATGTACCATATGCCAGGCCCTGTCCTAAACCTTTATATGTGTTATTTAATTTAATCCTCCCAATATCCCTTTGAGGTAGATGCTATAAAACAAAAATAAAGGCATAAAGAGATTAACCTGCCCAAGGCACAGAGGATAAGTGGTGGAGCTGGGATTTGAACCTAGTCTTACCCAGAGTTCAAGGCTTAGGAGTTGGGGCTACACCACAAGTGCTGTGAGTCCTGCTTCTGGCTCTGCCACCACCAGCTCTGTAACTTAGGGCCTCAGTTTCCTTGTCTCCACAGGGGGGTTGTCATGTCCCTCCTAGCTCTGACAGTCAGTCCTCAGGCCCAAGACATCAGGGCTGGCAAGGAAGGGACCAGCTTGAGTGTGATCTGTGGAGGTGGCCCACAGAGGCAACGTCAGGCTGTCAGGCCGCAGAAGGAAGCCACTGGCTGCAGAGGGAGGGACTCTGGGCTGAAGCCCTGAGATTCAGGTGTGCCCCCCCCATCCCTGCCACTGCCTTACTGTGGACCTTTGGCCCACCTATTTGTCCTCTCTTGAGTTTCAATGCCTTCGTCTCTCTCCACTTCGTCTTCAGTCTTGAAAATCTGAAGAGGGAGTGTAAACTATATAGAATAGACTCAAAATGTGGAGTGTATCGGAGCGTGAACTGTGAGTCCCAGGGACGTTGTGAGCACCTCTCAGCATCAACGTACGGTGGTTGCCTAATTTGCATAGTTATCCGACTACAGCCAGATTTGAGGGGGTCATGAAGCCTGCGTATCCGCCAATCCTCTCAAGAGCAACGTGTCAAGTTGCATATTGCCAATCATAGTGAAGAAATGAATGGCATCCCCCTTAGGGGAACTGTGGTAAGATAAAAAAATATACATGTGATTATATGTGATACATTTTCCATGTGATATGATACATGTAATGTATATCTACACTATATGTATTCCTGGCACAGAGCTCCTAAAACCCTTGGAATTTCCTGATAGGAGTGTCTTTTGTTATTCACAACAAGGCCTTCCACTATTCCGGAATTTATGCTAATGAGGTGACCTGGCGTGGGGAGGCCCCCAGATGGTTCAGGATGGGGACTGACCACCAGAAACACCAAATGAGCGACTAGAGTGGGAATTTTCAGCTCCGCCCCCGCCCTGCCCCAGGAGGAGGGGGGGCGGGGCTGGCTACTGCATTATAAAACGCTTAAACGATGCGATTCAGAGAGTTTCTGAGTTGGTAAACACTCGGAGGTGGTGGGAGGGTGGCGCACCTGCAGAGGGCACGGAAGCCTCGCCCCATCGCCTGCCCTAGGCAGGTCTTCCATTTGACTGTTTCTTTATATCCTTTATAATTACCCAGTATAAGTGAAGGTAGAGTCTTCCGGGGTTCCGTGAGTCATTCAAGCAAATTATTAAACCTGGGGGGGTGAGGGCGATTGTGGGAACCCCTGAGTTTTTAGTTGGCCCAGCAGAATTGTGGGGAGCCCAGGCACCCCATTTGCAACTGGTATCTGAAGTGAGGGTCATTTTGTGGGACTGAGCCCTTTAACTTGAAAGATCTGGCACCAACTCCAGGGAGTCGATGGCACAACTGAGTTGACCTGTTGGACACCCAGTTGGAGAATTGGTTGTTGGTGTGGAAAATCTCCACACAGGAAACAATCATATAAAGGGAGTTCTCGGGGCGCCTGGGTGGCTCAGGTTAAGCATCGGACTCTTGATTTCTGCTCAGGTCATGATCTCAGGGTTATGAGATCGAGCCCCGTCTACGGTCATGCCACCCTGGACGCGCCCGATCTCGTCTGATCTCGGAAGCTAAGCAGGATCGGGCCCGGTTAGTACTTGGATGATGGGAGATCGAGCCCCAAGCCCTGTGTGTCGAGCTCTGAGCTTAGCAGGGAGTCTGCTTGAGATCCTCTCTCTCCCTCTGACCCCTCCATTCTCTCTCTCTCTCACACATTCTCTCTCTCTCTCAAATAAATAATCTTTAAAGGAGGGGAGGGGAAGTTCTCCACTGCAGAGCGTAAGAACCCCGAGCTCTCTCGCCCTCATGCTGACCGCATCCCGTCTCTCAGCAACATGCACCAGGAAGTTTGAACTAAAAGCAAATCTCCATCCGGAGACTCAGTGTGTTGCATGAAGAGCTTCAAACCAGAGCTGATGCAGAAGAACATTCTAGGCAGCCACCACAGTTAGTGAGAGAGAGCATCTATCCCAGAAAGCAGACACCACAGGCATCCTCCTGGAGCCCGCAGCCCTTTTACTTCTGTCCCAAAGCAGTGTGTACGCGTGCAGATGTATTAATAGAGACTGTTATCTACATAGATGGAGTAATTCTATCTTAGGACCTTTTATGTTGAATAATCATATAATAAATGTGAATAATTTGGAAATGCTACCCATCTTGTCCTGGGTCCCCTGAAAAACAAGAGTCTGGTGCAAGGACTAAGGTGCTAATACTTTATTCGGAGATAAAGGGAAAGGAAGGAGGCCAGTGGGCCGCAGCGTGGGAGTTGTGGCTGGTGCAACCTGTGGCTTCACGACCAACAGGCATGGTGCTCTGTGCAGGGATGTGGCCGGAGGGCTGCATGGAGGAATGGCACCTTGGAGCAGTCCAAGGAGGGACAAAGGAAGGAGAATTCATCTGCCCAGCTGTTTCCCATCTCCTATTTCCCATTGATCCAGTGGGAATGACCTCGGTTGGAATGAGGTCACCCATACTTAGGGTTCATCACCACATTCCTCAGGGGGGACATCCATGCCTGTGATGTGGTATTTTCTCCAATTCTAAAAATGGAGTGTGGCCCAGTGCTGGTGGCGTGCCAGACAAGAATGAAGCTGATTGCGGAGTGAAGCCGAGCAAGCACGCAAGGTCTGCACCTATGGATACTGTGCTGTTTGGGTTCCCGAGTTATTCCAAAGCTGGTAGAATTAACACAATGTGTTCACTGCAGGTTGGCTCACAGTTTCTCCATCTGTAAAGTGAGTTTCTTGGGGAGGAAGGTGACCAGGGGCCCAGCACAGCTCAAGCCCACCTCCACCTTCTGCTGCCTGTGACCATGCCCCCCTCCAAGCCATCTCCCAGCACAGTCCAGCCAAGGCCCAATAATGGAGCTCGCATTCCCCAATATTGCCTGCTGTACACCATGGACTCACAAGTGACTCAGACCCTGTCTCTACTATTTGATTGCTAATAATCATAATGGTCCCCCCAGGACCACCTGTTATTGTAGCAACAGCTTTGTGTCTGGCACATAAACAGGGACACAGACACACACACACACAGGAATCTTGTTTAATCCTGACCGCGACCTTGGAGACAGGCCCCACTTTCCCATTCTGCAGATGGAGAAACTAAGGCTTGGACAATGCTCTGGGATTTGCCCAAGATCGTCAAGGGGGAGAGAGGCCTGGTGTAGACTCAAAACACTCTGTAGTTTGAATTTCTATGGGGAAGCCACTTGAGGAACATGCTAGAGGGGTGCCCATTTTTCCTTAATCAGACAGGTTTTCTCAATATGTTATAAATTGGTTTGTGGCCAATGTCACACACTTCGGGCTAAAGGTCCTGGCGGCTTCCTGTCTAGATAGCTGTGCGTGCGTGCCAGTGCTCAGCTGGAACAGTCGGCCCTTCCCCCTCCTCAGAGCAGCACAGCCTGCTGGCTAGAGGGCTGAGCTTGGGCCCCCACTGTGGGTCATCATCCAGACAGAGCTCAGGGGCACACAGCT
Source organism: Canis lupus familiaris (assembly GCF_011100685.1). NCBI lineage: Eukaryota > Metazoa > Chordata > Mammalia > Carnivora > Canidae > Canis > Canis lupus. Next base: position 38,588,862 of record NC_049251.1, read on the forward strand.
CAGCCGAACTTTGTCATCAGGCTCCGGGGTCCTCTTGTCCTTCGCCCACACTCTGCGGCCCTCCTCCCTGGTGAGACGCCCCACACAGCAGCTGGCCTGGAGCCTCTGGGGCTAGTGTGGTCTGAAGAGTGCCTCTTCCAAATCCTCTCTATCAGAAAGACGCCTGGGACACCACGGCCATTCCCCTCAAGGGAACAAATGACCCTTCTTGGTACGTGGAAATACTTTTTTAAGCCAAGACACTGCTGCTCTAAATTTTGCTAAAACTGGGTCAATATTTGGCTTTAATCCCCAGGACACATATCAGGATGGAGAAAGGTTTTATAGCTGTAGATACTCTACAGACCAAGGAATGCAACCAATTGCATGTTGTACAGGTGGGCAGTGAATTGGGCGTCTGCAAATGTCATCTTTCATTTGTTTAGAAGCAAAGGGCAGATTTTTAGAAAGTATTTTCAAAAAGAGCAAAGCGGCCCAATGCAAATATAACACGGAGGAGATGAGGCCTAGAGTTGGGGATGAACGGTCCATAACAAAACCATATCTTTTTGTTTCTTTAACGAGCTCTTGTCCACTTGCAGAGTGCGCCGAGTGCTTTCCCCAGGTGAGGGAGCTTCCTCGCTGAGGAGAACCCTTTGGGAATCTCTTGGGTCTCTCCTCCCCCCAGGATCCCGGAGGATCTCCTGCAGTTCCTGGGGGATCCTGTAGGGGCATTCTTCCCTTACTTGGGTGACACACTCAGGGTCCCAGCCCAGGGCCCCTGGTTCAATGCACTGGGGTCATGGGCCTTTCGGAATTCTTCACCATTTTATCTTTGAACTTGTGTAAATGAAGTCCAGTGGTGGTGATGGAGCTTGTTGCCAGGGGCTCAGGGCCTCCTGCTCACAGCGGGCCCACCTCCTGCCCCCTCCCAGTCTCCCTGGCTGAGATCTTGGCTGCAGCTCCCTACCCCCTGGGGCACCTGCCCCCCCCCCACTCTTCCCCACCCCACAGCCACTGGCCTCCCTTCCCTAGACACGCAGCGCTATGGTGTGTCCAGCTTGGCATCGTGGACAGGGCGAGCCTCTCTCCCACTGCCACCGGCTGCCTAAGCATACCCTGGCTTGGAGATTGGGACCTGTGTGGGGACCCCAGGCCTGTGGGAATGGAAGATGCCTGGCCTGACCTCCTGGGGCACCTGTCCGGTGGCTGGCAGGAGGGGCAAGCTGGTGGCTGGTGGGCACCCTGTGAGGTGCCGTCTTGGGGCCTGTCCACTTCCAGCCCCTCCTGGCAGGTCCTTGCTTGCCCCGTGAGTATCCTCACACTGCAAGGAGTGCAACGTTCAATAAATAATAATGACATTATAGTGGATCGACAGAGAAATCACAGGAAGAAGGAAAACGCTCTCCTTCTGCTTTTTGAACAACGGACCCTGTAATTTCATTACGCACTTGGCCTGGCAAATTATGGAGCCGAGCCAATCCTGTATGCAGGGTTGTGCTGGGGCCGGCTCTCACTGGCTCCCAACTCCAGGATCATGACGTCACATTAGAAGCTTGAAAGAGCCATGGTGATAATATTAACAATACAGAAATCAGGCAAATGCTGCAAAACAGGACTTTTTTTTTTTTTTTTTTTAGAACTGGTTGTTAAACATTTACCAGCACACTGTTGCACAGAGCATTAAATAACTCTGGAAACTTCTTACTCTTGTTCTTCTTACTGACTAAACCTGTAGGCCCAAACTCCTGTGGGGACAGTGCAGAGCCATGCACAGCAGGCAAGGGAGGAAACGCTTAGTGCCAGGCACTGACCCAGATCGCTTCACCACTGTCACAGGGATGAGGATGTAAGCTCGGAGAGGTCATGGAACTCACCTGAAACCACACAGCAGGACAGCTGCTGAGCTCGCGTTTGGAGCCAGAGTCCTAGGTCTGGGGAGAGGCTCGTCAGAGCCACACGGCCCCTGTCCCCACACAGTGCTTAGCACAGGGTTCTGAGTGTCAGGAATAAACTGAGACGAGGGTGCTCAGAAGGAGCAGGCAGGAGGGAGAAGGGGGGAAGGACCCAGAAGTCCCAACCCTGCAGTTCTGTCCTCTTCCAGGATCTTCACGGCCTGAGGCAGAGGCCTGGACAAATGAGCCACAGGACAGAACGTTCCAGCAGCCACTGACTACATCAGAGGCACAAATATTTGCTAAGTCCAGGGGCCTCCCAGACATGCTGGCAGGCCTGGGGAAAGCAAGTGTGTGGAGCCCCTCCCTCTGGGGCAAGTGGATCCAGAGAGGAGAGAAGCCCCTCGAAGGGGTGTCCCCTGACCTGATTCTCTTTGTCATATTTGGGGTTTTTTTAAGATTATTTATTTATTTATTCAGGAGAGACACACACAGAGAGAGAGAGAGAGAGAGAGGCAGAGACACAGGCAGGGAGCCTGATGTGGAGACTTGATCCGGGGTCTCCAGGGCTAGGCCCCGGGCCGAAGGCGGGCACTAAATCGCTGGGCCACCCAGGGGTCCCTGTATCTTTGTGTAGGAGTCTCACAAACTTATAAGTACGTAAAGCGCTATCGCAAAGCACCTTCTGAGCCTGAGCAGGACAGAGAGCTGACCCCCATTTAAAGATGAGGAAACTGAGGCCCACAGAGGGAAGGGAATACGCAAAAGGGCTGGGCAATGGGAGAGCCTGAACTAGAGACAGGACCAGAAAGCTGCTAACACCCAACACAATAGTCTCCCACCGCTCTGGGGCCCACGGCTGCCCTGCTCAAGAACGTGCCTTGAGCCTCGCGGGCTTGGGCTCCCCACGAGTCACTGACCACTGACCCACCTCCAGACCATCTTCTCCGGTCAGACCTCCCGTGGCCTTGCTTCTTACAGCTCCCTGGGCTGCTCCTTCTCTTCTTACCTCCCGGCTCAGGGGGCCCTCCTAGCCCCCCACTCTCTCCTAGGCTTGACCCTCCCGCCTTGCCCAGACCTCCGGTCCAGGAAGCTGTTCTGCACTGCTCCTATCGCAGGGCTCTTGAAGGGCGGGGAAGCACCATCTGGATCCTAGTTTCGGCCCTGTCACCAGCTCGCCGGGTGACCTAGGGCTCCCCTGCTCTGAGCCTCACTCAGACCCCTCGTCCAGACTCCACTCTCCTGCCTCACCAGGGAACTGAGAATCTGGGTGGGAAGATCCTGGCAGCGGATACAGGCCCCAGCAACTGGAGATCTTGGTGGCATCCACATCGTCCCCACTTTGGGTTCCTTCCAGGAACACTGTCATCCGGCCACACCTTCTATTGACTTCTGCCTCTTTGAGGTAGGGGGGCTGCTGTGCCTGGCCTGAGAGCTCAGCTGGGGTAGGCACCTGCTCTCCTGCTCTCCTCCACCGACCCCAGTGAGCCAGACCTGGGCACGGGGCTGGGGGTTGGCAGGGGTGCTGCAGCAAGGGAGTTGGGGGGCCACCTGTTATCCCAGCCCCTAGCAGTCCTGCCCACCAGGGTGTTCACAAGGGCCCCTGGGGAACGCTGGGGTCCCCCCCCCCCCCCCCGCAGGCTCCTGGAGGCCCAAAGAAGGGCTCCCCACAAGGCTTAGAATCAGAGACTGTCACAGCAACGCCCTGTATGGTCCAGGTGGGGAAACTGAGCCCTCAAGAGATGAGGGGACTCGGCACCCTATGGGGAGTCGCTGGTGCGTGCCATGGGGGGCCCTGGTCTTGAGGGCGTGGGCCTGCCAGGCTCGGCGTCTTCTCTGGTTTGAACGTTATTTGTTGTGGCTTTAGGGTTCGGGGCTCAGGCCCTTTCGGGGTCTCCGCCTGGCACCGCCCCTGCCCCGGGCCTTAGGGCGGAAAGAGGAGCAGTCCCCGCGGGCGCCAGCGACCTCCGGGCTCGGTTCCTATGGCCCGGACTGGGCAGCGCGCCCGGCCGTGCCCCCCCGCCCCCCACCCGGCGGCGCCCCTGGGGACCGCGACCCCCCAGGGCTTCCTCCCCCGTGGGCCGGGCGCAGGGTTGCATCACGGTCCCCGCAGCTGCCCGCCCGCCGGTGTCCCCGGAGCCTCCCCGGGACTCCCTGGAGATCCCGCCCGGCACCTGGTGCAGGAGCTGCGCCTCAGTTTCCCCGTCTGAAACCAGGGGCTGCGTTTGTTGAGTGTGGCTCCCGGGGGGCGGCCGGGGCCCTGGGCGGGAGGGGGCCCGGGAGGGGGCGGGAGGGGGCCCGGGAGGGGGCCGGGAGGGGGTTGGGGCCCTGGACGGGAGGAGGCCGGGAGGGGCTCGGGAGGGGGCCCGGGAGGGGGCCGGGAGGGGGTTGGGGCCCTGGACGGGAGGAGGCCGGGAGGGGCTCGGGAGGTGTCCCGGGCCCTGGGCGGGAGGCGGGCGCTCGGCGAGGGCGAGCCGAGGAAGGGCGCCTGGGAGAGCCTGGGGCCGGAGGGCCGCCCCGCGCAGCCTCGGCAGCTTCCCCCTGGAGCCGGAGGCGCCGGAACGCCCTGGAGCACCGCGGGCCGCAGCTGGTCCCCGGCGGCAGCGAGGACGTGGCTGGATGCGCTGCGGCTGCAGGACAGGTGACCCTGCCCCGAGCCCCACGGAGCTGCTGAGCACTTGCAGCCTAGGGTGAGGACCCACCCCCACCCCAGAGCTGGCCTGATTATTTCAAGACATTTGAGATTCGATCAATTCAGAAAAAAAGCTCCCTCGGAGCTTCCCTTATCTAAAAGTATGAACCTCTGGGAAGTGAGGCCACATAAACCAGCTCTTCAAGGGAGTTTTGTGGCCTGGAAGAGGATGAGACACCATCATATCTGTATACACAAATATGATCCCAAACTTTCTTCTCTTTCTTATGTTCCCCTAAAAACCCATCTGTCCCTCCTAAAGAAAGCTGTTTGTTTTTTTTTTCCCATTGGACTATTTCTCCCCGCTCCCTTTTCCCTAGTAAGGTTTGTAACCCTCTAACTGGAATTGTTCAGGGGGGCTGCTGCTTCCCCTGTTGCCTCCTGTATGCATAGGAGATACTCTTTTTTTCTCAGTTAGTTTCTTTTTGTCACTTTAACGGGACTTCCCCAGCGGCCGCACCTCAGAGGGTGGAGGGAAAGGTTTTTCCTCACCTACGGAGCTAGTCCCCATTGATAAGTGCAAGAAGTGTAAAACACACACAGGGTTTCAAAGACAGCATGAAAGAAAAGAATGGAAAATATAGGGGCAGTTGGCTTCCTCAGTGGGAGGAGGATGCAACTCTTAATCTCAGGGTCATGAGTTCGAGCCCCATGTTGGATGTAGAGATTACTCAGATAAGGCTTTGGGGTGGGACGCCTGGGTGACTCAGGGCCTGATGCAGGGTCTGGGGATCGAGTCCCTGCGTTGTGCTCCCTGCGAAGAGCCTGCTTCTCCCTCTGCCTGTGTCTCTGCCTCTCTGTCTGTGTCTCTCATGAATAAAGAAATAAAATCTTTTTAAAAAAATTTTTTAATAAAACTTTGGGGAAAAATGTCAAACATATCATCAATAACTCCATATATTGATTACATGTGCTATCATATTTTGGATAAATTGGATTAAATAAAATATATTGTTAACATTAATTTCACCTGTTTCTTTTCACTTTTTTCCATTGTCTACTAGAAAAACTTTAAAAAACATGTGGTTGGTATTATATTTCTATTGAAAAGGACTACTAACTGTCAGGTAACTTTGTACCTTTGGGTTTACTTTTACCAGGCAGCCCCTTAAGGCTTTATTAACCGAATGCTGTATGTCAGGTCCGGAGCAGCTTCGGCAGCGGGGGGTGGAGGAGAGGAGGCACCATGCCAGCCCTCGGGGAAGCTGCCAAGCCCCTCTTGGCTCTCAGCTCAGGCTGGCTGGGTCCTCCTGCAGTCCTGCCTCCCCTCCTCCACAGGACACTCAGGCCAGCAGAAGGCTGGGCAGAGGGTTCTGGGGCCTGCCAGGGCTCTGGGAACTTAGGGAAGGAGCTTCACGCAGGCCAAGGGTTCAGAAGACAGTGTGGTCAGTGGCCAGGAACCATAGCTGGCCCTCGAGAGCTGTTGCCATGGCCAGGACCACAGACAAGCCACCCAGCTGCCCAGTCCAGGCCTCACCGCCCAGCACCTTCTGGCTGTCTCCTCGTGGCCGCAGAGCCCTCCACCAGCCCTGCCAGCACCACCTGGCTGTGAGGAATAGGCTCCTGGCCCGCTCCGTCTCTCTTGCCACCTCCTGCTCCTCACAGGCTCCACTTGATTAAAAGGTGTTCCTGATAATCATTCAGGGGTAGTTTGGAGAAAAAAGATATCCCAGACTTAAAAAAAAAAAAAAAAAACCACCCCACAACACCAAAACTGCAGCTGGTGTTTCTGATTAGCAGCCCAAACCTAGCAATTTGGAGGGACGGTCCTGCTTGGTATGACCCAGGTTTAACCCATGCAGCTGATACCCATGTGACAGCTTTACAGCCCTGTAAAGCTAACCAGACCTGTACCTAATTAAACAACCTTATCTAACATTCCTGCTTCTATATAAACTCACTTATAACAGCAATAGCTGATGCTCTTGTCATGCGTATGGTGTGCCAGGTACTGTGCTAGTAGCTTGCGTAGATGAAGCCATTTAATTTGAATTCGGTTAGATTTCAGGCACCACAACAGGCCTGTGAGGGAAGTACTATTACCAACCATCGTTCCATCATTCATGGATGAAAGAAACTGAGGCACAGAGGAGTTTAGGAAGGTCACACAGCCAGGAAGGTGCAAGAGCGGGCTTGAAACCAGGCAGTCTAGGGAATCCCTGGGTGACTCAGTGGTTTAGAGCCTCCCTTCGGCCCAGGGCATGATCCTGGAGACCCAGGTTCCCTGCATGGAGCCTACTTCTCCCTCTGCCTGTGGCTGTGCCTCTCTCTGTCTTTCTGTGTCTTTCATGAATGAATAAATACAATCTTTTTTTTTTTTTTTTTTTTACAATCTTTTTTTTTTTTTTTTTTTTTTAAAGTAGAAACCAAGCAGTCTGGCTTTAGTGTTTGTGCTCACAGTCACTCCATTACACAGCCTCACCCTGGATGCTGGAGGATTCTGTTGTGTTTTTTTTTTTTTTTTTTTCTCTGTGACTGGTTCCCCTGCTAGCCCATTTATGATAAACCTGTGACTCGCACTCATGATCTAGAAAGTGTCTGAGATTGCTTTAGCAGATTAAAAGTGATGAGATGGGACAGGGACCAGACTTGTGGGGAAAGAAGAAAATTTCTATCATCCTCTGTCCATCTCTCTACATGGGTGTCAAGGTGCCCTAACGGAGGATGGGTGCAGCTGTGAGAAGGTAAACCCGAGCTGAAGGGCGCTAGGTAACTAGGGGCCCCCAGCTTAGCAGGACGCCTGGTAGGGCTCAGGAACCCGCAGTCATATCTGGTTTGCACATGTGGGTGGGGGCGGAGGGCTAAACTGCCATGCACGAGGACAGGAGGACAAGCGTCGCAGCAGGGGGGAAGGGGGGGTCCCAAAAGGAAGATGCCAACAAGCTGTGACCTGAGTGGGATGTGGCTGAACAGGAAATAGCTGGGGGGGGGGGGGAGCCAAAACGCCCACCACTTGTCTGCCTTGCTCGTTCTGAGTGAGGATGTGGATCCTCCTCATCCTCCTGACCTTTGGTCAAAGCCTAACGCCAACCCTGTGCCAGCCAGTGCTGAGGGGCTGAGCGGCTGGAGAGAGGGGTTCAGCTTGGGAGGCCATGGGCACACGGGGAGCTGCTGGGTGGGAAGGCTGCCCTGGAGAAATGTGTAAACTGCTCTGCCATCCACAGAGTTACCGGGGTCCCTGGGGCCCTGCCGGTTGCAGGTTGGGCGACGCACAAGGGGTGTATTGCCAGGATGGCATCTAGCCCCCCAAATCCAGTACATGCTCTGCTCCCAAGTCAGGCGTCCTGGCACAGGGCTCTGTGTGCCGGGAGTGGGTCCCATGCCCAGGGCATGTGGGCAGGCGGCGGCCCTGTGGGGAGCCCCTGTTGAAAGCCAGAGAATTGAGGCCCCTCGGGCAGCAGTCTCTTGGGCCCCACACACGGCGTGGGTCCTGGGCTTCTGCTTTGGACCCTCCAGAGTAAGAGAAAGCCCTATTGGGCTTTTCCAGGCCTTCCTTATCCTGACTTTAGACTCAGCCTCCCACTTTTTTCTGAGGCTGCCTCTGCAAGCGTACACTGTCCTTGGGACCTCAGATGCAGAGCTGGGGCCCATGATGAGGGTCCCTAGCAATACGCTATGACCAACAGAGCATCTGAGTTTGCTAACTAGGCTTTTGGTATTGTTTTAAGAAGTTAGAGTAGACTCAAGAGTTAGTTCATTTATTTATCCCTTGGTTTCTGTTGTTTATATTGACGTATACACCAGAAACATTGGTTTTTCTAATCTACTGTCACAACATAGCTTTTTTTTAAGTAGGCTCCACGTCCAGAGTGGAGTCCAGAGTGGAGCCCAGTGCGAGGCCTGAGATCAAGACCCAAGCTGAGATCAAGGGCCAGCCACTCAACCAACTGAGCCACCCAGGCGCCCTAATATCTTTAGGTATTTTTATTCCCAAATTTCTTGTTTTTCTTTTTTTAAAGATTTTATTTATTTATTCATGAAAGACACACAGAGAGAGGCAGAGACACAGGCAGAGGGAGAAGCAGGCTCCATGCAGGGAGCCCCATGTGGAACTCGATCCCGGGACCCCAGGATCATGCCCTGAGCCAGAGGCAAACGCTCAACTGCTGAGCCCCCCAGGCATCTCTATTCCCAAATTTCTAATGAGGAAACTGAGAGGCAAGGGGTAGCTGGTATTCAACCCCTGTCTGGATGGTGGGGTCTTCCAGCTTGGCAGGGGTGAGGCTGGGGGCAGGCTAGGGTTCAACCCTGGACTGAAGGAGGGGATGAGGGGAGCAGGGTGTGCCTGCGGACCACAGACCCGCAGAAGAGCCACGTGGGACAAAGGGGAGCTTGTGAAACGCAGCTGGAGCTCGCACAAAGATGGGAACTAGGGAAGGGGGGACAGGGTGCTCTCAGGGCCTTGTGGAAGCAGACGGGGCTGCACAGATAAGAGGCTGGTGGACGCCCAGTGGGAACCGCCCCACAGAGGTGCCCTGGCATGAAGTGAAGGGCTACCTCGAGGGCAGGGTGGGTTGCCCAGGTCTTCTCTAAGCCGTGCAGGAGGGAGGGACTCCAGCGGGGTGAGCTGGGCCTTCCCCCATCCACAGGCACTGTCCAGGGCAGCTGCTGGGGGCGGGGGGGACCACCTCTGTCCCAGGCAGGTGGGAGTGGATGAGCACGCGAGCAGTGTCTTGCATGACACTTTTTTATTTTATTTTTTTTTATTTATTTATGATAGTCACACACAGAGAGAGAGAGAGAGAGAGGCAGAGACACAGGCAGAGGGAGAAGCAGGCTCCACGCACGGGGAGTCTGACGTGGGATTCGATCCCGGGTCTCCAGGATCGCGCCCTGGGCCAAAGGCAGGCGCTAAACTGCTGTGCCACCCAGGGATCCCCGCATGACACTGTTCATTCAAGATCCCCTCTTTCCTCCCTCCCACTGAGAACACAAGAAAGCCACGAGCCCCACTTCAGCCCATGAGAAAGTGGGCTGACGGTGTACAGTGACGCAGCCGAGGTCACAGAGTTAGGCCAGGGTGCAGCCAGGAGGCAAACTTGCCCTTGCCGGTCTGGTGGAGGAACTTGGTGTAACCCTGAAGTGATGAGTGCCAGGCATGAGGTGGGGGAGCCAAGCTGGGGAGGGGGGAAGGGGTGCTTGAACACCCCCACCCCCCCACCCTCCCAGCTCCTTGTTCTGAGCCAGGGCCTTGGAGGGCCCTCCCGCCTTAGGTGACCGGCGGCCCCTGCGGGTGACACAGAGGTCACACACACAGTGTGGCAGCCGGAGAAAGCTGGTGAGCGGACGAGGGCAGGGACGCAGGGAGGGCTGGGCACAGGGTGCTGCTCCGTGGACGTGACAGCCTTGTCCTTTTCCTCCGTGGACGTGACAGGACTTGTCCTTGGTCCTCTCAGCGCCTGGGAGTCCCACCCGGCCAGGAGGCCTCCGCTCAGAGGCAGGTGGCGGGAGCCCAGTGTTGGGAGTGAGGGACCCCAGGCCTGCCCGGCTCCTGCTGGGGAGACCTCAGGCAAGTCCCTTCTCCCCAGCTTCCTCCTCTGCACGCAGACCTATGACCCCGTGCTCAGGAGACAGCGTGACAGCCACCAAGCTTCATGAACTGAGAGTCTCTGCGCCGCCGTCCTCCTTACAAGACCGGTCAATACCCCAGGACAGAGTCTGCAGGGGGGGAACGGGGCGGACAAGAAGCGGGGGAGGTAGAGGAAGGGGCAGAGCCGGCTGGAGAGCAGCGCACGCCTCAGGCGGGCCCCTCATCCAGAAGGGGCGCCCTAGCTCGTCCCGGACCCACAGTCCCCCACGGGCATGGGTGCTGCTGGCGGCGCAGCCCAGCTTGGGCCCCCAGCCCTCGGCGCACCTCCTCCAGGAAGCACCGGCATTGCCACGTCCCAGCTCACGCGGGTTCCCCGTGCTCACAGGCTCCTGTCTGCCTGATTGTGCCGTGGCAGCGGGGACGGCTTCCTCATTTTATACCTGCATGAACTTCAGGAAGGTGAAGTGACTCGCCTAAGGCGACACAGCCAAGAAGTAGCAGGGGCGGATGGGAGCCAAGGAAAAGCACCCATCTTCCTGGCTGCCCCGGCCCGGAGCGTGGGCCCCCTTCCCCCGGTCCCCTGGCCCCAGGAGCACATTCCTGAGATCAGGGACGGCCCTCATGCTGCTCCGTGAGCCTGTCCTGACTTGTCGCGGGGTGGGGAGCCTGGCATCCTGTTGGACGCACAGCAGGTCACGGCGCCGGTCCTGCCTCCACCCCACTGAACCTGGAGCGTGGGCTCAATCAGGGAGCCCCTCAAAGTCCCCGGGGGTGCTGGCCACCTGAGGGGCTGCAGGAGGGGGCCGGCCCGGCAGCTGCTGAGAAGCTGAGAGGGCTGTGCCTGGAGAAAGCTGTGCTGGGGCAGGCCCCGGGCGGGGTGGGCCTCCCGCCTCCAAGCCCAGGCCCACGTCTCGGTCCACTGGTGCTCCCTGCCAGCTCCCAGCCTCAGAGCCGAGCAGAGCAGCGGGCACAGCCCCCCCCCGCCCCGGTTCCCCCAAATGGCTTTACAGACCTTTTGCCCTCAAGGGCTTCATGCTGCCACTGCCGGGGACAAACAGGGACTTGGTCACAGGCAGGGCTGGGGCGGACCGCAGCCTCCACTGGGCTGTGCTGCGCCGTCAGGTTGCAGGCAGGCCCAGAGACTCCGGGACGCGGCTCAGAGGGTCGCTGTGCTGGAGGAGGACCCCGCCTGGGGCCTCTAGGGACCGAAACATGGGCGTTTCCCTTAATTGAACACCCCCCACCCCCCCACCCCCCCCACCCCAGCCTTTTGTCCCTCTTGGGTTGTCCTGGTGTGCTTCCCGGGTGTTGTCTCAGGATCGGGGTGGGACTGGAACCCGTGGCGGTGAGGATGGGCAGGACGGGCGGGGGCACCGAGGGCAGAGAGCGGGGCTTGAAAGCAGGAGATGTGAGCGACCCCCGCCCTGCGCCCCTGCGCCCGCAGAGCCTCCGCAGGGTCTGGGCGGCCCCACGTGGTCTCGGGCTACAGGCCTGGGCGTGGGGGGGCCTGACTTCCTGCCCCCTCCGTCCCCCCTTTCCCGCCAGGCCTGACACGCACTCCGTCTCCCCAGCCTGAGCGCCGCCGCCCCGGGCCTGCGCTGCTGAGTCCGGGGGAGGGAACGAGATGTGGCTTCCCTTGGCCTCCCTTGGCCCTCGCCTCCGGCTCTGTGGCCCGGTGCCACTGCCACCTGCCTCCCACCCCCGCAGCGCTCTTGTTCACCCCACACCCTGCCTCTTAGGATCCTCTCTGGGCCCTGGGGGCGGTGAGTCTTACTGTCCCCGCGTTAGAGCTGGGGACACCGAGCTCAGTCAGGGGACCTCGCTGCCGGCCCGGCCCCTGGAGCCACGCCGACCCCACACTGCGAGCACCTCAGGACTTACCACCGCCTCCGGGCTCTTGCGGGACCCTCCGACCCCAGCAGCCACAGGCCACCCCACCCCGGCCCTGCCCTCGGCCTCCCGGATGGACTCCAGCTGGTTTTGCCTCCTTCCCTAGGGGAACTGGGGACCTGGCTGTCCTCCTACCCTTCCCTGCTGCCCTGCCGTGTCCCCATAGCCTAGCGGGCTGGGGTCCCCGCATAAGCAGAGCTGCTGAGGAGGTGTGTGGGGGTGTGGGTGCCTGGGACGGCTGGGAGAAGCCCGTCCTGCCTGGGGCTCCTCGCCCCCCCCCCCCCCCCCCGCCGCCCTTCTCCAGTCCCCGAGGGATTCTTTGGGGGGGGGGCACTGCCCTGTGTGGGGAAACTCCTGCCAGCGAGTGCCAGGGGGCATCTGTAGGTGCAGGGAGACCAACAGGGGCCTTGGGGTCTGGCCCCAGGCCTGCCTGGACTTGCCCTCGCCCTGGGCCCCTGAGGTCACAGAGACCTCCCGAAACCCCTTCCCGGGGGAGCCGTTCAGAGGCAGACAGGCCTGATGAGGTGCTAATTACTGAGCTAATTGGAGCCCGTGTGAGCTGCAGATGGCCTGGCTGCCGGGGGGAGGGGAGGGGCTGCCCTCGAGGTAAGGAGCCAGGCCCAGGTCCTGCAGGCCCTGTTATGTGTTCGTTCACGCATTGCGGGCTCACCCGTGCTGACCGACCGGCTGCTTTGAAATGTGGCCCAGCCCCCCCATACCTGGGCCCTGGCTTTCTCTCCACAGGACTCACGCTCCGAGGCCCTACTTGTCGGCAGGTTTCACGGAGCGCTTGCGGGGGCAGAGTGCTCTGCTCTGGGGCGTGCGCGAGGAGAGGGGAGCCCCGCCACCCGGTCCCGGGGCCTCCAGGCCCGCCGCAGGCACACGCGTGCCACCGGAGGCGGCCTGTGAGCACAGCGGTGACGTCACGGAGCTGGGTCATCTTGGAGGCATCTGGGTCTCACCCCATGCGAGCCTTGCCTCCTTCTGGACTTTGGCCTGGGCCCTGTCCTAAGGACAGGCCTGTAAGGCCTCCTAAGGGGCCGGAGAGCCTGGGAAGATGGACTTGTGCCCCGTGACCATAGAGACCTTACAGATCAGGGATGAGGTTGGCCCCTGGAGGGAGGGCAGAGGAGTCAGTGTGGCCATTGTGCTGCACCCAGGACAAACAAGTGGCACCTCCCTCCCTCCCTCAGATTCCCTGCTTCAGGCCCCCCCTGCACAGACCGGTAGTTCCTAGCACCCGGGAGCTAGGGGGCACCCTGGTCACTTGGGGCCAGACCCCAGCCTCAGCAGGGCAGCGTGCGGCTGTTACTCACATGGGCCTGGGTATCTCAGCAGACCCCAACTCTAGCCCCGGCGCCCCACGGCTCCTGCATTCTCTCTGGTCTCCAGGCCTTTATGAGGCTGTCCACCCCACCAAGCACCCCTCCTCCTCCACTGCTGGCTGCCTAGTAAGGTCCTTTCCGCTCTGCTCAGGCTCCCTCTGCTCCGTGACCCCCTGCTTGACCCGCACCCCAGCCCCTGCTCCTCCTGTTCCCCTACACTCCTCACTCGGCCTAGGACCCATACTCACATAACCAGGAGACAGAGCTGGGAGGCTACCGCCCCCCCGCCCCCCCGGACCAAAAAAGATGATGGGTATGAAAGGCCTTTAGTAGTAATACCGGCTTACTAACACGGTGATACTTGCTCCAATTTTATAAACCCCTACTTCTGGGCCACGCATCGTGCTTGGTACCTTCTTAGAGCAACCCTCCAGGAGCTTTTCCTGTCTTTACTTTCCAATGAGGAAAACAGAGGCTCAGAGAGGCCAAGCAACTTATCGGAAGTCACACAGCAACCAAGTGACAGCCTGACAACTCCCACGTCATCCGCCTCACAATGACAGGGGGGTTGTTATTATTTTTTTACCAGCCTGTCTCCTTCCCCCTTCCCCCTCCCTCCCAGCGTGTTATCCTCTACCTGGTGAGTTTGCATCATTACTGGGGCCCCCGGGTCCAATTAGGGGGCCTCCCCAAGGGAGCTGACTGAGGCAATCCCTGCCCCAAGGGGGCCTCCCTGAGCCAAAGTTTTAATTAGCCGTCACTGCTCTTCCTGAAACTCTGACCCGCCCACGGCTACACCACAAGCAGCCCAGCCTGGTTTTGTGGTGGGAGGCGGGACTGGCATCCAACCCAGTGGCACGGTGAAGCCACCCCAGCAGGGCAAGGAGGCGTGCCTGGGCCCCTGTCCCACCACGGCTCCCCAGGTATACCTCAGCATTACCTCATTTAAGCCATTAAACGGATTAATCAATGGATTAAGTCACTTAATCCATTAAATGGATTAAATAAATTAAATGCACTAATATTTGTAAAGCACTTAAACCAGTGCCTGCCACCTAGCAAAGGGCTATAGAGTAGTAAGTTGAAAACACAAGGCGGCAGGGATGGGGGGAGCGAAGGGCAGGGGGTGCAAGTCTATTCTTGGACATGACGATGGCACGTTCCGACTCACCCGGCAATGCTGGGCGGCCAGCGTGTCAGCATCTGTAACATCTGCCCCCTTGCAACGTGGGAAACCAGGGGCTCGGGGGAGGGGACCCAGCAGGTACGGAGAGGCCGGGCGCTGCTCTGAGCATCTTCTACACTGCGCGCTGCCTCATGAGACGGGGCTAGCGTCGTCCCGTTCTCTAGAGGAGGGAACTGAGGCGCAGACAAGCAACAACACATCCAAGGCCACACAGCCACCCGGAGGCCGGGAGATCTGACTCCTGTGTCCCCCACATCGGGCCACAGGGGGGTGGTCAGTAAGGTTAAGGCCACACCCCGGTCCCTGAAGAGGGAGGCCCGCCTCTCGGCTCCCACTCGGCTTCCCCCAACCTCCCGGAAACCTGAGGGCTCTGAGCCTGGTGTGCAGGGCCCTGGACGGCCAGGAGGCCCCTTTCCCGGGGCTGGGCCCGAGCCGAAGCCACGGGGATGACAAGGAGTTCTGAGCTGCAGAGCGAGGCCCCACCCCCTGCCGACGACGGTGACCCTGGCCTCAGCCGGCCTGGCCGCAGCCTCCCCTGCAGCAGCCGCCTGTGCCAGCCCCAGCCAGAGCCAGCCCTCCCGACGCGGTTGCCTGGTAACCAGCCCTAAGTGACGGAAACCCCAGCAGGCCACTAACGGGGGCAGCGCCAGGCACCTGGCCCAGACCTCACTGCCCCTGTGGCCCGAGGAAGGTTCCGATGGACAGTGCGCAGGCCCGCCCGGTAGGAGGGGATGTGCTCCGGCACAGGGGGAGGGGGCCGGGCAGGGCGGGGAGGAGCTCTGTGGGCAGCCCCCCAAGACCTTTGAACTGGGGAGCCGCGGGAAGGTAATTCCCAGTGGAAGCCCAAGTGAGGCGGGCGCTGGGCAGGAGTCGGGGCTGTGGATACGGCCCGCCCAGGCCCAAACCACCATCCTGGAAACAGCTGTGCTGCTCTGCCCAGGGCACGGAGGTGGGGGGAGGGGATCCCCAGAGAGAGGCCCTGGATGGGGAAAGGAAAGGAGGTGATTAGGGAGGCTGGCAGGAGTCCAGGCTCCGGCTAGGGGGAGCAGTCTCCTGCAACACTGAGGGGGAAATGCATCAGCCTCTCCTCTCCACTGAGCTCCCTCTCCTCCTCTCCTCACCGCCCCCCCCAACAGGCTAGGGGCCTCCAAGGAGGGGGCTGCAGGCAGCTGGAAGCTCAGGTGGAGCTCAGCCAGGTGTTTTTCCATCCTGGGTCTGGGGATGGAGAGGGAGAGGGAGGAGCAGTGGCAAAACAAGAAAAAAGCAGTGTGCAGCTGGACAGGCCCCTGGGAGACCTGGGTTCGAGGCCCCCCCGCCCCAGGCCCGAGGGCCCGGGCATGTGGCTGCTCCTCACTGGGCCTCAGTGTTTCCATGTTGAAATGGGTACTGGCAGCAGCGGGCTGCTGATGGTCTGAGGTTTGCTGTCATGGGTCTTGAGGGGCTGAGAGGCGGAAATACAGGGGCTTTAGGGGAGCTTTTGGCCTAGAGGCCCCTTTCTCTCCTTTCAGGTGAGCGGAGTTCTCCTTTGCCATTACTCTTTCACTCCCTAACCATGGCCCGAATCCACCCCGTGCTGGGCACCGAAAGTGTCAGCATCCGGGCAGACCCAGGCCCTGCCCTGGGAGAGAGCCCTCCCCAGTCTAGCAGGGGAGCCGGGCATGTAACCCGGCCACGCTAGCACAGGGAGCTGCGGTTGGGCTAACCGGCTAATGCAGAGGGGAGTTTGGAATGCTGTGAGGCTTCAGAAGAGGTGACCCAACCCAGCCTAGAGCTCTGGAAGGCTTCCTGGAGGAGTGGGTCTGAAGTGTCTTGGAGACAGGCAGGAGCTAGCCAAGAAAGAGCTGGACAAGCAGCAGAGGCTGGTGCTCTCAGCCAAGGAGAGCATGTTCCAGAGCACAGAGGTATGCCCCAGCGAGGACCTTGGGCTGGCTCTGGGGGTTCTGGGGGCTCTGGGGGCAGGTGGTCGGAGAGAGCCAGTCAGGAGGCAGACAGGAGCCTGTGGGAAGTTGGATCCCACTCAGTTGGAAGGTGATAGGCTCAGACGTGGGCATTAGAAAGACCTCTCTGGAGGTAGGAAGGTAATGTTTCCCACTGCTTCCAGCACCGAGCCAGTGGGCTCAGCATAGCCAGAATGGGGGACCTTACCCTGACTTAAGGCCCGGTGCCCTATTCCTCAGGCCTCGTCCCTACACGAGCACACGTCACACGGGACGGTCGTGGTCTGTTTCACATCTGTGTCCTTCACTGCACTGGGAAACAGTACTAGAGGGAAGGACGGGAAGGAAGGTTAGCCCACCGTGGCCCCTACTGAATCAGAGTCCTCCCCGTCCCCTGTACTAAGTTCCCCCGAGTTTCTGTAGATGGGCTTTTCTTTCTAGCCAGGAGGTGGCAGGCACAGTCCTCCAGAGGGGCCCAGTGAAAGCCCATCTCCCTTTCTTGATCTTTGGGATTCCCGCTCTGGAGAAGCTCTGATTTCCTCTGGAGGCAGAGTGGGCTCCTCCGGAGTTTGGGGCCTTCCCACTCCCTGCCCACCTGTCAGAATCACAGGCTACCACCCCCCTGGCCCTCCCTGCCGAGGGAAGCTCTGGTTTGCCACCCACCTTCAGGAGAGGGCTGAGCTCAGTCTGATGAGGTCCCGTGCCCCTGCCCCCCACCCCAGTCCTATCCAACCCGGGCTGTCTAAGACATTGTGAGTCCAGGATGATGGCCCCAGTCCTCGGGCTTTGTATGCTTGAGCGCTAGAGAGATCCTGGCCACCAACTGTACCTGAGTTTTCTCTCAGAACAGTTTGGGGTCACACAGTTCTTCGGGGGGAGTCCCAGATCCTCCATTTCTTGGCTCTGTGGGCAAGCCACTTCCCCCTCCTCCTTTAGAGCTACTACCGGTAAAGGTCTTACTCTCAGGCAAGCTGTGAACTCATCGGGTCTGCAGGAGGCCTGTGATATGTTCTCATTATGCCCATTTGACTGATGAGCAAACTGAGAGGTTGAGGGGCTGCCTTAAGGTCACAGAGCTCGGTCTGCCTGCCTTTCAAACCCCGGCCTCATATGGCTGTTGTAAGAATTAAGTGAGATGTCTATGGGTGACTTGCACGGGGCCAGGCTCCCAGTAGAACTCCTCGCCTTGCCCACCGGCTCCGAGCTACTCCTCTACTGTGAGGAAGGAGGAAGCGGAAAGGGCCGGTGTTGCGGTGGCGGCAGCGTCCGAGGCCTCCCTGCAGACGCAAGGTGCGCGTGCAGGGCTGGCTCTGAAGGGGCAGGAGAGCACTGCTGGGCGTCTTAGGGGAAAGCGCCACACCTCCCTGTTTCTCTGCCTGTACCGGCTGCCAGCGCCACACCTCCCTCCTCTGGGGCGAGAAGAAGCTCCTCGGAGGAAGGAAAGGATTTGGAAATAGCAAGTGTGGCCTCGTTAGAGGGGTCGACAGTATTAGTGGCCGTAGGTCCTGCTGAGGTTTGGGGAGCTGACCTTTTACCTCATCTGCCCGAGAGCTGGGGTGGGAGGAATGATCGGTGTCGGGGTGGGGTGGACAAGGAGTGTGGAGCCTGTGTAGACCGGGGGTGGCAGGGTGAGGGCTGGGGCCTGGGGGGAGTGTGAAACCTCCCTTCCAGGCTTTTCTAGGCTATTTTCCTTTGTTAATCCCATCCAGAAAGCCCACAGAAGGCCAGACTGCTCCCTTCTCCGCTTCTGTTAGCACCGTCCCTTCCAGCCCTGGCACCAGCTCTCCTCTCCAGGACCAGGACCACAGCCTAATAAACCCCAGGAAGCCCCCCAGGGCCTCCCGAGGATGGCACCTTGTATCGGTTGCCTTCCTTCATCCAACAGACCCCTGAGAGCCACTTTTCTTCACAGGCTCTGCCCACACATGACCCTCCGGGTAGAGAAGAAAAACAATGTCAGGGCCTTCGGGAGCTCACAGCCGACACGCTACACAGCTTTTTGTCACTTCCAAGCAAACTCCCACACTGATTTTGTGCGACCCTCACCTCAGTCTGTGAGGTAGGTCTCACGGGTTGCCATTTTGCAGATGAGGAAACTGAGGCCCAGAAAGTTACAAAGCAGCTCCCGAGTTCCCCACCCCGTGGGTACCTCTCTTTTGCAGCGCAAGGTATTTAGGTGATGCTGAAGAGGAAGGGAGGGGGGTGAGACAGGTAAGACGCCGATTAAGGGGGCTGCTGTCTTTGTGAAGTGTCCCTGAATTGAGGCAAGACTCATCAGGGCCGCAGAATCTGAACAGGGCCCTAGGGTCTCCACGGGTTCATCCTGGCCTGGGTGGGAGATTGGAGAGAACACCAGGTGACCCGAGCGAGCGCACGACCTGAGAGCGCTAGGCCTTAGGAATCGAGCATCCTCCCCTCCTCCCAACCCAGCAGCAGCGCACAGCGGGTGAACAGGACGGAGATGGGGAGGGCAGAGTGGTGAGGAGCAGGAGTAGGGACCAACGTCCTGTGACCTGAGGCTTGGCCATGACCCCCACTTGTCACACACGGGTGTACTGTCCTGATGAGAAGGCGTGGGAGCCAGGAGATCTGGGGTTTATCTCAGCCTGCAGTGTAACCTCGGGAGAGCCCCAACCCCGAGTTGCTGCCGCTCCATGCTCGGGTCTGTCATCTGTCCAGACCCTCAGGAACCCCTCCAACTCTCAGCTAAGTGACACTCTCTCCCCTCCCCCCAGGTAACTGCCGCTTCCTCTTCCTTTTCTTACCTGCTGTGTCCAGCCCCTCCTCCTCAGCTCCAGCTGCTTCCTCTTGGAACCTGTGGCCTCAGGCCTGCTCTGCCCTCTGACTCAGGCAGCCCTGACCTTTGGGATCTGAGCAGGTAGCCTGGGTGCTTTTGCCCCATGAACTTGCTCTGACCTTCGGCATGTCCACCTGCCTCCCCCCTTCCACTGCACACACCTGTTCTTAGCCCCTGGGTAGCCCAGGAACTGTTAGGGACCAGGTTTCTTTAGAGAAGGTAGCAGCATCCAGGGGCTTCCCATCCGAGGTCAGACGGCCCCCCAGAGGGTCAGGACCAATGGGGACAGCCCGTCTGCCCCTCCAGCCCCTCTCTCTGCAACAGACCATTCCTGGCTGGGAGTGCTCCACCTCATCCCACCTCCCAGGCTTCAGGGGCTCAGGCCTGTCTCATGGAGGGAGGTCTGCCAAAAAGGCTCCCCAACTGAGGCCACTTGGCAACCCCAAGCGCCCCCATTCCTGGCCCACTAGGGTGATGGAGGATTCACCCCTCCCTCAGATACACGCAGCGCCCCAGCAGGGGGGGGGATATATTTGTCTGGAATCTGACCCACGGGCTGAGCTGTGGGGACCACTGAGGAGCCCTCTGCAGCTCCCTTCTGCGCCCCGTGCTGGCCAGGGGAGCCCGAGCACCTACTGTGTGCCAGGTACCCTGGTGCGGCCTCCTCTAAGCCTTCCGCCGCCAGCGCTGATGAATAACGCCAGTTTTGCTAAAATAAGGAACCCGAAGCCCAGCGGGGTCGAGTCGAGGGGCCGCGTAGCTGGAGGCGGCGACGGACGGAGGGTCAGGGAGGCGCTGCATGCGGGGGGGAGGGGGGGCTCCGCGGGGCCGAGCGCCCGGCACCCCCGAGGCGCGCGCGGCTCAGCCCCCGGCGCGGCCGCCCCGCCCCCGCCCCGCCCCCGCCCCGCCCCGCGCGGGACCGCAGACGGCGCCCAGCGGCGGCGCGAACGGCCGCGAGGAGGGTGGCTCCGGCTCGGGCTCCCGCGACCCCCCGCGACCCCCGCGACCCCCCGCGCAGGGCCCTGCGGGACGCGGCGCCGCGGGGCTGGAGGATGCGGCCGCGGCCCGGGCGGCTGCAGCAGCGGGAAGCAGGGGCGCTGCAGGTACGGGCCCGCGCTCGGGCGCCGAAAGTTGGGCCGACTCCGCGGGCGGCGCGTGGAGCCGCTGCAGGGCGCCCCTACCGGCCGGCCGGGGCGCGGCGGGGGCGCGGGGCGCGGCGGGGGCGCGGGCGGGGGCGCGGCGGCTCCGACCCTGCCCGGACCCGGGCCCCCCCCGGGCGCGCCCCGCAGCTCTCGGCGGGGTCCCGGCGGCGGCGGCGGCCGGCTGGGGGCCCGCTCACGTGGACGCCGGGGCGGGGGGCGCGCGGCTGAGACGGGGCGGCCCCGCGGTCTCCGCGCCCCGGCTTGACCCCGCGCGGGTCTCTGGTGCGGGCCGCGGGGGCCGGGGGCGCACGTGCGCGGGGCGAGGCCCCGGGGCAGAGGCGCACCGGCCGGCGCTCGCGGGCAGGGGGGCGAGCGCGGCCGCGGCCTGTGCGGGGCCCCGGGGTGCACGTGCGCCCAGCGCCCGCCGCCGGAGCGTGGGGACACCCGGAAGCCCGCGGGGGGCGGAGCCTGCGACCCTCCCCCTCCAGCCGCGCCTCGGCCGCGCCGGGTCCAGCAGCGCCCGCGGCCTCAGCTCGGGGAGGGCGGCGCAGCCCTTGGGGGAGGCCGGGTGCCCGCCGCGGCCCGCCAGGATCCCGCCAGGATCGCTCCCCTCTTCCGGGCCTTTCCCAGCTCCCAACGCCGCTGGCCTCCGGGAGAGCCGCGGGGAGATGAAGAGGGCACGGATGGCGCAGGGGTGGGGGCTCCTTTCCTGCACCCTGCCCTGGGCCCTGGCCAGGTTGGCCCTCCCAGCCCCAGCCAGCAAACAGCCTGGCGGCCCGAGGGGTGATGGACCCTGCTCCCTGGGGTCCCGCCCTGCTCCAAGCAGTTGCTTGCCTCCCCAGTGTGTGGGGGTGGGAAGGAGGCAACATTGTGGCTGTTGTCTTGAGTGGGGAGGGGCTCCCCTCAAGGGACTGTGCACTGGGCTCTTTGTACTGGCAGGAAGTACGATCAGCCCCATACCCTTCATAGCCCTCTGCTGACTCCCTAGAGCCCCATCTCTCCCTCAAAGACTCCCCAGGGTCGCGAGTGGCTTCACCTCTATTGGCTGGGTTCCAGGAAGTCTCCGGGGCAAAGGGCTCGAAATGGGCAGAGCCCAGGAGACAAGACTCAGGGGGCTGGGGTGGGTGTGGAGCAGGCCCCAGGAGGCATGTGGGGAGGTGAGACCACAGCCAGCAATTAATCCAGAGCTCCCCAGGGTGGTTGGGATGGGTGCAGGAGGCTCAGCACCCCCGAAACCATTCAACTCCTTCTTGGCAAGGTTGCTGTGCAACAGGATGGGGCTTTCCGTCTATCCCTGTCCTAGAGCGAGCATTGCTATCAGCACCGTTACCCTGTTGTCTCTTCCGGTCTTTTCTAGGAAACATCCCCTTGTCTAGGCTGGCCTGAGGTGTTGGATTCTGGCCAGGAGATGAGCCAACTTTTTGAGAATCCCGCCTGGCTTCCTTGGTGCCGTTAGGCTGGGATGGGAGTGGGCATCGGCCCTCGTA
Source organism: Canis lupus familiaris (assembly GCF_011100685.1). Classification (NCBI taxonomy): domain Eukaryota; kingdom Metazoa; phylum Chordata; class Mammalia; order Carnivora; family Canidae; genus Canis; species Canis lupus. Next base: position 38,610,722 of record NC_049251.1, read on the forward strand.
CGAACCTTGGCTTTCCTTGTCCCCAAGATGCGTTAGTCTCCTCCTGAGCCTGTGGTGGGCATTGGAGAGGGGGCTGGTTAGTGATAGAAACTTGTGGCACCTGGCCCATGGCCTAATCATAGCAAGAGTGAGCTGATTCATCCTTTCTAAGCCACCTGAGGGTTTCGGGGAACAGGATGCTAGGGGAGGTAGAAGCAGGGCAGTGCGGCCCTAGAAGACTGGCCTCAGATGACCCTGCATGGGTCATTGAGTAGCTGCTGCCTTGAGGAAACCCATGCGCGGCCTCTCAGGGCCGGAGTCTTGCTCTGCGTCTGTATCAGTGCAGTAGGAGTAGTTGCCAGCTAGCCTGTGGCCCCTGGGGACTCTTTCCCTGGACATTCACATCCTCCCACCTCCCCACCTGCTGGTCCTTGTGCCATGCTGCCCTCATATGCCTTAGAATAGGCAGCGGCAGCTTTGGGGCTGAGACACAGGCTCTCCGGCTGCCGCTCTTGGGACCTTCCTGCCGGAGCCACAGCACCATCTGCTGGTGGCCGCGCCTCCGGCTGGGGCCAGGCCTGGTCGCCGCTCGGCTTCCCAGGCTTCCCAGGCTTCCCAGGCTTCGCACCGCTTCTCCTGGGGGAGTAGCCCTGCCCTGTGGAACCAAGCCCAGGATCTGTGTTGCTCTGGGCCTCGGGACCTGGGTTCCAGGCTTGGCTCTGCCGTTTTTGACAAAGGTTGGCAAGTCCGAGAGTGAAATCTCAAGAATGTCTCAGGACACCTGAATTCATAGGCAGCGTCCAGTTCCACATCTTAGCTGCCGTGGGCATCTTGAGATCCCTATGGCATCTGGAATAAGAGCTGTGGTGGGAGGTAGGAAGCCTGCCTCTTGTCCCATCTCCTTTATCAGTGACTTTGGGATGAATGGGTCTCCTCATCTGTATATGGGGAACGGGGGGAGCCAAGAGAATTGGTCCTCGTCAGACGGTGCCCTGCAAAGTGTGAAACCCCAGGAGAGGGGCTTGGGAGTCCTATGGAAGGGAGCTGAACAGAAGGGGCTCCTGGAATGGGGGTGGCGGGTAGAGGTTGGAAACCTCTGTGTTGTATGACTCATGCATTCATTCATTCATCGTCTTCATCAAGCATCTACTAAGTGCTAAGCCCTTCGGTGTGGCGATGCGCCAGTGAGAGCAGCTTGTCTGTAGCCCTTCTGACAGCCTCTCCCTTTCTCCCTCTCCTCTCCCAGGTCAGCAGTTGAGTAGCTGGGGCCCCCCCGAGGGCTTGAAGCCTTCCCAGTGATGGCGGAGAAGCGGCCACTGGGGACCCTGGGGCCTGTAATGTATGGCAAGCTGCCCCGTCTAGAGGCAGACTCCGGGCCTGGGCACAGCCTGCCCCCCTCTGCTGGCAACCAGGACCCCTGCAGCTACAAGGGTGCTTACTTCTCCTGCCCTATGGGGAGTGCTCCCAAGGCAGGGTCTGAGCGGTTAGCATCCTGGATCCCATATCCACCCTTGTACCCTGCCAGCATGGCAGGGCCCCCTCTGCGGACAGACAACCTGTTGACCAGCTGTCTGCTCTACCGCCCACCAGCGGAGAGCTCCGAGAAGGTGCAGGACCCTGGCCCTGTTGAGCTCCTGTCCTTCGGTCCCCAGTCTCATTCCTACCCGGGCCCACCGTTGGCGGCACCCAAACCTGTCTACCGCAACCCTCTGTGTTACGGGCTCTCACCCTGCCTGGGGGAAGGGGCAGCAAAGAGGCCACTGGATGTCGACTGGACAATGGTGACTGGACCTCTGTTACCCCCGGCTGACCCACCTTGTTCCCTGACGCCGGCTCCTGGCAAGGGCCAGTCCCTGGATGGCACCTTCTTGCGTGGGGTGCCGGCTGAGGGACCCGGCAAAAACTCCGTAAGCTTCTCCCCGTGCCAGGCCTTCCTGGAGAAGTACCGGACCATCCACGGCACGGGCTTCCTGCCCTCTAAGTATGCAGGTCCTTACTCTGGGGACTCCAAGCAGGCGTTGTCCGAGGGACCCCCCAGCCCTTGGACCCAGCTGGCCCAACCCCTGGGCCCCGCCTGCCAGGATACAGTGCCTACCCACTACCCACTCCCCCACCCTCCCCAGGCCCTGCCTTGCCCATCAGCCTGCCGCCACCCAGAGAAGCAGGGCAGCTATGGTGCAGCGCTCCCACTACAGCCTCTGGGAGCCCACAAGGGGGCTGGGTACCCGGCTGGTGGGCTGAGCAGTCCCTACCTGAGGCAGCAGGCAGCCCAGACACCCTATATGCCCCCAGTGGGCCTGGACACTTTTTCCTGCCCCTCTGCCCCCCCGCCAGCACCCTCACCAGGCCTCAAGCTGGAGCCGCCTCTCGCTCCCCGGTGCCCCTTGGACTTTGCCCCCCAGACGCTGAGCTTTCCCTACGCCCGGGATGACCTCTCTCTCTACGGAGCATCCCCCGGGCTTGGAGGGACGCCACCTTCCCAAAACAGCCTCCAGGCTGTGCCCCAGCCCAGTGCCTTCCAGCGGGCGTGCCAGCCTCTGTCCGCCAGCCAGCCATGCCCCGAGCCTGGGAGGCCTGTGGAGAAGCCAGCCCAGGAGGCAGAGGAGAAGATGTGGCTGCCGAGCTGCAGGAAAGAGCAGCTCCAGCCCCAGCTCGACGAGCGCCCCGGAGCGCCCATCGTCATCGGCGACAGTCCGGTTCCCCACACCCCCCCGGGACTCGCGCCCTGTGCCCAGGAGCGCCGGGCTCTTCTGCAGAGTGACGGCGCGCTGCCACCCGGCTCGCCACCCATGCCTGTCATCGACAATGTCTTCAGCCTGGCCCCGTACCGCGACTACCTGGATGTGCAGGCCCCCGAGGACCCCGCTGAGCCCGCCCCGGCGCCAGCCCCCAGCGGGAGCCCTGCAAAGGACGGTGGGGCGCCCCTGGCCGCCCGGGAGGTGCCCGCAGAGCCCCTGTGCTCCCGCAGAGAGGAGGTAGCGCTGGACCTAAGCGTGAAGAGGCCGGTGCCCGAGGCGCCCATCGGGGCCCCCAGTCCCGCCGCGCCCCCCCAGCCGCCCGCGGCCCCCGAGGCGCCAGGTGCGGGCAACGCGCTCCCAGAGCTGCCAGACCCGGCAAAGGCAGCCCCCGAGGCCGCGGGGTCCCCTGTGCCGGCGACCGCCGACGAGGCCGCCCCCAGGACCAACTTCCACAGCTCCGTGGCCTTCATGTTCCGAAAATTCAAGATCCTCCGGCCCGCACCCCTGCCTGCGGCCCCGGCCCCGGCCCCGGCCCCGGCCCCGGCCGCGCCCCCCGCGGCTGTGCCCCCCGCGTCCGTGCCCCTCGGGCTGCAGATTCTCAGCCCGCCGCTGCCCGTGGCCTGCTTCAACCTGGCGCTGCCCAGCCCGCCCGCCGTGGCCCTGGCCTCCCGGGCCCTGGCCCCCGCCCCCGCCCCCGCCCCGGCCCCGGCCCCGGCCGCCGCCCCCGCCGCCAGCTCCCCAGAGCAGCACTTCACGGGCCTGCACGCGTCCCTGTGTGATGCCATCTCGGGCTCCGTGGCCCACTCCCCGCCCGAGAAGCTGCGGGAGTGGCTGGCCACGGCGGGGCCCTGGGGCCGGGCGGCGTGGCAGGACTGCCAGGCGGTGCAGGGGCTGCTGGGCAAGCTGCTGTCGCAGCTGCAGCGCTTCGTGTGCACCCAGCAGTGCCCCTTCCCCCACGTGGTGCGCGCCGGGGCCATCTTCGTGCCCATCCACCTGGTGAAGGAGCGCCTCTTCCCGAGGCTGCCCCCCGCCTCCGTGGACCACGTGCTGCAGGAGCACCGCGTGGAGCTGCGGCCCACCACGCTGTCCGAGGAGCGGGCGCTGCGCGAGCGGGCCCTGCACGGCTGCACGTCGCGCATGCTCAAGCTGCTGGCGCTGCGCCAGCTGCCCGACATCTACCCGGACCTGCTGGGCCTGCAGTGGCGGGACTGTGTCCGCCGCCAGCTGGGTGAGCACGGGGCGTCCCCGGGAGCCCCCGGAGCGGTGTGAACGAGTGCCAGGTGTGTGGCTGCGTGAGTGGTCGGCGGGGCTGGGCGCCGCGGGGCCGCGGACGGGGTGGCCCTGGGGGGGGCTCTGCGGGCCGCCCCCCATCCCTCCCCACCTGGGCACCACTGGGCCTCCGAGCCACCGCTCTGTCCCCATGGAAATGTTCTTGGCCTTCCCCTGTGCGGTGGCTTCGCAGCTGCCCTCTGCTGTGCCCAGTCCGGCTTCAGGGCAGACTTCTCCTTTGGGGTCTGGGGTTCGCCGAGGCCCTGTTCTCTGTGTGAGGTCGTCTCCCCTGCGTCTGTGTCCCACCCAGCCTCCCTCCTGAGCTTGAGCCCCAGGTGACTGAATGCCTGCTGGCCTTCTGCACCTGCCATCTCCCCGACCTTTAGCTCCTCCCAGACCCACACTCCGAGCTTTCCCCTAAGCCGTCTGCCGGCACCCCCACACCCCCACACCCCACCCCCGCCTTCTCCACCTCAATGAATGACCCGATTCCTGAAGGTGGGCAAGGATCCCCTTCTTCCCCCCAAGCACGGTTGCCTTATGAATGTGCAGGGTTTCAGTCCTCCCGGTATTTATATTCACGGAAGTGCACCCATGAGTCAGAGCGATGTTTTGTGGTTTGCTTTTCCCCTACTAAATGACATCTCGCGCATATTGTTCTCAACTTGCTCTTTTGATGTCTTGGAGCGTTACATGCATTGGTTCAGGCTGTGGCCCTGCTCTTGGGAGCTGCTGCAGGGTCTCAAGGCGTGTACACTCACTTCCTTGCCCGGGACGCCGGCGATGGTGCCAGGTGGTGCCCATCGTGGCCTCTCCTACAACAGGACGTCTGGCGTATCAAGGCCTCTGACAAGCCTCTGTGTGGGCTGTGTCTCCACAGGAATGGTTTCTTGTCCCCTTGCCATCCTGGCAGCCTTGTCCCAGCCTCTGACCCTGTCCTGGCTCCAGGTCAGCATGGGAAGGCGCCCCAGGCAGTGAGGCACAGGTGTGGAATATCTGGGTGACAAGTATAGTGGCCCTTGAGCACTTGAGAAGTTGGAGCGTTTGACCTAATGGGTGCAGAGAAAACGCCAGCAGGATTGTTGAGCGTGGTGGGGCGGGGGCCTCTCACATGGCTCAGAGGCTCCAGCCCCGTCTTCTCCCTGGACAGCGGGGCTGTTGGGCCCAGAGAGGACAGGGCCGTCTTTCCTGGGCTGCCCGCGGGGCCCTGGGGCCTAGTGCAGAACTGAGGGACCCAGCTTCTTCCTGCCCCTGGCTGGATTTGGCACCCTGGTCCCCGCTCCCTCCCTGAGCTGAGTCCTTCCCCGATGTGGGGAGGGGGGTGCCGCCCATCTGGATGTCCTATCCCGTCTGCTGGGTCCTCCACTTCTGGGCTCTGGGGCTGGCAGAAAGACAATGGCACTGATGTGTAGCAGAGCCCTCTTCCCCATGCCTCAGTTTCCCCGGCTGTGTAGGCCCATGGTTCCTGGCCCGTTTCCTTTTCATGTGCCAGATGCTTCTGAGTGGTGGCGTCACCTGCTAGAGCTGCGGCATCACCTGGGAGAAGCACCCCCTTCAGCTTAATGGTCTGGCCTCTGGCACATGTGGGGACAGGTCCATCCTGATGGCTGTGACCCTGCTGGGGCCATCCAGGCCTGAGGCCATCCACTGGTCTAGGTGGCTTTGGAAACCAGGAGATGGGACCTGAGGGTGTTGGGTCTGCAGCCTGACTGTGTGTTCGTTTTCCAGGTGACTTTGACACTGAGGCTGGATCTGTGCCCTCCTCAGAACCCACCATGGCCAGAGACGAGCCGGAGAGCCTAGCCCTGGCTTGGAAGTCACCCGTCCCCAAGGCCAGGAAGCCAGGGAGGAAGCCACCAACCCCTGGCTTGGAGAAAGCAGAGGCAGCCCCTGAGGAAGGGGCCCGCGGTGCCTCACCCGCCCCTGCCGCCAGCACCTGCCCCCAGGGCCCCATACTAAGGGCCCGCTTCCGCAGCCTGCTAGAAACTGCCTGGCTCAATGGCCTGGCACTGCCCACTTGGGGCCACAAGGCCACAGGGCCGGATCGGTCCATGCCCCAGCCACAGGCGCTGGGCGACCAGAGCCATCCCCTGTAGCACTGGTTGCTGTCTGGACAGCTGCCGTGTGGGGTCACCCTCTGTACCCCTACCTGCTATAGGCCCGGCTGCCCAGGGCCAGAAGCAGACATGCCCTGGATGCTTCTCCTCTCGCTGCCACCTTCACACCCCATGGGCTGAGAGCCCCCGAACTTTTAACTTGAGGGCCTTTATTATTAGGACAACTTCCTGTTTCTTCCTGAGAGAAAACGTGTGGGCTTTGGAGCTCACCAGACTCGGGCTCAATCCTGGCTCCGGTGTTCCTTGCTGTATGACCAGGCAAGTCACTTCCTCCTGTGAGCCCTCAGTTCTCCATTTGTAAGATAGGACAACGCAGCCTACCTCACAGGGTTGTTGTGGGGGTGATGCCTGGCACACACCCATTCAGGTTTGCTCTCTGCTCTCTCCCCAGGACAGGGGCCTGGAGCTCAGCCAGGGCCTGGGATAGGAGGCTAAGGCAAGCAGAACTTTCTAGAAAGTCTTCGTGTGTCATAGGTCATTTAGGGTGGTACAGTGTACAGTGTGGATGACTTCTACTTCCTAGAGTCCTTTCCTGGGAAAGCCTGGGACTGTGCCCCAGCGTCTGGGATTGGGCCCTGACCCCCAGCCTGGAGCTCCTTGGGGAAGCCTGCCCCTTCCCTCCGTCACTACAGGGGGTGCCAGGATGCAGCCTGGGGCTGGCATCCGTGTTCTGGGCCTGCTGCTCTTACCTCTGGGGGGCCAGGCCGGTCCTGAATCGACACCCATGACTTCCCTGAGCTGACTCCTCCACCCGGTGCGTTTTCCCAAGAAAGTTGTACGTTTGCTGGAAGCCAAGAGGCTGCAGGGACTCAGGGACGAGACAAGACAGGCTGAATGACAGCTCAATCCTGGGAGGTCTCTGAAGATCTGGACTGGTGGCCTCGGCCCTCCCCAAGCCAGAGCCCCATCGGTCATGCCTGCTGTGAGTTACCTCCTTGCAGAGTGCTAAACTGAGCCAGAGGCTGGCAACCTTGGCCTTTGGCCTGGCTAAGGTTTCTAAGAAGGCTGTGGGTCCTGGAGGCAGGCCATTAAACATTAAAGCATTTGGGTTGTTTTTGGACCTGGGGCCTGGCTGTGTGTTGTGGAGACGAGGGGAGGGAGGAGAGGGGAGGGGCGCAGATTTAATAGGCCATCCCCCAGTCCTTAGCAGTTGTCCCTGCACCCAGCGCAGAAGGTGCTGAGGCTGTCTGGCACCATTGTGCCATGCGGGTCCTTGTCACATACCCAGTGGGCAGCCACATCCCTGCTCAGGGACAGCCCCTTCCTCCTGAGACCTCGTGGGTCCTGATGGTTGTGAGGTCTGTAGTGCACTGCCCGGTGAGAAGTGCCAGTCACCTTCTTCCAGCACCAAGGCCATGCCCGCCAACAGGTACATAAAAGTGCAGCTTCATCCACCTCGTTGCCAGGGCCTTGCTGGATTGGCTGTTTGTTCTTTCCCTTCCTTCCTCCTCCTTCCCTCCCTGCCATCTTCCTGCACTTCCTTGCCCAGCCCTGGTGTCCCTGCCCCCCGGGCGGCCTACCTCTCAGCAGATCCGGGGCCCAGGCAGACACAGAGCTGCTCAACACCCGAGGGCATCCTGTGGACCTGGATTTCGCTGGGAGAGGTGCTGCTCCCAGAGGACAGCTGCGTCCCGTCCCGTGCCGGGTGGGACGGGGAATGTGCCGCCCCGGGCTCCCGTGTGACAAGGCCGCGCTCCTGCCCCTCTCCGGCTCTTCGGCAGGCCCACTCCATTCTTCAGTAAGGGTGTTGCTGGCTGAGAGCTGAGGGCAAGGAAGGGTGTGCGTTGGGGCAAGGGGAAGCCACAGCGTGCCCCATCTGGGCTAAATGTGGCCCTTCTGGCCCCAGGGTCCCCCTGTAACGGTCCAAGGCTTCTGCTGGGCTGAGCCCAGGTAACTCTTCTCGGAATCATCTGGAAAATGTTTTGCCAGGCCCCGTCAAGAATGGGCCTAGGCAGAACCCAGAAAGCTGGATTTGAATCCAGCTCCCAAGGTGATGGAGTCCAGTGTGGAGGGATCCTTGGAGGAACACTGACGACTCCCTTCAGGTTACGGGAGGAAACAGGTCCAGGCACTTGCTGCTGGTCACGTCAAGTCAGGGGCTGGGTCAAGAGGCCCAGGTCCTCTGGGCTAGTCAGGAGGCAAGAACCCTCCGCACCTGCTCCGTCCCCGGGCTGAGCCCAGCCCTGCTTGCCAGGCTTCTCTCTACCTCCGATGGCCTCACCAGGTAACAGGTGTCTCTAGCCTAAGTCAGCAAAGGGAGGATGGCGCTCAGGTGAGCCTGCAGCCTGACCGAGGGAGGCGCTGCCTCCTGGCTGCCCTACTTGGCACTGCAGCCCAGGGGAGCCCAACCCACTAGCCTCCCTGCCACCTGTTAAGCCGTAAGCCTGCAAGGTAAGTGACCGGGGCAGCTTTGTCTCGAGCCTGTGATGGGGGGAAGAGGAGGGCAGGGCTATGCCTGACCAGGGGCTTATGAAGACCCCCTTGGTAGCCTCCAGGTGCTTCCTGCCCTGCCTTGTTCTCAGTCAGGGGTTGCTGGGGAAGGGCTGGGTCTCCCAAAACCCCCACAGGGGGAAGGGAGCAGGACCCACCTCCCCTCCCTGAACGTGCCTCTTCTGACCCCACAGCCCTGCTAGAGGTGGGGGTAGTACCTCCAGCCCATGGGCCGCCACCCCCCAGCCCAGCCTGCTGCCCCTTTGGCCCCGGCCGAGGAGGGCCACAAGGACGCCCCAGGCGGGGGGCGCTGAGCCCTGCCGTTGACTCTATTCTCCCGTGTGCTCTCCAGACCCCTTTCCTGGGCACCCCTCCCGGCCCAGCCTAGTGCAGCCCCCCCACCCCCTCCTACCTCTTCTCTAGCCAGCAGAAGCCCCTGGACTGGACTGAGGCTGACAGGCAGAGGGGCTGCCTCTGGGGCCCCTGACCCCGGGTGTCCTGGCTGCTGCCCCCTCGGAGGCCTCTACAGCCGTAGGGCTACACTGACGCGCGCCCCAGCCTGCTGGCCCCTGTGCCTCCAGCCTCTGCCTGTGTCCTGGAGGAGGCCGACTCCCAGGCTTCTGTGTTCTCGGGCCAGCGAGGGCCTGGGCTGCTGGGAGGAGGGTGCTGGGCCTCTTGGCCCCCCTACGATTATTAGACCCGGCAGGAGGCCCCTTGTTTCCTCCACTAGACACCAGATAGTCCTCTACAGGCCTCTTCCCAGAGGGGTGATGGGGACGGAGCAGGCTCCTCTCCTACCTCTAGTTCAGGTCCTGGGCCCCAAGATTGGCGGCTGCTTCTCCAACCCTGTAAACCTCCCAGACCCCAGCTCCCCGTCAGAACTGGAACCTTGGCCTGGGGCCCCTCCTCCCAGAGGCCTCTGCTGCCCTCCGCCCTTCCTCCTGGGTGTCCTTAGGCCTGGGCTCCCATCCACCTTGAGTGGGCAAGAGATCTCTGGGGAAAGCCCCTACTCCAAGAGGCCTGGGGCCCCCAACAACCCGGGACCCCTGCCTTTCCGGGAGGCTTCGCACCTCCCTCCCTTCTGAGAGCCCGGTGGCCCCATGCGGCCTTCACTGCCGCCCCCTAGCCTGGCACCTGTGGCCCTGAGGACACACCCGGTCTCCCCAACCCCTGCCCCTGGCCCCAGCCACTAGAGGCCTGGTCCTCCCCAGATCCGCCCGCTGCCTCCCTCACCCTGCCTTGCAGCTCGGGGGGTCGCGCTCCCCCCAAACCCCCACCGCCCAGCTTCTGGTGCCCAGTCCTTCCTAGCCATCACCAGCTTGGAGCTGCCTGGATCCGGGAGCGCCGCCGTCCCACCTGGAACTGGCTTAGACCCCTGTGGTCTCACTGGCACCTCCAGTCCCAGGTGCCCGCTGTGCCAGGCCTCTCCCAGCTCAGCCGAAGCCACGCTGTCTGCGCCAGACCCGCTTTCCCTGCAGCTGCAGCAGGTGGCCCCTTCCCCTGGGGCCCGCAGCCGCCTGCCACGGGGGCCCTAAACCTCCCAAGCAGAGGAGGTGACGAGGCTTTGGTAACACTTCTCGTGCTGGGCTCCCGCCCGGGGACCCCCCAAGCCTGGTTCCGTGGACCTGGCACGGCGCAGGCCCCCTTCCTCCTCACCCATCAGGGGCTCCGTGTCCACCCAGGCCGCTGCCTGTTGGGGGGCTCAGAGCCACAGCCCCCTTTCCGACTGCTGGTCTTGCCACAACCTGGGCACTTGAGCCTCTGGGCAGAGGTTTGATGGCCCCCGGGACGTTCCTGCCAAACAGAGAGGCTCCCTGGGCTGCGCTGGGCAGCGGGAGGGCTCGGGCCTCCAGGGCAGAGGGGCTGGGGCCGAGGAGCCAGCACCCCCAGTCCCTGCCGCGTTTCCGTCCGATATCCCATGTCGGAGACCCAGCTCTTACCCGGCTGCTGGGTCCCCGTCCCAGCTCACCCAGGGCTCACGGGGAGACCACACCAGGGAGCCGCGCCCAGGGCCTCTGCACCCCTGTTTATGGGGCCACTTGGGCGGAAGGGGCTTCGGTTCTGTGGGGGGACTTTAGCTCCTCTCTTGCCAACCCCTGGGGGGGCAGCCCGGGGATGCGACTGCCCCTGTCCCTAGAGTCAGCCCGGAGTCTCCAGGCCAGCCCTGCCCTCAGGCAGAGCCCCGTTTGTCCCTCCAGCTGGTCTGCAGCCCGAAGTCCCCGTGGTGTCAGGCGGCCCGTGTCCCTTGCCCCTGAGGGGTGTCTGGCTCCGGTTCTGGCCTAGAATTTGGACACCCTGAGTTAGCCACACCTGGCAGGTTCCAGGCGAGCCGTCCCGCGCCGGGGCGGGTACACGTCTGACGCCCAGGCTCCCGCCCTCTCCGGCCCCGTGGCCCCAGGTCACCTGTGCACCGCTCCTGACGAGCCCGGCTGGCAGGCACACCGGCCGAGAGGAGGACGGGACCAGCTGAGCGTTGGTCAAGAAGCGGGGAGCCTGGTTGGGGTGCGTGGGGAGGGCCCGAGGCAGGATGTCCCGGAGCTCCTGCCTGCCTGCCTCCTTTCTCCTCGGCCCTGGAGGAAGGCACTTAGGCCTCCGCCCCTGCCCCAGCACGCACCGCAAGGCCCCGCGCTTTCCCTCCCTAGAAGGGGTATCGTCCTTTTCCCCGTGGGACTGACAGCTTTGTTTTGCCCTCAGTCCACGTGAAATGTGGTTTTCCCTGCTTTCCTCATCAAAGAGGGTCAACTGAGGCAGAGAGATGAAATGGCTCCCCCTCGGCCCCAGCCCCTCTCTGGGTGGTCATGCCCAGCGGGTGCCAAGCTTAGGGGCCTCCCTCTTACCAGCCTTCACTCAGGCATGAGCTGTCCTCATGCCCAGAGCCTGTTTCTTTGAGTCTTGGCTCCATGGGGCTGGATCGGGTTAGGGCCTAGGGTTAGGGCCCTGCCCTGTCTGCCTGTCAAGCCCCTTCCAGATGAGGGAGAGACGTGGGCCTCCACTGCTACCGATGCCCACGAGCCGCCTCCTCTCCGCACCTGCTCCCTGCAGCCAGAGGTCAGGCTGGGGGCACAGCCGAGTGGAGGTCGAGGGGCAGATTCCACCCACCAGCTCGTACCTATGCCCGGTGGCAGCCAACACGGGCCAGCTCACGGCCCTGGCCTGGCTCAGCCCCAGTGGGGAGTGGGAGGATGCTTGCCATCTTCAAGCACATGCCCGCCCCTCTTTGTACCTCCTGGCTTCCCTCCCTGGTAGACCTGTCGCCTACCTCTGACTGCCTGGAGGCCCAGCTCAAGCCTTCCCTGCCCACCAGAACCTTTTCCTGAAGGGCCATCCTCCACCTGTACGCCCCCTCACCTCAGAGCTCTTGGTAGGGGTGCATGTTAGGGTTGGATATAGGCGATGGCCTAGAAGGGTCCAGAGGAGGGCCCAGATAGCTGTAACTCCTACAGGGCCAGGCCCTCCTCTGCCCAGCCTCACCCTCCAGGACAGCTCTATGTCCTGTTTCCTTTGGTCTTGGGTCTGCTGGGAGCTAGGGTTGTCCTTGCTTGATTTGACTTTCAAGGCAATACTGACATCTCCAGAAGACAGAAGGGAAGACTGGCCTAGCAGGGGTTGTCCCAGGTCACCACAGGGTCCTGACTAGGTCAGGGTCACCACAGCAGGGCCTGGGCCTTGGCACAAGGTGGCCCGGGGGCTCCGTTCAGGGTCCTAACGCCCTTCTAGTTTTGTGTCCTGCAGGGTATACCTGGAGTACCCGGAGCCCGTGAAGCTGCCCATCACCTTGGTGATCCTGGGATCAACACCCTGCTTATGGTGAAGGCCAACCTGCTGAGCAACCTGAAAGCAGGTGCAGCCCCTCCACCTTCCACAGCCTTTGAGTCTGGAGGATGTTGTTCTTAGAGGCGTAGGGGATGGGAGCAGACCAGGAGGACAGGACATCTCAACACCAAAGCTCATAGGTCGTCCTCCTCAGGGAACGCTCTGGGCTCCAGGGATGGGACCTCTGACCCTGGCCCTTCCCCAGTGGGTCTCCAGACTCAAAAAAAAAAAAGAGCATTTGTCCAAGGTCACCCTGCAAGGACGGGCAGAGTGGGACCCTGGCTCAGATACAGCTTTCTCTCCCCTCCGTCTCCAGGGAATAGAGACCTGGGTGGCCTGTCCAGTGAAAAGTTCACCTTCATTTACATCTGGGAGGGCTGGGAAGGAATAGGGAGCTCAGGGGTCTCCCAGCCCTGCCTTCCCTGCCACCTCTTCTCTCATTGGAGGACGGATGTCATCTGGGCTACAGCATTAGACAAGGCATCCCCTGGCTCATCACCGGGCCCTGGGCAGAGTGCTCATGTGTGCTTCCTGAGGCAGATGCCCAGAACCTTGGGTCTGTCTCACTAGAGGTCTTCGGCCCCCAGCCCTGGAGCATTCTCTGCTCCCAGTCCTGGAGGATCCCAGGGCTTAGCCATCCCCATGGCTGCCACACCAAGACAGGCTTTGGCCAGTGCAGTTTCCCCCTGGAGCCTCAGGCCGTTGCCCTGCCACCTTCCCGCCCCTGGAGGGACACTCAGCCTATAGCTCCTGGGCCCTCAGCCAGACCTGGGTCCTTCTGTCCTGGATGAATCGTCTTGGCAGATTGGACACAGCTCTGCTGGATGTCCTAGGCTGGTCTAGGCCATCTCCCCATAGCAGTAGGATCTATTTGTTGAGGCCCAAGCAGGCTCTGAGCTGAGGGTAGGGAGGGGTGGAATCTGATGTAAGTGGACAAGATGTCCCAGGACATCTGCTTAAGTTCTTGGCTCCGGTGGTCTCTTTTGGGCATGACACCTTATCATGTGTAGGTTCCTGCATATGCCCACAAGAACCTCTCCCCCCACCCTCCCTATCTCAGGCCAGTGTCAGGGCACCTGTGGTTCCAGGCAGAAGCCCAAGTGCACAGCAAGCCAGGCCTGGTGAATAGTCCCCAGGTGCTGATGCTGATGGCCCTGGCCAACCAGCCATGGCTCCAAGCTCCCTCACTGTGGCTGATGACACCCACCACCCTTCCCCAGCCTGTTGTTCCTCTGGGAGCCAGGTGTGGCCCCGCCTGACCTTTATCTGCCTTTAGCCTCTCTTCTGCCTGCCTGCCTGGCTCTCACCTGAATGCAGCTGTCTTGCCTATTTCCTTGTATAGAGCCACTCAGACATCATGTCTTTTGTCTACCAGGCCCTTGCCAGAGACATGACCACTTCAGTAGGCCTGGGGCCAGGCTTAAGGTACCCAGTGGCTCCTGTAGGCCTTTCTCCATCTGAGCCAAGACCTACCTGATGGGCAGCTGCCCCTTCTCCAGTGCAGGGCACCCTACAGGGGCAGGAGAGTGGGGAGGAAGGTCAGGCAAGAGCTCTGTTTCTGCCTCCCCGGCTTAAGGTTTGATGAAGGTAAGGCGTCCATCCCTGCCTACCTCCCCTTCCCTGACTTCCCCTCTAGATTCCATTTTGAGGTCCCCAATGAGTGTCGAGGTGGGGTGGGGGGCTGGGCCTCAGCACTGCCCCTGACTTTCAGGGCCTGGACAACCACTGGCCCAAGAGAGCCTTAGCCAGCTTGTTTCCCACGGTCATCTCCCAGTACCTAGGGCTGCATGCTCTGTCCTCAGCGTGGGCAGAAGAAAGGCAGAGTTCCTACCTTCCAGGTTCAGATCCTAATAAAGCCACTGCTGTGGGGTTGTGGTGGTTAAGAATGCAGGCTGGAGTCATTTGGACAGCTGGGGTTTGAGCCCAGCCCTGTCACTTTGTGATCTCGGGCAAGTCACTTAACTCCTATGCCTCCCTTTCCTCAGCCCTTATATGGGGACGGTAGCACCTTTTCACAGGTACTGAATGAGCAGTAGGTTGTTGGCAGGAACAGAGTTCTGGAGGAGGCGGCAGGCAGAGTGGTTGAGCCTCTTATCCACCTGGAGAATGGGGTTGCACGGTGTCAGTGTTGCTGTGAGAATGGTGCGTGTGCTGCTGGTGTGGGCCGTGGGAAGAGATCCTGCAGCCCCATCCTGCCCACAGGGAAGACCCATTTAGGAAAGACTCACTCATCTGTACGGGGGAGCTGGTATTCCCAGCCCCAGGCCAGACCCCTCCACCATCCTCCTGATGCTGGTGATGGCTGTCCAGCCTGATGGCCATCTGGCTGACTCACCTCTCCAAGTGGACCCTTTCTCCTTACATGTTGTGGGTATATCATGTCATCTCCAGAGAGGCCATGCAGGTGCGTGGGTTCTCTTCCCTTTGCCCCCCTCCCAGGGTGTGTGCCACCTCCCCAGAACCCACAGGGTTGACTCAATGTGTCTGAACTATATCTTCATGCAAATCCTCACATGAGGCTTGACACAGCTTGGTCTGTGGAGGGCCAGGAACCAAAGCCCAAAGAGGGGAGGGGTCAGCTCCCACCAGGCTTTGTCCCCATTTATCCCATTACTTTGCTCTCAGGTCAGCTACGAGGACTCCCATGGTAATGGAGGTGGCTCAAGAGAACAATCCCTAAGACAAACCTAATGGGGATGTTTTAGACATCCTAACAGTTGGGGGAGCATCTTCCAGGGATCCCTCTGACCCCTTGGCCTCCCCTGGCCCTTTAGTCAGAGGTTGTGGAGAATGAGGAGTGATTCAGGATATGTACATATATCAGGTTGATCTTTGAGGTGCTGGAGTAAAAACTTGGGGGACAGGGATCCCTCAAAGGATCCTCAAAGGATCTCAAAGTAGAAGAACATGTAACAAGTCATGTGACTGGAACATGTCACCCCTGTGTGGTGACCTTCTTGCTGACCCTCTCTGCCATCTTTGGCTGGGCCCTGGGCTCCTGGGGCACCTCATGAGGCCTGCTGGCTCTTCTGTAGGTGGAGGAGCCTAAAGTAGGACTACATTTTTTAATTTTTTATTTTATTTTATTTAAATTCAATTTGCCACACCCAGTGCTCATCTCATCGTGTAAGTAGGACTACATCTGAGTCCCCATTTCCTTCCAGGTCTTGAATTCAAAGTCCATTCCCCCTGTGCTGCCAAATCTCTCTCATGACCCAATGGGCCCAGGAACTGTTGGATTTTTGTGAATCAAGGCCTTTTCCCACCTGGATGTCACCTGCAGGTCACCAAATCTGCCTGCAGATGGCATGATGCTATACATTGGAAACTCTAAAGACCCCACCAAAAAACTATTAGAATAAATGAATTCAGTAAAGTTGCAAGATACAAAATTAATATATATCTGCTGCATTTCTATACACTAATAATGAAATAGCAGAGAAATTAAGAACACAATTCCATTTGTGATTGCACCAAAAAGAATAAAATACCTGACAATGAACTTAACCAAGGAGGTGAAAGACCTGTACTCTGAAAACTATAAAACACTGACGAAAGAAATTGAAGATGACACAAAGAGGAAGATATACCATGCTCATGGATTGGGAGAATATTGTTGAAATGTCCATACTACCCAAAGCAATCTATAGATTCAATACAGTCCCTATCAAAGTGCCAATAGCATTTTTCACAGAACTAGAACAAATGATACTAACGTTTGTATGGAATCACAAAAGACCCTGAATAGCCAAAGCAACCGTGAGAAAGAACAAAGTGGGAGGTATCACAATTCTAGATTGTAAGATATACTGCAAAGCTATAATAATCAAAACAGTATGATACTAGCACAAGAACAGACACATATATCAATGAAACAGAACAGAGAGATCAGAAATAAACCCCACAGTTATATGGTCAATCTATGACAAAGAAGGCAAGCATATACAGTGGAGAAAAGATAATTTCTTTAATAGGAGGTGCTGTGAAAACTGGACAGCTACACGCAAAAGAATGAAGCTGGACTGCTTTCTTGCACCACAAAAAAACACCTAAATGTGACACCTAAAACAAACTCTTAGAAGAAAACATAAAAAAAAAAAGAAAGCATTAGCAGTAATCTATCTGACATTGGTTTTAGCAACATTTTTCTAGATGTGTTTCTTCAAACAAGGAAAACAAAAGCAAAAATGAACTTTTGGTACTAAAATAAAAAGCTTGCACAGTGAAGGAAACCATTGACAAGATGAAAAGACACCTACTGAATGGGAGAATATATTTGTAAATGATATATCTAAAAAGTACTTAATACCTAAAATCTATTGAGAACTTCTAGAACTCAAAACCAAAAAGAAACCCCAAAACCCAATTCAATTAAAAAATGGTCAGAGGACCTGAATAGACATTTTCCCAAAGAGGACATACAGATAGTAACAGATACATGAAAAAATAGTCAACATCACTAATCATTAGGGAAATGCAAATCAAAACCACAATGAGATGTCACATCACACCAGTCAGAATGGCTAGCTACAAATAAATAAAATCAAAAAAATAAGAAATAAGTGTTGGTAAGGATATGGAGAAGAAGGAACCATCATTGTCCACTATTGGTGGAAATGCAAACTGGTGCAGCCACTGTGGAAAACAGTATGGAGTTTCCTCAAAAATTTAAAAATAGAAATATAATCTCATAATTCCACTACTGGATATTTACCCAAAGAAAATGAAAACACTAATTTGAAAAAATCTATGTACCCCTATGTTTATTGCAGCACTATTTACAATAGCCAAGATATGGAAGCAGCCTACGTGCCCATTGATAAATGAGTGGACAAAGATGTGGTATATATGTATACAACGGAATATTACTCAGCCATAAAAATAATGAGACCATGCCATATGCAACAACATCAATGGACCTAGAGAGTATTATATTAAGTAAAATAAGTCAGAAAAAGACAAAACCAAACTTCAGTTGGGTGTGAAATCTAAAAGAACCAAAGCAGAAGCAGACTCATATATACAGAGGACAAACTGATAGTTGCCAGATGGGCTGCAGGAATGGGCCAAACGGGTGCAGGAGAGTAGGAGATACAGGCTTCCAGCGGAGGAATATATAGATCACGGGGATGAAAGGTACAGCATAATGAATATAGTTAATGGTCCTGTAGTGTTGTCTGGTCACAGATGTAGCTACACTTGCAGTGGGCAGAGCATAACAGAGTTGTTGACTCCCTATATGGTACACCTGAATCTACTGTAACATTGGGTGTCAACTGTAATTTTATTTTTTTTAATATTCTTTTTTTTAAGATTTCATTTATTTATTCATTTCATTTATTCACAGAGGAGAGAGAGAGGCAGAGACACAGGCAGAGGGAGAAGCAGGCTCCATGCAGGGAGCCTGATGTGGGACTCGATCCCAGGACACCAGGATTACGCCCTGGGCCAAAGGCAGGCACTAAACCACTGAGCCCCTCAGGGATTCCCTCAACTGTAATTTTAAAAAAAGTTATGCGAATGTGGTCTTTCTGTCTCAAAATATCCTAGTGTACTATACTCACCCTTCTTGTGATGATGTGAGATGACAAAATGCCTAAATAATGACATGAAGTGAGGTGAATGACACAGCTACTGTGATGTAACATTAGGCTACTAGTGACCTTCTGACATATGGCAGGATCATCTGCTTCCAGATTACGCTTGACTACAGGTAAAACCACAAAAAGCAAACACACACACACACAGAAAGTGAAACTGCGGATGGTGGGGGCGGGGGGGAGGGCGGGGAAGAACTGCTGTATACATATATAAAACTACACACATACATGTGTCTAAATGAGTATGGTTACTTCCTTTTTATGGAAATTTTCTATCTATACAGAGGTAAAGAAAATAACGATCCCATCACTCATTTTTAACAACTACCAAATACAGATAATCTTATTTCGTCTGTACTCTCCATACCCTGCTCATACGGAATTACCTGAAGCAAATCCCAAGCTTCATATAACATCATCTGTAATTCTTCAGTATATATATATTCAAGGTAATGATTCTTTTTAAACAAAAACATATGACTATTATTAGACCTAAAATGTAAAATTAACAATTCCTTAAAATTATCAAATGTCCAGAAGTCCATCATTCCAAGTTCCTAATTTTTGTTTCTTTTTTCCCAGATGAATATGCAAATTAAGATTCTTAAAATATCTTTTTATTGTATAAGTATATACAATGGAATATTACTCAGCCTATCTTTTTATCATATAAAAGGATGAAAAAAACCTGTATTTTTTGGTTTCTACCCACTTTAAGAGACTATCTCATTTTCGAAAAAGCACAATTATTAGTGTAAGAGCTAGTATACTACAACTTTGTTGTAATTCCAAATCTTTTTTCTATGTAATCTGTAAGACTAATGCATTTAAAAGAATCATTAATTTATGTTTTTGGACACATAATGTATAAAGATGTAATTCTGTGGCATCAACAACCAAAAAGACTGAGGATAAAGTCGTAAAGGAACAGAAGTTTTTTGTTTGTAAATAGGCTCCATGCCCAACATGGGTCTTGAACTCACAACCTCAGGATTGAGAGTTCCATGCTTTACTGACTAAACCAACCAGACACCCAGAATACTTTTGTATGTTATTAAAGTTAGGTTGGTATAAACTCAAATTAGAAAGTTCTGGCTTTAAGATGTCAAATGTGAGGGGATCCCTGGGTGGCGCAGTGGTTTAGCGCCTGCCTTTGGCCCAGGGCGCGATCCTGGAGACCCGGGATCGAATCCCACGTCGGGCTCCCGGTGCATGGAGCCTGCTTCTCCCTCTGCCTGTGTCTCTGCCTCTCTCTCTCTCTGTAACTATCATAAATAAATAAAAATTAAAAAAAAAGATGTCAAATGTGATTCTCACAGTAACTACAAAGAAAACAGCTTTACAATATACACAAAAGGAAATGAGAAAGGAATTTAAACATTTCACTACAAAAAGAAAATCAACTTAACCCAAAAGAAGATGTGAATGCAGGAAATGGGGGACAAAAAAACTATAGGACATACAGCAAACAGCACAATGACAGACATCCTTACTCATCAGTAATTACTTCAGATATAAATGGGTTAGATTCTCCAGTTAAAAGACAGATATTGGGAGGCCTGGGTGGCTCATGGTTGAACATCTGCTTTCGGCCCAGGGGTGTGATCCTGGAGATGGGGGATCGAGTCCCACATCAGGCTCCCCGCAGGGTCCCTGTGGTATTGGCATAAATATAAACATAAAAACCAGTGGACTAGAACAGAAAGCCCAGAAATACACCCTCACATATATGGTCGAATTATTTTTGACAAGGGTGCCGAGACCATTCAATGGGGGAAGGATAGTTGTTTTCACAAATGGTGCTGGGAAAATTGTGTATCCACATACCCAAGAATGAAGTTGAATATTGTCTTATACCATATACAGAAATTAACTCAAAATGGATCAAGAACCTAAATGTAGGACCTAAGTTAATAAAACTCTTAGAAGAAAACAGGACAAAAGTTTCGTGATACTAGATTCCTTAATGATTTCTTGGATATGACACTAAACCAAACAAAAAAAATAGACAAATTGGACTCATGAAAATTAAGAGATTTTATGCTTCAAAAGACAGTATCCATGGAATAAAAATTCAACCCATAGAATGGAGGGAAAGATTTGCAAATCATACATCTGACACCAGGTTAGTATCTAGACTATAAAGAGAACTCCTAAAACTCAACAGCAAAACAACCTGATTCAGAAGTGGGCAAAGGGGGGATCTCTAGGTGGCTCAGCGGTTTGGCGCCTGCCTTTGGCCCAGGGCGTGTCCGGGAGTCCCGGGATCAAGTCCCGTGTTGGGCTCCCTGCATGGAGCCTGCTTCTCCCTCTGCCTGTGTCTCTGCCTCTCTCTCTCTATGTCTATCATAAATAAATAAATAAATAAATAAATAAATAAATAAATAAATAAATAAAACCTTAAAAAAAAGAAGTGGGCAAAGGACTTGTATAGACATTTCTCAAAGAACATATACAAATGGCCAATAAACACATGAAGACGCTCAACATCACTACCTATTAGGGAAAATGCAAATCTAAACTACACTGAGGTACTGCTTCACACTTATTAGGACGGCTACTACAGAAAAACAAACAGAAAACAAGTGTTGGCAAAGGTGTGAAGAAATTGGAGCCCTTGTGAACTGTCGCAGCAACAGAAAGTGGTACCATTGGTATGGAAAACAGTATGAGTTTTGTAAAAAAATTAAAAATAGAATTATCATATGATCCAGCAATTCCACTTCTGGGTATATATTTAAAAGAATTGAAAGCAGGATCTTTAAAAAAAAATAAATAAATGGTTTTATTTATTCATTTGAAAGAGAGATAGAGAGAGCCAGAGAGCACAAGTGGGGGGAGTGGCAGAGGGAGAGGGAGAAGCGGGCTTCCTGCTGAGCAGGGGGGCCGAGGTGGGGCTCAAACCAGGATCCTGGGATCAGGACCTGAACAGGCAAATGCTCAACCGACAAGCCACCAGGCGCCCTGAAGGCCGATCTTGAAGAGACATTTGGACTCCCGTGTTTGTGGTAGCATTATTCCCAGGAGCTAAGCCTGGGAGCAGCTCAAGTGTCCGTGGGCAGAGGACTGGAAAAGCAAAACGTAGCATATGCACACGATGGCCTATTGCACGGCCTTAAAAAGGAACGGAATTCTGCTACACACGTGAGAACCTTAGGACGCGATGCTAAGGGACATCAATCAAGCCAGTCACAAAAGGTAAATACTGTATGATTCCACTTCTGTACTTACAGTAATCAAAACCATAAACACAGAAAGCAGAATGGTGGCTGCCCGGGGCCGGGGAGGGGGGGTTGGGGTATTACTGTTTAGTGGGTACAGACTTCCAGTTGGACAAGATGGAAAGTGGTGGACGCGGTGTGATGGCTGCTCGACAATGTGGATGTATTTAATACCACTGAACTCGACACAGAAAAATGGTTAAGGCGGTAAATTGTATGTGTATTTCATCACAATAAAAAAGAATTTTCCCGGGACGCCTGGGTGGCTCAGCGGTTGGGCGCCTGCCTTCGGCTCTGGGCCTGATCCCCCACCAGGGATCAAGTCCTGCGTTGGGCTCCCTGTGAGGAGCCTGCTTCTCCCTCTGCCCGTGTCTGCCTCACTCTCATAAACAAGTAAAATCTTAAAAAAAAAAAAAAAAAGAGGGACGCCTGGGTGGCTCAGCAGTTAGGTGTCTGCCTTTGGCTCAGGTCATGATCCCAGAGTCCTGGGATTGAGTCCCACATCGGGCTCCCTGCATGGAGGCTGTTTCTCCCTCTGCCTGTGTCTCTGTGTCTCTCATGAATAAATAAATAAACTCTTAAAAAAAAAAAGAATTTTCCCTCACCAACTCTCATATTTGGTAATCCTAAAATATAATTTATATAAGATATAAGAGAGGCAGAAAAAAATACTTGATTCTTTCCATTTTACTTACCAGTTTTTACAATAAAAGTTGGTTCACGAGAATACCCCAAAGGTAACTTATTTTTTTTCTAAATAAATAGAATGGCAGACTTGATTTAGTCAACAATCAACTTAGAGCAGGGATGCCTGGGTGGCTCAGCAGTTGAGCATCTGCCTATGGCTCAGGTTGTGACCCCAGGGTCCTGGGATCGAGTCCCACATCCTGCTCCCTGCATGGAGTCTGCTTCTCCCTCTGCCTGTGTCTCTGTGTCTCATGAATAAATAAATAAAATCTTTTAAAAATAAAGGTTTTATTCATGAGACGCAAAGAGAGGCAGAGACGTAGAGAGAGAAGCAGACACCCTGCGGGGAGTCTGATGTGGGACTTGATCCCAGGATCCTGGGATCACAACCTGAGCGAAGGCAGACGCTCAACCACTGAGCCACCCAAGTGTCCCCAGAAAATATTATCTTTTATATTCTTCCACATATTTATAATTTCAATGTTCTCCATTCCTTTGTTTTGTTTTTTTAAAGATTTTTTAAAAAGATTTTATTTATTTATTCATGAGAGACACACAGAGGGAGAGAGAGAGAGGCAGAGACATAGGCAGAGGGAGAAGCAGGCTCCATGCAAGAAGCCCGATGTGGGACTCGATCCCGGGTCTCCAGGACCGATACTGGACCAGCTAAACCGCTGAGCCACCCAGGGATCCCCTCTCCATTCCTTTGTGTAGATTTCCATCTGGTATCATTTTTCTTCTGACTAATGAACTTCTCTTAACATTTATTATATGCAGTTCTGCTGGCGATTATCTCCACTTTTGTTTTGTGAAAAACTTTATTTTGCCTTCCTTTTTATTTTTTATAATACTTTCATTTACTATGTTGTTGTATTGAGATATAGTAGAGTTAAAAAAAAAAGATTGTTTTATATAATACCAGTCCATTTTTCTCTTAATTCTTTTAGGTGCTGAGAAAACAAAATGAGAATTTAACAAAATTTGCCTTCATTTTTTTTTTTTTTGCCTTTTTTTTTTTTGCCTTCATTTTTAAAAGATTTTTTCCTTAATATAGAATTCTAGGAGGATGGCTTTTTTTTTCTTGCAGCACATTAGAGATAGCATTCAACTATCTTTTAAAAAAGATTTTATTTATTCATTTGAGAGAGAGACAGAGAGCACAAGTGGGGGAGGGAGAAAGGGGGAAGGAGAGGTATAAGTCGACTCCCTGCTGAGCGTGAAGCCTGATTTTAACTCAATCCCAGGACCCTGAGCCAAAGTTGGATGCTTAATGCCTGAGGCATCCAAACAGCCCTCAACTATCTTCTAGTTTACATAGTTTCTGAGGGGAAGTTTGGTGTCATTTTCATTCCCCTGTGCATAATAAGCCTTTACTCTCTACCTTTTTCAAAGAGATTTATCATTTTTTTCCTAAGCAATTTTACTATAATTTGCCTTGGTGTAGTTTTCTTCTCCTTGGGGTTTATTGAGGATCTTGGGTTTGTAGAATTACAGTTTTCATCAACTTAGGGGAAATTTTGACCATTTCTTCAAATATTATTCTATCTTCTTCCTCTTTCTTTCTTGGATTCCAATTACCTGTGTGTTAGATCTCTTGATATTGTCTTCCAAAACACTGATGTTCTCTTCATCATTTTCAGTCTCTTTTTCTAGCTTTTATTTTGGATAGCTTCTACTCAACTTCACTGCCTTCAGGTTCACTGATCTTTTCTCTGCAATGACTAATCTGTTAACCTCATACTTTGTTGACCTTTTTTTTCCTCTAGAAATTCCTTCTTTAATATCTTCAATTTATCTCTTCTCATCATGTTCAGATTTTTGTCTACCTTCTTGAACACATGGAACATATTTATAACCACTGTTTTTAAATGTCCCTATCTGCTAATTACATCATCCCTATCATTTCAGGGTCTATTTCCATGGATTGATTTTTCTTCCTGTAATAGCTCCTACTTTCTTCCTTCTTTGCATTCCTGGTAATTTTTGAGTAGGTGATAGATGCTGTGTTTTTGATGTTGTAGATGCTGAATTCAGTCATTTTCTTTTCGATACTTTTGGACTTTGTTCCCATATCATTTAAATTACTTTTTTAAAAGTTAGATCTATTCAAGGTTTGCTTTCAAGCTTTGTTAGGACAATTTCAGAGCAGCCTTTATCCTAGTGCTATTTGTGCCCCCACCCCAAAGCTTCAGGAGCCACCAGGAGTCACCTCATTAGAACAGAAGAGGCTCCGATTACCTATGAAACTTCAAGGGATTCTGTTGCTCTGTGTCAGGAACTGAGAGCAGAGACCAAATACATATTTCTTATTTGTCACAGTTGCATATGCATGGAAAAAAAAGCCAGCTAGGACTGTTAGAGCATTGGGGACAGAAGGAGTTTACTAATTTTTTTTGCTTGTTTCCTTAACTTTTCTGTATTTTGTGATTTTTTTCATGCCTTTTTGTATTTATTTTATTTTTTTAAAAGATTTTATTTATTTATTCACGAGAGACAGAGAGAGAGAGAGAGAGGCAGAGACACAGGCAAAGGGAGAAGCAGGCTCCATGCAGGGAGCCCAATGTGCGACTGGATCCCAGTTCTCCAGGATCAGGCCCTGGACTGAAGGTGGCGCTAAACCACTGAGCCACCCAGGCTGCCCTTGTGTTTATTTTAAAATGAAATGTGTATAAGTTTTTATTTTTTTAATATTTTATTTATTCATGAGAGAGACAGAGAGAGGCAGAGACACAAGCAGAGGGAGAAGCAGGCTCCCTGTGGGGAGCTCAATGCAGGACTTGATCCCTGGACCCGAGATCATGCCCTGAGCCAAAGGCGGATGCTCAACCGCTGAGCCACCCAGGCACCCCAGGTTTTTATTTTTTAATCACCATTGCTCACCACAACAAGCACACTCCTTAATCCCCATTACCTCTTTTACCCCCACCCCCAACCCCACTTCCTCCCTGGTGGCCATCAGTTTGTTCTCTATAGTTAAGAGTCTGTTTCTTGGTTTGTCTCTTTTTGTCCCTTTGTTCATTTGTTTTATTTCTTAAATTCCACATATGAGTGAAATCATATGGTATTTGTCTTCCTCTGAGTGACTTGTTTCACTTAGAATTATACTCTCTAGCTCCATCCATGTCATTACAAATGGCAAGAATTCATTTTTTATGGCTAAGTAATATATATATATATATATATATATATATATATATAATCTTCTTTATTTTTCTCAAGATTTTATTTATTCATGAGAGACACAGAGAAAGGGAAAGAGAGGCAGAGACCCAGGCAGAGGGAGAAGCAGGCTCCATGCAGGGAGCCCGACGTGGGACTCGATCCCACCGACGTGGGACTCGATCCCAGGACTCCAGGATCACGCCCTGGGCCAAAGGCAGGCCCTCAACCGCTGAGCCACCCGGGCGTCTCAAAATTTTATTTTTAAGTAATCTCTACATCCAAAGTGGGGCTTGAACTTGTAACTCAAGGTCAAGAGTCTCATTCTTCACTGACTGAGCCAGCCAAGCTCCCCTTCTCATCTTCGTTATCCATTAGTTAATTGATGACATGTGGGCTGCTTCCATAATTTGCTGTTATAAATAGCTGCTATAGTTGTAGGGATGCATCATCCCTTTGAATTAGTGTTAATGTATTCTTTGGGTAAATATCCAGTAGTGCAATTGCTGGATCATAAGATAGTTATCTTTTTGACTTTTAGAGGAATCTCCATACTGTTTTCCACAGTGGCTGCACCGGTTCGCATTCCCACCAAAAGTGCAAGAGGGATCCTTTTTCTACATCCTCACCAACACTTGTTGTTTCTGGCGTTCTTGATTTTAGCTATAGTGACAGGTATAAGGTGGTATCTCATTGTATATTTGATTTCCATTTCCCTGATGAAGAGTGATGATGAATATCTTTTCATGTATCTGTTGGCCATCTGTAAGTCTTCGTTGAAGAAATATCTGTTCATGTCCTCTGCCCATTTTTAATTGGATTACTTGGTTTTTGGGTGTTGAGTTGTATACATTCTTTATATAATTTGGTACTAACCCTTTATTGATTATGTCATTTGCAAATATCTTCTCCCATACTGTAGGTTGCCTTTTAGTTGTATTTTGTTATTTTTATTTATTTTTATTTTTTTTAATTATTTTTATTTTTTAAAGATTTATTTATTTATTTATTTATTCATGAGAGACAGAGAGAGAGAGAGAGAGAGAGAAGCAGAGGGATGGGATCCCTGGGTGGCGCAGTGGTTTAGCGCCTGCCTTTGGCCCAGGGCGCGATCCTGGAGACCCGGGATCGAATCCCACGTCAGGCTCCCGGTGCATGGAGCCTGCTTCTCCCTCTGCCTGTGTCTCTGCCTCTCTCTCTCTCTGTGACTATCATAAATAAAAAAAAAAAAATAAAAAAAAAAATTAAAAAAAAGAGAAGCAGAGGGAGAAGCAGGCCCCATGCAGGGAGCCTGACATAGGACTCGATCCTGGGTCTCCAGGATCAGGCCCTGGGCTGAAGGTGGCACTAAACCGCTGAGCCACCCGGGCTGCCCTGTGATTTTTATTTTGACAATCATGTTTAGTTATGTAATTTTCTTTTTTATTTTACTTTTTTTTAAGATTTTATTTTTAAGTAATCGCTACACCCAATGTGGGACTTGAACTCACAACCCTGAGATCAAGAGTCACATGCTCTACTGACTGAGCCAGCCAGGCAGCCCTTATTACATGATTTTAATGTATTAAATATCAGTTTTAAGAACACGAAGCCTTTACTTGTGATTCAGCCAAGGGTGACTATAGTTGACAGCATCAGAAGCCTTCTGTGCACAAGCTGGGCCCTCTGCCTGGACAGCCTCACCTTAAGTTTGCTCCCACTGCCCCCTCCACATTCACACCCACCATCACCTCCTATGAGGGAGGCCCTTCCCTTTCCCCCAGCCCTGGGTGCCCACTTGAGGACAGCATGGCCTCAGAGAGGGGAACTTTTCAGGACACTCTGCTTGACCTATTATCCCAGAGCCTGGCACAGAGCCTGGGAGTATGTGGGGAGGTGGGGAGGAAAGGAGAGAAGGTAGATAGGGAGGAAGGGAGGGAGGACTAATCCTGAAAACAGTGACTGCCTAAAACCTTTCCCCAACTGGTGAGACCAGTTCCCCTTCCAGCAGCCCCCTGGGCAGGGACCCAAGTGTGAGAGGTAGGGTGGGTACAAAGCTCAATGTTTTCACACTGAGGCTTGCAGTGAGTCTGGGGGTGGTCATGCTGCTGTGGATGCTGCAAAGAGGCGGCCAGTATCAGGAGGAATTCATCCCCTAAATCCCTGCAGGACCCCCCGGTGTCCTAAAGCTCCCTTTCCCCCAGTCAAGGCTATGCGGTCCAGGAGGGCCCAGCTGATGATGTAGGTGCACTGGGGCTTGTTTGTGACTGGCCACCTGGTCCAGCCCAAGGAGCTGACTCTAGTGCCTGTGTCCTCAGTCCCTCGGATCCCCTAAGGGAGACACCCCTGTTTGATGTGCAGCTGCTCAACTGTGGCAGCCAGCTGCAGATGAGAGGGAAAGGTGAGGTAGGCCTTGGTGTTAGAAGCCAAAAACACATCCTGGCCAGAGGCTGGACTGGTTCCCCACTGCCGTCTGTGAAGCAAAGGAATATGTTCTTCAGCTTGTCTTA
Organism: Canis lupus familiaris; assembly: GCF_011100685.1. Lineage (NCBI taxonomy): Eukaryota > Metazoa > Chordata > Mammalia > Carnivora > Canidae > Canis > Canis lupus. The sequence continues at coordinate 38,638,224 of NC_049251.1, forward strand.
GGGTTCCTGGGTCTGGTTGGGGTCCTTCCTTTATGGGCTCAGTGGCTTGGGCTGACCCTGCCCCTCCCCCAGCCTTGTCTCTGTAAGGGAAACTGGGACTGGGCCAGGGCTCTGGAGACCTCTGGCTTTCTCTCAGGCTGACAGGAGGTCAGACTGTTGTGGCCTGGGCTCCCCTTCTTGCCTGTATCTCTCCACCTGTGAGGTCAATGCGCCTGGGACAAGAGAGCACTCACCTGACTCCTCTGCCCCAGGTAGGCCTGGAGAGCTTCACACAATGCTCCACCACACACACACACACACACACACACACACACACACACACACCCCATGCCAGCTGGCATTCTGTGCCTTCTAGTTTTTCTTCAATTTTCTAGATAGACTGTCATCTGCAATTATGAGTTTATTCTTTTCCAATATTTATGTTAACGATTTTCCCATGTTTTATTTATCTAGAATAGAGCTTCTCAACACCAGCACTATTGACATTTTTGGCTAGATAATTCTTTGTTATGGGGGACTGTCCTGGGCCTCGTAGGACGTCGTAGGACGTTTAGCAGCACCTCTAGCCTCTGTCCTCTGGATGCCAGGAGCACTCTCTAGGATGCTAAAAATATCTCCAGACATTAGCAAATATCCCCGGAGAGGCAAAATCACCCCCAGCTGAGAAACGCTGGCCTAAGCATCTAGAACGATGTTGGGTCATAGTAATGCTGGCACACGACTGCTCCTGACTTTACGGGAGTCGTCTAGGACTGAAGCATACCAGCATCTCCTGCTCAGGGCCAGTGTACTGCATCAAAGTTTAATTTGCATAAAGTAAAAAGCATGACTGTCATACAAATAATGAAAGAATGCATATCAAATTTTTAATCAGTGAGGGAATCAGTAAGATGGTAAAGCGAGTTCAAGTAACATTTTGGGAAGAAACATTTCTAGTATGTGTCAAATTAGAAAACCTGTTAATGTCTCGCAGGGTGATAAAACTAATCTTCGGAGTTACCTTTTCTACTGGACAGAAATCTACAAGTTAACATAGGACTTTTCAGGTACATTTTCCTACATTAGTGATTTTCAAAGTATAGTGTCTCCAAAGCCGAAGCATCAGTATCACCTGCGAACTTGTGGGAATTGCACACTTTCGGATCCTATTCCAGGCCTATTTCATGAGAAACTTTGAGGGTGGAAAGCACCTCTTTCTCCTCAAGCCCTGTGGGGGATTCTGATGCTCTGTGAAGTCTAAGAACCACTGTTCTAAATAGTTAAATAATGTCTATTTGTGAAACAAATCTGTGAGACAATGCTCCAATGTAACATTAAAAGGACGTGCCACCCACCTTTTTGCCTTGCTTCCAGATTTAAATAATGTTTGTCTATCTGATATTAAGTCTCATGTTTGCTCTTTTGCTTTTCAAATATTCTGTCAACTTAAGGCAGTTTCCACCTATTCCCAATTTTTTCTTTCTAACCTTTTGGATCAAAAATTATTTTCTAAGTCTGTCAACTATTTTCTTCTTCTTTTTTAAACTATTTTCTTCTTTAACCTACTGATGTGATGAAACAGAAGTTGAACTGGTCTTACAATTCTTAAGATGAAAATTTTCTTCGGCTTAGTGTAGTATTTTAACACATTGTTGACTTCAACATGCTGACATTCATGATTTTTTAATAGTTCTTGATAAGTGAGATTGATTTGAGCATGAATTGGGAAGCTTTCCATCTTCTTCTATTTATGGAGCAGTTGAATTGCAATGGGTTCTGTCCTTTGAAAGCCTGAAAGGCTGCAACAATAAAACCAGCTGGGCCTGGCTTATTCCGGGTGGGATACGTAATCGAAAAGAGATCTCAAATTGTTCAGTTTCTTCTTTGGTTATTAGTCTATTCTCTAGGATATTTTTGGTGCTGTTGCTGGTTTTTTTTTTTTTTTTACCTCTTTAAAAATTTTAAAAAAGATTTTATTTATTAATCTGACAGAGAGAGAGCACGAGAGAGAGAGCACAAGGGCAGAGAGAGAGGGAGAAACCGGCTCCCCGCAGAGCAGGGGCCTCCATGTGGAGCTCCACTGTGAGTTTCAGAGAAAATTGTACATATTTTAAGTATAAAGCTTAAATGAATTTTCATAAACTGCACAGCCCACATGTCCAGCACTCATAAGAAAACTACTAGGGACGCCCGGGTGGCTCAGCGGTTGGACGCCTGCCTTTGACCCAGGGCGTGACCCCAGGGTCCGGGTGGGGGGTGGGGTCGAGTCCTGCATCAGGCTCCCTGCAGGGAGCCTGCTTCTCCCTCTGCCTGTGTCTCTCATGAATAAATAAATAACATCTTTAAAAAGGCGGGGGGGGGGGGGGCGGGGGGGGACTACTAGTAACCCGCAGAGCTCCTTCCAGTGCCTGCATATTTTATTTCATCCTGATGAATTCCCCTTCGTTGCCTTAGTTACAGTGGGCTGTAGAAACTGCCTTGCTCACAACTCTCCCTGTGGCTTCACCGACATTAAATATTGCAGCTTCGTTTTTCTCAATCGAATGGGAGAAAAATAGGTTGTTTTAAGTTGCATTTTCTCTGTGTACCATATTTCAGTGGAGTTTTCCAAATGCCTCTGGCTCGGCCCGTAGCTGGCTGTCTGGGCACCGCTCACCCGCGGGCAACAGCGAGCCCCTGATCCACCCCTCCACGGCGATCGCTCCAAGTGCCCGAAAGGGCTCCCGGGCTCCTGCTCCCTTAAGCTGAACACATCCGATGGCTCCCACTCCCTCTTTACTAGCTAAACGGGGTGGGGAGTTGGCACCGCTCGCTCCCGGGGAGAGGTCCTGGGAAGACAAGGGCCAGCACTCCTGCCCCGCAGCTCAGTGCACCGCCCTCCGCGCTCGCCCCGCCCCGGCCCCGCCCCGGCCCCGCCCCGCCCGCAGAGGCCCCGCCCCCTGGCCCAGGCCTGCCCGTAGAGGCCCCGCCCCCGCCCGCAGAGGCCCCGCCCCCTGGCCCAGGCCCGCCCGTAGAGGCCCCGCCCCCGCCCGTAGACGCCCCGCCCCCGCCCCAGGCCTGCCCGTAGAGGCCCCGCCCCCAGCCCAGGCCTGCCCTAGAGGCCCCGCCCCCACCCCGGCCCGCCCGTAGAGGCCCCGCCCCATCCGTGGAGGCCCCGCCCCCGCGCGCCACGTGACCGCCGCGTCAGCTGACCGGGCGCGCGGGGAGGAGACGGGCGGGACCCGCTGTCTGGCGCGATGGTGAGGGCCGCGGGGTGACTGGCGGCGGGGCGGGGCGGGTCGGTCCCCGAGTCTCTGGTCTGCGGCGGGTGGGCGCCCCGGCAGACGCGTGGGTGCGGTCAGGGCCGGCGGGCGGGCCACGCGCTCGGAGCCGCGGCGCTTCCTCGGCGGGAAGGGAGGCCCCGCAACTCCCGGGCAGGAAGTGGGGCTTCCCCGGGGCGGCGCTGCCGGGCCTTCCTCGGCCCCGGGACGGCCCCAGATGCCCTCTTCCCGGCGCTCCTGTGCGGCCCGGAGAAGACGTGCGCGGAATCGGGCCCGGCCTTCCCAGAGCAGCCGCGGCGCTGGGGCTTGCCCGCCCGTCCACCCGTTCATTCCTCCCGCCGCCTTTGCCGCCTCCGCCCACGCCGTGCGCCAGGCCCCGGGGCTGCAGCTGCAGGAGGCCTGACCTCGCAGTCACAGTGAAGACTTGAGGGGAAGGTTCTGTGCCCCGTGTGTGTTAGGAGGGCTCCCTGAGGGTGACAGCAGCCTGAGCGCGGGGAAGAACGCGGGCTGGCCGCGGCGCAGTTGTGTACCAGGGTTCGGAGGCTGGGGGGCGGGGCTCCATCTTCAGACAGAACCGCGTGTTCAGAGAGCGTGGCCCCCTAGCATGGACGCACCTCTCCCAGCTGGAAGGGTGTTAGCTGGAAGTTAGTGCAACAGGGGGCTCGACAGGCAACAAAGGCCAGATCTTGCTGGGTCTCCAAGCAGGGAAAGCAGTGTAGACTATAAGAGGGCACTGGGAAGCTAGGAAAGTCCTCCTGGCCGACTTGTGGAGGCAGCAGGAGCGGAGCAGAGAGCCCAGGCTGGGGCAGCAGACCCCCCAGGAGGTGGTGGTGGCCTGAGTTAGGGCAGAGAGCGGGGAGAGAAGTGGGGCAATCATCAGGGCCCAAGGACTAAGTGGATGAAGGAGGGGGGGGTGTTGCTCCGTGGAGCGGGAGCCACAGGAGGGGAAGCAGGTTTCAGTGCAAAGGGCAAAAGTTAACTTTGGTAGGCGGCACCGTGTGAGGTTTCTGTGAGCCACCGGGTGCAGCTGGCTAGAAGGCAGTCTCTAGATTCAAGAGGTCTGCAGCTCGGAAGAGGAGCTGCAGTGCAGCTATAGGAGTCATCAGCACAAGGATGATCCTTGAAAGCCTCAAAGCATGTAACATCTCAGTGATGTGAGTTGGGAAGAAAGGACCTAGGGCAGAACCTAGAGAAACGCGAGCATTTAAAGAGATTACACAAGGAACGCAGTCTTGGAGTAAAAAGATGTGACTAATATAAAGATGGGAGAAGACTTCTGTGGGTGGAAGTCAGGGGCCGGTGAACTTAGGGGGAATCTCACATCTTATTTTTTTTTTATAGATTTTCTTTATTTTCTTTATTTATTTATTCATAGAGACAGAGAGAGAGGCAGAGAGAGAAGCAGGCATCATACAGAGAACCTGACGTGGGATCTGATCCAGGGCCTCCAGGATCACGCCCTGGGCTGCAGGCAGCACTAAACCGCTGCACCACCGGGGCTGCCCAAATCTCACATCTTAATTTGCACTGACTTCAGACTGAGATTTAGCATTTCCTTCAATTATGTCAGCAGCCAACCCCCGTATTAACAGTGCCTCTGACTTTGTCACCAGTAGAGATTAGAGACATTTTCGTATCACGTTACAGCTGTTGACATCCTTCACGTATTTATGCAGGTCTTTTCTAAGTCACGATGGGCATTGGACTTGAAACATACACCACATCACCAATTTGTTTGAATATTTTGATAACTTAGTTTCCTTTGCAATCCTGTGTATTTTATGCATTTTAAAAAAGATTTTATTTATTTGACAGAGAGAGTACAAGCAGGGAGAACAGCGGGGAGAGGGAGAAGCAGGCTCCCTGCTGAGCAGAGAGCCCAACGCAGGGCTTGATCCCAGGACCCTGGGATCATGACCTGAGCTGAAGGTAGGCGCTTAACCAACTGAGCCACCCAGGTGCCCCTGTTTTATGCATTTAAAAACATTGTTTTAAAAATAATAAATAAATACCTACATACATACATACGTTGTTTTGAGAAAGGCCTATCATCTTCACCAGATGGCACATGAGGCTGTGGAATGAAAAGGTTGAAAACCCCTGAAATAGAGACAGAAGTGCAAGACTGTCTTTAATACTCCATCATCTCACCAGTTGTCCGAGGTGCCTGCTCCAGAGTAATGATAGCAGGCAGTGTGCAGAGATCACCATCTGTGGGTTGGGGGGAGGAGGGTGAACTGAACCAGCACGTGAGACCGAGGCCAGGACAGGAAGAAATCCAGGAGAGCATGCTTCTTTACCAGGAAGGATGGGTTTGTGTGGGATGCTGCTGAGGAGTTGGGGAAGAGGAAGGCCAGATCCAGTACAGTCATTTGTGACCATGGCTAGAGGACTTCATTGGAGGCCCACGTAGAAGCACCAGTACCTTGGGGTCAGGTGAAAAGGAGCAAGATAGTTGGAGATTGAAGGGTGGTGGAGCTGAGAAGTGGCTGAGAAGGTGACTGGTAGGGCTAAGCAGGGGGCATGGTGTTGCTAGGCTGTACCCAGGGCCCAGCAGAATCAGAACGTGGGTGTGAGGTATCCCCAGTTTGCAGGGTTTTGTTCCCAGCATCTGTAAGCAGCCCCCATGTAAGGGGCATGGAAAGATGGCATGTATACTGCTGTGCACGAGAGCTCTGCCAGGCAAATAGGACAAAGGACAGTAGATCTGGGGAATGGAGGTTATTGGCAAGATATGATTGACAGGACGGGTTTGCATTCTAATAGGAGACAGACCTCGAATAAATAATAAATGTAATGTCTGCTGTGGAGATCAGGGCTAGAGCATGATGAAGAATAGGGGCTCGAGCATGATGGAGAAGAACTATTTTATTTTTTGAACAGCCTTACTGAGATAAAATAAACAAAACACACATATGTAAATGGATAGTTCAGTAAGTTCTGAAATGTATATGTTCGTGAAAACAGTTCTCTAATCAAGGTAACGAACATACCACTGGCCTCTGAAACTTCCTTGTGCCCTTTGGCTGTTTCAGAAAGTACGGTCAGGGTGCCTGCAGTTGGTTAAGCATCTGACTCCTGGTTTCTGTTGAGGTCGTGATCTCAGGGTCCTGGGACTGAGCTCCGGTTGGGCTCTGCACTCAGTGCGGAGTCTGCTTTAGATTCTCTCTCCCTCCCCCTCCTCCCCCACCGCTTGTGTTCTCCTGCTGTCTCTCAAATAAATAAATCTTAAGAAAAAGGAAGAAAGAGAATATGGTCAGAGGAGGCCCATTTGAGTGGAGATGAGTCTGAAGTGAGAGAGCAAGACAGCAAGGACAAGGCAGGAGAGTGCCTGGTGTAACAGGAGTAGCAGGGAGGCCAGTGTGGCTGGAACTGGGGAGGGGAAGGAGGAGGAAGTGAGAGGTCAGTGACGTTGTGACAGGGTCTTTGTTCTGTGCTGTACCCCCAGTGCTTAGAGTGGAATCTGCCCCAATGAAGTTTGCCACAGTCCATGTTACCTGAGCACATGAATGCCTAGGATAGGCATCAGAGCAAAGTTTGGTGGCGGGTGGGTCTGTGAGAGGGTTTTCTCAAAAGCCTGCTAATAGGACAGAACAAGTGGCCAGGGGCATCCATCTGGGACAGGGAGTAGGGATCCGTGAAGAGCAGTAATGTGGGAGGCACCTGGCCACACCTCAGCCCTCCATCCTGACCGCCTGCCTCGCTCCTGTGCAGAGGTTCCGGTTCTGTGGTGATCTGGACTGTCCCGACTGGGTCCTGGCGGAGATCAGCACGCTGGCCAAGATTGTTGAGTGCATGGGGGCTTCCTGAGGGTGGGGGGAGGCAGGGATTGGGGGTGGGGCTTTGGGATGGAGGGTGGTGAGGTGGCTCTGAGGATGGGGCCTCAGTGCCCTCCGCTTGTCCTAGCCTGCTGTGTGACTCTAATCATGTGGCCAGCCCCCTCTGAGCCAGCCCCCCAGCATGGAGGGGTGGGGTGGGCCAGTGTGCTAACGCAAGGCCTTCCCCTCCAGTCCTCCGTGAAGCTGAGGCTGCTGTGTAGCCAGGTGCTGAAGGAACTTCTGGGACAGGGGATTGACGTGAGTGCAGGGCCCGGCACCCCCACTGCCTCATGACCCTGTGACCCCTACTGCCCAGACCTAGGGAGGTGGGCGATCAGGATGCAGGCTGGGGTGCAAGCGGCTGGTGAGCAGGGGCCTGGCACCCCCTGAGGGCCTCCTTTCCCCATAGTACGAGAAGATCCTGAAGCTCACCGCTGACGCCAGGTTTGGTGAGTACCCCACCGAGTCCGCAGACGTTTGGGCCACTGTGGGTACTGGGCCTGGGGCTTAGCGCAGAGGCCCCTCTGCCCAGCAGCCTGTCCTGACCCACTTGCCTCAGCAGAGGAGCACAGGGAAGAGAGGTATTGACAGTCCTGCCCTCTGCCAGTGCCCGGTGAGGCGGTAGCTGTGCTCGTGGTTCAAGGAGGCCTGGGCGCTCTGAGCTGAGGATAGTAGGGTGACAAGGAGGTGGTTGAGGCCACGGTGACACCCCCTACCCCACCCGTGGGTCTCCCCAGAGTCGGGCGATGTCAAGGCCACGGTGGCAGTGCTGAGTTTCATCCTCTCCAGTGCGGCCAAGCACAGTGTGGATGGCGAGTCCTTGTCCAGTGAACTGCAGCAGCTGGGGCTTCCCAAAGGTATGGGCATGCAGGCAGGCAGGGGTGTAACCTGCGTGCCAGGGGCTTCTGGGTAGCAGGACAGGCTGAGTGGCTCTGAGATGTGCCCTGGCCTCTGGGCCAGGAGCCTGAGACCCGCCCTGTGAGCCCCCACCTGCTACGTCCAGGGACCTCTGTTCTGTCCCCAGAGCACGCGGCCAGCCTCTGTCGCTGTTATGAGGAGAAACAAAGCCCCCTGCAGGAGCACCTGCGGGCCTGCAGCCTGCGAGGTGAGTGGGGGAAGGGGCCCTGGTGCGGTCTGGGCTCCATTCTGGAAGGTGCATGCTGTGTGGGAGGTGCTTGTCCTCAGAAAGGAGACTTCAGGGGATCCCTGGGTGGCTCAGCGGTTTAGGGCCTGCCTTTGGGCCAGGGCGCGGTCCTGGAGACCCAGGATCGAGTCCCACGTCGGGCTCCTGGCGTGGAGCCTGCTTCTCTCTTCTCCTGTGTCTCTGCCTCTCTCTTTCTATGTCTATCATAAATAAATAAATAAATCTTAAAAGAAAGAAAGAAAGGAGACTTCACCCTGGTCTCTTGCCTCTGAGATCTGCTGTGGATAATCTCACTTCTGATCACTGAGCACCTTCCCTGGGTCAGAGGGAGGAGGGGTTTTCAAAGGTCATACAGCCTTGAAGAACCAAGAGCTGAGCCGGGTGTGGGCTGAGGGCTGCGTGGCCTAGCGCCCCGTGATCCTGAGAGCCCTACCCCGTGTCCCAGTGAATAGGCTGGCAGGCGTGGGCTGGCGGGTGGACTACACCCTGAGCTCCAGCCTGCTCCGGTCCGTGGAAGAGCCCATGGTGCACCTGAGGCTGGAGGTGGTGGCTTCCTCGGGTGCCCCGGCCCAGCCTGTGGCCATGTCCCTCTCGGCAGACAAGTTCCAGGTCCTCCTGGCAGGTGAGACTCGGCTGTACCTGGAGGGGGAAGGGGCCTCCCGGACCCCCGCTGATTGCCACCCACCTGCCCACCTCTTCCCCTGCAGAACTGAAGCAGGCTCAGACCCTGATGAACAACCTGGGCTGAGGAGAAGGCCACCCTCCCCACTCCCCACGGCCGGCCCGGCTCCGGGACCCTGGAGGCCTGGCTTGCTGGGTTCCCCCCTGAGAACGCAGCATAAGGATTCCGGGGACTTCTCCACGTTGCCTTCCCTCCCCCACGAAAGGCACTTGTCAGCAGTTTTCACAAGCAGGAAGAATAAACTAGTGTAAAGCAGTGTGTGCACAGGTTTCTTTTTGGGTTCAGATGAAAGGTTTTGTGAGAGAAACCAAGTGGCCTGCAGACCTCCCTGACCCGTTCCTCATTTTCTCTTTGACTGCTGGTCGAGGCGGAACGAAGACTGAAATGGCACAGCTCGTCTCTAGACAGAAAACCAGGGCTCCCGCTGCCAGTCCTGTGACATTCGTGGCTCTGCCCCCTGCGCTGCCTCGTCCGCGGGCTGGCCGCAAGCATGTGGCCCCGGCCAGAGGCGCCCCGTAGAGAAAGGAGAGAGCCCTGCTCTTCCTGCCATCCTCGATTGGAAGAGAGGAGGGCCCCTGCCTGAACCACTCATGGGCAAGAGGAGTGGGGCTCGGGACTGAATGTTCGCCCCCACCCCCAGATTCATATGTCAGAGCCCTCACCCCCCCCCCCCCCCCATGAGATAGTTTTAGGAGATACGGGGCCTTTGGAGAGTCACCAGGTTCAGATGAGGTTATGAGAGTGGGACCTTCGTGACCGGAGTATACGAAGAGAAAGACTCCACAAACGTACCCAGAAAAGGCCCCACGAGGACGAGACCTGCCGTCTCCTTGACCCTGGGCCTCCCAGCCTCTGGAACCATGAGGGATAAATGTTCTTTAGGCCGCTTGGTCCGTGGGATTTTCTCGCACCCTGAGCTGATTGAGACGAGGGGCCTAGAACGTCTTGGCGGACAGCGAAGCTACCAGAGAATAGTGAGCCCTGTCAAAAGGAGCCAGCTTGTCCTACTGGCCTAAGGTGGGACAGCTGAAGCAGCAAAAAGTTGAGGACCGACTCCAGTACCGACCTCGGCTGCTGGAGAAATGGAGCACACGCACTTGCCTCTCTTTCTCCCGCTAAGCACAGCTGAACACCTGGACATTACTTAGAAAACAAAACTAAGACTCTAAAAGGTGAAGGAAGGACAGACCAGCTAAGATCCTCGGGAACTGAAGAACAACAGGGCAGAGTAGTCCTTCGGTTTTCTTTTTGCTGCGTGCGGCCCGGGCCAAGTGCTGGAGACTGGCAACCTGAGACACACCCGCACACACACAGCCCCAACCATGCCGCCTGAGCCAAAGGAACAGGAAAGGGACCATCTGGCAAGACAGGAGACCTAGAGATGGTGACTGCTGTCCTCCAGTCACACCACGGAGAACTGCAGCCTCTTCCACCCCACCGTCACTGCGTCAGCGGAGCCCTCCTAAAAGAGAAGATTTTTTACTTTTTTTAAGAGAGAGCTTGGGAGTGGGGGAGGGGCAGAGGGAAGGATCTTAAGTGGCTCCACCTCAGTGCAGTCTGACCTGGGGCCCTATCTCATGACCTTGAGATCACGATTTTGAGCCAAAATTAAGAGTCAGATGCTTGGCCAACTGAGCCATCCAAATGCTCCAAGAAGCTCTAAGTAAGATCCAGAGTCTCAATACCTCAAATGTCCAGGATTAAAAAAAAAAAGCCAAGAACCAAGAAAATCTCAACTTGAACGAGAAAAGACAACAGATACCAACACCAAGAGAACTCCAACTTCTATGCCAAGGATTTTAAGGTAGCCATCATAAAAATGCCTCAAGTCTTAAAGAAATAAAAGATACAAAGAACCAGGTAGAAGTTTTAGAACTGAAATCTACAATCATCAAAGTAAAAATGAATGGATGAACTGAACAGAAAAGAGAATGAATGAATTTGAAGACAATCGTAGAAATTACCCAATATGAACAACAGAGAGTAGCTTGGAAAATAAACACACAGAAAACAATAAAACCGCCTCTGGGGCCTGCAGGACTGTAAGTAAGATTTAATATTAACATCATCAGAGTCCCAGAAGGTAAGGAGAAAGAGGGTGGGACAGAAAAAGTATGCAAAGAAGTGATGGCTAAAAGTGTCCCTCCTATGGCAAAAGACCTAAACCTACAGAGTCAAGCTGAATGAATCTCATACAGGGTAAACCCAAAGAAATCATGCCAAGGTACCTTATACCACAAACTTCTGAAAACTAAAGAACAGGGGATCCTGGGTGGCTAAGTGGTTTAGTGCCTGCCTTGGGCTCAGGGTGTGGCCCTAGGGTCCCGGGATCGAGTCCCATGTCAGGCTCCCTGCATGGAGCCTGCCTCTCCCTCTGCCTGTGTCTCTGCCTTCCTCTGTGTATGTCTCATGAATAAATAAAATCTTTAAAAAAAAAACTCTAAAGAACAGACAAAAGTCTTGAAAGCTGTACAGGGGAAAAGACAATTCAGATGAGTGGATTTCTTCTCAGACACCACAGAGGCCAAAAGGAAGAAGGACAACATTTTTCAGGTCCTGAAAGTGTCAACTGGGAATTCTACGTCCAGCGAACAGAACCGCAGGAGTCGGAGGCAACCAGGATATGCTCAGATGAAGGATAACGGATTCGTCGCCAGCAGACCTAACCTAAAAATCAAAAGGCGAAAGGAGGAAATGATAAGGAATCTTGGAACATCAGGGACGAAGAACAACAACGGAAGGAGTGGAGTTACGGACGCAGACTGTCCTTGAGCATTTTAAGTTCTGTTCAACGGTTGGAGCAAAATGTATAATGTTGTTGGATGTGGTTCTCCAAGTCTGTAGAGGAAATAGGTCAGATTATCGTAAACAGGAAAGGGTAAAAGAAGGTAAGGTTTCTACACTTAGAGTGTCCACACCAGTGAACTGTGACAGGTATGCGTGTGTAACCTCTAGAACAACGACTCCAAAGGCTGTGCAATGCGCTACACTCAAAAACAGTACTGGGAAGTCCTACTGGGGTCCTGCACTTCAGGTAGCCCGCGGGAGAGCAAGAAGACGACAAAAAATGAGAAGTGGAATCAACAGAAATAAAGTAGCAGAGAGTCACAAGGGAATTGTAAGTCTCCTCAAACGTTTGACATTGGCTGGATTTCCCAGGTAGCGTCCCCTCTTCTGTGGTGTCACAGAATCCCGCAGGTACTTCTCTCCTTACTGTCCTAATGTGACGTTGTGATCGTGTTTACCCATTCGCCACTTTTACCCTCCTGAGTTTCTTAAGAATGGGAATTGGTTCTTGCGTGCGGAGTCCTGGCGCCTAACAAGCCCTCCTTTGGTAAATGGGGCGGAAGATGGAGACGGCGGCGGATTTACAGATGTTGAATGTAAAAAAAATCCAGGAGTCTGTAATAGAAAAGACTCTAAAGAGACAAAGTCCTGACCCCCCCCACCCCCTTGAAAAAAATCCCAAATGAGTCCTACTTTGTCCCTCTTGGTTGTTACTGCACCCAATTCTTAGTCTGAAAATCGATCACTAGCGGGAAGGAATTCAGAATTGATCCTGCCTTTGTAACACTTCAGGATAACCAGGGAGCTCTTCTTTACGCAAGAATTCCAGAATTCCAGCCCGGTACAAAGAAGGACGGAAGCACCATTTTGTAATTCCCGGTTAAATTCTTGGTTGGGGCAGGGCCCGTCAGGGTGATAAAGCCGCCAGGTGGGGGGTGTATGTGGTGGGAACGGCGCGGTGCTGGGGCCCGGAGGCCTCCCGAGCCTGGCGGCGGGCAGACGCGGGTTGGGCTGCGGGCTGGGCTGTGGGGTGGCTGCCGGGGTGGCTGCGGGGCTCGGCTGCGGGGCTCGGTTGTGGGGCGGGGCTGCGGGGCTGGGCTGCGGGGCTGGGCTGCGGGTGGCTGCGGGGTGGGCTGCGGGTGGCTGCGGGGTGGGCTGCGGGGTGGGCTGCGGGGTGGGCTGCGGGCTGGGCTGCGGGGTGGGCTGCGGGGCTGGGCTGCGGGGCTGGGCTGCGGGGTGGGCTGCGGGGCTGGGCTGCGGGGCTGGGCTGCGGGGCGGGCTGCGGGGCTCGGTTGTGGGGCTGGGCTGCGGGGCTGGGCTGCGGGGCTGGGCTGCGGGGCTGGGCTGCGGGGTGGCTGCGGGGCTCGGCTGCGGGGCTGGGCTGCGGGGTGGCTGCGGGGCTCGGCTGCGGGGCTGGGCTGCGGGGTGGCTGCGGGGCTCGGCTGCGGGGCTGGGCTGCGGGGTGGCTGCGGGGCTCGGTTGTGGGGCTGGGCTGCGGGGTGGGCTGCAAGGCTCGGCTGCGGGGTGGGCTGCGGGGTGGCTGCGGGGCTGGGCTGCGGGGCTCGGCTGCGGGGTGGCTGCGGGGCTCGGTTGTGGGGCTGGGCTGCGGGGTGGGCTGCAAGGCTCGGCTGCGGGGTGGGCTGTGGGGTGGGCTGTGGGGTGGCTGCGGGCTGGGCTGCGGGCTGGGCTGCGGGGTGGCTGCGGGCTGGGCTGTGGGGTGGCTGCCGGGGTGGGCTGCGGGCTGGGCTGCGGGGTGGGCTGCGGGCTGGGCTGCGGGGCTCGGCTGCGGGGCTCGGCTGCGGGGTGGGCTGCGGGCTAGGCTGTGGGGTGGCTGCCGGGGTGGCTGCGGGGCTCGGCTGCGGGCTGGGCTGCGGGGCTGGGCTGCGGGGTGGGCTGCGGGGCTGGGCTGCGGGGTGGGCTGCGGGCTGGGCTGCGGGGCTGGGCTGCGGGGTGGCTGCGGGGCTCGGCTGCGGGGCTGGGCTGCGGGGTGGCTGCGGGGCTCGGCTGCGGGGCTGGGCTGCGGGGTGGCTGCGGGGCTCGGTTGTGGGGCTGGGCTGCGAGGTGGGCTGCAAGGCTCGGCTGCGGGGCTGGGCTGCGGGCTGTCCTGCAGCCACTCCGCCCGCTGCCCCTGCGAGGCCCTAGCCCGGGTGGGGGCCCCCAGCGGGCCGGCTGCGGTGGGCTCTGCTCCCGCAGGGGGTGTCGCCGGCAGGTGGTGACGGCGCTTCTGCTGACGTGTCACGTCTGACTGCCTGGACCCTCGAGGGCCGCGCCGGTCCCCAGGGCCTGCAGCTGCAGGTGCCTCGGCCCGGGCGCCCTGGGGACCTTGCGGCCGCGTCCGGGCGGGGCGCCCACCCTGTCCTGTCGGGGACGGCCGGAGCCTTGCCCCGCCACTGCACGGCCGCCATCCGAACCTCAGACCTGACCCCCGCGGGCGCCGGGCAGCGGGAAGCCGGGTTCCTGGGCCACCGCCCGGCCGGGTGCCTGCCCCGCGGCTTTTCCCGCTCCCGGGCGCCCGCCCCGCCCGGAAACTACACTTCCCGGCGGGCCCCGCGCGGCGACCTCGGCTCCCGGCGTGCTCTTCGGCGCGGCCCGCCCAACGGGAACCCGCCAAGGGCTCAGAACCCGGGCCGCGGGGCGGGGAGCAGGTGCGGGCCGGGGGTGCAGCGGGGCTGGGGGGTGGAGGGGGCCCGGGCTGGCGGAGGACGGGGCGGGGAGCAGGTGGGGGCCCGGGGTGCAGCGGGGCTGGGGGGTGGGGACGCGCCGGGCTGGCGGAGGACGGGGCGGGGAGCAGGTGGGGGCCCGGGGTGCAGCGGGGCTGCGGGGTGGGGACGGGGCGGGGAGCAGGTGGGGGCCCGGGGTGCAGCGGGGCTGGGGGGTGGGGGCGCCCCGGGCTGGCGGAGGACGGGGCGGGGAGCAGGTGGGGGCCCGGGGTGCAGCGGGGCTGCGGGGGGCGCGCCGGGCTGGCGGAGGACGGGCCGCGGGGCTGGGAGAGGAGAGCAGCGCACCTTGTCCCAGAGGATCGAACCCTTCGGGGCGCTGAGCCAGGAGGGGACAGGGGTGCGGAGCCTGCCCTCCCTGGCTCGGTGCCTCCCTCGGGACCCCCGCCCCCCACCTGGCCTTGACCTGGGCAGGCCCCGGAGGAGGGCGGCCGACTGTCCCGCTCGCCGAGGGGCTTCCCGGGGTCTGGGCGCTGACCTGGGCCCTGCCTGCGCCCCCAGGACCGAGGCCTGCGGCTCCCCGCGAGGTGCGCCTGGACGCGTCTCCCTGGTCCCCGTCCGCGTCCTCGCTCGGCTCTGACGGTGGGTGGCGGCGGCGGGGTCCTCGCGGGTCCTCCCGGGGTCGGGGGTCGGGGCCCTCTGGGGATCGGCCGCAGGCGGGCGCTGGAAGTGCAGCCCGGAGCCCCGGAGCTCGCCCGGGGGCGGGGTGTGTGTGTGTGTGACTGTGACTGCGGGGCCGTGTGGCCCCGGAACGACCCGGGCTGTACTGAACGCCGCGGGCTCGGGTTAAGCAGGGGGGACCCCTCCCGGCCTGGGCTCCCCGCGCCCGGCGCACCCCCTGCCCGCGGGGCCCCTTTGTGAGGTGCGGTGCCGGAGGCCGCGCCAGCTGACGGCGGCCCCGGTGCTGCCCGCAGGCGGCCTGCGCCCAGGATGCCCGAGGGCCCCGAGCTGCACCTGGCCAGCCGCTTCGTGAACGCGGCGTGCGCGGGCCTGGTGTTCGGCGGCGCCGTGGAGACGTCGCGCTGCAGCCGCGGCCCCGCGGTGCCCTTCGAGAGCAGCGCCTACCGCATCTCGGCGTCGGCGCGCGGCAAGGAGCTGCGCCTGGCGCTGCGCCCCCTGCCCGGGGCCCTGCCCGCGCGGGAGCCGCTGGCCCTGGTCTTCCGATTCGGCATGACGGGCTCCTTCCGCCTGGCGCCCCGGGACGCGCTGCCCGCCCACGCGCACCTGCGCTTCTACACGGCGCCGCCGGGCCCGCGGCTCGCGCTCTGCTTCGTGGACGCCCGCCGCTTCGGCCGCTGGCACCTCGGGGGCGACTGGCAGCCCGGCCGCGGGCCCTGCGTCTTGCTGGAGTACGAGCGGTTCAGGTGGGCGCGCTGGGCGCGGTGGGCGCGGCGCCAGGTGCCAGGTGCCAGGAGCACACCGCGGTCCCGGCCGGCTCTGCCGCCCTCCCCCGCCCCTTCGTGTGACTCTGGGGACCGCTCCCTGAGCTAACGGGTGTGGCGCCCCAAACGGAGGTGGGGAAGACGAGACCGGCAGCGAGGCCAGGGCGCTCAGCGTGGCGCGGCGCGTGGGGCTGACAGCAGCGGGGCTCCCGCAGCCTAGGAGGGGGGCGCGGAGCAGGAAGGCGGAAGGCAGCGCGGGGGGCCGCTGCGCTTCTGAGCGGGTTTGTGGTCTCCCACCCTCTGCCCGCCCGGTCGGTGACAGTCCCCTGGTCTCTGCGGAGGGGAAGCAGCCCCACCTGGGACATGATGCGGCCACCGAGGAGGGCAGGTGCCAGCCCCTTCCCCTCCGCTACAGGGGGAGCGTGTAGGGGTTTGTTTCGGGCCAAGCCCTCTTCCGGGTGCTGGGGGCAGCAGTGACCGGGATGGACGGGGACCCTGCTGCCACCGGGCTGAAGTGCGGAGGGCGGGGAAGGAGGAAACCAAGTAGATGGACTCCAGTAGACACAGGCCTGAAGGAAAAGCCGAAGGTAGAGAGTAACTGGGGGGGGGGGGGGGGGGGGGCGGGAGCGCTCTGGGCGACAGCGGCCGGCGAGGAGCAGGAGCCAGCCCTGCAAAGCTTTAGAGGGAGAGCACCTGGAGGTGGAGGGCACCCCTCGGAGGCCGGCGTGGGCCCGGCAGGCCCGCCCTACCCAGCGCCCCGGGCTTTGCCTCGGTCCCCACACCTGCCGCCCGTTGCGGTGGCTCCGGCGTCTAGAGCACGACGGAGGCCACTGGGCTCCTGCCGGCCTCGCCAGGCTCCCGCGAGCGCGCCCCGGGGAAGCGTCTGTCGTCCCGGATCCCTCCCATCCTCTCTCCTGGAGTCATGCCCCGGCGACGTCCTGAGGTTTGTCTCCCGTGACAAGCCCTCGGGCTGCCCTCTTGTCCTCCGAGCTGGGGAGCGCGGGCCTCTGTTCCCCTCGCGGGGCCGCCGAGGCTCCTGTCGCACTCTTCCCTTTGCCCCAAACTCTGGGCTTCTGGCCCCTGCCGCTGAGCCGGCCCCGCCGCGATCCCCTCCCACAAAGAAACTAGGTGCGCTTCGTGCCGTGGGTGGGGAGTCATCTGTGACCCCTGCAGGCGGCCGGAGCCAGGACTTGTCACCGCACCCCTGCTCAGAGCCGCTACTAGCTTCCCTGCAGGTCCTCAACGTCCTGAGAGAAGGGCCAGACGCTCCGCCCCACCCCTCGCGGCCCAGGGGCTGCACCCCGCGCCCTGGGCCCCGCTCCCGGGCAGCCCTGCGGCCTTCGGTGCCGGACGCGCGGGGTCTCCGACTGGGCGTTTCCTGGAACACACTGCTGCTCCGGCAGCCTCACCTCTGTAACGAGTTCGAATCGCGTGCTGGTGCTCCCCTGGGCCGGGGCGTGGATCCCGCTGCCAGAGCGGCCCTGAGGTGGGGCGGGGGCGCCCCGCTCCTTCCCCTTGCTCCCAGGCCCGCGCACGCGCAGCAGCCCCCGGCTGTGTCCCTCCAGGGAGAACGTGTTACGAAACCTGGCGCACAAGGCCTTTGAGCAGCCCATCTGCGAGGCCCTCCTGGACCAGAGGTTCTTAAATGGCATCGGCAACTACCTCCGGGCGGAGATCCTGCACCGGTCAGCAGGCCGCCCGCGGGGGTGGGGGGATGTGCCCACGTGCCCGCTGCTTAGCTGGCCCCCTCTCCGCCCGCTGCAGCCTGGGGATACCCCCGTTCGAGAAGGCCCGCACGGTGCTGGAGGCGCTGCAGCAGCGCAGGCCGGTGAGGGCGCGGGACGCGGGCCCGGTGGGCTGTGGTCTCCAGTGTGGCTCACGCAGGCTCCTCTGGGCTTCGGGCCCATTGCCCTGTGTCCACACCGTGGGGGGCTGATGGTGGTTCCCCGAGTCCCCCCGAGCTCAGCCGCCTCTGCCCCTCCTCCAGAGCCCGGAGCAGACCCTGAGCCAGAAGATCAGGGCTAAGCTGCAGAGCCCGGACCTGCTGGAACTGTGTCACTCGGTGCCCAAGGAAGTGGTCCAGCTGGGTGAGGCCCGCAGCCGCGGGGGCTAGCCACCCCTGCTTCAGCACGTCGGTGGCCGTCGGGTGGCCGTCGGGTGGCCGGCAGCTGCTGCCCTGCCTGCGCCGGCCGGCCGGAGCCAGGAGCCACAGCCCGAGGGCGCCTGGACGAGGGGAGCCTTGGCCCCTGACTCAGCCCATCAGCTATGGGGCTGAGGTCTGGGCCAGGTCGGCCAGGCTCCCCCTCGTCGCAGCCGAGGTCCACCCTCCGACTTTGGCCGGGTCCCTCTGTCCCACAGGGGGCAAAGGGTACGGGCCGGAGAGTGGAGAGGAGGACTTTGCTGCCTTTCGAGCCTGGCTGCGGTGCTACGGCGTGCCGGGCATGAGCTCTCTGCGCGACCGGCGTGGCCGGACCATCTGGTTCCAGGTTTGGGGCCTCATCTCACGTATAGGCAAATGAAGACCCAGGAAGCTAGTGGGGGAGGCGGGGCAGGAGAGCTGGGGTCTCCCAGGTGACGTCCAGGGCCTGTCGAGGCCCCCAAGGGTCACACTGTGCCTGGTGGCCCAGGCCCGCCCCACGTAGGCCCCTCCTCCTCGGTAGCGCGGCCCGCGGCAGGGTGGCCTCTCCCCTGGAGAGCACGGGCGGCCAGAGGGAGCTGACTGGAAGGACAGGTGCGAGCTCTGCCCCACCGCACCCCCCAGGAAAACTGCCCTTGCCCTAACCAGGTTGCTTCCTGAATTCTCATTCCATTTTAGGGGGATCCTGGGCCCCTGGCACCCAAAGGTAAGACCCCTAATGGGATAAGCTCAGAGAGCAGGAAGCACTAGTTGCTTGCAGGAGCTACACCACCATTTCTCCATCCCAGTCCCTGCTCCACCCCCGGAAGTCACCCCATAGTGGGAGTCTGCAGAGGGGGCTGAGGCCACAGGACCCTCCAACCCCAGTGTCCGTGTCCTGCAGGGGGAAAGTCCCGCAAGAAGAAACCCAAGGGAGCGCAGCAGGGGCCGGAGCACAGGACCGAGGTATGGCTCCCTGCACCCTCCCCGCCTTCCCTTGACCGTGATCGGCAATCGTGGGTCCTAACCCACCTCTGGACTGCCCACTGAGCCCCTTGGGGACCTGTGTCTCCTCTACTCAGGGCCCTCTCCTTCCAAGCGCGGCCCGTTCCAGGTCACGTGGGGCACGGAGAGGCCCTCCTGAGCAAGGTACAGCCCAGCAGCCGGAGGGGACCAGCCTCCAGCAGGACCCAGAAGTGCCCCCGGCCCCCGTGAAGGGGAGGAGGAGGCGGCAACCAGCAGCCTCGGGTGGGCCTTCCTCAGCAGGCTCCCCTGGGGAGAGGAGGGGGTGGCCTGCGCACAGAGGTGGGGGCGGGGAGGCCGCAGGAGCAGTCCTCCACCTGGTCTGAGCTGCTGTCCCACCTGTCCTCCTCCCAGGCCACCGAAGACCCCAAAGGATCAAGGCCAACACCCGGTCCTTGGAGGAGGGGATGTCAGCCTCTTAGCAGGAGGGCCTCCCCGCTGGCGTCCACCTCCTGCCCCTGCGGAGCCCTGGGGCCCGAGTAGCTGGCTGCAAGCAGGCCCTAGCTGCTGGGGGCCAGGGGCCCCTGGCCGTGTAGCTCTTCCCTGCCCCACTATGATGTTTTTGAGTGTACCCCCTTCTCCATTTTTTAAGCCCATGCAAAAGATGCTGTGATTTTTTTTTATAAATGAATAAACTTGAATTTCTTGGTGGCACTTCTTGGGCTGGCTGCAGAAGGTCTGGGAAGGCCAAGCTGGGAGCACCTGCTGCCTGGCCTTGGGAGACCAGAGAGCCACTGGGGCAGACCATCCCAGTCCCCGAGGCCGGCTCTCGGAGGACGGTACCGCCTCAGAGGTGGTGTAGACACCCGGGCCCAGGCAGCGGGCGCCCACAGCCTTTCTAGTCCAGAGTTCCCAGCATGGCCACCAGTCACTGCTCAACTGTTGGGAGGTCAGGGACCCCCCCATCTGGGCCTCCTCTCAGCCAGCTCGTGGTCACCGATATCCCCAATCTCTGGGGGTGGGGGTGGGGGTGTCTGCAACCCAGACCCTGCACACGCCTAAGCTCCGATCGTGCCTGCCCCCCTGCCCCCCGAGGACAGGCCCTGGGGGAGTGCGCAGGCACTACTATGGCGGGGCTCCTGAGTCACGGGTTTATTGTTCAGGAGGGGAGGCAGGAGCCAGGAACCCCCAAAGCCCTCCACGCTCACAACCCCAGGGGCAGGGTCTCGGTGCGGGCGGGCCCCAGCACCAGCAGCAGGGACTGCACTTGGAAGGGAGAAAAAGGTGAGCTTCAGACGGGCGTCCCGAAAGGGCAGGTGGCCGGCAGGGTCGCGCCGCTCCAGGAGGTCGCAGCTGCAGAACAGGCGAGGCGGCGGCATGAGGGCCTCGCAAGGGCAGGGCAGGGCGGGGCTCCCACCCCCCGCGGGCCCCCACGCACAGGACCGCCTCCTGAACCGGCAGCGACGTGCGCAGCCAGCAGTCCACGTGGCTGCCGTGGGCCTCGTACAGCCGGAGCACCAGCGTGCGGCCCTGCGGGCTGCTCTCCGCCTGCGGGGAAGGGGGTGGGGCGCCGGTGGGCGGGGCGGTGGACGGACCCGCCGCTGCCCCGCCCGCCCCGCCGCTGGCCCCGCCCCACCCCGCCCCTTGCCTGTTTGACCGTCTCCAGCACCACGGCGGGCGACGACAGGGAGAAGGCGCTCCAGGCGGCGGCGGGGGCGGGGCCCGGGGCGGGCAGCGCCAGGAGCGGGAAGTTGAGGCTGTAGGCCGCGCGGATGACGCCCGCGTCCTGGAGGGAGCCTGGAAGCGCGGTGGGGGGTGGGGGGCGTGGGTGCGCTGCGGAGAGGAGGGCGGGGGCGCGCGGGCGGGCTCCCGGCCCCTCGCTCACCCTTGTGCGGCATCAGCGCGTAGGTGAACTCGTGGCGGCCCATGTCCGCGGAGGCGTCGGGGGCTTTAGGTGCCCGCAAGCTGCGGTGCGGGGGGCGCGCATGGGCCGCAAGCCCCCAAGACCTGCGCCCCGCCGCCCCCGCCCCGCCGCGCCCGCGGGCCCCACTCACAGCGAGAGGCTGAGGACGCTGCCTCTGACCGAGGCCCCGTACTTGCAGTCGTTGAGCAGCGCCAGCCCGAAGCCGTGCTCCGACAGGTCCATCCAGCGGTGCGCCCACACCTGGAGGCAGACCCCGCCCGCTCGGTGGCCCCGCGGCCTCCCCGTGCCCAGGGCGCCTGTCGCTACAGTGAGGGCCAGCTCTGGGACCCCACAGGGGCTCGGTTCCCACCGCAGGAGCCTGGGTACTCCGTCCCACCTGTCTAGGCCTCAGGTCCTCCTCCGTCAAAGGGGTCGCCCCACCCATGGGCACGGGTGTCAGACTGAACACAGCACCTAACACAGGCCCAGCAAACATGGATTCCCGCCCTCCTGACCACGCTGCGCTAGTCTCCTCTCCACCAGGCAGGATCCCGCACCCCGAGTCAGACCTCAAATCGAGCCCAGTCCCAAGAGGTGTTGTGGTGGGTCGGCCGCTGCAGGTGCCCGAACTGGACTTCATAGGTGGCCTGGGGGCTCCGCACCCGCGCAGGGAACTCCACCTTCAGGAACTTGTGGGCCTCGTGCCAGTGCACCTGGGGCAGAAGGACAGACACGCAGGCCGGGCGATCCTTCCTCACCAGCCGCACCCCGGGGGGGGGGGGGGGGGCGCCACCCGACCCTCTGCTACCTCGGTGTGGAAGCGGACATAGGGGCAGCCGACGTCCAGCACGACCTCCTGGCTGAGCCGGCTGTTGGGGCTGATCTGCAGCAGGAACCAGGCACTGCCCCGCATGCCGCCCTCGGCGCCCACCGCCAAGGTCCCCGCCTGGCCCAGCACAGGCTTCCTGAGGGTGTGGGGTGGTGGGGCTGAGCCAGGGCAGGCAGGGGCAGGGACCACTCCACCCTGGTCCTGCCCACACCTTACCGTGTCTCCAGATGATAGTCCATGACATCCCACGCGTCCCAGTATAGAGGGACATCATCAAACAGCACAAACTGGTTTCCCACGGCGCCCTCAGCAATGGCCTCCCTGGAAGGACGCAGAGACTGGTGCTTCAGAACCTTATGACCGTGGTCTCTCCTGCTGCCTGAGGTGGGGCAGGGGCCAGGAAAGTAGGCCCCGGGAACCAGGGGCCTTGGCCCAGCCTGCCCTGCCCGGTGTGGGTCCAGAGCCGCCGAGGGCTGCTCTGGCAGTGCTGTGGCCTGGGGACAGAGGGAACGGGGTCTGGGAGCCACCTGCCAGGCAGAAGAGGGCAGTGAGGAGTCAGCACCTGCCGGAGGCCACCAGCACCAGAGACGTCAGGCAACCAGTTGGGTCCAGCCTCACTCGGATGATGCCGTTGTCCAGAGTCACAGAACCGTCGGTCTTGGTGGGAGAGGTCCTGCAGCTCAGTCTGCAGGGTCTTCCCACAGCTGAGAGCACCCGTGGCCCACCCACCCTCACGGCTCGCTCCGCCTGGGGAGCTCAGAACCCTCACGTGTTAGGGATGGCCCCGGGCGGCCGTACTCACCTCTTGCACCACGAATACAGGCTGCTGGGGCTGCACGGGCTGCAGTGAGGTGGGGGCAGGAGCAGGAGCATAGCCCATGCTGGGCACTGTCACCAGGGCTGGGCATGATGCCTGGGCATCAGTGCAGCCCTTCCTGACCTCTGGGGGCCCAGCTTGAGGGCTGGGTGGGGCACGTGGCTCCTCCTGCCCCCTCCCCTCTCGTGGGGGGACGCCGGGGTGGTACCCCCACCCTCCTGCAGCAGCCACAGCCTTCCCCTGGCTCCCACCTAGGCTGTGAGCCCCACCAGAGCGGGGCAGGGCCAACACTTCGGTGCGCTCCCAAGGCAGCGTGTTGACGATGAGGAGGCCTTCGGGCCCTGGCTCCCCCATGCACAGGGCTGCAGCTGCGGCACTGAGCAGCGTGTTGCCACGGGAACGGATATCTGAGGACAGGCTGGCTGGTCAGGGGCAGGTGGTAGGTTTGGGATGACCCTTGAGGATCCCACAGGACACTCTGGGCTCCGCCCTGGGCATCGGGGACAGGGACAGCAGCGGGAATGTCATTGGCCTCACCCTCGTAGTGGCACATGGCTTCCTCTGCTACCAGCTGGATGCAGCTTCCGGTCACCACGTCATGGAACTGGTTGAGGAGCAGGAGCCTGCAGATGCCAAGCGCAGGGATGGGAATGAGGGGAAGCCAGGAGGGCAGCCACAGAGGTGTCGGGGGAGGTCAGGGTGGCGGCAGGCCGAAGCCGGGCTGACCTCCACAGGTCCTGCAGCTGGGCAGCCGGGTACAGGAACTGGGCACCGCGGGCCAAGGCCAGGCTGCTGAGCAGCTCCACGTCGTGCAGGATCCGCTCACACTCCCGGTTCCCCTTCTTGATCTGAGCAGAGTGGGGGCATCTGTCCCAGGGCGCCTTCCAAAGCCCTCAGGTGCTCAGAGCCCTGCAGTTCCCTGGGCCACCAGCATAAAGCCTCTCCTGGCTGGCCTGGCCCCACGCTTCTCCCCTCGTCCCGTGGCCGCTTTCCTCAGGGACATTCCGCCCGCCTCCTGGGCCCCTGGCCCACCTGGCCCCGCTACTCCTCCCCGGGGGCCTGCCGCTGCTGGGACTGGGCTCGGGGAGCAGCTCCCGACCTGCGCATGGGTGGTGTAGGTGCCTTGGTGCAGCTCCAGGAAGAGCTCCCCGACCCACGTGCACAGCTGGCCTGAGTCGCCCTCCAGGGCCGGTGAAGAGTCGTCCCGGAGAAGACAGCTGCACCCTGAGGGAGCCCACAGCCTGGGTTGCCAGGCCTTGCGGTGCCACGTGGCTCACCCTCCCCCCATGTCAGAGGGGACAAGAGATCCGGCCCCGACAGACAGGAGGCCCCCCTGCCCCCCCCCGCCCCCTGTCCACACGGAGCCAGTTCCAGACACACCAGGAGACTTCCGGAGGTGGTAGTTAAGCCCCCTCCCACTGCAGCTCTTCCCCGGCCCTGCGCGCAGGGTGGGAGCTGGACAAGGTCCGGGGAGGAGGGGTCCAACGTCTGAGTGGAAAGCGGGGCTGTGAGCAAGGGCAAGATGAGCACTGAGGCTGCTGGGGGGCCAGGCCGGACCTGGGAAGCCCGTCTGTATTGTGCAGCCGCTTCAGCCGGTCCACCATGGTCTGTGTGGGGCCACCGCCCCCGTCCCCGAAGCCGAAGAGGAAGGCACTGTGGTTGGTCCGCCCCTTGTCCCGGTTTTTGACCATGGTCTTCAGCACCTGGAGGCGGGCACAGGGCAACACGAGTCAGTCAACACAGGACACCCAGCCCTCTCCAGCCTGCTGCCCCCCTCCCAGGCACCCCCCCGGGTGCCCCCTCACCTCCTCCACATTGCCCTGCATCCCATAGGAGTCACCAGGTGGGAAGTGGGCCAGCACGCGGGAGCCATCCAGCCCCTCCCAGAAAAAAGTATGGTGCTGCGGGCAGAGGGACAGGTGAGGGCCAGAGTCAGGGCCGAGGCCGGGCTGGGCACTCCGGACCTGCCTGCCCTGCCTGTCGCATGCTCGTGGGGAAGGCACAGCCCCTCCGGTGGGGGTTGGGTGGCCAGCCCAGGACCCTTTGTAAGCCAGGGGAGACATGACCAGGCCGGGTGGGGACCCAGGCCCCCCGCAGTCTGCTCACCGGAAAGGAGTTCACCAAGCTCCAGCTCAGTTTTTGGGACAGGAAGCGCGTGATGCCGCAGCCGCGCATGATCTGGGGGAGCTGTGCCGAGTAGCCAAATGTGTCTGGGAGCCAGAACTGTGGGGAGGAGGCCTCTGGGACACGGAGCCCGGGCCTGGGGCTCTTGGTGAAGCAGCCCCAGGCGTCAGGCCTCTCACGGCTCATGCCATGCTTCAGTCCCACCCGCCGGCAGCAGCGGCAGCTCCTGGCCTACCTCCGAGCACATTTTCCCAAACTCCTGCAGGAAGAAGTTCTGGCCCTGTAGGAACTGTCTCACCATGGCCTCTCCGCTGGGAAGGTTCCCGTCCTGGCAGTGAGTAAAGACGCAGGCAGCGCACGTCACGTAGGTGGGGAATGGCCAGGAGCCGGGGCCAGGCCCAGCCTGCTCAGCACACCCGGGGCTCTCACAGGTTTACGGCCCGTGCCCAGGGACGTCCGGCTCTCTGCTGCGGGCCCAGCAGTCCACCTGCTGGAGGGGGTTCCCAGGCTGGCTTCCCTGCCACCGTGCTTGAGACCCTCCGCCTCCCTGGGTCCCGGGCCCTGGGATTCCAGGAACTAACAGTGCTGCCTCAGGGAGGGTATGAAGGGCCTGCGGAAAGCCACCTGCTGGCAAAGCCAAGGACGGGCGGCCCCAGCCGAGGGGTACACACTGCACTTACCATCTCCACCCAGGTGCCCCCTACAGGCACGAACTGCCCTCGGCAGGCAAACTCCTGGAGCCGGGCATGCAGGCCAGGGTAGTGGCTCTTCACCCACTCGAGCTGCTGTGCCTGCGGGGCAGGTGGGGCCCATGCTGGGTCAGGGGTGACAAAGACCCCACCCAAGCCTGAGCATCTGGAGCACTGGGCAGCTGAGGTGGGGAAGAGTCCTCCTCCTCAGGTGTGAGACAAGCCCTCAGGACCTCAGCCTCAGACCCCTCGGGGGCCAGGTGCCCCGCACGGCTGCGCTCTGACCTGGGAGCAGGCAAAGACGAAGTCCGGGTTCTGCTCCATGAGCTGCACAGCTGTCGTCCAGCTCCGGGCACATTTTCGCACAGTCTCCTTGAAGGGCCAAAGCCAGGCTGGCGGGAGAGGGGGGAGGAGGTGGAAGGAAGGCAGCAGGGTTCCCAGCTCCCAACAGATCTCCAGCCTCACCCCTGCCCCCCAGCACCCCGCCGGGCCCGGCCTAGACCTCCAGAAGGCTATCCTCTCCCAACCCGGGCCCCTTTCCCAGCAAGGCCCTTTGGCATCCCTCCTGAGCTTTCACTTCAAGACACTCCTGCAAGGTGGGAGTAGGGGGTGGGCAAAGGAGGTGGTCAGTTTAAAGGTCAGAACATGGAGGCCCAGGCTCTGGAATAGCCTCACCCTGAGGCTGAGACACCCACTGCCGAAAGGATCCTACAAAAGGTGGCAGGGGTTAGCACACTGATGGATATCCCAGAAGACGGCGCACACCGTCCCCACATGGGTGTTCCCGGGCCAGCCATCCTGACCGCTAGGCCCCGGCTCCTCCCTTACCGGCGCGGAACTGCCACAGTCCACTGTGGACCTCGGCACAGCACAGAAAACCCTTGTTCTATGGTTCGGAGGGGCTGGCTTGTGTCAGAACTCGCACCTCGAGAGCTTGGTAAAAATGCAGGTTTCCAAGGCGCCTGGGTGGCTCAGTGGGTTAAGTGTCTAGGTCATGGTCCCAGGTCATGGGATGGGGCCCTGCCTCAGGGCTTCCTGCTCAGCGAGGAGTCTATTCTCCCTCTGTCTCTGCCCCTACCCCTGGTCATGTTTCCTTCTCTTTCAAATTATAAAATAAAATTAAAAATATTTTAAAAAATGCAGATTTCCCACAAACCTCACAGATGCTGCAAACTCCTCAAGTTCAAAGCTGAACTCCTGGTACCCCTGCCCTGGAAACTAGCCCCTGTGCTGTAGCCCCATCTCCATTACTTCTACATCACTCCTCTCTGAGGACGCGGAGATACTTGTCAAACTCTCCCTTGTTCTCACTCGGTTCAGAGGTCACCTCCTCCACGAAGCCTGTCTGGAGTCCTCCTGACCCATCAGGCTAAGCGCTTATTTTACAGTCATTGGTCTCTATAATCTTACCTCCCAGTACCCAGCAAGGGCCACACGGGGCATCAGATTTTGTTGAAAGAAATAAATGCAGCCACACCTAGCAAAGCCCGCAGTTCAGTTCCCTTGCCCCATTTTACAAATGGGGGAACTGAGGTCCAAGGTGGGGCAAGGGCTTGCTGGGGATGAGATAGTGCTTCCAGGGCAGGGCCAGGGCTTCAGGGGCACTCCCGCCTCGCCCCACCAGCCCGGCCAGCTGCAGCCCTACCTGTATCAATGTGGCAGTGCCCCACGGCATGGATGGTGTGCTGACTTTCTCCTCCGCGTTGGCCGAAGAACCGGGATGCCAGGGCCTGGGCCACGGGGAAGGTCTCGGGCTGGGCAGGGTCACACACGTTCACCATCTGGTTGGCTGTGTACAGGGCCTGGAAGCTGCGCTGGTTGTCCTCCCCAAGGCCCTGCAGCGGGGTTCTGCCCCTTAGTCCCCGTCTGGGGCCAGCAGGGGTCTCCAGAATCAGGCCTCAGCTGGTCTGTCAACAGGTCTCAGCAGAGCTCCTCCCAACCTCCCACCTGTTGCTCCTCCTGGGTTCCCCTGCTAAGTCTCCCTCCTCCCCTTTGCATAGGAAGCCCTTCAGTACTCAGGCAGGCAGGAGCCGCCTCCCTGTTCTGGATTCCCAGACTCCCAACTGCCCGATCCAAGGAATGGCCTGCCCCCAGGGGCCAGGAAGGGCTCTAGAGTGAGCTGGTGGGGCAGGGATGTCCAGTACCTTGGCTATGCCCAGCAGCAGCTCCAGATCCACCAGGAGACTGTGGACATCCCGGTAGAACACGGCCAGCTCAGCCCGGCTCACCTGGAACATCTTCTCTGGGTCAGGGGCTGCGATCATGGATTCCTTCCCGGCCCCCAGGAGCCCATTACAGGCTACTTCCACATAGAGGGTCAGGCTACAAAGGTGGGGAGGCAGCCTCAGGCTGAGGGCCCGGACAAGACCCTGAGGGCTCGGGGCGGGAGAACCACAGAGGCATCCGCCGACCCCCCAGGATCCACCACCCAGAAGATCCCACATGTCAGGCTGACTGGGCGAGAGGGTCCTGTCCTGCTGATGAGCCTTCTGCCTCATAACCAAGCTGGGAACCGTGTAAACTAAGCTGCTGCTCAGCCTTTTATTTCCATTTCCACAACTGTTTTTACAGAACCCTCTTCACTTATTAAAAACGTGTTTGGATCCCCAGGTCCAGTCTTTGAGGGCAAAGACCCAGTGGCCAAGAGGGTGGGCCATTCTTTGGAGCAGTGCAGTAGCCTGTGCCGTGTTCCACCCAGCCTTCAGAGAGCAACGGGGACTTTCTTGGAGAGGCCTGCCCTACCCTCCTCCCACCCCTCTCCCAAGTCTGGGACAGCTTTCCCATATCGAGCTCCGGGTATTGCTTTCAGAGGCCCCCTGGTTTTGCAATTATGTAAGTATCTGTGAGTCCCCCCTGTGTCAAGGACTACACTACTCGCCATCACAGGGCCGGTATCTGGAAGCATCAGATACAGAACTCAACAAATATTAGAAAAAACAATAATATGATGTCTGAGCTTTGTTTTTTATTTTGTTTTGTTTTTAAAGATTTTATTTATTTATTCATGACACGGGGAGAGAGAGAGAGAGAGAGAGAGAGAGAGAGAGAGGCAGAGACACAGGCAGAGGGAGAAGCAGGCTCCATGCAGGGAGCCTGACACCGAACTCAATCCCGGGACCCCGGGGTCACAACCTGAGCTGAAGGAGACACCCAACCACTGAGCCCCCACCAGGTGCCCCTCTGTCTGAGTTTTGAATGGTGGCATAAAATGTCCATGTTATGATATGGGACAAGAAAAAACCTAGATACAAAGTGTCAAAAAAATACAACCTTAAGGAAGAACTATTCCTAAATGGGTTTCTGAGGCGAAATGGTTTCTGACCATTATTAATAATGGTCATCTCTAGGTTCTCGGTGGTGGGATAATGGGAGTCATTAACTTCTTTGTGCTTTCCTGTATTGGCCACAAGAAGGCAGACAGTATCTTTCTAGTAAGGGGAAAAAACTCAATTCTTTAAAAACAGATTGTGAGATCAGAGGAAGCCCGTGTTGGAGGTGGCCATTGCTGGGTCACTGAGGGCCTCAGCTCCTGCTCACCCACTGGGGCCCTCCCTCCCCCACAGGAGGTCGAGCAGGGCACAGGGACTCACTCACCTCCGGGGGTCTCCTTCCTCTAGCTTGTCAGTCAGGATATAGCTGGTCTTCTCCCCCTCTTTGGTCAAACCCTGGTGAGGAGTGGAGTGAAAGAGAGGCCCTGAGGCTTTTGGACAGTTCGGGTGAAACAGAAGCCGAGCAAAATCAGGCCTCTCTGCTTAGGCCCCAGCCATGGCTCCTCTCTCCTAAGAAAGGCCAAGATTGACAAATCCTGGACCCCTGGTGGCCAGTGCCCAACGCCCATGGCAGCCAGAGTGCCATGATCACCAAATGGCACCTATTTGCCAGCAGAAAAGCCACTGTTCTCATGGGAAGGGTCTCGGGGAGGTAGCAGGAGGTCTGGGTATGGCTTTTGGGCCTCTGTACCGCTGAATGAGTATCTGAGGGGAACTATATGAAGTCAGATGCAGGGTTGCCTCATTCCTTGCCGCACCCCAGTGCTTAGCATAGGGCCTGGCCCAAAGACTCATAGGCCTGGCACTCAGGAGACTTCAGCTGAGCCAGTGGAAGGAGACAGAGAGGGAGGGAAGGGTTTGCTATCTTTCTATACAAAAAGAACAACAGTCCTCACCTGAGATGGGAAGTTAGTCTAATTGGAATGGAAGCTGAGCAAGTGAACTGACCTCTATGTATGTCAGTTTCCTTATCTGTGAATGGGGATAAAGACCCACCACATATGATTATAGAGATTAAACCTGGTGTGGCTGGATGCATAAAGGAGACACTTAATAGTTGTTCTGTCTGGGGAACTAGGGAAGCTGTGATGGAGAGATTAATTACTTCAGGGGAAGAGGACTTAAGCTTTTACCTCATATCATCCGGAACTGTTTGAAAGTTTCCCTCCGTAAGTCTATGCGACATATATTAAAAACTGGTTTATTAAAAACTAAGAATAGGGGTGCCTGAGTGGCTCAGTGGGTTCAGTGTCGGACTCATGAGCTTAGGGCTGTGAGATGGAGCCCCCATGGGGCTCAGCGCTGGGCTGGGATTCTCTTCCTCTCCCTCAGCCCCCCCCCCCCCCGGCCTCTAAAAAAAACAAAACAAAAATCAACTAAAAATAAAAAGTGATATGGTCTGCAAAGCCAGTAGTCTGGCACCTGGCACCAAAGAGAGGATTAATAGATGGATCTGCTGTACCTCTTATCATCGTACCCGATTAGCAAGTATTTTCAGGCCAGAATGGGCAAGTGGCCAGTCAGTGACAGCACTGGTTTAGCACTGATTATGTTAGGGCCCCTAGCCATCCGTTCAGCTTCCCAATATGAGAGGGACCTCATGAGGGCCCAAGCGGCAACCTCCCCAGTCTCGAAATCCTGATAGCCTGCAGGCAGAGCCACTGCGCTGTGGCTTCTTCACAGGTCTGGGCTGGCAT
Source organism: Canis lupus familiaris (assembly GCF_011100685.1). Lineage (NCBI taxonomy): Eukaryota > Metazoa > Chordata > Mammalia > Carnivora > Canidae > Canis > Canis lupus. Next base: position 38,668,400 of record NC_049251.1, read on the forward strand.
GCAGCCACACCTGTCCCTGGGCTACGGCTACTCACTTGGACAGGCTGTCCGTCTCGCCACACCAGGCCTTCTCCATCACTTTCCCAGAGAAGGTGAACTTCCTGACCCACCCATGCCTCCGGGATGGTCAGCTCCACCCGAAACCAACAGGTCCACCATCTGCAAGACAGCCATCGCGGTGGACCTAAGGGTGGAAGCTCTGCCTTTCCGCCAGACTCCCTCGGATTGAGGGTCAGTGGGGACTAAGCATCTGCAGCAGCATCACCAGGTATGCAGCTCCGACCGGCAAGAACAGAGCGACATGGTGGGCAGCAGGGTGACGGGAAGGCAGAGGTGTCAGGGGTCTGGTCTCCGTCCTGCGTGTCTGATGGAGGGGTGTCTAGGTGCACCAGGTGGGGGGAGAATAAGGAGGGGGGAGGGGGAAGAGGAGGGGAAGGGGGGAAGGGGGATGCGGGGGAGGGGGAGGAGGAGGGGGGAAGAGGGGGAGGAGAAGGGGGAGGAGAAGGGGGAGGAGGGGAAGGGGGGAAGGGGGAGGATGGGAGGGGGATGAGGCGGAGGGGGAGGAGGAGGGGGGAGGAGGAGGAGGGGGAAGAGGGGGGAGGAGGAGGGGGGAGGGGCAGAGAAGGGGGAGGGAAAAAGGGGAGGGGGGAGAAGGAGGAGGAGGGGGAGGGGGTAGGCGGCGGCGGGGAGTTAGCCCCCGTCCCCGCCCCAGCCGTCCCCGCCCCCGCCGGGCGCCGCTGGCCGGGTGTCTGCCCGCGGACCCCGCCCCCCCGCCCCGTCACGCACGTGGGTCCGAAGCTGTCGCCGACCTGCGCGGGGCGGAAGTGCTGGCGCACGGCCTCCGGGTAGGGCAGCCTGTCGGGCGTCAGGAAGCTGGACAGCGCGGCCAGCGGGCAGGTGTCCCCGAGGAGCCTGTGCGGGACGGACGGACGGACGGTCGGAGGGAGGGAGGGGCCGCGGCGCGCGCTGCAGGTCGGCCCGGACCGCGCCCCCCGCCCCCGGGCCTCCCCGCCCCTCCCCCCCCCCCCCGCCCCGCCCCTCCCCGCCCCCCGGGCCTCCCCTCCGGCCCCGCCGGCCCCACCTGCCGCGGAGGTTACAGTCGGCGAAGTAGCGCGGCGACACGAACTTCTCCACGCGCTCCAGCGTGGCGCGCCAGTGCTTCAGGGCCGGGGCCGCCATCGCCGCCGTCGCCGCCCGCGCCCCCCGGAAGGTCCGACCCCGCGGAGGCCGGCGCAGCGCACGGCCGGGGCCCCAAGGTTCCGGCGGCGCCCGGACCCCGCCCGGACGGCTTTGCCGGGAGCACCGGCCCGCGGGGCAGCGCGGCGAGGCCAGAGGCCCCCGGGCGCGCCCTCCCCGCGGCCCCTCGCCGGGCTGCGCCGCCCCGCTGGGACCCCAGGCGCTGCGGGCCGGAGGCCGTGACCAAGAAAGATCCACTCCTTAGCCCTCTTTGAATGGAAATACGGACCAAGTTCGCATTGCAGCGCAGCTCGCAGGGAAAGCGGGCGGAGGCACCCGCAGGTGGCCGCTGATGGGCCGCTGCGCCCCGAGCCCCGGGCTGGGACACCCCCGCCGGGCGAGCCCCCCCTTTCGGCGGGCCTGGCGGGCCGGGCTTCTCCCGACCTGGGCGCGAAGCCAGACGCCGACCTGCAGGCGGGTGCTGTGCACGAGACCCCAGGAGCGCCGGCAGCCGGGGCGGCCCCGCCCGACCCCGTCACCTTCCCCCAGGATCCCAAGGGGGGGGGGGTGGGGGGGTGAGCTACTGCTGGAAGAGCCGCAACATCTTTCCCGGTAATGTACTGCTGTGCCTCCAAGTCAGGCCCTGGCCCAGCCTCCCCCTACAACCTCGTCCTCCAAGGCTCCCGGACCACCCCTATTCAGACTCTCCTGTTCCCCCTGCAACAAAAAAAGTCTAAGATTGGGTAAGCCTATACCACGTGTTTTTGAAGTTCAGAAGCCCCCAAATTTGTAGTCTTTGGTGGTGGTGGTGGTGGTGGTGGTTTTGATTAAGGAGACAAAACCACACAAAACACTGTTGATTACAACAGACGAGGGTAATGGTGGATGGAGAATAAATCTATCACAGTACTGGGAGGGGTTCGGTTGGTCTCTGTTCAGAGACTCCAGGCCGAAGACTTAAAAATCCTAAATCACTGTTTAAATGTCTGGTCTGCCGCTCTAAACCTACGTAATTAAAAATATATTGCAGTAGCAAATCTCTCTCCCAACCCCATTTATACCACACACCTGTACACATTTCTTTCAAATACTGGTTTGGTATTTAAGTTGTTCACCCCCATTTCCAATTAAGGATAAGAAAAACAATACACAAAAAATGCAAACTAAATAGCTGGACAACTACCCAAATAGAAAATACTTCCAAACAGTTGGAATAAGGGGGAAAACATGTACTAAAAGAATGAAGTACTCTATTTTAGAAATTTGGAATATTTTGACTTGGGACAAATGCAATGAACTGTTAACTATTTAAAGCAAATTCATTTGTGCTGAGGATTAAGGAACTGAAGCCCAAATCCCCACTCCACAATAGTTGTCAGTCTGGTGAGGACAAGGGACTTGGGTTGAGAGTTCATTCCTTAAGTAAGAACCAAGCTTTATTTATTTACAAAAAAAAAAAAAAAAAGAAAAGAAAGAAAAAAAGAAAAGAAAAGAAAAAAATAAAGAAGGGGAAAAAATGAAAGAAAGAAAAAAAGCTGGGGCAAGGGGAAGACAAGTTTTACACAAAAGTACTACAACAGTAACTCCCTTTGGTAAAAAGTGTAATAAATGTCTTGTACATCTGTTCATAGGTACTAAATCTGAAGCCACATAGAACTATGGTACACAAGAAGCTAGAGCAGTTATGCTAGCACATCAAAGCATATTTCTTTTAATAAAAAATCGACAGTATGTACATTATTTACAAAAAAAAAGAAAAACCAAGTTAAAATTTGTGTGTGTGTGTGTGTGTGTGTGTGTGTGTGTGTGTGTCAGAGAGTAAAGCTGGTGGATGGCACTAGGGTAGACTAGTAAAGAAGCAGGTACAAAACAGTTCCACGGGAGCTAAAAAGGACGACGGATTTGAAGTTGCTGAGGTTGAGAACCAGAGGAGAGAGTAAAGGGTGGGCAGCGAGGGATTCGTCAGGAAAAACCCACAAGATGATCAATCCCAAAGCCAAACTGCAGGTCCCAGATAAAATCTAATGGGTGATCTAGATGTGCTCGAGTGACCAGGAAAAAAAAAAAAAAAATCCAATCCAGTTTTTTTTTCCTTTGGGGGGAGGGGAGGAGCAGTGGCCATCAGAGTTACAATCCATCTGAGCGGTGGGCCCTTCCCCAGGCTGTCAGTGGCGCCCATCCAGTCAAGGTGTGAACAGCATCTGGCTCCTTCATCGAAGGGCAGGCCCCAGGAGACTCCAGTCTTAGCTCTGCTGGTGTGTGCAAGCAAGCTGCATGTCTCTGTGCTTGCATGGATTTCCTTCCCCTCCAGGGAAGGCTAATACTCCAAACCCCTTGGGAAAAGTTCCAGCTCTGGCTTTTGTAAGGTATCCACGTTCCTTCTATGTAGCCCACTTGGTGCCAGGTTACACCAGCCACACACTCATCAGGTGGCCATGTCCCAGAGAGGCCCAGTGAGGCTTGAAAGGCATCTTCCTTGTTTCTTCAGTGTGTGTGAGTGCACGTGCTCCTCACACACACCCCCCTCAAGTTATCTGCTCTGGCTTTGCAGTTATGGGGCTTTGAACACTGTGCCATATTTGACACGGTACTTGTTAATGCTCACAAAGTGCAGGGTCTCTGTGTCACAGGTGGTGGTACAGGGCACCAGGCCCTCCAGCCCCTCACCCATGAGCCACTTGCTGGTCTCTGCTGCCATTTCCCGGGGCACATGCTCCTTGGTCCATTTATCTACCCAGGCCTGGAACCTCTGATGTAGCCGCTTGCTTACACGCTCATGGGACTGCAAAACAGAACAAGGAGGAAAAAAGCATGAAGTAAGATAATAGAAACCCCTTCAAATACAAAGCCTAATTTTCTCTTAAAGCAGCAAAGGAAAAGATGTGGGGTCAAGCCTTTGATACTACTGGTTAGTTAGGAGTTCTCTGTTTAAAGAAGAAAATTGAAAGAGACTAGACAGTAGAGCACGTAAAGAGTCAGAACTCATAAAGCCCCTGAAGAAATGCCAACATGGGGTCGAGCAGAACTAGTTCAGTACTTCTCATTTTTAGTATTCATTACTATCAACTAGGGAACCTAATAAAAATACAGATTTCCTCGTTTTCATCAATCTCCATTTTTTAAACTAGCAGCCCAGCTGCTTCTAATGTACCCCAAATGAGACACAATGAGTTGCAGCTATTAGGTCATTACGTCAGGTAGCGTAAGATGAAAGGCATGAAACCCAGTTTCCCTTCACGGTATTACGCAACGCTGCCCAGGAAATCTTCAGGGCAGGCTTACGCCCCTACCTACCCATCCAGTGAATACTTTTTGGTGCCCATGTGTGAGGCAGAGGAGGGGATACAAAGATGAATTAGGTGTTACCCCGCTCCCCAAATAATTCACATCAGACCTACAACCCACAGCATCCTGAGAAAAGTCCATTAACACCTCCCGCCTGAATGCTCTCGTAGTCCTTTCAAACTTAACCAGTTCAAAATACAGGGCTTGATGTGCCCCCAACCCTTCTTCCTAGCAGCAGATTACACCCCTAAACTGCCCATTTACTCAAGCAGAAACAAATAAAACCAAAAAAAGAAAAGAAAAAAAAAAAAAAAAAGACCAGGCATCATTCTTGACATTCCTTCTCTTACCTACTCACCTCCGATCATTAGTACCACATTAGTACGGGCAACTGTTATCTCCAAATTGTACCTTTGATCTAATTCTTACAATTCCCCACCGCCACCCTGGTAGCCCACCAGGTCACCGTCACATCTCACTTGGACAAGAGCAGTCAGTCTTTTGAGCAGTCTCTGCCCTTCCAATTTCATGCCCCAAATCATCCCCACTGGGATGGACAGCAGTCCAAGCCATCCTTGTCAACAACGTCCTGATGTATCGCAAACAAAATCCAAACCACAGTCTATAAGACTAGTAATGATATGTCTGCCTGCCCTTCAACTCCAAGTATGCCACCCGCCCTCCGGCTCGAGCCATGCTGATGCGTCTAGTTTCTCAAACATGCCCAGTTCTTTCCTCTCTTCTGGCACTGCTTTTGCTAGTTTCCTTTACCTAGAAAGCACCAACCCTCAATTCTTGATCAGGCTGGATCCTTGTCACTGTTCAGACCTCAAGCATCACATCCAAAGGACCCCTAAACAGGGCCTGCACACCAGCTACCCACGGTCACTTCAACTGGTTTCTTCCCCTGATGGTGCGTGCCACACTATCTACTTCATGGCTATAGCCCAGGGCCTGGCACAGTATTTGCTACGAAACCACCAGGAAGCTTGCACATCTGAGACAGCATATGCAAACAGAACTCATACAAGAATACCACTTGGAAAGCAAAAAAGTCGGGAGTAGCTTCACTGAGGTACCAGCTACTGGGGGTTCAACTGTGTCCCCTGTAAATCACTGTGCTGACGTCCTCACCCCAGTAACTCAGATCATGACCTAACTAAGAAATAAAGTTGTTGCAGACATAATTAGTAGGGTATGATCAGACTATGGCGGGGTGGACCTGGAGTCCAGGATGGCTGGCACCCTTTTAGAAGGGAAAGCTGGGTGCAGGCACACAGGAAGGACACTGCGTGAGGAAGAGGAAGGCGGAGACCTGCAAGCCAAGGCAAGCCAGAGTCTGCCAGCAAAACACCGGGTACCAGGAGAGGCACGGAGAAGAGGCTCCCTCACAGCCCTGTTCAAACCAACTCTGCAACAGTTTGATGTCTGACTTTTAGCCTCCATAATGTACATGACAATACATTTCCGTTGTTTAAGGCACACAGTCTATGGTCCTTTGTTCTGACATCTTTATTAGACTAATACACCTGCTTACTTAGCACTTCTCAAATCCAAGAGGTGGTTCTCATAAAGGGAGAGAAACCATCAGAAACCTGTGAGTTAGCTCCCTGCACGGAGCCTGCTTCTCCCTCTGCCTGTGTCTCTGTCTCTCAAGAGTAAATAAATAAAATCTTAAAAAAAAAAAATTAAAATGTTAAAAAAAAAAAAAATCTTAAAAAAAAAAAAAAAAAAGGAAAAGAAACCTGTGAGTTAGGCCTGGGACTGGCTGGGGAGGAAGAAGTGTGGAGAAGTTCTAGTAACTGGTTCTTACCTGATGAGCCCGGAGCAGCGCTGTTCTCCGATACATGTAGTCCTCTGACTTGATTACATACACCATCTTGTAGGAATTCAACTTGAATCTACACTCCAGTTTATCCAGGCTATCCACATTCTCCATGGTCTTCTTGCTATTTCCTTCCTTCCCTTCCTTTTCCTGCTGTTCTCGACCACGCTGACATTTCCGGATCCGTCTCAGGTTCCTACAAATCAGAGAAGTCCTGCAGGATCAGAGCTCATCTAGATGCAGATTCCTAAGAGTCCCCTCAAAGGGGTTTTCCTTATCATATGCCTTTAAAGCAGTTATCACAATTTTAGTTACATATAACTCTAATGGCTTCATTGTAAAAAGAAGTTTCAAATGCAGAGATACATTGGATAAAAAGCAGAAATCTTTAACCATCTCCTACCCCCGGGTCATGTGTGTTGGCAGAGGTAGCCACTGATTGTAGTTTTGATTTAAAACCTTCCTTCTAGGTCTCCACATACGTAATCATTCACCATAGTTCTGCTTTGGGATGTTTTTAAAAACAAAACAGGAATATACTATAAATATTATCCTATTATTCTCAACTTTTCACTTTAGTGTAAAGAGTCCTTTCATATCACCACACAAAGACTTGTCACATTCTCTTGATTTGCTACAGAGTAACATGCCTCAATTTAACCATTCCTTAACAGAAATCAACCGGAGATCCTCATCTGAACCACTGGACAAAGAAGATTATTTAAACGCCTATTTTTTCAATCCCTCCCACCCCCAGCCCCCCACGCAACAATAGTACATAACTCCCGATTTCTACATACAAAGTTAACAAGACAATTCACATCGATGGATGCCTTGGCAGGTATATAAGAGCTGAATTCTCTCTCCAGAAGCAAGCGGAGAAAGGCTGTCAGCTAGACAGTGATATTGTTTCTAATACTTTGCTATGAAAAACATTTCTTCAGTTTGTATCTTTGTATACTTTTCTGTAGGATGGCAGATCTTTGGCCCAAGGACCCCCAAGGGGTGTACCAAGACTCTCTTCAGGAGATCAAAACTATTCTTATTATAATACTAAAACATAATAATATTGAAACATATAAAAAACCTTTTTTCCTATGTTTACATTTACACTGGTAGTGCAAAAGTAATGGTGAATACAAATGTTGGTAGCACCAAACTCTCCTTAGAAATCTTTGTGGTCTTCTCTGGCCATTAAAAGAGGAAAGCTGGAGGCACCTGGGTGGCTCAGTTGGTTAAGATCATGATCCCAGGGTCCTGGGATCAAGCCTCCTATTGGGCTCCTTGTTCAATGAGAAGTATGCTTCTCTCTCTCCCTCTCCCCCTGCTCTCTCTAGTTTTCTCTCCCAAATAAATTAAAAAAGGCAAGCTGGTTTAAGAATGTCCATGATGGGGGAAACGCCTGGGTGGCTCAGCGGTTGAGCATATGCCTTTGGCTCTGGGAGCGATCCCAGGGTCTTGGGATCAAGGCCTGCAGCAGACTCCCTGTAGGGAGCCCACTTCTCCCTCTGCCTCTCATGAATGAATGAATGAATGAATGAATGAATGAATGAATAAATAAATAAGATCTTAAAAAAAAAAAAAACACAAAACACTGTCCATGATGGGTGCTGCTGTCAGTTAAGTGTTCAACTCTTGGTTTCAGCTCAGATCATGATCTCAGGGTTGGGAGATCGAGCCTTGTGACAGGCTCTGTGATCAGCAGAGTCTAAGTTTCTCTCTCCCTCTCTTTCACCACCCCTGCTGCTCGCTCTCTCTCAAATACATCTTAAAAAAAAAAAAAAAAAGTCCTTGATGAAAAAGTAACGTATCTTGTCAAATCCCAGTCCCTTAGTTCATGTCTTTTTAATATATTGTGTAGTAAAATGGGAACTATACATACAGCTCCCTAGTGTGTCAAAGCACAAAGGGATTCTCAAAGGAAAGCACTCGAGCACTGCCTGAGCGGCAAATGGATCACTATTTTTACCTGAAAGAACAATGGACTATAGCCATCCTGGAGCATGTGTTGGCAGCTACTTTCTCAAAAAATGAACGATAGTGGGCAGCCTGGGTGGCTCAGCGGTTGAGCGCTGCCTTCGGCCCAGGGCGTGATCCTGGAGTCCCAGGATCAAATCCTGCATCCGGCTTCCTGCAGGGAGCCTGCTTCTCCCTCTGCCTATGTCTCTGCCTCTCTGTCTCTCTCATGAATAAAAAAATAAAATCTTAAAAAAAAAAATAAAACAAACCAAACAATAAAAGGGTGTTTTTGGTGCTCCCCCTGCTTGTGCTCTGTCAAATAAGTAAGTAAGTAAGTAAGTAAATAAATAAATAAATAAATAAATAAAATCTTTATTTAAAAAAATGGATATGAAGGGGAGAAGCAGTCACTCCGATGAGCAGGGAGCCTGATGTGGGGCTCAATCCCAGGATCTTCGGATCATGACCTGAGCCAAAGGCAGGCTTAAACGACTAAGCCACCCACACACCCCAAACCTTTAAGAAACTACCACTTGGAAGATTTTTGATGTCATGTCAAAGAATAGCCATGATTATCTGAAAGCATATGAAAATTCTTTTTCTAGCTATGTATTTAAGTAAGGCCACATTTTCTTCACATATTTCAATCAAACAACACAGTGGAATAGACTGAATATAGAAGCCGATATGAGAATCCAGCTATTTTCTATTAAATCAGGAAACAGATCTGCAAAAATACAAAGCAATGTCACTCTTTCCACTAATGTTTTATAATACCTTTTCATTAAAGTGTTACTTATATTATATGGGTTTAGTGTTTTTCAAGTAAACATTTTAAATATTTCTCAGCTCCAATCTCTAATATGGTAATATAACTAGATAAAGGGGTGCCAGGGTAGCTTAGGTGGTTGGGTGTCAGACTCCTGGTTTTGGCTCAGGTCATGATCTCAGGGTCATGGGATTCATGTTCAGCAGGGAGTCTGCTTAAGATTCTCTTCCTCAGGACGGCTGGGGGCTAAGTGGTTGAGCATCTGCCTTCAGGTCAGGGCATGATCCTGGAGTCTGTCCCAGGATTAAGTCCCGCATCGGGTCCCTACATGGAGCCTGCTTCTCTCTCTGCCTACGTCTCTGCCCCCCTCCTCTCTGTGTCTCTCTTGAATAAATAAAATCTTAAAAAAAAAAAAAAATTCTCTTTCTCTTCCCCCTCCCCTGCCTACGCATGCAATCCCTCTTGCCCTGTAAAATAAATCTTTAAAAAGCTGTATTACCTGATATAATCCACATAAACAAAAGCTTTTTGGACTATTCAGTCTCTAAGAATATAAGGGATCTCAAGGTCAAAAAGACCTGAGAACCTCAGCTATAACAGCTGTAAGGCAAATTATTAGAAACCAAAGTTGTAGGGTAAAAGTCCCATACCTTTTAACTGCCCTGGCCCCAGAATGATTCTATCAATTTATATATATATTTCCCGGAGAATATCAAAGTGACTTCCTAGCCCGCACCCTCTACAACACAGGTTATAAATCTTTTAAAAACTTGGCCAACCTGGTGAGAAACACATAATATGTTTATCATACAATTCCATAAGGCCGCAGACTAAGTATGTTTTGTTGAAGAGAGGCTTGGCATGGAACAGCTGCTCAAAGCCTGCTGAATGAATCAAAGAATGAAGAGACCCTTCTGTTCACACCCCTTTCCATGTTCTGATTAGGGCTCAATCTAGTAATAACACAGATCTTCCTTGACTCTGGGGTTACATCTTGATAAGAAGTTGAAAATACTGTAAGTCAAAAATGCATTTGATAAACCTAACCTACTGAAGGAACATCACAGCTTAGCCCAGCCCACTTTAAAGTGCTCAGAACACTTACTTTAGCCTACAATTGGGCAAGATGATCTAACACAAAGCCTATTTTATGATCAAGTGTTGCAGATCTCATGTAATGTTGACTACTGTATGGAAAATGGAAACAAAGTGGTTGTGTGGATACAGAACTGTTATAAGTGTATCAGTTCTGGACCCCCAATCATGAGGCTGACTGGGAGTTGCAGCTCCTGCCCAGCATCCATCACAAGAGGATCCTAGCACAAATCACTAGCCTACAAAAAGACCCAATTCAAAATTCGAAGTGTGATTTCTAGTGAGTGTGTATTTTTGCATCAAAGTCCAAAAATCATTTAAGTCAAACTACTGTAAGTGTGGGACCATCCATATTGGTGTAATACTTTCCCGGAAAGGTAAGACATGAGATTTCAATTCCAAGCTTTTGGGAAGGAAGGAAGCCACCTTACTAGAGCAAAACCTCTTTTTTCTACTTTTGAAACTCCTTTTTCATCCTCAGATAAAGGACCAACAATAGGCTTTGCCCATAAATAGGAAGGAAAGTTTTAAAATTCTGTGAAGTGAACATAGCAAACCTAAGACTGTTATCTTTTGTGGGTTTTTTCCTATTATCTTCAAAAGAGAGCTATATTTTGTTTTTAAAAAGTTAATTCTAATATAGTTAACGTACAGTATTGTAGTAGTTACAGATATACAATATAGTGATCAACACTTTCATCGTGACAAGTGCTTTCTTTAATCCCCATCACCTATCCCACCCAACCCCCTACTCCCCTCCCCTTTGGTGACCATCAGTTTGTTCTCTATTGTTTTTGTTTATTTATTAATTATACACAGAGAGAGAGAGAGAGAGAGAGAGAGAGAGGCAGAGACACAGGAGGAGGGAGAAGCAGGCTCCATGCCGGGAGCCAAATGCGGGAATTGATCCCGGGACTCCAGGATCACGCCCTGGACCAAAGGCAGGCGCTAAACCACTGAGCCACCCAGGGATCCCCTGTTCTCTATTTAAATGAGTGTTTCTTGGTTTGTGTCTTCTTTTCCCCTTTGCTGGTTTCTTAAATTCCACATATAAGTGAAATCATGGTATTTATCTTTCTCTTATTTCACTTAGCATAATACTCTAGCTCCACCCATATTGTTGCAAACGGCAAGATTTCATTCTTTCTTATGGCTGAATAATACTCCATTTTTTCTATCTCCATCTCACACATCTTCCTTATCCAGTCATCTATCAATAGCACTTAGGCTGCTTCCATATCTTGGCTGTTGCAGATAATGCCACTATAAACATAGGAGTGCATGTATCCCTCTGACCTACTGTTTTTGTATTCTTTGGGTAAATACCCAGTAGTATGATCACAGGGTAGCTCTATTTTTTAACTTTTAGAGGAACCTCCATACTGTTTTACTGTTTTCCACAGTAGCTACACCAATTTGCATTCCCACCAACAGTGCAAGAGGGTTCTTTTTTCTCCACATCCTTGCAGCATGAGGTGTGTGTTTCTGTTGTTAGCCATTCTGACAGGTGTAAGGCAATATCTCATTACAGTGTTGATTTGCATTTCCCTGAGGATTAGTGATGTTGAGCATCTTTTCATACTTCATTTGGCCATCTGTAGGTCTTCCTTGAAGCAATGTCTGTTCATGTCTTCTCCCCGCCCCTCCCTTTTTTTTAAAGATTTGAGAGAGAGAGAGAGTGTACATTCATGCATGAAAGGGGTGGGAGGGAGGGAGAAGGAGAGAGAGAGACAAATCTCAAGCTGATTCCCCACTAAGAGTGGAGCCAGATGCAGGGCTTGATTTCATGACCTGAGCCGAAATCAAGAGTTGGATGCTTTACTGACTGAGCCACCCAGGCACCCCTGCCATTTTTAACTGGATTATTTGTTTTAGAGGGTATTGAGTTGTGTAAGTTCTCTATGTATTTTGGATACTAACCCTTTATCAGATATGTCATTTGCAAATCTCCCATTCCGTAGGATGCTTTTTAGTTTTGTTGATTATTTCCTTCACTGTGCAGAGCTTTTTATTTTGATGAAGTCCCAATAGTTTACTTTTCTTTTGTTTCCCTTGCCTTGGGAGACTGATCTAGAAAAATGTTGCTACAGCTGATGTCAAAGAAATTACTACCTGTGTTCTCTTCTAGGATTTTTATAGTTTCAGGTCTCACATGTAGGTCTTTAAAATCCATTTTAAATTTATTTTTGTATATGGTGTAAGAGAGTGGTCCAGTTTCATTCTTTTGCGTGTAGCTGACTAGTTTTCCCAGCACCATTTGTTGAAAAGACTGTATATTCTCTTCCTGCTTTGTCAAAGATTGACCACATAAATCGTGGGTTTATTGCTAGATTTTCCATTCTGTTCTACTGATCTATGTGCCAATTTTTGTGCCAGTACCATACAGTTTTGATTACTACGGCTTTGTAATACACTTTGAAGTCTAGAGTCATGATACCTCCAGCTTTGCTTTCCTTTTTCAAAACCGTTTGGCTATTCAGGGTCTTTTGTGGTTCCATACAGATTTTAGGATTATTTGTTCTAGGTCTATGAAAAATGCTGGAGGTATTTTGATAAGGATTGCATTAAATGCATAGATTGCATTGGTAGTATAGACATTACAATATTTCTTCTTCCAATCCATGAGCATGGAATGTCTTTCCACTTCTTTGTGTCTTCTTCAACTTTTGTCATCAATGTTTTATAGTTTTCAGAGTACGAGTCTTTCACCTCTTTGGTTACATTTATTCTTAGTTATCTTACTATTTTTGATAAGATTGCTATCTTTTGAAAAGTCTGCTTTAAAGATTGTTGCTTGGCTGGGTTCTGGAATCCTGGATTTTGGGAGAGGTGCCACCATTCCCTAAGCAATAAAAGTGGGTCACTGTATCTAAACTATTCACATAAATATATGGTTTAATCTGAAAATTTGCTTTCTGGGAGTCTAGAATTTTGTATGTGCTAGGGAGAGAGTGCCTACATGACTATCACCCAATAAAAAACCCTGGCACTGAATCTCCTAATGAGCTAATGTCCTAATGTCTCCTAATGTCTTCCCTGGTAGACAGTATTTTATTTTATTTTAAAGATTTTATTTATTTATTCATGACAGACAGACAGAGGGAGGAGAAGCAGGCTCCATGCAAAGAACCTGATGTGGGACTCAATCCTGGGACTCCAGGATCATGCCCTGAGCCAAAGGCAGATGCTCAACCACTGAGCCACCCAGGCATCCCTGGTAGATAGCATTTTAACATATTGTCATAATTTGTTGCTGGGAGGAATTAAGAGCATCCCATGTGGCTGCAATGGGAGAGGACTCTTGGAAGCTTACATCTGGCTTCCTCTTTGTCACAGACGCCTTTTCCCCCTGTTGATTTAGCTCTGTATTCTTTCACTGTAATAAATCATCACTGTGAGTATGACTACATGCTGAGTCCTGTGAGTCTCTTCCTAGTGAATCATCAAAGTTTGGAGACTGACACACACTCCTAACCAATATAGGAAAGTTACTGCTAATTCTCAAAACTCTGGATTCTCCGATGCTTTGGCACATGATCCAAGGTAAGCGCATGGTATAACAGCCACAGAAACCCTGAATTAGTGTCCTCAGTGACCTTGCTATTCAGCAGACAGAAGAGCCAACTGAGTAAGCAAAAACCAAGGATCTGAAAGTCATTTAACTTTCTGTTCCTCAACGCTGTGCAAGTATATACTGCCAATATGTGACTCAGTTCACTCACCTTGGGAGAAACACTGGTTTCCGTGCCAGATGCTCACGAAGCTCAGGAGAGGTAGTATCAGAATTCATGTATCGCTCCACATAGTCTGACCAACGCTAGGATTATAAACACAAAATGGGAATGAAGAGAGTGAACAGAAACTGGACTCCATCCTCCTTAGGAAGTCTAGCAAGCTCTAGGACTAAAATGTCAGAAACCTTTATATTTTAACATCAAAAATATCTTTCCATAATAACATGCTGTTACCTGGTACTGACCCACAGCTTTAAAATCCTGTTAGGTCACAAAACTCAAAGTTTGTCTGAGATACTTAAAAGTTACCAAAAGTCAGAAAGGGGTAGAGACTGGCTCACTGACAAGTTTTATTTCCCCACAGAGGGTTTTGTTAAAGAATAAACAATGGCAAATGTCTGAAAATCAGTATCTTTCACATTAAAATCTGGATTTCTGGCATCTCAAAAATATTTTTCAAAGAGTTGGCAACTAGGAGTCAATATTCCCACAGAACAACAATCTCCCTTCCATATCCCCTCAATATCCCACACATGGCTTGCATCTCTCATTAACATTGATATCAGGCAGATGATACCTCTTTTGTTGTTTCTTATACTTTAGAAGAAAAATAGAAAGGCTGCCAACCATGAGATGGCTTTCCTGATGGCTAAATAAGACTGCCATGAACCCTAAATATATACCACCAGGCAGCCCTTCCCTTCCGTTGAACACATGGCTGGAATGGCCTGCACTTTAAACATCAGGTTCTGACTCTTAACATGCCTGAGGCTGTCTTGGCCTTCTAGAAGACCATCAACTAGGCAGTCTCAGGATATGACAGCTCTCTAAGCACACAGTTTCTGCAATATACTTGTCCATACCTCTGCTTCTACAGGGTCATCTGAGTTTTCCTCTTCTGTATCCAAGAGCTCAATGGTCAGCTGAACCTGGCCCTGGCTCTGAATAAACATAAGCTGCAAATAAGGAAGCAGAGTGTAAACAAAAGACCATTTCCAAAGCTATAAACTAGCTGCTCAAGGGTTGGGAGGTAGGGAGGCAATAAAGTTATAAAACTTCACTTTAACTGAAGAGATGAGGCAGGTACTCCAAAGTTTAGGAGGCAGGTTATAAAAAGGCAAAGTCCAATCTTGCTAGCAGCACAATGAAAGGTTAGAGCAAAAAGCACCATTTTATGCTTCATACCCCTTGCATTAGCTGAAGCAATAATCAATTTAAGAGTGTTTTAAACTTATTTTGTTCATTGGAAAGAAATATGGCATAAAGCCAGAACCATAAAATGTCAATGCCATTTCACCCAATAATTCCATTTCTGGAACTTTTTTTTTTTTTTTTAGATTTATTTATTTATTCATGAGAGACAGAGAGAGAGGCAGAGACACAGGCAGAGGGAGAAGCAGGCTCCATGCAGGGAGACCGATGTGGGACTCGATCGCGGGACTCCAGGATCACACCCTGGGCCGAAGGCAGGCACCAAACCGCTGAGCCACCCAGGGATCTCCCCATTTCTTGAACTTAATACAAAAACGTTAACAAGCCAATAGCATGAAAGAAAAGAGAAGGGAAGAAAAGGAAAGAAGGAAAGAAAGAAAGAAAGAAAAGGAAACTTCTTATACCAAAGTGAAGTAGAAAACATCAAACCCACCCAAGAGCAGCAATCAATTCTACTGCTATGAAGACTACCATGCAAGGCAGTGCCTGGCTCACTTGGTAGACCATGTGTCTCTTGATATCCTGATTGTATGTTTGAGCCCCATGTTAGGTGTAGAGATTACTTAAAAATAAAATCTTAAAATAAAATAATAAAGTAATAAAATAAAATAATGAAATAAAATACCCAAGGCATCACATCCACTATGGTGTAAGGAACATAAAGCATCAATATATTAACAAGTGATCTGCTGTAATAGTATCAATCATATTTGAAGTTCTTATAATTCTGAGTTCTAACATTATTTGTATGATTTATATGATAAAAAATTCATATGTGAAAGCAACACACTGATTAAAGGCAAAAACAAGTCATGCTTTGCACAAAAGAACTATTAAATGGTGGTGGCACGTGAGACCTCTGTCAGAATCCCAAGATTCTCAATGCCCTTATCCTAACAGCTTACTGCAGACAAGATCACTGTCCTGATCACATGCAGAAGATCAGAAGGAAGCTTGAGAATCAAGTATTTCAACCTGCTTCATTTTACACAGGGAAAAATCTAAAATTCAGAGTTCTCACTTTTTTTTTTTTTTTTAATTTTTATTTATTTATGATAGTCACAGAGAGAGAGAGAGAGGCAGAGACACAGGCAGAGGGAGAAGCAGGCTCCATGCACCGGGAGCCCGACGTGGGATTCGATCCCGGGTCTCCAGAATTGCGCCCTGGGCCAAAGGCAGGCGCCAAACCGCTGCGCCACCCAGGGATCCCGAGTTCTCACTTTTCAAGGCCACATGGTCAATATGTTAACCGGACTAGAAGCCAGTTCTTCCAGAGAAGCTTTAAAAATTCCTACATGCTAGTAAAATTTAAAACATGAAAAGAACATAATACATGCAACATAAGTACAGTTACTTCCAAAACAGATTTGAAAATAACTGTCTCAGGGCACCTGGGTGGCTCTGGGGCTGAACGTCTTTGGCTGTATTTGGCTTAGGGCATGATCCCAGAGTCCTGGGATCAAGTCCCACATCGGGCTCCCCATAGGGAGCCTGCTTGTGTCTCTGCTTCTGGGTGTCTCAGGAAGGAAGGAAGGAAGGAAGGAAGGAAGGAAGGAAGGAAGGAAGGAAGGCAGGCAGGCAGAGAGAGAGAAAGAGAAAGAGAAAGAGAAAGAGAAAGAGAAAGAGAAAGAGAAAGAGAAAGAGAAAGAGAAAGAGAAAGAAAAAAGAGAAAAGAGAAAAGAAAAGAAACAAAACTGTCCCTAAACATTTGCTCCCTACCCGATCTAGGATGACCTAGTGTCAAGATTTATCCTATTGCTTAAGGAAATCAATTTTTAAAGTGATACTGAGAAGATAGTCTCCTCTCTACTTAAAATGCAACTTAATTTCACCTCCAAAAGGCTCCTCCACCTGTCACCTGGCTTGTTAGGCCCTTTAACATGTGTTTACCCTGGCTCTCCCAATTCTGCAAGCAGAAGTCTTGACTAGTTTCATTACTTGACTGCACACAACCATCACCCAAATGGTAACTGCCACCAGTTGTGAACACACCTCCGATTCTTCATACTCCTCTTTACTCAGTGCTACCAAACTGATCTTCCTGAAAGTTCAAATCCAGTGGGATGGGCAGCCCAGGTGGCTCAGTAGTTTAGCACCACCTTTGGCCCAGGACGTGATCCTGGAGACCTGGGATGGAGTCCCATGTCCGGCTCCCTGCATGGAGCCTGCTTCTCCCTCTGCCTGTGTCTCTGTCTCTCTCTCTCTCTCTGCCTCTCATGAATAAATAAAATCTTAAAAAAAAAAAGGAATATAAACAGGTATTATTTATATTAAAACTAAGGTGACTACCAAGGTACATTCTAGAGACATGGACAGTACACTATGGGAATAAACAATTGCTTCTCAGTGAGTTGAGAATGATTTCACATCACTCAAGTGACACTCAGGTGGTCACTGAAGAATAGAGGGGAAGTCCAATAAATTTCAGAGAAACCACACCAGAGAAAGCCCTATTTTTAGAAGTATACAAAAAGAGCTATACACCCCTCCCAAACACAGGGTGAAGGATATGAATAAGCAATATACAGAAAAGGAAACAGAAATGGTCAATGGTATAGAATGGAGAAATATGAATTAGAATAACGTGCCACCCAAAGGGTCAAAATACAAAAGTTTGATAACACCGGTGTTGACTAAGGATGGGGAAATAAATGCTCTTACGAAAGTGCATCCTAGGGGAGCGAAGGGGGCTTGCTCAGTTGAGCATCAGGCTCTGGATTTCACTCAGATCATGATCTCAGGGTCAGGAGATAGAGCCCTGCATCAAGAGAATTTCTCTCTCCCTCTGCTCTTGCCCCTGCTTGCATACTCTCTCTCAAAACAAAAACAAGTACATAAAATCTTTAAAAAAAGAAAAGTGCACACTAGTGTACATAGCCTGTGGCTGTAGAGAGTGAAACAGCGGTCTCCATTAAAATGTAACATTCAAGGGGACCCCCGGTGGCTCAGTGGTTTAGCACCTGCGTTCGGCCCAGGGCGTGATCCTGGAGTCCTGGGATCGAGTCCCACACATGGAGCCTGCTTCTCCCTCTCCCTCTGCCTCTCTGTCTCTTATGAATAAGTAAATTAAAAAAAAATTTTTTTTAATGTAACATTCAGGGGCACTTGGCTAGTTCAGTTGGCGGAGAAGCATGTGACTTGTGATCTCAAGGTTATGAGTTCAAGCCCCACGTTGGGTATGGAACTTAAAACAAAGATTAAAAGAATATATGTCTATATATTTATTTATTTAAAATTTAATATACACACATCCTTTCACCCTGTGATTTCATTTGTCTCTACCTCAAATACTACCAACACATGTACACTAGGATATAAGCACTAGGATGCAGCACTACTTGAGAAAGTAAATGATGGGAATTGTTTAAATGTTCACCCTGAAGGGAATGATCTTTATTTGGGGGGGGGGGGGGGGGGGGGGGCAAATGGCGGGAGGGACGGAGGAAGAGAGAGAATCTCAAGCAGATGTGGTATCTGACTTGGGGCTCAATCTCACAAGCCCAAGATCATGTCCTGAGCCAAAAACAAGCAAGACTCAAATGCCTAATTGAAAAAAAAAAAAAAAAAAAAAAAAAATCGCCTAATTGAGCCACTGGGATGTCCTTATAAAGATTTTTTTTTTTAAACTATGGTATATTTTTAAACTATGGTACATTTTTAACTCTTAAGTATGACAAAGCAGTTGAAAAAAAGGGCTGGACCTATATAAAGCAAAACAGAAATTCTAAGCCATACTAAGTGAAAAAAGCATGATATAGAATCTGCAGCCTAATATTTATTTCCACGTATACACATGTATGTATGTAAAGGCAACAGAAGAAGGTCTGAATGGATACACATATGGGACCGCCTGGGTGGCTGAGTGGTTGAGTGTGTCTGCCTTCAGCCCAGGGTGTGATCCTGGGGTCCCAGGATCGAGTCCCACATCGGGTTCCCTGCATGGAGCCTGCTTCTCTCTCTGCCTGTGCCTGTGCCTCTCTCTTTCTCTGTGTCTCTCATGAATAAATAAAATCTTAAAAAAAAAGAATGTATACACAGTTAAACATAACTGAGTTTTTTAAAAGCTGTATACAAAGGACGCCTGGGTGGCTCAGTAGTTGAGCATCTGCCTTTGGCTCACGTCATGATCCTAGGTCCTGGGATTGAGTCCTGCATCGGGCTCCCTATTGGGAGCTTGCTTCTCCCTCTGCCTGTGTCTCTGCATCTGTGTCTCTCATGAATAAATAAAATCTTAAATAAATTAATTAAATAAAAAGCAGTATAGGATGTACACAGAAACAAAATGAAGAGGAGGCTGGGGCTCAGGGGTGGGCAGGAGTTCTGAAGGGCTACTTATGCTTAGCTTAATGTTAATAGTATCGAATTTTGTTTTCCATGTGAACATTTTAAAGGATCACTGATGTGACGTAATTTTTCTGGTTACTAAGACTTTGTACATGCTATTCCCTGTGCCAGTCTAAAAACTATTCTTTTTTTTTTTTTAAGATTTTATTTATTTATTCATGAGACAGAGAGAAAGAGAGGCAGAGACACAAGCAGAGGGAGAAGCAGGCTCCACGCAGGGAGCCTGACGTGGGACTCGATTCCGGGTCTCCGGGATCATGCCCTGAGCTGAACGCAGACGCTCAACCACTGAGACACCCAGGCGTCCCCTGAAAACTACTCTTATCCATAGGGTGAGTCTACCCATTCCTTCATCAGCCTTCACCACACAATGTAATGCATTGTTAAGTCATTGTGGGTGGGGATGGTAATTCTGCTCACCACCAAACAACACTTCTAACTTCTAACAAACACTTTCAGAACCCCGAAGAAAAAACACAACAAAAACCTGATAAGCTTAGGAAATGTCTTCTGTACTGCAAACAGTGTAAGTGATGGATTAGAAACTAAAGAAATAGGGGATCCCTGGGTGGCTCAGCAGTTTGGTGCCTGCCTTCAGCCCAGGGTGTGATCCTGGAGACCTGGGATCAAGTCCCGCGTCGGGCTCCTTGCATGGAGCCTGCTTCTCCCTCTGCCTGTGTCTCTGCTGCCCCACCCCACTGTGTCTCTCATGAATAAATAAATAACATCTTAAAAAAAAAAAAAAAAAGAAACTAAAGAAATAGCTAAAAGCTGAAGCAGGCAACTAAGTAGACGATTTGGGGTCAGATAATTTAAGTATATGTGAAATATCCAGTAAGGATATATTAGTTCTCTCTGTTTGGCCAACTACAAACCTTATTCTGGGCCACTGGAACCCATCCTTATGTAAATACATACCAGTTTTGTTCAATCACATATATTCATTACACAGCTGTAATCATAGTACCCATAGTTTTGTATCCTTTTATTTGCTTCAGTATTTTTATAATTTATACTTAACTCTTAAGGGCTGCAAAATATGCTACCTGGTATTCACACAATAGGCTTCTATTAACCATTCCCACAGCCGGTCGGACATCTAGGTTGTTCCCAACTATTTGTTTTTAGTAACTAGCAATGACAGCAAAGTAACAGTGAAAAATGGAAACAACCTAAATGCCCAACAAGGCAGTAAGGCAGTCCTAATTTTCTATAAAATATCAAATAGTCATGAAGAGATGAAAATCCAGGTATTGTTAATTGAGCAAAATAACTTAGACCATTTTGCTCAGTATACCCTCTTTCAAATCCTATAAAAACACAGAAAAGCCTAAAAATGTCATCAGTAATTATTTCTGGGAAGCACTATGGGTGATATTTTTTTTTCTCCATTTTCTCTTTCTTACAATGATCATGGATTACATGTATTAGCATTTTTATTTATTTAAGTATTTTTTTTTAAGTAATCTCCACCTCCAGTGTGGGGCTCAAACTCATGACCCCGACATCAAGGGTTACATGCTCTTCTGAATGAGCCAGCCAGGTGCCCCTCTGTATTAACATTTTTAAACCAAGCATTATAATATTCACAAAGCATTATACTATAACAAAATATTCAAAGAGAAAAAGGCAGAATACAAAATTATAAAAGGCAAGAAAGTAACAGGCTTCCCATGGAGACTTCCACTTTTCCATGTTTTTCATTCCCTCCAGTGAGCTCACATGAACTCTAAGGAATTCCAGGAGCAGAATCACTGGATCAAAGTATGCTGGTACGGCTTTGATTTCTCATGGAGATAGTTCCAACAACTTATACTGTCACCAGTATGGTCCTTGTCTACACGAGTAACTCTCACCTTAAAGCAATTCTCATCTGACATGAGTTGCTCAGCCTTCCGCTGATATGTTGATTCCAGGAGACTCCTGGAAGTCTGCGTGTTCAGCTGGCCTCCGGTGGCCCCATTATTGTTTTCCGCCAGATAAAGGTCAGTCACCTGCACACAGATCTCATCACTCACGATGTGCTGCAGCTGGAATCAAGCAAAGGTAAATCATCAGTGAACCAAGAAAATACTTCTCCCTGTCAGACACTCACCCTTCCTTTGATAGTTTCGGTTATTCAGCTCAAACAGTTTTTCGGTGGGTTATTTTAGAAAATGAAATCACACAAAACCAGTATTTTATATTCTTGGAGAGTAACTAAGCCTAAATCTTCAACAGTATCACTGGTCCATGAGTAGAGCTTTCCTATCTGTTTAAAAGCAAAACCACAGGCAGCTCATGTTAGTGTGCTGATTAAAGTTCTAAGGAACTGTAAAAAAAATTTTTTTACGTGAAAGAAAATTCTCATAGCTTCCTGTTTTTACGGTGCTTTTTTTTTTTTTTTTTTTTGCCATTTACAGCTTGCTTTTATACACATTCTCATTTGATCTACACAACTACCCTGGGAAGAGTGCCCTGTTACACAGAAGACAAATTTCCATTTTGGATGAGAACACTCACTGTGTGCCAAGGTGAGGGCAGGGCCCCTGGAGAACCATGAAAGATAAGATTCGTGTCTATCTATATTCCCAACCCAAGTACAAAATCTGAAACTCACAAGGTATTTAAGAATTGGATGTTAAATCACTTACCCAGGGGTTCTCAGCTGAAGGAACAGAGTTAGGACTAATATTCATGCTTCCTGACCCCTAGGCCAGTACTCTTTTTAATATATTGCTTATTTTTCTGCATCTGATAAAAATATCATACTTAAATTGTAAATGTTAATTGACTCACCTTCAACACAAGCCAGTCACGACTGACTGTTGTTAATTATTGCGACTATGTTCTTAACTATCTGATGACTAGAAAGTTGAACCTTTTAGAGTTTCCATTCTCATAGGTCACGACTATATTTCTATTACGGAATAAAAATTCCTTCAAATGAAACTTTACTCATAAAAATGCCAGAGAATGTAAAAAATATATACAAGAAGAAAGCAAAATGTTAACTGCAATATCAATGTCTATTTTACTTTAAAATTCTCAAAAACCACTAAGCCATTCTATTTTTAGGAAGATACATCCTTTTTGAAGTGCTAGTAACTATGACAACTACTTATTTTTAACATTTAAAAAAGTCTTAAATGACAAGTATGTGTATTTGTAGATAAATGGACACAGTACAAGGTCAGAAGGGTGACTGATCTGACAGTGGTAGAAAAGGCCAGCAACTGGAGATGTTAAATTACAATTAGTCCAGACAATGGGTTCTAATGCATCCATTAAAATAATGCCTATGATAACATACGCCTGGTAACATAGGAAAAAGCTTAAGATATAGTGTTTAAGGGGAGGGGTTGGGGGGGGGAAGCAGTGTAAAAAAAGTGTATCTAAAGTATGGTCCCTACCATGTAGACACTTCTGCTTAAGACCTTCTTGCTGAGGTGGACCATGCCACTGACTCCCCATCCACCCCTCTTAGATATGTGGCCCCTCCTAGAGTCTTTGAAAAGGGCAGCCCTATCAGAGACAACTGGACAGCGCATGCTCCCAAGCAAGGCTGCTCAGATTTTCCCTCCTGCTGTTTTGAAATGACATAATGAATGTGTTTAGTAGACTTTTTACAGAGGAGCATCTAGATGGAAAGGTCAAACAATGCTGAGGCCACTGGCACTGCCATGGCAAGCCAAAGCCCCAGGGGGCTAGAGAAGCCTTGGGTATGTAGCCAAACTTCCATCTACAGAGAGAAGAATGAGAATGAAGCAGATTTCCAGAAAGAGGGCATGCGAGAGAGGAAAAAAAACCTTCCCAGTCTAATCCCTACATTATCCATTTTCTGAGTTCTATACTGGACATCTGTGAGACTGCCTGTTAAGACAAATCCCTATTAAACTACAGTTGATCCTTGAACAACGTGAGGATTAAGGGCACTAAACCTCCATATAGTCAAAAATCTGCATATAACTTTTGACTCCCTAAAAACCTAACTATAATAGCCTACTAGTGACCATAAGCCTTACTGATAACATAAACACTCAGTGAACGAATATTAAGTATGTTACATGTATTATAAATCATATTTTTATAATAAAGCTAGAAAGTACTATTAATAAGGAAAATATATTTCCAGTGCTGTGCTATATCTGAAAAGAATCCACATGTAAGTGGACCAGCACAATTCAAAGCCCTGTTGTTCAACCATCAACTGTACTCTGGAAAAGGTAAATGTATGGCTTGACCTTGAAAATATATGTTCTACCTCCAGTCAGCAATGAACTCTGGGAGAATATCAATCAAGATGAGAATGAGAGAAGATATGCCTCTAATCGAGGAGTTAAGATGCAAAGCATGAACATATGTTCTAAAAACACTGGGTGGCAGGGATGCCTAGGTGGCTGTCAGTTAAGTGTCTAACTCTTGATTTTGGCTCAGAATGTGATCGCATGATTGTGGGATCAATCCCTGACTCGGGCTCCATGCTGTGTGGAGTCTGCTTAAGATTCTCTCTCCCTCTGCCCTTCGTGTGTGTGTCTCAAATAAATAAATAAAATCTTAAAAAAAAAAAAAAAAGACACTGTATTTCGGTTTCTGAACAAAACCTGTTTTTTAAAAAAAGATTAGATATTATGTATTACTCAAAATCATAACCAGGAGCTTCTAATAAATGGATTAATTGAAATAAATAAATGGATTAATTGTATCTTATGTTTATAAACCTGTATTTGGTTTTTGAAAAAGTTAATTTTACTGGATTTTTACAGCTGCTATGCTGGCAGTAGGAAAGACTATTTCTAGCTGCAGCAGCTAGAAAAAAGCACATGATAACTGGAATCTTTATTTTATATGTATTTAGGGGGTGTTAATAGGGATCAGTCTCTCAAAATGATGACCTTAGCTGCTTGTACCCATACAATGATTTCAACTGGGAAGGCCTCTTAACTTCGACTTTCAGGAAAAAAACTGAACACCTGACAACCTTCATGAAGATGTCAAGATTCAGTTATATGAAGTGTTCTTCCTGGACTGAGTAGATCCTGTGCAAGGGCACAGAGCCAGGAGTCCTTCCAAACTCAAGGCAAAAGCCTGGGTACTTTGCAAAGAATTCCATATTTTACTCCAAGAAAACACTGAGCAACAAGTTTTTTCCCCCACAGTGGCAATGAGGACTCTCAAAGTTTTCTTCGTCCGGGGGCTCAGTTGGTTAAATGTCTACCTTTGGCGCAGGTCATAATCCCGGGTTCCTGGGATTGAGCCCTGCCTCGGTCTCCCTGCTCAGCAGGCAGTCTGCTTCTCTTTCTGCCTCTGCCCCTCCCCCCGCTCATGCTCTCTGTCAGATAAATAAAATCTTAAAAAAATAAAATTTTCTTTGTCAAGTTTTCACACTCTAAAGTGACACAACAATAATACATTATGATCCTTTCTGAAATTCAGAACTCAAGGCAAAAAGAGTGGAAACCTGACTATGTATTTGCTGTTAAAATGATCATTGCCTTAAAGAACATATTTACAAACTCACAGGGTGGCTACAGGCACAAACCACAAAATCAACCACAAATCTAAGTCCAGCGAAACCTCAGATAAAGAGGTAGACACAGTACTATAAAAGATGTATGAAACCCTTCCTGCAAAAAAGAACTTCAAATATTAAATGAGGAAAGCACACAGAATTACCAACACCTACAGAAGTGGAAGCGTTACCGGGGAGAGTTCCCCGCTGGGAGATAAGGTTAGGGGCTGGGCCAGCACCAATGCTCGCTCTACGGGTAGGCAGCAGGGACGAGGTGACGCCTTGGGTCGGCGGTGGGCTCATGCAACTGTGAGGGCCTCCCGAGCAGAGCAAAGGAGTCAATTTAGCGGCTGAAGTACTCCCACTCTGTTAACAGGACAGATCCGACATCACGTTGACCTCCCCCTTGCCTCGAGAGTCGGATGTCCATAAACACCATTGTGTGAGCAAACTGCCCTTTTTCCTCCAACAGAAATCTGGCCTTTTCTCTTTCCTTCATCCATTTTGAGGAAAGTACTTCTTCCCTCACCAAACCCAGCCTCCACTGTGCCCTCACCTGTCTGACAATGCTCTGGATTAGTTTGTCCATGGTGAAGGCAATGTAGGCATGAATGGTGAACATCTCTCTCAGAGAATCTTCGTACTGTGACGAGTCTATGTTGCCATCTAGCAGGCTCCGCACCATGTCCAGGAAAGCTGGGTAATAATCTTCTACGTCAACATCCACTGTGGGAGAGATGGGAGAGGTGAGGCTTTATGCTGCTCGAGAAGGTCGGAGGAGAGGGCAGGGCAAGATCCTGCAGCTGGCCTAAAGAGCAACTGCAAGAACAAGCCCTAGGTATTCAAACACACACACTCAATCTGCCGCAGGCAGTGATGAAATCTGACAGGTGGCTACAATGGCCAGTGCGGTCTCTCAGACAAGAGTGACCCTGTAACTTTAACAGGGGCTCTAACGCTGTGTCCATGCCAAAAAGACACATCATTACGGTACCGTGGGGCTCTGCTTGACAGGAGAGCAGAACATCCCAGGGAAGAAGTTTCTTCATAAAGTTGCTGGCTCTCCTGCTGAGAGAGGAACCTGGCCTCCCAGCCTGCAGAGAGCATTCCTCACATGGGTCACTTGCTCATAAAGCTATTTCAATGAAGCATAAAGTGCTGATGAGAAAAGGCAGACAGCACCACACTCGAGCCCTGGGAAACCTCTCAGGAACAGAGAAATAGGAACCCAAATTAAATCCCCTATGAATAATGAAGTAATCTACATTTGTCAAAGTCCTTCTGTTTAAAAATGGATTCCCAACATTGTACTTCACAAATTACATTAAACGATCTTTACTTGCTGCACATGAATCACTTCAACCAGCAGCTAGAATCTTATCAGTTGTTAAACATTTGGCAACTAGCAGAGTGCAAAAGGAAGCATGAAAGGACTCTGCCTTTAGCTTCTGTAAGAAGTATTTACTGATCTCTGGTGCTGGCAATCAAGACGGGGGCATGAGGGGGCCACTGGGTATTGGTCATATTTGATCCAGGTACAGGTTACACAGGTGTGTTCACTTTGTAAAAATTCACTGAGCTATACAATTTGGATTTGTATATTTTTCTGTACGTATGTTGCACCTTAAGAAGAAGTTCACCAGGGGTGCCTGGGTGGCTCCTGGGGTTGAGCATCTGCCTCTGGCTCAGGGCATGACCCCAGGGTCCTGGGATCGAGTCCTGCATCAGGCTCCCTGCAAGAAGCCTGCTTCTTCCTCTGCCTGTGTCTCTGCCCCCCTCTGTGTGTCTCTCATGAATAAATAAAATCTTAAAAAAAAAAAAAGTTCACTCAGCGAGGGGTGCCAGGGTGGTCCACTCAGTTAAGTGTCTGCCTTCAGCTCAGGTCATGATCCCAGAGTTCTGGGGTGGAGCCCCATGTCGGGCTACCTGCTCAGCAGGGAGTCTGCTTCTCCTTCTCCCTCTGCCTCTCTCTCTCAAATAAATAAATATCATTTTAAAAATAAAAAAAGTTCACTAAACTGGAAAAAAAGAAAAGTATAAGAATTCTTAGTCCCTAACATCTGACTCTGTTTGTAGCCTATACAGAGAAAACAGGCTGAGAGCAAAAGCTAAGTCCATCTCCATTTATTTCAAGTTTGATGAGTTCATCAAGGACATACAAAATGGTTTAAAAGCAACCGGCTTAACTTCCATCAGAGTATCACCTCTTCAGACCCCATAGCAAAGGCACGGGCTGTACTACTTAGACAGATGCCCTTATGCCAGAATAAAGCTAGGAGCTTTAAGCCAGACTTGTGCGCATGAGCTATAATCAGTGCAAGGCTTGGTGTCACTGTTCAAGACCCAACAATGTAAGCCTCAAATCAGGTTGAGTCAGTGGTCAAGACAGGATTAAGCCATTTGCTCTCATTTCTACATAAGCAGATGGAACCACCACCCTGAGATCCAAAAGCTGTCTCTCTCAGGTTAGGATTATCAAAATAAAGGTTTTTAACATTAATATCCAGTGTCACTAGCTCTTCAGCAGATAGGAAGTTAGGGCCACACATGGGTTTTCTTACATCAGCAACTGTTTTAAACAGTTTTTAAAAGATAATCCAGGGGCACCTGGGTGGCTCAACGGTTTAGTGCCAGCCTTTAGCCCCGGGCCTGATCCTGGAGCCCCAGGATCGAGTCCCACATCGGCTCCCTGCATAGAGCCTGCTTCTCCCTCTGCCTGTGTCTCTTCCTCTCTCTGTGTCTCTTTCATGAATAAATAAATATAATCTAAATAAATAATAAAATAAAATAAAGTAAAATAAAATAATCCACTCCACAGACTGGCTGTTTCTTCTACGGCACAGAAGAAAGGCTCCATGAAAAAAGTTTTTGGCTCACAGCTCAAACACGTAATTTATATTATCTAGAAGCAGGCAACAGAGAATTAGAATTATGTAAAGCATGTAGTGGCTTCCTCAGTTTGCATTTATTTTCCTTTTCCTCTGCTATCTTCATTCTTGTCCTGTCTGATCTGCTCTCTCACACCATCTCTTGACTTCCAATCTCCTTTCCATAAACTATTTCTATTTATTAAGAGCCATGGACCCCAGTGGCTAAAGTCTTGCCCAAACATATCTAAGAAAATCTGCATCTGTTAGGCATGAACTAGGAATTTATATTCTGTCATGAAGCAGAAAGGACTGTGACATTTGAGTCCCACCCTGTCCTTGAATACACTCTGCAAAACACCAAAGATCTGCCATTTGGGAAACTGATGACAACTGCCAGCCCCTCCCCAGGTGTCCATGGTAGCAGCCAATGAACGTCCATGATCCTAGCACTGCACAGGGTGCTCTGCATACTTTCCCCAATTCTCCCAACAAACCCACAAAGTATAAAGGAGCACCTCCATTTTACAGGCACGCAGGATGGGGAGCTCAAGTAAGGTCACACACCCAATCAATTGCCAAGCTAGGATCTGAACCCTGGTCAGGCTCTTAGGCCTGCCTGCCCATGCTCTATATGTCTAAAAGAAAGCGGTCTTGAGTCTAATTCGGCTCTGAGGGCCCCCAATTCCTCACATTGTCAGAAACCAAGAGCCTAAGCCACTCACTAGGTTCTTTGAGACGCAGCTGGATGGCAGGGCTGTCACTCTTGTCTCGTTTTATGCCCAGCACTTCCCGTTCCCACTCTCTCTCTCGGTTTTCTTCTTCAATTTGCCGTTCAGCTTGGGAACAAATCCGCAAGAGCCGCAAGCAGAGGATCTGGTGCAGTCGCATAAAGATATACCAGTTGTTATTAACATAGAAAAGGTTGTACACTTCATCCATCCCTCGTAACTTCTGAGCTGCTGTGTTACTAAACAGTAGCTTGGACTTTGGGGGACTGCCCCCAACACCATTGTGCTTCTTAGCTGCCCCTGTGGCTTCATCTACATCCATCTCTTCTTCTTCCTCTTCCTCCACATCCGAGAGATCACCTCTCTGAGCAAAGAGCAGATCTGGAATGAAGTGATGCATAATTTGCTTGATTTTATACTTGTCCTCCTTCTGAATGCCTGTCTGCCTCTTCACGTGGTGGATAATCAAAGCAGCAGCATCTTCCAGAATCTGTTTGTCTTCATATGCAAGTGAGAGGTGTGGGCCAATAGGTACACCAGCATTGTCTTCTGTAGCCTGCTCTTGCCTCTAATAGGAGAGAGACGCAAAGTATTATATGACATATCTCCAGCAACAACAAACAGACCTACGAGACGGCACCAGCAGTACATGCCATTATCAACCATAGTGGCAACTGTTTTCTAATCTGAAACTTGCAGAAACAGATCTAGATAATGCGGGAGGTGTGGTTTAACACCATAATAGTGGTTCTTCTAGATTGTGAAGACTTACTGGGGACAATTGGACAAAATTGGGACTATCTTTTAAAATTCTGTATTAGGGCAGCCCCGGTGGCGCAGCGGTTTGGCGCCGCCTGCGGCCTGGGGTGTGATCTTGGAGACCCGGGATCGAGTCCCACATCGGGCTCCCTGCATGGAGCCTGCTTCTCCCTCTGCCTGTGTCTCTGCCTCTCTCTCTCTGTGACTATCATAAAAAAAAAAAAAAAAAAAAAAAAAGAAGTGTGAGGTTTAAAAAAAATAAAATAAAAAATAAAATAAAATTCTGTATTAGTGGGGAGGCATGGGTGGCTCAGCAGTTTAGCGCCTGCCTGCCTTTGGCTCAGGGCATGATCCTGGAGACCCGGGATCAGGTCCCGTGTCGGGCTCCCTGCATGGAGCCTGCTTCTCTCTCTCTCTGTGTCTCTGCCTCTCTCTTTCTGTTTCTCATGAATAAATAAATAAAACCTTTAAAAATAAAAAAATAAAATAAAATTCTGTATTAGTATTTATGGATATGGAGGATACAACAAGAGGCCTACGACTGGAGGTCTAGAATCTTGGGTGAGGGCCACTGGGGTAGCTCAGTGGTTGAGCATCTGGCCTTTGGCTCAGGTTGCAATCCTGGGGTCCTGGGATCGAGTCCCGCATCAGGCTCTCTATGGGGAGCCTACTTCTCCCTCTACCAATGTCTCTGCCTCTCTCTGTGTCTCTCATTAATAAATAAATAAAATCTTAAAAAAAAAAAAAAAAGAAGAAGAAGAAGAAGAATCTGGGGTAGGGGTGTGGGAGGTGACAGATTTAAAACAATTGGCAAAATAGAGATGCTTATTTAAGCTTATAGAAGAGCTCATTTTACTATTCTCTCCCTTTTCACATATGTTTGACATTTTCATGATAAAAAACATTATTTTATTTTATTTTTAAAGATTATTTATTTATTTATTCATAGAGACAGAGAGAGAGAGAGGCAGGCAGAGACACAGGCAGAGGGAGAAGCAGGCTCCATGCAGGGAACCTGACATGGGACTGGATCTCGGGTCTCCAGGATCACGCCCTAGGCTGCAGGCGGCGCTAAACCGCTGCGCCACCGGGGCTGTCCAAAAACATTTTTTTTATTTTTTTTATTTTTTTATTTTTTATTTTTTTTTAAAAACATTTTTTTTAAACTCAAGATCACATAACTTTTAGGAATTCTCAATCATACTATATTTATGTGTCTATCCCCACCCCATGACTGTGAGCTTGTCCAAGAAAGCAGGATTAATTTCTTAATCATCTCTGTACCCTGGCTCCCAGTACTATATACACTCCTGGTAAGTATCCTGAATAAACAACGATTAGAAAGTGTCTGGGGATTAATGATAAGTGTTTTGGTTGTGGGAAGTTGAGAGGAGCTACGTGAATGAGAAAAGGTATCATTTTGAGGGAAACAGACGGGAAGACAAGTGGAGGAGGGAGGCAGCAGGCACAGACAAAGCCAGGATAGTAAACTGGGAAACTAGTAAAGCAGTTTAGGAATAAAGGTGAGGCTTAGATTTAAAATGTAGAATCAGGAATAGAAGTCTGTGACAGTTTTGAAGCAAGAATCACCTTGTCTCGGAGGGTCTTCTTTCATATAACAAAGATAATTTCCAGGAATCAAAGCCAGGCTGAACATAAAGACTGGGGTCCTCTCACAGATAGAGAAACTTCCCACTCACCTCATCATAGATGCTCTCAATCTCGTTGAGTAAGCTCTTTGACCTCAGGACCTTGGTGTCGTTCTGTTTAAAGTTGATGCCCTGGTGGTCCAAAGACTTCAAGTAGTATTTCTCATTTTGCTCTCTCCACACCTTGTTAAATCCTCTCTGAGCTTCTCGCCATTCTTCCTCTTTCATCTTCAATCTGGTGAGGGGTGGGGGGTGTGGAAAGGACAAGACATGGGAATTCGGATGTGGGAGTTCTAAGGGAGGGAGTTAAACTCTTTGGATTTGAATCCTGGCTCTGCCATACTAGACTCTGTTTCCTTATTGGGAAAATAGGGATGACAGCGCCTACTCTCCAAGGTTTCCAAGTGGGAAATGTGTCAGACTTACTTTCTTTCAAAAGTCAAAAGATATAACAGGTCTGTCAAAATTATTGGCAACTTGGGATACTGTTACTGAAATTGTTATATTGTTATTCAATCCAGGCTTGAACTCTGTTACATGAGGAAATAACTCCTCCAGGACTTATTTAGGGGAAGTGATTTGTCCCAAAGTCAGAAATCTTACCTCGAATAGTTATTTCTCAACATCATTCCACCCAATACCCTTAAAAAGGGGTTTACTTTCTTGGCCGGCTAAAACAAGCACATCTCTTTGCTGCAGGACTTCTAAGAATGTTCACTATGCTAATATAAATGCAGAAGTCCAAGAGCAAAGAACTTGCACAGTAATGCTCCTTTGCACACAATTTGGGAATTTCTGATGGTAACAACAGATCTTAACACTCTAGAAGTGTAGAAGAAAGTAAAATCAAAACCAGCACTAGAACTGAAGAATATCCTACGTCTCAAAGCCAAAGTTAAATGCTGCTGGCATGGCAAGAAGAGAAAAAGCCTGTGCCAGCTCTTGAGCAAAGTCTGGGGAGGAACAATAAAATCTGGGCATCTGTGAGCTGTGCAGCAGACAAGAGTTTGCACCACCCGTCTCAGGTGGAACTGAAAGAGGACCCAGCTGTTAGCTGGGATTCCATGTGGTCCAAAGAGCCATGGACTTAAAGGAGCCTGGGGCTCACCCTAGGTCTGGCCTCCTCCTTGATGCCTGGTCTTATGTGGGTACAACAGCCCCTGTACACCTCAGGCCGAAGGCTTGTCAGGAGGTAAGATGTTCTTGGTAAAAATGCCAAGCTAGTAAGTCTTTTTAAATAAACCACCAATTTTACAAAGACAAAGAGATTTTTCTTATTAAAAAACAAAGATGTTAACAATGGTTAGTACTGAGTGGCAGGAATGTGGGTGGCTGTATTCTGCTCTGTTCTTTTCTGTATTTTAAAATATTCCCTTAAACACACAGAGCATTCCACTGTGGACTTTCAAGGTTTGTTCTCTATTGCTGGTTACACAGAAACCCTTCAAGAAGCTCCACTATCCCATGCTGCACCTAATTTCCAACCACCAGCATTGAGGTGAAATAGAGGCCTCATGGAATAACCAGGTTGAAAATGAAGGCCGTATTTAAGGGGACACCGAACCTGTCACGAAGCACACTAAAGCACGAAGAACATATTCAGTTACCTTTTAAGGACAATTGGGACGGCAATGGAGGGGTTCTTCCTCAGACCATCGATGATGTCAGCTGCTTTATCAGCATATATCCTCTGGAGTGCTTTTCGATGAATAACTTCCGACGTGCCCCCAAGGGTGTTGTCCAAGCGAAATTTGGCTTGTTCCTCAGCAGACAAGCGAGAAAGCTTCTTCTGTATTGCTTCCAGAACCCGAATCGTTGCCAGATTGGTCTCTAAAACTACATCAAGCTAAAGCAAAAGACAAAGTGTGCTCAGGATTTATAATAGAATAGCGGTCTGGAGTATGAAGTATGGAGTCAAATTCCTTGGACTTGAATCCTAGCTCCGCCATAGCAGCCACACAAAATTGTATTTGCTTATCAATAAAGTAGGGATAACACCACCTATTCTCAGAGGCTATTTTCTAGATGAAATGATATAACCCAAATAAAGGGTTTAGTGCAAGGCCTGGCACATAATATCCAATAAATGATAGAAAAGTGGTAGTCGTTACTTCTAACACCACCAATGTGCTTTGTTTAGGACTACTAACCCCAAATCAGAGGGACCTCATAGGAGGCAACCTTACTGACACTTTCCCCTGAACTTTCCTGGATTGCTAAGACCTGTTACAAATGATAAAATAAAATGAAACAAAACACACAACAATCCTCAGAAGACCATTCAAGATAAATCAGTCTTTTTTTTTTTTTTTAAAGATTTTATTTATTCATTCATGAGAGACACAGAGAGAGAGAGAGAGGCAGAGACACAGGCAGAGGGAGAAGCAGGCTCCACGCAGGGAGCCCGATGTGGGACTCGATCCCGGGTCTCTAGGATCACGCCCTGGGCCGAAGGCGGCGCTAAACCGCTGAGCCAACAGGGCTGCCCAAGATAAATCAGTATTATGTGTAAGGTTTCTCAGGGTAACTTAAAATATTTAAATATTTAATAGCCTTGTTCTATATCCAGTAATAAGAGCAGTGACTATCATTCCTTAAGGACTTCAACGTTGTATTTGTGGGTAATCATTTAAATTTTTTTTTAATTTTTTTTTATTTATAATAGTCACCCAGAGAGAGAGAGAGAGAGAGAGAGAGAGAGAGGCAGAGACACAGGCAGAGGGAGAAGCAGGCTCCATGCACCGGGAGCCCGACGTGGGATTCAATCCCGGGTCTCCAGGATCGCGCCCTGGGCCAAAGGCAGGCGCCAAACCGCTGCGCCACCCAGGGATCCCAATCATTTAAATTTTAACAGAACTCCTCGCACTTACTTTCTGGCAAGGGCCTAGCCATATCTGGTTAAGGATATGACTGGCAACCTCTAATAACTCTTTTCCTAGGCTTCACACAAGATTTTCTAAATGAGAAACAGAAAACAAAGTAAACGGCAAGTCTTGAGGCCCTATAAACCAACTGTCTACAGAATTGTTCCCTAGGGGCGCCTGGGTAGTGCAGTCAGTTGAGTGTCCAACTCTTGGTTTTGGCTCAGGTCAGAATCTCTAGGTCGTGAGATTGAGCCCAAGGTAGGGATCAGCATGGAATCTGCTTGAGATTTTCTCTCTCTGCCCCTCCCCCTCTCAGGTGTGTGCACTCTCTCAGGTAAAAGAAGGAAGAAGGAGGAAGGAGGAAGGAAGAAGAAGGAAGAAGGAAGAAGAGAGTTCCTTAAATTTTCTAACTTGGGGGACGCCTGAGTGGCTCAGTGGTTGAGCGTCTGCCTTAGGCTCAGGGCGTGATCCTGGGATCCAGGATCGGGACTGAGTCCCACATGGGACTCCTTGCAGGAAGCCTGCTTCTCCCTCTGCCTGTGTCTCTGCCTCTCTCTCATGAATAAATAAATAAAATCTTAAAAAAAAAAAAATTCTAGCTTGGGGACTGTGGTACTCATTTTGTCCAGTATTTCTGGTCCCTTTCACCTGATTATGGACAAGTGATGAACTGAACTTCCCGGCTCCCTTGTGGTAGAAGAGAGTCATCTACCTAGTTCCAATGAGTTTGTGGACAGGTGAGTTGAAGTAATGTTTGTGACTTCTAAGCTAGAGCATCTAAGAGGGTAAGACTTCTGAGCTCTTTTCCCTTCAGTGACTCGCAATATTCAAGACGATGATACTTGGTCTGCCTAGGTCCCCAAAGTAATTTTGATGAGCAGGATCTCCTACCAAATATCAAAGCACATGTAGCATGATCAAGAAAGGCATGTTTTTTCAAGCCCACTGAAATCTGGGGGTTGTCCACACTGCAGGATCAGTAACTTATCCTGATGTATAATGGAATGCTCCTTCAAACTAGCCCATCCTAAGCACATGCACGCACACCTTCATCATCATTCCTGTAATCACAAATGGGAAATGCAGTGCTTGCCTTTCACAGGCACACCAGCTGAGAATAGGAACATCCTGTCAGAAAAAAGATGCCAATCTCTGCCTTCTACCTCCTTATCTAAACTTACTAAACATAGGTAACAAGGAAATGCTTTCTTTAGCCTGATAAAACTTTCCATGGAAGTTAGCATGTCATGATTTTATTTTGTGCAAATGGCTGAAACTCCTCATGAACACTGGGGCTAGTCACCTGCCAGTAGCCAAGCAACATGTGGCCTTTCATTCAAGACATGCCAGAAACAGCTGAGTAAAGTGTGAAGGGGGATGGCTGGCAGAGCTAAATCAGCATGGATTAAAAAAAAAGATCTCTCTCTCTCATTTATATGTGTAAGTGAGGCCACTTTTATATAATAAATACATTAAATAGAATACACATCATTTTACTTCTTCAAACACATTTTTTTGTTGATGAGATCAGTGAGCTAGACGTTTTAACACACCAGGGATTCTAAGCCCACTCTTAGTACTCCTACTCCCGGTACACAGACTATCACCTCACTTACTCCAGCCTCTTACCCTCCCAACTACTTTGAAATAAAGCCCTAATTTCGCTTTCTTTCACAAGGAGCCAAATCCATAGCAGATACAGAGAGAAGAATTCCAGTTCTCACAGGAGAGCTGGTTTGCTAACCATGTCAAGATACCCGCTAAGAATAATACACACTTTAAATAATTAAACCTCTTTAAGAAAGTCCAGTCAGCCTTAAGATACTGTTTCATATACCCTGTAAAACACAATAACCTTTAAAACACCATTAAAAATTCAAGGAATTATTATTCAGCCATCAATGGATAACTTTAAAAGGGTTAAAGTGGCCTAGATAGGTCACTTTGCCCTAAGATATTACTAATATATTGATGAATTCATAAAGCATTTACTACTGAAGAACATGAGCTTTTGGCTCTTCAGTCTTAAAAAGCCAAGCCTCACAGATAGTTATATTTAAGATATTTTAGCATTTAGTGCCTCTCATTTCTACAACCTTCAAATGATAAAGGAGCTTGTACCTCAAAGCGCTCATCTTCACAACGATAGATGTGTTCTTCATACTGGGTTTTCTTGGAACTAACAAAGGTGGAGTCCTCAGACCAGGAAGGGAAGGAAACCCAAGTATCATTTAAAACCTTTGGGTAAAAGAAGAGAAACTGAAGCCAAAGTGTAACAAAGCTTTCCAGTGATTAAGCATTCTCAGTAAAAAGACAGACACAACCCTAGGGGATGGGAAAAACTACTAACATTACAGCTTTCACCTTTAGCAAGTTTGCAAAAGATGGAAAAGGTTCTGGATAGAAGCATACAACATTTTCTTCTGAGAAAAGACAGAGAAGGGTCTTGATTTCCTCATTCACATAAATTCTTGAACCCTGGTGTCACTCCCTTCCAGAGGAAGCAGAAAATTCAGGGCTGGTCCTTTCTAGGGAAGGCCTTACCTCTTTGCAGAGAGGAGTCCGTCCTGTACACTTGGGCTGCTGGTAACTCTTTGGTAGGGCTCGATAGCTGGAGCCCAACCGTTTACAAGAAGCATAATCTATCTCCATGGCAATGCCCTCTGTGGCTCGTTCCTTTGGAAAGGTTTCCAGATGTACAGACTCCTTATAGCCCAGAAAGTTTT
The DNA here is from genome assembly GCF_011100685.1 of Canis lupus familiaris. NCBI lineage: Eukaryota > Metazoa > Chordata > Mammalia > Carnivora > Canidae > Canis > Canis lupus. The sequence goes on from NC_049251.1 coordinate 38,704,886, forward strand.
TAAACCAATTAAACAATTCAGGGAATTTCCTGAAGAATCAAACCAAAAACTGGTGAGCAATTAGAAGCATGGTGCAGTTATCCTGAGGTATGGCTGCTACTATTTGGTGTTGGGTCTGCTACCAGGGACAGATTTGGTCCCCTCTGCTACCAGGGACTAATTCCAATGACAATTATTATTTCCTGCCTAAGAAGTCCTGCTTCTGGGTATCTGGCTTCCCTTCTTCTTATAGAGCACTCCAAGACCAGTTAGGGTGCTGATGGAAGAGCTACACTGAAACTAAGCAATAACCCGCTGTTCTTCTAATCGAGAAGACCACTTTAATGCTCAGATCATTCTTAGGTTATCAAATACAGTCAAAATTCTAGAACCCTAGAAGAGACTGGTCTCTATAAACATCCAACACTGGTCAGCGCCTTGGGAAACCACTGGTCTTGGCTGATGCCCTCTTTGCCTATTTTTCCATCTGTAGAGTTAAACTAGAAGAATTCCCAGAGGACTCCTATGACACTGACATTTTATGAGTCAACTAACTGACTTACGATGATCAAAATTATTTTTGCTTATCACATACCCCCACCTCCATACCGCACACCAGGACTTAGCCCCTCACTCCACTTACCCCAGGAAAGGAGAGACTAGCTGCACAAGCTCAGCCCGAGAGATCACCTCCTGGTTAAAGATAACAAGACAACGCAGGAAATTCTCATAGGCCTCTGCGCTCCTCAGAGCCTTTCGGACCTTACGGAGACAATCAGAAGAGAAACAGTTAGATGGGGCATCAAAAGATGCTGGACTCCTTTTAAAAGATTGAGCAAAAAAAATTAAAAAAAAAAAAAAAATTGGGCAAATTGGGATGCCTGGGTGGCTCAGCAGTTGAGCTTCTGCCTTTGGCTCAGGGCATGACCCTGGAGTCCCACGATCGAGTCCCACACGGGGCTCCCTGTGTGAAGCCTGCTTCTCCCTCTGCCTATGTCTCTGCCTCTCTCCGCGTCTCTCATGAATAAATAAAATCTTAAAAAATAAAAAAATAAAAAAAGATTGGGAAAATTTATTTATTTATTAGATTTTATTATTTATTTATTCATTCATGAGAGACAAGGAGAGAGGCAGAGACATAGGCAGAGGGAGAAGCAGGTTCCAGGAGAGTAGCCTGATGTGGGACTTGATCCTAGGACCTGGAGATCACACCCTGAGCCAAAGGCAGATGTTCAACCACTGAGCCACCCAAGAGTCCCACAAGATTGGGGAAATTTAAACAGTTACTTGATGATACCTAGTTACCCTACCAAAAACTAGTTAACCTAGTTTTTGTTGCTTCTAACAGATGCTTACAGCAAGACTCTTTGTCAACACTGTCTTCAAACTCTGGTAACCTTGAATAATTTTTCTTTCTTTTTAAAAGATTTTATTTATTTATTCAAGAGAGACAGAGTCTAGAGAGGCAGAGGGAGAAGCAGGCTCCCCATGGGGAGCCGGATGCGGGACTTGATCCCAGGACCCTGGAATCATGACCTGAGCCAAAGATGCTCAACCACTGACCCACCCAGATGCCCTGAATAATTTCTTAAGACACTTCTGCCCTCTGACCTGATCCTTTTCCTTCTTCCACTTATAATCCTGAACATTTTAATGTCCAAAAATCTAAAAATGTTCAATAGCATACACAAGGTAAAACTAGCCTGGCTAGATGAGCAATCCAGCCAAGTAAATGAGTAAATATTTAATATTGTGGTCCTTTAATGAGGACTGTAGACAGATCCTCACCAAACCAAGTAGTTTAGCAATAACCCTTTATCCAGGCTCCTGTATACTTTTACAACTGTCAGTAGACACTATATGGAATATTAGTTTTCAAAGCTAAAGATGAAAGAAAACTGTACTTTTGGTACTATACACCATACTCACTTTTAAATTTTTATTAGTCTTTAAACACACAGAGAAGTAGACCAAACAGTGTAGTGAACCCCATGTACCTGGCCCAGGCTCAATGATCAACACATAGTAAATTCTATTTCATCTATAACCATTTCCTCCACCACTGAATTTTAAAGCAAATTTCAGACATTTCATCTATACAGCTGACCTCTGAACAACATGGGTCTGAACTGTGTCCGCCTACACCTGAATTTTGACATACAGCACTGTAAGGTATTTCCTTTCTGATTTTAATAACATTTTCTTTTCTCTAGCTTATTATACAGTATATCATACATAGAGCATGCCAAGTAAGTGTTACTCGAGTGTTAAATATCATCAGTAAAGCTTCTGGTTAACAGTGAGTTTTGGGGAAGCCACAAGTTACACTCAAGTTTTCAACCCACATTATTCAAGGGTCAACTACATATCAGCATCTACCTCTGAGAAAGAAGTACTCCAAGAACAAACAAATATCATCACTCTTTAAAAATTTAACTTATTTACGCCGCACCCCTCCAGTCTTTCATTGTCACTTGTCGGCATTTCCCTCCAAGTGCCCAGGCAGCCCCCGGAAACTGTTCAAGAGCCAGGGATTCAACTGTTAGGCAGGACAGCTCACTCAGGCACAGAAGGCTGGAGAGAGCCCAGGAGAAGCCAATCACAGAGATGCTAAAAACACCTGCCCTTTGCAAAAACACAAAGGTGCAAGATAGAGTAAATCTGCACCAGATCAACCCAGGCTGGTTCCTGCCAGTGAGAAGTCTGACAGTTATCAATTACCCTGATAAAAGCAGCCTGCTAATCAAGTTGACTCCAAGGAGGAAGTCAGACACAGGAGGAGAGTTAAACCAATCTACCACACACACTGTTTACACCAGTCATTGCACCACTGGCTACGTCTCAGGATCACCTAGGGAACTCTGAAAACATACAAGTAAATCAAAACTCACACAAACCCTATATATGATACCACAAATAAATGCCACAAGCAATTAGAAGATTACAAGTCATCTGAAGTCCTCAACAACTGGACCGACTTGGATTATCAACAACTGGGAGCCCCAAACATCTTTCAAGAGTAACATCATGGGATCCCTGGGTGGCGCAGCGGTTTGGCGCCTGCCTTTGGCCCGGGGCGCGATCCTGGAGACCCCGGATCGAATCCCACATCGGGCTCCCGGTGCATGGAGCCTGCTTCTCCCTCTGCCTGTGTCTCTGCCTCTCTCTCTCTCTCTCTCTCTCTGTGACTATCATAAATAAAAAAAAAAAAAAAAAAAAGAGTAACATCATGCATTTTTAAAAGCAGTCTTCCACTATAGGAAATGCCGTAAACTGCTTCACAAAACCCAAACAGACAATGCTACGGTTCCAGTGGCCTGAAAGGACCCTACAACTTAGAAACCATGATAACAAGGAGAAAGTCCTAATCAGCTTGAAGCTTCTAAAACAAAGTCTTCTTGGGGACAGGGTGATTTTCTTTTGCCATTAGTAGCCTATATCAAATCTAATTCAATCATTACCTTATCAAAAAATAAGGATTCAGTTCCTACACCGTGCTTGCTGGCATCTGCCATGGAGGAATCCTTTAGGCTGAGCAGTTTAGGTTTCTTCTGCAAAGAAGGAAAAACACCAACATGTAAGATCCAAAGAGTGACGTTCCTGGGGTTTTATTTTCATCTGTGTTCAGTGGATCCATCACTGACCACTGATTAGTAATTTGAAACAAATGAGAGAATTTGTTTCTCTCACTTTACACTCTAAAGGATTTCCACCCACCTTCTCCATCTCACAGTTTGCCTGTTGGGTCCCCCACCCTCCCAGGCTTAAGATCATTCTATTTCCCAAATATTCTCTCTACCAATGGTCACAGCATTACTGTGATAACAGACTGTCCTTACTTTTTCCATTAGCCAAAAGTAACTGTATTTTGGAACCTAGCGCTGCTACCTCATCCTAGAGTGGAGGCAGAGTTGGAACACACTGCCACAAGTGGATAGAAATCAATCCTCAACCTTTAATTATAATTCAATTTTAAAAATTCATGAAAAAGTGAAGCAGTTTATTTTCCTAAGAGAAGGAATGACTCTCTTGTCAGCAATATCCACCCGGACCAATTTAAGCTTACTTTCTCAAAGGGAATGAATAAGCTGTGACATAGCTGTCTGGCAAAATTTCACTTTTAAAAAGCCATCTCTCACCTACCTGTGAAGACATGTACAAACTCTGAGAAAAGCAGCACATTTACCTTGACCACCTCAGAGTACACTAAGAACCAAAGCCTCTACTGCTTATGCTGCCTAAGGAGAAAAGCAGGTAGGGAATTCTCATCCCCTTTTCTAGTGTTTCCACCTGAGGGTGATCAGTGTGGGAGGGGACTGATGCGAGTGGAGCTTAACTGCCAACCTGATTCTTGCTACCCATGTAATGCTCTTCCCTAAAGTAAAGAGATATAAACTATTACTATGTTCAACTTGCTTTCAAAAGGAAAAGCCATTACCAACACTGAACAATAGTCTTTCAAAAGTGTGAGCAATACCTAACATGTCAGTCTTTGTAGTTAGTTGTCTGCTTGTTCACCTCCTACTGTTAGAAATTCCACTTTTATTATTCATTAATTAGATTCTGCAGACACGTCCACCTCTTCCACATTACATGTTGCTTTAGAATTCATTAAAGCAACATTCAGTACATGCATCTAGCTCTCTCCCTAGCACAGCTGCGTTACATCAAAGAGGAAGAGAACAGGCTTAGCTTTTGCAGGCAGGACGTCAGTGTTTACTAGAACAAGAAGCATCCTGTGATAGGTCACTAACAAATTTAAGATGCCCCTCTGCTACAGCCTGAAGGTCGGGTCCTGCCCTGGAGATTACGGGGATACAGATTAAGATCTGACAACCCCACAAAGGCCTCTAGACCAAAGAACTCACAAAGTATATATACTTTACTCACAGGAGGACCTTAGAGACCACGGACTTACTTCTGAAATAATTATCAAGCTTAATAACCTTCCCTCTTATTATCGTAGGGCAGGTTGAAGGCATCAAATCAGACGAAGGGAAAAATCAGTATGTCTCAGAAACCGTGGGCAGCAAATAAAAAGACATAATGACTAGTAGCAAAGAAGAGAGAAAATACAGAGAAAACAATAAAAACTCAGAAAGTTCGGTAATTTGTGTAATCAGTGATACTCTACCCTTCTTTTGCAAAGCCAGATAAGCAGCTCCGCATCAAGTTTCTGTGACATACACCAACTCACTGACTATCGAAGACCCAACTCACAACATGCTTAGGATCAGAACACACGAACAGCCCAAGAGAGCTGTTCCATGGGCAGGGCTCGTTAGAGTCCCAAGTGCGCCGCTGTCACCTATGCTCACCTTTACCGGGGGGGTGGTCCCCGTTCCAGAGTGCCTACGGATCTGGCAGCCGTTCTGATTGGGCCTCTGAGGCTTGTTGTTCAGCTGGGGCTTCTTCACAGTGCCTCCATGGTCATTTCTCACAGAATCAACCTTTTCAGCTGTTGTTTTGCTTAAAAGCTAAGTAAGACACATCCAAGACATTAATTCTCTTACCCAAAGCAGCACTATCATTTAGAAACAGTCCCCTTCTGTTTCCAGCTTCCTAACTGATTGAAGATAATAATTCTAAATAGTGTAGTTCTTTCTAGATAAAACTTACCACCGAGCTGTTGGCATCTGGTAGGAACTGTCCAAACTCTGACAACAGATCTTCCTGATTTTTAAAAAGACGAGCCACCTGGGCATAAACCTCCTGTTCAGTCAATGCCGGAGTGTAGTTTCCTCCAGCTTCCTTGGCATTTCGTTGCTCTTTCTGACAGGAAATTGCAAATGGGAAGGTAGCAAATTAGAGGGTCACTGTTTTGAAGAACTCCCTTCGGCACACTTTTTGGGACATTAGATATCTACTAGGGCTGTGCCTAAGAAAGGTCTATGTTCTTAGCACCGTTTTAACCGCAAGCTTTTAAGTTGAAAAGTGAGTGAAAAATGGTGGCTGATAATTTTTTCAAAACTACGAAGAGGGGCACCTGGCTGACTCAGAAGAGCTTGTGACTCTTAATCTTGGGGTCATGAGCTCCAGCCCCACACTGGGTATAGAGACTAAACAAATAAATAACCTTAAAAAAAAAAAAAATAGGGGATTCCTGGGTGGCTCAGCGGTTTAGCACCTGCCTTTGGCCCAGGGCGTGATGCTGGAGTCCCGGGATCGAGTCCCACATCGGGCTCCCTGTATGGAGCCTGCTTCTCTGCCTATGTCTCTGTCTCTCTCTCTCTCTCACATGAATAAATAAAATCTTAAATAAATAAATAAAATTTAAAAAAAATAATAAATAAAAGTAGGACAGTATATGTGAAGGTTCAGGGGACAAGTACCAACCAATAACACACAAAACATTAGAGAAATGTCTCCTCCTTCTCCTGTAGATGAACTACACTACAAAAACCATCCTCTAAACTGCCCAGATAATAAGCATCTGCTTCACAGGGCAGTAACTTAAAAATCCTGCCTAGCTGTTACAAAGCAATTAGAGTCAGGCAAATCAAACTAGTTTTATAAACACACAGTTTTTAACCTGTTGATTTCCAGTAAAACTTAGGGAACATAATAATGGTTATTCAAGTTCTCAGACCAGATGCCCTCAGCATGTGACCTGATTAATTAAGACATGCTGAAAGGGCAACTCTCTTACCTGGTATGTGTGCAAAATTTCCAAAAATGCTTTGTAGATGTCTGGTTGGCCCTGGAACCTGTTCTTGATTTTATTAACATAGTTGATGGCATGATTAAACTCCACAGGCTGATTGTTCTGCAAGGATGGGGCCGTTCCCAACGAGATTGTCACTGGTGTATGAGGCTGGACAGGTGGAGAGCGTGGGGATGCATATGGTGGGAGAGGGGGTGTCTGCTGACTGGCTGGAGTATGTGCTTGTAGTTGGGAAGGCTAAAAAGAAAAAAAGTCATTCTCCTCAGAAATACAGATGGTCTGACATAGGAAAGAAAGGTCAAACTAAAGAGAAACAAGGTGTCTGATCAACAAATGTACTTTATTTACTCTGACCAGGCCAGTTAGCCCAACTCAAATCACACTGGGCAGGCATGGGGAGTGCAAGGGCTCACACTCTCTAATACAGATATTTTTGTTTCAAATTTTCGAAATACAACCTGAGAAGTGGCTACATCTCCAATTACAGGGAAGAATTTTTCTAATGCAATTTTTAAGCTCACTCAACAGGTGCAAACATAATAAGAAAAAAAAAAATCAACCCTTACTCTCCATAGATCTTTAATGTCAAAAGACACTTGTTGCAGAATTCCACATAAAAATCTTCTAAACCACCTCTGTCCAATAGAACTCCAGTGATGGCAATGTTCTTTCATATTGCACTGTCCTATAGAATATAGCCACTAAGCTACCCAGGGCTACTGAGTACTTGAAATGTAGCCAGTACAACTGAGAAACTGAATTTATTTTAATTAGTTTAAATTTAAACACAGCCATATGTGGCTAGAGGCTACTGTATCAGACAGTGCAGTTCTAGAGCAAGTACACACCACCACCATCATCACCACCAGCAACGGGATCTTCTGCTTGGCTTGCCATGACCTAATCTGGTAAATGGAGTGACTTTTATAAAATGATGACCCCGTGGGCAGTAACATAATCTGATTATCAGATGATCATTTCTGCCTGTGCCATCAAAGTACTACTACACAATAAAGTTGCCATCTGTTGGGATGCTCATGGGTTCACAAGGCAGGAGGTGGGGACAAAATAAGTTCTTTATAAGTTATGGATGTGTTGATCTAAACAGATACCTAAGTATGTGGAAGGTAAATGTGAACCATCTTATACCAATGTGACTACTTCAGCTTCTGTGATGAAATCACCACAACTGATGTCTCTAAATTCTATATAAAGGGGAAATATCAAAGGAGGGTGCTTTCTAGGTATGCATTTTACCTGATGCAACGTATTCCAAGTGCTCACCTTGCTGACTTTGGCAGGTGGGGGCTGAGGAGCTGGTTGGGCAGGAGCTGGGGCTGACTGGGCTGAAGGCTGAGAAGGATGCTGGGGTGGTGGCTGAGGCTGGGGCTGGATGCCATGGGTGGGGATCTGATGAACCTGGCCAGGAGTTGTCACATTCACCATGTCATTGGTTTGCACCTCAATCTTGTAGCCAGGGGGCAAGAAGGTATTGAAGCCCATAATCAGGTCGGGATGTCCTTTGAACAGCTGGGACACACGACTAATCACTCCTGGAGTGTCAATGCTGATTAAAACAAAAAACAAAACATGTACATACAAACACACACACACACACACACACACACACCACAAAAAGTTAAAGTGGCAAGCTTTACCAATACCCTAGTAAGAAAAAAATGCACATTCCACTAGGTTCTCTGAATAGGAAAACATGTAAAATCAACCTGCATATCACCAAATCAACAAAATACAAAGAACTCTGAAATTCCAAAGCAATTTTAGCCTCATATTCAAAGAGGTTTGGTCACAATTTTGAACACAACATATATTCACGATAACAGTCCTAACAAGCAGATCCTTAACAGCATATCTAAAGCAGCAACTCCCACGCAGGACCCACTCTCTACCACATGAGGATAAATCATTGTGTGTTCACAGTTTTCACGAGTTACTCTAGCAAGTGAACCACGCCAGAATATTAGCGTACCCTACGTCAACTCCGAGACCAGGTGGGGCTCATCACTATCCTTCTACTTCCCTGATTGAGATGACGTGCTAAGGAAAATTAACCAACAGGGTGAATACAAAGTCCAGGACCCATAATCGTCATCAAGAAAGCAATACATGAAATAAAGACATGATCCTAAAAATTAAACTCCCCAAAAGGAGGCATCCTTTATCTTTCAGCGTACGAAAATAAGCAATATCCTCCCTCCAAAAGCAACATTTCAAGCACAAAGCTTGAATACAACCACATAGATCTTTTACCTCTGAGATTTAAATTCCTTCATGATGTCAAGGAAATCATTGTAGACCTGAGGCTGACTACCAAACTGCAGCTTCACCTGGTCAAGATAGGACAGCGCATCCTCCACCTGAGGCAGGGATAAATCTCAAGGTTATAAAAAGAAAATAAGCCAAGAATTATTTAAAACAAATGATTTATGCCTAAACAAAATTAACATGAAAATAAAATGAAATAAAAATATATAATAAATATACAAGAAAGTATTAAACATTAGTATGGATGCCCATAAAACTCAAGCTTAAAATAAAAATCAATTCATAAAATTTATAGCCTTGCTTTAGATAATTTTGGGGAGAATGATTAGTGAAAAATCATCACATTAATATCATTCACTTATTCATTTCACAAGTATCTACTAAACTACAACATACCGTGCCAGGCCCAACATGAATTACTAAGGAGTCAATGACAAACAAGGCACAGTCCCTGCTCTACAGAAGTTCATTCACATCTAGCCGGGAATCCTGATACAGTAGGGTACGTGGGTGATCACAAAATGCCCAGAGAGCACATGGGAAGGGCACTTCTGCACTAAGAAAAACCTATGGGCACATAAGGGAGGAGGAGGGCTTCCCCAAGAAGTGATGTCTAAACTGAGTCCTAAGGATGAGTACAAGTTAGCCAAAGTGAAGACAGACCTACAAAGTCAGAGGAAGCAGCATGAGCATAATCCCAGACAGGACACCATCTGGTACACTGGGAAAACACAGTTTAGTTTGGCTGAAGGATCTGTGGTGAAGGGGAAGAACGGTGGCAGGAAGAGTGACAAGAGAGGAGACCGAAGAGGAAGCAGGGCCTAGATCCCAAAATGTCCTGCAAATCTTGTTAAAAAACTGTTTAGGGGAGAGGCACATGGGTGGCTCAGTAAGTTAAGCGTCTGACTCCAGCTCAGGTCATGATCTCAGGTTTCTGGGATAAGTCTCCAATCTGGCTCCAAACTCAGTGGGGAGTCGACTTGTCCCTCTGCCCCTCCCCTTGCTCATACTCTTGCACATGCTGTCTCTCTCAAATAAATAAAATCTTTAAAAACAAAACAGAAACAAACAAAAAAGCAGTTTATGGGTGCCTGGGTGGCTCAATAGGTTAAGTGTCTGACTCTTGATCTTGGCTCAAGTCATGATCTCAGGGTACCGAGTCCCACATCAGGCCCTGGCTGGAAGAGGAGCCTGCTTAAGATTCTCTCCCTCCTCTGCTCCTTCCCCTCCTCACACATGCGCTCTTTCTCTTTTCTTTAAAAGGAAAAAAAAAAAAAGGCAGTTTAGATTTTTAGTATCTGTTTTAGTGTACTCAATTTGGCTACAGTGTTGAGAACAAATTGATGCAAAGGAAGATAGATTAAAAGGAGGCAGGAGGAGGGGTGCCTATGTGGCTCAGTCAGCTAAGCATCTCCCTCTGGCTCAGGTCATGGCCCCTGGATCAAGCCCTGTGTCAGGCTCCCTGCTCAGAGGAGAGTCAGCTTCTCCCTCTCCATCTGCCTGTTGCTCCTCCTACTCGTGCTCTCTCACTCACAGAAACAAATAAAATCTTAAAAAGCAAGCAAGCAAGCAAGCATGCAGGAAACCAATTATGCTGTAAGACTAAATTCAGCATGCAATCCATAGTGGCTTGAATTGTAGTATTGGCCAAAGGAATAAAGAGAATGGGATACACACAAAAGCTTTTTAGGAGGTAGAAGTGACAGAAATTCAAGACTGACTGGATATGGGATAAGGGAGAGGGAACATTCACTAAATTATAAATTACTTGGCCATTCACAAAGAGGAACAAGACTGAAGGTCTAGAAAGTTAGGAGTCTGATTTGGGACAACTTAATTTGTACTTAGGAGATATCCAAGGGGATTACCTACTAGATGTTTCCTATATATTGTGGGAATATTTTAAATTATACAAAATAGGGGCACCTGGGTGGCTAAGTGGTTGGGTATCTGCCTTTCGCTCAGGTCATGGTCCCCAGGTCCTGGGATCAAGTTCCTCATTGGGCTCCCCGCATGGAGCCTGCTTCTCCCTCTGCCTATGTCTCTGCCTCTCTCTGTGTCTCTCATGAATGAATGAATCTTTTAAATAAATAAATAAATAAATAAATTATACAAAATATAAGCTTAGGGAAGTTTCAGAAATAAACATATGATTTTGATAAGCCCTACTCTTGTGATATACTGTGAAGTAGAACATTTATATTCAAATAAACCATTAAATGATATTTCCAGAGTTGCCCAAACTTCCCTTATGGGAAGCTCCATTATGGGAACCATTATCCCACAGTTAGAGTATTTCATGGTTGCAAGAGTAGTTTGTATACTTTGTCAATACCCATTCATTTCACGGTTGCTTTTTCTCTACTTTTAGAAATAACACAACAATCTGTTAAAATTCAATGGACTATTTATAATTCATATTCAGAACTTTCTATATTGAAATGTTTCATTAATAATGACCAAGGTGGGGATCCCTGGGTGGCGCAGCGGTTTAGCGCCTGCCTTTGGCCCAGGGCGCGATCCTGGGGACCCGGGATCGAATCCCACGTCGGGCTCCCGGTGCATGGAGTCTGCTTCTCCCTCTGCCTGTGTCTCTGCCTCTCTCTCTCTCTCTGTGTGACTATCATAAATAAATAAAAAAATTAAAAAAAAAAAATTAATGACCAAGGTGATAGAATATAAAACTAAGTTTGCAGAAGAAATACTTTGGGAGATATTTAAGAATAGCATTCACAATCACATGACAAAGAAGAATTATCAAAAATAAACATGAAATTTTGAATAAAAAGAAAACAGGCTATAGTATAATAATTACTACAGAGAAAGAAAAAGTGCAGATGTCTGACTGAAAGAAATGTGATGTGTCTATGTCTGGGGGAAAAAAAGGTACTGGTCACAGTAAACTGCTATTTAAATTAGTTACAAAATAACACTATGCTTTAAAATGCCCAGTGTAACAACCACATTATAAATGAACTATGCGGGGGGCCAGGGAGGAGCGGCTGGGTGGCTCAGTTCCACTCTCAATTTCGGCTCAGGTCATGATCTCAGAATGGTGAGATCCAGGCCCATGTCAGACTCTGAGCTGGGCATAGAGTCTCCTTAAGATTCTCTCTCTCCCTCTGCCCCTTCACCCCAATAAATAAATAAGTAAATAAACTACCTGCATGTAAGCATAGTGAGGAAATTCTCTCATTACCTAAAGTAGAGTTCAATTCTTTATAAAAACGTATATGCAGCTCTAGAAACCACAACTCAGAAAATAACTTGGAGCTGGTCCTTCAGAAACTGTGGATTCAGGGAAGAACTCGGGGAAACCCTGAATCTGCCGATGTGTTTTCTTGGTTCACTTCAACAGGCATTTATTACCAAGGTCCTTAACCTCTTGAAGTACACAATCTTGTTGGGGAGACAAACATGAACAACTGTAAAGAGAACTTGCTAAAGATGTGCTAAATATCGATGCTGCTAGCATTCAACAAGTAGCTAAAATCACACTAAACATGCCTGAAATTATTCAAATCTTTCTTGTCATCAATCTGCCAGAGACAAAAAAGAAAGTATAGACAATGATGGTGCTTGAAATAACCTAAGGATTTTCACTGAATACTTCCTCATCATAGAATATAAATGGCTTATTGAAGTTGATTCAAATGCTTGTAAAGCATTTTAAGACTGATCCAAAAATGGCTGGCAATGTGGGAATACTGAATGAAGCTACAATGGAGGCACGAGAAAGCATTTTACCCCTCCTCATCAGAACAGAAATTCAACAAGTTCTTGCATCCAGGAATCATACTCAAGAGCAAGAAGAGAAGGAACAGAGCAAGAAGTCCTAACTCTGTCCATAACTCACTCTATAACCCCAACTCTAGAACCCTTTCTTACTTTCTTGATGGTTTCTGTAAAACAGACAAAGCACATCTGTATAGTTATACTCAAGTGAGGGAGATGAGTAAAATAGCTGCTGTGTTTTGACAGGACTGGCAGAAAAAGCTTATAAAAATGTATATTTTTGTTAGTTTAATAGCAAGTTTAGAAGCCCTTTTGCAAGATTAAGGTATTAACTGATGAATACAGTATTAATATAGAATTAAATCATACCAAACCAACTCTAAAAAAATATTTTCATCAGGACTTTGTGAGGTACTAAGTTCATGGCAATAATACAGTTTGGTATACAGCCATCACTCTACAAGCAGACAACCAAAATGTTTTAAGAAAAACATCAATATAGCTTGTACAAATTTTCCCAAAGACAGAGCCCAGAGTGAAAATTTCAGGCCCAAATAATTTGACTCTCTTTAAAGACTATGCTTAAGTATAGTCAACTCTTTTTTTTTTATTTTTCAGTATAGTCAATTTTTAGTTACTTAACATAGACAAAATAAATTTCACAAAATCCCTCTATATAGCATTCAATTTTCTTAGGCCAATATTAAACAAGTTCCTGAGTACCCAAAGTAATGAGGGCAGGGATCAAGGAGAACTACATTAAGTATCAAGAAAAACAGAAGGCCAAAATGTTTGCTACACATGGATGTATCCTTCAGGGGTATACTGTTCATTCCTACCTGGAAGCTATTTAATTAGGCTGATAGGACCAAATGAAGACGCAACATCTTATCTCCTTATAGTTCCTTAATTTGTATTTCTTGCACTTGATTTTAAATTTTATATAAATGTAAAATAAGAAAAACAAATCTGAAACACTTACTGCAACAATCACTTATTTTGAAGTCACACTCAAGTAAGCAGAGAGAGAGGGGGTTAGCTGGGAACACAAGCTCCACTTCTCCACAGATGCCTCATGAATTTCAAAAGGACTAAAAACCTACAGCACATACTCAGCAGAACAGATGAAAACACTGACACTTCATTCACAATTATAGTCTTCCCCAATCTTTATTAAGGTTCCCAAAAAAGGAGCATGTGTTTTACTAAGGATGGACGTGAAGATGGCAGCCCATTCAGCTATTTATAAACAGGGATAAAAAGAGTAAATCGTAAGGTAATACTGGACCCAGTGACTGTACAGGACTGTAGCCAACTATGTGTACACTCAACAAAACCTTATGCCATGCTAAGAACTAAGAGTTCAATAGGAGGCATCAAAAAAAAAAGGACTTTATTTCGTATGGAAAGAGTCCTGCTATCCTGACACGTCTGAGTACCATGCATTCATGCATTCCAAAAACATTTCCTGAATGTATTCTCTGGATCAGGCACGGACGGTAAGAGGGGAAATCTAAGTAGGTTTCAAAACAAAAACAAAGTAAAACTTATGATTCAATCCCTAGTCTAGTATGTTAAAAGTTATAATGCCACTATGAATAGGCTGAAGCCAATGCTTCCTGCTGAGAGAGAAAACTTCTCAATGAAAGAAGAGGAGCTGAATATCACCTTAAGCCTCTGAAATTGCTGCTGTCCCTGCACTGGTGCAACTGGTGGGGCAGGATGAGCATGACTCTGGACCACCTGGCCTCCGTGGGGCTGCACAGCTGCTGGGTGATGATGACTGCTATGAACCGCTGCGATGGTGGGCCCGTGACTGCCAGAGCTCTGTGGCACTGCTGAAACCTGGGGTGGACAAAATGCAGACAAGAAACTTCAAGGCTTCTGCATTCTTCCCCAGATGTATCTAAAAGACATGCATGCGTATCTTTGCACACACACAGAGAATTACGGATCTTCATTGACTTACATCCTGGGGTTACATCCTGATAAATCCATTTTAGGCTGAAAATACCCTATGTTGAAAATGCATTTAATACAGCTACCCTCACAAACATCATAGCTCAGCCTAGCCTACCCTAAATGTGCTCAGAACACTTAGCGTAGCCACAGTTGGGCAAAATCATCTCACACAAAGCCTATTTTACAAGAAAGTGTTAAATATCTCATGTAATATGCTAAATACTATACAAAAAGAGAAAAACAGAATGGAATGGCATAAGGGTATCTATCAGTTGTTTACCCTCGTAATCCTGTGGCTGACCAGGAGCTGCGGCTGCTACCGCCCAGCATCAGAGGAGAGTACAGTACTTCATACTGCTAGCCTGAGAAAAGATCCAGATTCAAAATTCCAAGTATGATTTTTAGTGTACATCACTTTTGTGTTATCATAAAGTTGAAAAATTGGAAGTCAAACTATCCTAAGTTCGGGACCATCTGTATTCAGAAACCTAAATTTCCCACAAAGGGAACTGGTGAAATAAATTATAACTCACCCATATTACAACAGAATTCTCTGCCACTATTGAAAACTATATGGCTCAACACTTCTCAAACTATCTATGGCAAAGGACACGTTTTTCTTTTTTCTTTTTTTTCGTTTTTCTTTTTTCTTAAATTCCAATCCATCATGGGCCACTACTTTTATAAGATACGATAAAAATGAATTACTAGAGAAGTGAAATGAAAAATACATAAGCCCATAATTTCCATTCTCACATTTTAGAGATATATGACAAAATTACTATGTCCATGTCCAAATCACTATAAGTTTCTAAATACTCTCATTTTCTACACTCAAGGTCATTATAGATTAATAAGAAAGTATACACATCAGCCATCTGTGGACCACACTTGGAATAGCACTGATATAGATGCATATATTTTAACATTATAATATGTTCACAATTGGGCAGTCAGGGTGGCTCAGCAGTTTAGCGCCGCCTTCAGTCCAGGGCGTGACCTCGGGGTCCCGGGATGGAGTCCCTAGTCGGGCTCCCTGCAGGGAGCCTGCTTCTCCCTCTGCCTGTGTCTCTGCCTCTCTCTCTCTGTGTCTCTCATGAATAAATAAATAAAATCTTTTAAAAAATAAAATAAAAAAATAATACGTTCACAATCTGTAAGCTGAATGCATTCATGTGTTACATATGGATTTAAACTTCTAAATTTTTTCAGAAAGCACATTACAAAGCAGTATCTATAAATCAAAATAATCTTTTAAACCTTAGGTAACAAATATACAGCAAAATGTTAGCAATTTAGCTTGTGGTGGGATTAGAGAAGATTTTTATTTTGCTTATGACCCTTATTTTCTACTTCTATCCCTATTTGTTTATTTTGCTTATCTTTATTTGCTAAACAAAACTTTCTTCCAAATTGTTAGTGGTTTGGCCTCAAACATAATTATCTTCTATGCTTTTTCTCATCCTCTTATAAACTTAGAGTGAAATAAAACACAAGATCCTTTCCTTCCATTTCTATTACAAAAAAAAAAAAAATGCTACATGAAATTTCCAAAGCTTTTTTTAAATTTTCCTATTTCAGAACTGTTAATCACCACAGAAAACAACTAAGGACGATATACTTGATTTGCCAAGTCAAATAAAAAGACTAAATAACATGAGACTTCATCTAAATAATGGAAGTTGTATACTACAACATAAGAGAGGGTAAGTTTTTTTTTTTTTTCAAGTCTCCACAAATTTATAGGGGAGGGTGGGAAATAGACAATTACTTACAAACCTACCCAAACAATAGTTACATATTAGGAGTAAAAAGAAACTATTTAGACAGTTCTAAAAGCTCTAATATACCTCTAGCAAGAAGGGTTATTATTATTCTGAGCTTCTATATTCCAACATGCATGTTTTGAAGTTTTTTAAAAGGCTTAACTGGAACTTATAAACACTTGAGATGACAGGTTTTATATGAGCTTTTATATTTTGTATTACAGTTTCTAATATAGATGCAACTATCCCAGGTATAGGAAAAGTCATCAATCTGTTCAAATAAAAGTAATCACCCAAGGAAAACAAGGAGCCTTACTTTTTTCCAAGGTCGAATTTAAAGATTCAATTTGTAGCAGTCTTCTGACTGTGGCCCTCAGCCCCATAGGAGGGCATGGTACTGCTTCTAAAGGGACTCCTAAGAATGACACCTAAGGAATCACCATCTCCTACTTCCCCTGGATTTCCCTCTTCTTTGTTTTCTTCTAATAAATTCTGAGAAATTTATGGATTTATGGAATTGCTAAGTCAAAAAGTAATTAATAAATCTGCCACAGGGGCACCTGGGTGGCTCCGTGGTTAAGCGTCTGCCTTTGGCTCAGGTCGTGATCTCAGGGTCCTGGGATCGAGTCCCACATTAGGCTCCTCTCAGGGAGCCTGCCTCTGCCTCTGCCTGTGTCTGCCTCTCTCTGTGTGTCTCTCATGAATAAATTAAATCTTAAAAAAATAAAATAAAATAAATCTGCCGCAAACTGTCAAATTGTTCTCAAGAAAGATTACACCAATGTATGTTCCTGGTACAAGCCCTACCTTTTAAGTGTCACTAACAGGGCAGCCCATGTGGCTCAGCGGTTTAGCGCCGCCTTCAGTCCAGGGCATGATCCTGGAGACCCGGGATCGAGTCCCACATCAGGCTCCCTGCATGGAGCCTTCTTCTCCTTCTGCCTGTGTCTCTGCCTCTCTCTCTCTCCCTCTCTCTGTGTGTCTCTATGAATAAATAAAATCTTAAAAAAAAAAAGTCACTTAAGTTAGGTTGAAGAAGGCCTCTCCAACCACTTACATAAATCATGGTTCAAACTGACCTAGAATGGAATATTATAAATGCAGTGATGTTTTAAAGATTATGTAGACCTACACTTATGTAGTATTCAGGTGAAAAGTGGCCCACTATGTATTAGGTGAAAAGAACCAACAGGAGAACAGTATACACTGTATCATTCAAATTACATAAAAAGAGAAGTGTATCTAGATAGGTAGGCAGGTAAATACAGATACCCAAGAAATGCACAAGTGGGTTAAAGTCTGAAGGGTCAGAGAAAGAAGTCATCTTATATCATTTAAAACAAAACAAAGGGCAGCCCTGGTGGCTCAGCGGTTTAGTGCTGCCTTTAGCCCAGGGCCTGATCCTGGGGACCTGGGATCAAGTCCCACATCAGGCTCCCTGCATGGGGCCTGCTTCTCCCTCTGACTGTGTCTCTGCCTCTCTCTCTCTCTCTCACTGCATCTCTCATGAATAAATAAATAAAATCTTTTAAAAAAATAAAAAATAAAACAAAACAAAGCCAAAAACATGGTGATATTTACTTTCATAAATAGAAAGGGCAAAAAACACATTTCTTCCATTTCTACAAAACAGAGTAAACGGAAAAGATGAAAGATCAGCACTGGAACAACAGGAATACACAATGCTGGTGGAAATGTAAACTGGTACAACTCTGAAAAACAATTGGACATTACCTACTAAAGGCAATGATGTCACACACACACCCTATGACCCAGCAACCCTCTCCTAGATATCCGAAAAACTCTTCCTCATGTGTCCAAACCTGCTGAGTGGTCTATAAGAAGATAAGGAGTTTGCACCAGATTGTAAACCAACTCTGTTTCACTAATAAGCACACTGTTTAATTCAGCTGCCTCTGTTTCCCCATGGCAAGACTTTTTTGATTAAAAAAAAAAGCAGCACATTGATTTAAATTCTGGTGCAAGCTTATCTTGTCACGGACTGCCACTGTACCACTGCAATAGGAGAAATACCTAAAAAAAGTCACACAGCACTTTTACAACAGTGAAAAATGTGGTAACAGCCTGAACGTGCAGCAACAGAAAAATGGATAAGTAAACAGGATATACTCATATAATTCATAAAAGAGTGGAAGTGACTCAATTATTTATACACAAGAATATGGGTAAGTCTTGGGAACTGCAATGAGTGAAAAAAAGTGAGTTAAAGAAGAAAATACAGGGGTGGGTGGCTGGCTTGCTCAATGGGTAGAGCATATGACTCTTGATCTCAGGATTGTAAATTTGAGCCCCAAGGTAGGTATGGAGATTACTTAAAAATAAAATCTTTAAGGGGCACCTGGCTGACTCGGCTCAGTGGAGCACGTGACTCTTGATCTCAAGGTTGAGTTCCAGACCTATTTTTGATATAGAGATTACATACAAACACACTCACATATATAAAATCCTTTAAAAGAATAAAAATAAAAAAATAAAAAAAGAATAAAAATATATGTTTTCATTTACATAAAAGTTCAAAAATACCCAAACTAAACAATTTTATTGTATAGAGGTATAAACAAAATGATTTAGGGGCATCTGGCTGGCTCAGTCAGTGGACCACATGACTCTTGATCTCAGGGCTGTGAGTCTGAGACCCACACTGGGTGTAGAGATTACTTAAAAACATTTTTAAAATAGAAATAATTAAAAGATAACAAAGAATTAAAAACCTGCGCAATGAGCACACAAGTATACATTGTTTCTGTTATTTGTTATATCTTACTTATGGATATTTCATAAATATAATTTTATATCTAACTGGATGCTTAATACAACTTTTTTTTAATTGGACAAAATCACCAATGATCCTCCCTTACACCAAGTCCCTTGCTGGGCTCCAGCGTACCTGATAGCTGGGTGTCACAGAGTACTGAATTCCCGTAGCTGACTGCATGGTCTCAGACACTGCTTCATACACAGGGGGGGCAGGGGCAAGCACCCGGTGCTGGTGAGGAAAAGCCTCTGTGCTACCAGGGATCCGACGCTGCTGGGCCGCATACACCGGTGACTCCTGGTCATCCAAACGTCGCTTCATTCTGCGTTCATGCTCAGGGATGCACCACAAAACCTGCAGAAACCAAAAGCATCAACATGCAAACCAGTCCACACTGCAATGTGATGTGTACAATTTAGGACCAGTTGCGTGCATTTACTAGAAGCTCAACTCCCAGACCAAATATCTACTTCATCCTGGAGATGATCACTGGCTAGTTTAAGTGGATGCTTGTACACACAGCCCCCACAGTGGACAGCGTATCATAACTGAACGACTGAAGTTTAAATAAAAACATGGTCTGAATTAACTTGGGACTACAGGATTGAAAAATAACCTCCAATTTAAAAACAAGAAAATATGGGACGCCCGTGTGGTTCAGTGGCTAAGCGTCTGCCTTTGGCTCAGGGAGTGACCCTGGGGTCCCAGGATCGAGTCCCACATCGGGCTCCCTGCATGGAGCCTGCTTCTCCCTCTCCCTCTCTCTCTGTGTGTCTCTCATGAATAAATAAATCTTTAAAAAAAAATTTTAAAATAAAAAAAATGTTTTTAATTAAAGTAAAAACAAGAAAATACACCTCTTTTTCTTATTCTCTAGTTTTCTCTTCAAATGCCATCATTCCTAACATTCATTACATATTCGCATGCTTACAAAAACAGTCAAGGCTTCTTCCTAACTCCTCTCAAAACCTAGTACTACCATTGTGGTCTAATTTTTAAAATATCAATTGTTTCTTTTTTTTAAAATATGTTTTTAAAGATTTTTAGTTATTTATTCATGAGACACACACAGAGAGAGGGAGAGAGAGGCAGAGACGCAGGCAGAGGGAGACTCAGGCTCCACGCAGGGAGCCCAACACGGGCCGTGGGACTCGACCCCGGGACCCCAGGATCACGCCCTGGGCCGAAGGCAGGCCCTAAACCGCTGAGCCACCCAGGGATCCCAGGGATCCCATATCAATTGTTTCAACAATTAAATGGTATCATGAAAGAGTAATAGGCTAGGAGTAAGAGGACAATGGTTCTAGACTTGCCAACAACTTCCTCATTCTTTGTGAGTTTGTTTCTCCAACTATAAAATGAGAAGGTTGGAAAAGATCATTTTTAGGATACTTTTGACTCTTAATATTCCTTAACACTAAGGAGATTGGGACGCCTGGGTAGCTCAGCGATTGGGTGTCCGTCTGTGGCTCAGGGTGGAATTCCAGGATCTGGGATCGAGTCCCACATCGGGCTCCCTGCATGGAGCCTGCTTCTCCCTCTGCCTGTGTCTCTGCCTCTCTCTCTGTGTCTCTCATGAATAAATAAATAAATAAATCTTAAAAAAAAAAAAAAAACACTAAGGAGATTCCAGAATCCCTTATTAATAATATTCCTCTATGAAGGAACATTTTCTTTCCTGCAGGATGCAAAAAGTCTAGTAATATTCTGACTAGGAATCCAGTCTGGTCTTTTTAGGGCTTTTCCAACATCTAAAGCTTCTTCAAGGGGATCCCTGGGTGGCGCAGCGGTTTGGCGCCTGCCTTTGGCCCAGGGTGCAATCCTGGAGACCCAGGATTGAATCCCACATCAGGCTCCCGGTGCATGGAGCCTGCTTCTCCCTCTGCCTATGTCTCTGCCTCTCTCTCTCTCTCTCTGTGACTATCATAAATAAATAAATAAATAAATAAATAAATAAATAAATAAATAAAGCAAGCAAGCTTCTTCAAGGCAGGGTCTCTTTCCACTTTGTCTGCATTCCGCACAGTGCTAACATATCACACACACTCAAATACTGACCATGCAGAAGGGAAAGAACAAGAGTAATGGCTAATATAATAATAGTTAGCATATAATAAATTGCAAGCACCATTCTACACAATTTATAAATATTATTATAATCCCCACAACAACCCTATAAGGTGGTGTTATTCTCTATTTTGAAGAAACTGAAATACGAGGATAAAGTAAACTGCCCAAGGCTGCACAGCTAATAGGCAAAGCTGGAATATCGATCCACCAAATCTGCCTCCAGAGCCCGAATTCTTAACCACCTCAGTATCTCTGACCTCTCACAGAAGAAGAAATAAAGGGAGAAGAAACCTTTACTTTTACTTAAGACACACATGCAATGAGCAACCTCAGCTATCTTTAACCTCTCCCACACTTAGCTCATTCATCCTTTCAGTCTCAACCCAACAAAGCGGGAAGGCTTTGGCAGCATTCACTCTTTCAATTAGCAAATATTCAGAGAGTAGATATGAAGGTGGTGTCCTACAAAAACTACTTGGGGAGACCGTATATAGCCTCACTAGTAATCAAAGAAATATAAAGTAAAATGATACCCCCAAAGCAACAGGCAAAAATTAAGAGAGAATGATGATACTGAGTGTGGCGTGAGGGTATAGGAAATTACTACTGAAAAGAAGTTTTAATTGGTATAGACTATGTGGTTGGCAATTTGTGGCATCCATTAAATTTTTAAATTTAAAATGGGCATACCCTTTCATCTAGAAATTCCACTTCTAGGTGTGTCTACCCTTTATATCTGCCAAGTATATTTACTGCAGCAAAGTATGAAAAATCTAAATGTCTATCAATAACTGAATGAAACTGATATATCCATATTGGGAAAACTATACAGCAATTAGAAAGATTGGGGTTCCCTATAAAGAAAACCCTGCAAAACATTCTATTAAGTGAAAAGAACAAGCTACAGAGTATATACAGTGTGATTTCAACACCCACACACAATGTACTCTTAAGATTTGTGCATCTCGCTATAAATTTTGCACCAGAAGGAAAAAGCTATAAACAAATACTGAACTCTAGTTAAGGATACGCATGCTCAAGGACTTCAGTGAAAGTGTACTAAAAATTTACTTTGAAATATAACGAGAAATTAGTTTGGATGGAGGAATGGATAGACAAAGCAAGTACTATTAAAATGATAATGTAGAGATCCCTGGGTGGCCAGAGGTTTAGCACCAGCCTCCGGCCCAAGGCCTTATCCTGGAGTCCCAGGATCAAGTCCCACGTCGGGCTCCCTGCATGGAGCCTGCTTCTCCTTCTGCCTGTGTCTCTGCCTCTCTCTCTCTCTCTCTCCCTCTCTCTCTGTGGGTGTCTCACACGAATAAATAAAATAAAATCTTTAAAAATAATACTACTAAAATAAAACGGTAATGTAAAATCTTGTATATATATATGGGTGTTCACTATAAAATTCTATCAACTTTGCTGTATATTTTGAAATTGTTCTTAATAAAATGTTGGGAGAAAAGGCTAACAATACAAACCAGCTCATGAGTGGTACAAGTACTACAAATTTGGTAAAGAGAAAAAAAAATTGGTAAAGAGTAGAAAATGTGTATAGTGGAAAAAAACTACAGAGAAGGTAAATGTCTGGTTACATCTTGAAAATTAGGAATGAATTAGGGCATGAGGGTTACACAGGATGAGATTAAAATATTACAGTAACTTTGGAATTGCAGGTGACAATGAGCCATTTATAGTCTTTGCCAATTCATTTATTCCACAAATAATTCCCAAGGATCTATATAAGCCAGACCCTGTGCTGTGTGCTGGGGGTCCAGCACTGAATAGGACAGATTTCCTGCCCTACAACAACCAAGTCTTCCAATCAAGACTGCTATAAATCAGTGTGCTCTTCCCAACAGACCTGTCAGGTGGGCACACCCAGAACACTATTTAGAGGGGAAACTGATACTCAAAAGAAATTAAGTGACCTGTCAAGGAGCTAGACTCTCTCCTTGGAATGCATGACCAATCTGGAGTAGAAATACTGGACAGACAATAGTATCCTGCTTGCAGAGAGATACAGTGAAATTCCAAACTATAAAGTATTTGAGTGCCAAATAATGGAGCTACAAGAATCACACACAAAGCTACTTTCAAGCCCTGCTTTCAGCTGACATGATTTTCATCTGCCACTATGGTCTCCGACTGCTTCAGATTTGGAGTTTACACTGTTATCAGAACTCTAGTCTATGAAGACAGAATTTAAACAAGAAAAAAAGCACTTTGAGGGGCAGAAACTAGTGAAGAAAGACTAATGTGAACAAACAATGGCAGCAGAACACTAAAAAGTCATCTGGCCATGTGTTAGAATAAAAAGTGGGAATAGCTCCAAATCATCATGCAAAGAAATCGTAATTCCCAAATAAAGCAAGCAGAGCAGGATAATTCGGATATTGCAGGACAGTCTTCTGGAATAGGGCAAACAGCTGGCAAGCCAACGTGTCACACTTAGACAAATCTTAGAAGGGCAGAGGTAAAAGCTAACCTTTTCACAATGATAAATATAAAAACCAATTTTCTAATTCTACAACCTAAAATGTCTTTCATCACAGTAAAAAGTTGGCTGCCTAGAAATCTAGACAGTTCTCCATGATTATTAAAATCCAAATGGTGGGACACCCGGGTGGCAAAGTGGTTAAGCATCTGCCTTCATCTCAGGGTGTGATCCTGGGGTCCCAGGATCGAGTCCCATGTCAGGCTCCCTGCATGGAGCCTGCTTCTCCCTCTGCCTGTGTGTGTGTGTCTCTCTCTCTCTGTCTCTCATGAATAAATAAAATATTTTTTAAAAAAGAAAAAAATCCAAATGGAAAACCCAACTTTAAAGAATCTTATGTTTTCATTTAAATTAAATTTCACAAATTAGGGGTGCCTGGTGGCTCAGTCAGTTAAACATTCTGCCTTCGGCTCAGGTCATGATCCCAGGGTCCTGGGACCTAGCCTCACATTGGGCTCCCTACTCAGCGGGGAGCCTGCTCCTCCCTCTGCTCGCAGCTCCCCCTGCTCCTCTGTGTGCTCTCTGACAAATAAATACAATATTTTAAAAATAAATAAATAACATCTTAAACAAAACAAAATTAACAACCCATTCTTCTTAAAAAACAAGACCTAATACCCATGCCTCCCTGAATCAGCTTTACATTCTTCTAATGACGTAGGCCTCAATCACAAGAGTTTGCCCCCCCCAGGCACATCTGTCAATGTCAGAAGCCATTTTTGGGTTGTCAGTTAGGGGACAGGAGTGCTACTGGCATCTCACGAATTCCCAAACATCCTACAATGCACAGGATAATCCCCACAACAAAGAATTATTTGGCCAAAATATAATAATGCCAGGTTGAGAAACCTCTATCTAATATAATGCTAACCCCATTTGGCACATAACCTTTTGTGAGCTTTGGTGGGATTACATTATACTGTGGTATGACAATTTTTATCAAGGTTGCTCAGAACAGTCATCTTGGTTGACCAAAACACATCACTACTTTCTTTATAACACATGATTTACCTTGAACCTTCAGTGTATCAGAAAAATGTTATCATTTACCATGTTGGTGAAAAACTTTACTAGAAACTTTAGTAAGAATTTAAATAGCAGGGGTGCCTAGGGGCACGCAGGTGGCTCAGTCTGTTAGGAACTGGACTCTGGGTTTCAATTTACGTCATGATGTCTAGGTGGTGGGATCAAGCCTTGAGTTGGGCTCTGCACTCAAGAGAGTCTGCTTGGATTTCTCGCTTTCCGCCTCTCCCCCCTCACTCCCAAGTGCCCACAGATGCGCACTCTCTCTAAAGTAAGGGAATAGGGATCCCTGGGTGGCACAGTGGTTTGGCGCCTGCCTTCGGCCCAGGGCGCGATCCTGGAGACCCAGGATCGAATCCCACATTGGGCTCCCGGTGCATGGAGCCTGCTTCTCCCTCTGCCTATGTCTCTGCCTCTCTCTCTCTGACTATCATAAATAAATAAAAATTAAAAAATAAATAAATATTTAAAGTAAGGGAATAAATCCTAAAAAAAAATAAATAAATAAGGCAGGGACACCTGGGTGGCTCATTTGGTTAAGCACGGACTCATTTCAGTGGGGGTTATGATCTTAGGGTTGTGGAATTGAGCACCTGGCTCCTCACTGGGCTCCACATTCAGCATGGAGTCTGCTTGAGATGATCTCCCTGTTTTTCCCACTTCTCTAAAATAAAAATAAATTTTTTTAAAAAAGAATTTAAGTTGCAAATCCAAATTTTTATTCTCTATTTTCCTGGGGTTTTTTTTCCTGGTTTTGAAGATATAAATACCCAAAACAGGCAATATCCTTTAAAACGCAACTAACTCGTCACCAACTATCACCCATGAAGTTGGAACACAGCCACTCTGTATATTTTGATTTCAGATACATCTCTAGTAAAGTTCTAGCTTATCATCACTTTGGAATTTTTTTTCATCACCAAACACAATACTTTGAAAACTTAATTCTTAATTTTATTGGAGAGAACAATCATCGTCTTTGTTCCATAACTGTAGGCATTCTCAGTTTTAGGCTAATAAATGCCAATTAGAATGACCAATCCAATGTTGTTTTTTTCATTTCTGTATCTTGTTTCCTTCCAATCACCTCTGTACACCCGCCTTTAGCAAGTGTCCACTCACAAGTCAGTTTTGGTGCATAAACATCCTGAAAGATTAAAGAATACAATTGCACACCCTTTTAGCAGATTAAAATGGTTCTGATTCATGTTGAAATACTTCATTCTGAAGTCCTTCTTGCTGAATGGTTACCTGGATAAGGACATCATTTTTTCTTACCCGTCCCTCAAAAATAGATGGTGCACGCATAAATTCTTCATTCTGAGAAAATTCATCATATCGTCATCTAAAGACTATATAGTCAGGACGCCCGGGTGGCTCAGTGGTTGAGCACCTGCCTTCAGCCCAGGGTGTGTTCCTGGAGTCCTGGGATCGAGTCCCGCATGGGGCTCCCTGCATGGAACCTGCTTCTCCCTCTGCCTATGTCTCTGCCTCTCTCTCTCTTTTGGGTCTCCCATGAATAAATAAATAAAAGCTATAAATAAATAAATAAATAAATAAATAAATACATACATACATACATACTACACAGTCTGCAAACTGGCTCATAGTCAATTTTACCATCATCACCCCAGTCTAGTCTGCTGCTGTCTGCTGAACTGTTTGTCTACTAGCTCCTCTAATAGTTTGTCTAGTAGCTCCTCTAGTGGGTCCATTAGTTTTCTTCTCTTTGCCATTACAGGAGGCAAAAAAATTAAGGATTACCAAATATGTTTCCTGAAACCTTAAAAAAGTTGTAAAAATAGTATAAAATATGGTCATATTCCCCAGATGCTAATGTCTTACAGAATGTTTAAGATGGTATCTCCCAACTTCTTGTACACTTTCTTGAAAGATGCTATAATGCTTCAGGCAAAGCAGTAAGAAAACTGAAGTGTAATAGTGATGATTTATTTTACCATTGAATTCTCCTTCTGGGCAATGCCATCATTCTTCCCTATTTTTACTATTTTAGTCTTTTTTAACATAATAGGGAATAACTGATGAGCAGTAATGAAATAATTCCTAGGATGATGAAATACCAGAATGTTTCAAGCTACAAGAAAACTACGAATATTAAGATCCCATAATATAGTTTACATGTATAACCCTAATAGCTAAATGAGTTTGTTTGTTTTTTTAATATTTTATTTATTTATTCATGAGAGACAGAGAGACAGAGAGAAACAGAGACACAGGCAGAGGGAGAAGCAGGCTCCACGCAGGGAGCTTGATGTGGGACTCGATCCCGGATCTCCAGGATCAGGCCCTGGGCAGAAGGTGGCGCTAAACCGCTGAGCCACCCAAGCTGCCCGCTAAATGAGTTTATACCATTAAAAAGTAAGTAAATAATCTCTGTTTCTTCTTCTTCTTTTTTTTTTTTTTTTTTAAGAGAGAGAACAGCAGCACCAGAGAGTTGGGGGGGCGTGTGTAGAGGAGGAGGACAAGAGAGAGAATCTTAAGCAGGCTCCATGCTCAGTGTGGAGCCTGGAGAGGGGGCTTCATATCATAACCCTGAGATCATGACCTGAGCTGAAATCAAGAGTCAGATGCTTAACTGACTGAGCCACCCAGGCAGGTGCCCGTCTCATTGTTCTTTTAAAGACCTACAATAAATAAAAGTCATGAATTAACTCTTTACAAGTAGTTAGTACAGCTCAAAAAGAAATTCAAAACTAAGAGTGGGTCCTAATGATACTGACTCTGTAAGCAGAAAATGAATAGCAAACTTTAGTTCAACTCAAAAGGTATTAAAAATTGTATCAATGTTAACTTTTAGACCTAGATCACTATCTTACAGTTTTGTAAGACACATTTGGGAAATCCGGGTGAAGGTTATATGGCAATTCTTTGTATTATTTTTGTAACTTCTTTTGAAGCCTAAGATTATTTCAAAATGGAAAGTTAAAAAAATTTAAGTATTAATAATATAGGAATATGAAAGAAGAAAATCATCCTGTAACCCTGATAAAAGATATAGACATTTAGTTTATGTGACAAGGTTTCTATAAATTAACTGAAAACGGAATAAAACAACAGCCTGAGCATAAATAATAGAAGATAAGCTAGCTACAGCTATAAAGAAAGCATTGTAAAGAACAGAACTTCAGGGGCACCTGGGCAGCTCAGTCAGTTAAGCATTCAACTCTCAATTTTGGCTCAGATCATGACCTCAGGGTCATAAGATGGAGCCCCCTTCAGGCTATGTGCTGAATGTGGAACCTGCTTAAGATTCTGTCTCTGGGGCAGCCCCGGTGGCGCAGCGGTTTAGCGCCGCCTGCAGCTCGGGGTGTGATCCTGGAGACCTGGGATCGAGTCCCACATCGGGCTCCTTGCATGGAGCCTGCTTCTCCCTCTGCCTGTGTCTCTGCTCCTCTCTCTCTCTGTCTCTCATGAATAAATAAATAAAATCTTTAAAAAAAAAAAAAAGATTCTGTCTCTGGCCCTCTCCCTCTGCCCTCCCCCCTCCCCCCAACTATCTTGCTCTCTACAAAAAAAAAAAAAAAAAAGGACTTAAGACAGTTAAAGGGGGTAGGCAAAAAAAAAGGGGGGCGGGTAGGCAGATGAGTCACTTAACTTCATCCTACCTTTATTCTATTGGCTATATGTCTGCCCCCAACAGGTCTGGGTACACCTTTAACCAGCTTTGTATCCTCCACTGCGTAGCCAACGGTCTTGTCTATGGTAGAAATCAAATCATTCACTCATTCATGCATGCGCCCTCTAATATTCACGAGGCATTGTTCTAGGAGGTAGGGATATAGCAGTAAACCAAACAAAAATCTCCACCTTCATGATGTTTACCTTTTAGTGGGAAAAAAAGATAGTACACAAGGTATTCAGAACATTATACAGTGACAGCGCTAAGAAGAAAAAGAAGAGAAGGGTTTCTGAAGTTTTAGATATGAATATCCAAAGAATACCTCACTGATAAGGTAACTTTTGGGTAAAGGAAATAAAAAGCTAACCATGTTAGGGGAAGCATTATAGGCAGAGGGAACAGAAAATGCAAAGACCCTGATGCATATATGTGCTTAATATCTTGCAAGAATAGCAAAAAGGCTGTCTAGCTGGAGCAGAATGGAGGAAAGACAGACTGGTAGAAAATGAAGTCAGAGTGGTAACAAGGCTGAGGGTAGTAGGCAAAGGAGCACATGTTTGTTGTCAGATGTCATAAGGACCCAAGCTTGATAATCAGACTGAAATGGGAAGCCATTGGTGGGTTTTAAGCAGAAAAGCAACATGATCTGAGTTAAGCTTTAAGAGACTCACTTGAACTGCTGTGCTGAGAACAGACTAAAGAATGGCAGTAACAAAAAAAAAAAAAAAAAAAAAATTAAAAAAAAAGATTTAAAGAATGGCAGTAACAAAGCAGAGGAACAGTTAAGGTAACTGAAATAATCCAAGCTAGAGATGTCGTTGAATTCACTGGTATAGCTGGGAGGAAGGTGGTGGTAGTGGTATTAAGTGGCCAAAATCTGCGTAATATTTTGAATATAGAGCAAATAGGATTTGCTGAAAATCAAATATGAAAAAAGACGGAAAAACAGAAGTCAAACACCTATTAAATATCCAAGAGGAAATATGAAGTGGGCCACTGGTTATTTGTCTACAGTACAGGGGAGAGGTCTCCAGCTAGAGAAATTTGGGAGTTATCAGCATTGTTTGGATTTTAGAAAGGTGATATAGTACACAAGGTAACTATCCTTAATTAAGCACATTCACATTTCTGCACCAAGTGAGCCAGCCTCAACCAGGCTGATGGCCCTTAATTATTTTTTTTCTTAGTTTTTTAAAAAAAGATTTTATTTATTTATTTGACAGAAACAGAGAGTGAGCACAAGCAGAGAGAGCAGCAGAGGGAGAGAGAGAAGCAGGTTCCCTGCAGAGCAGAGAGCTCAATGTGGGACTCTATCCCAGGATCCTGGGATCATGACCTGAGCGGAAGGCAGATGCTTCACGACAGAGCCACCCAGGAGCCCCTGGTGGCCCTTAATTAGTTGTGGAAACAAACTTACCAAAAAACAAACAAAAATTCTTGTGCTTCAGACCTGCAGACTAGGGACTATAGACCTGTATGTCCTTTAATATAAACAGCCCACAAATCAGCAAGGATATCATATCAGCAGGGCTGAGGAAGTGTCTGCATCCATGATGCTCTAAGTACAAATAACACAAACACACACAAGATGGAAAGGTGGTGGGCAGCCCGGGTGGCTCAGCGGTTTTGCGCCGCCTTCAGCCCAGGGCGTGATCCTGGAGACCCAGGATCAAGTCGCAGGTCGGGCTCCCTGCAGGGACCCTGTTTCTCCCTCTGCCTGTGTCTCTGCCTCTGTGTCTCTCATGAATAAATAAATAAAATCTTAAAAAAAAAAAAAAAGATGGAAAGGTGGTGTGTGGTACAAAAGCAAAAGAATGGAGGAGCAAAGAAGAGAGATTTGCCTTCCAAACTGCTGTTAGTAAATGCCAAACTGTGAAGCCAACTGCCACTAAACAGACGTAGTAGCCTCTGGTTAAACTTTAAGATGCAATTTCAGTTCAGTTTGTATACTTTATATCACCTATTATGTGCCAATAGTATCCTACACACTGAGCCTATCACGGAAGTTAAGTTCTGGTCTAGATAGACTAAGTCATTGGCGTAGCCCTCCGTGAGGAAAACCAGTAGCCCCACAAATGTACAGGGACAAAAACCTCTATATGTTTGGTTATACATGACAACAAATCTCACTAGGTAGGTCTTTTGAATAAAGAGACCCCAAAACAAAGTTACATAAATAAAGAAAGCCAAGGTTTTTCAGTGTCTTTAATTTTTTTTTTTTTGTCTTTAATGTGTTGTTAAAAGACAATTAAGACAGGTAACTGTCTAAAGACAATGAGAATTTATATTTAGGGCCGCCTAGGTGGCTCAGTCGGTTGCACATTCCGATTCGATTTCAGCTCAGGTCATGATCTCAGGGTCATGGGATTGATCCCCACAATACACTGCGCTAAGCACAGGGTCTGCTCAGCCCTCTCCCTCTGCTCCTACCCCCCTGCACTTTCTCTCTCAAATAAATAATAATCTTAAAAAAAAAAAAAGTGGCAGGGGGCACCTGGGTAGTTCAGTCAGTTAAATGCCCGACTCTTGATCCCAGCTCAGGTCTTGATCTCCAGTTCGTGAGTTCAGGCCCCACGCTGGAGGGAACCTACTTAAAAAAAAAAAAAAGGTGGCACAAAACGAAAATCTTTGAAATATTTGTAAAGAATATAATGCAATAAAGGCAGAATGACAGACTACCTTGCTGGGTATGTTACTAGATAAACGTACCGCAACAAAAAAACAAATATCCAGAATTATTTACTTAAGCTGTAACCACAAAAAGATAAAAATTCCAAGACATTACTTCTACTACTCACTTATTGAAGTAGAAATAGGAAGACATGTGAAGGAAAGGAAGTATTAGGAAACAATAGTTGGCCATATGAATGTATCTTGAGCTTGACAGGGTAGCAGTAACATATGTGCCAAATCCATAATTTCTTCACTATGATTCTTAAACACCTTCCAAAGCAGTAGAAGCAATCAGGTCTGCAAACTGAAGAGAACAGGATTCACAAACTCTGTAAGAGACTACAATTCATGTGCGAATTTCAACATAATGCCACTCTTAACACCCCAAAGCACTCTCTTGGGGTACTTTGAGATGTCTAAGGTTATTCAATTAATAACTTGCTTCAACTGGATCTATGGTTTCAGGCTTCACCCTCCTCTTGTTCATTCAGTGTTCTCTCTACCTCCACCCCAAAGGTAGGCTCTCCCTCCTTTGAATTCCTTTCAGCTCTTTGTAGGTGACTCTCATGACACCCAACTTATACTGACGTGTAGAAAAATCATCATGTGTATATTTGCCTTTCCTTCAAAGAATGTAAACTTTTCCAAGACAAAGATTCTTCCTGTGTCAGCCCAGAGCTATTCAAGAAAGTGGTCAAGAAATGGGTGTTGACTCAATTCCCCTTTAGAATCCGAGTCCCAATCTTTTCCCTCAAAGATGCTTTCAAAAGCACACTGGTGGGTCCTCAAAAACTTAAACACAGGGATCCCTGGATGGCGCAGCGGTTTGGCGCCTGCCTTTGGCCCAGGGCGCGATCCTGGAGACCCGGGATCGAATCCCACATCGGGCTCCCGGTGCATGGAGCCTGCTTCTCCCTCTGCCTGTGTCTCTGCCTCTCTCTCTCTCTCTGTGTGACTATCATAAAAAAAAAAAAAAAAATTAAAAAAAAAACTTAAACACAGAATTACCATTTGACCCAGCAATTCCTCTGGGTATATACCCAAAAAAATTCAAAGCAGGTACTTGAAGCAGTATTTATATACTCATGTTCTTCGCGGCATTATTCACAATAGCTGAGAGGTGGAAACAACCCAAATGTCCACCGATACATGAATCAAGAAAAGGTGATATATAGGGACGCCTGGGTGGCTCAGTGATTGAACATCTATCTGCCTTTGGCTCAGGTTGTGATCCCAGGATCCTGGGATCGAGTCCTGCATCAAACTTTCTGTGGGGAGCCTGCTTCTCCCTCTGCCTATGTCTCTGCCCCTCTCTGTTTCTCATGAATAAATCTTAAAAAAAAAAAAAAAAGGTGATATATATACATATAATGGAATATTATTCACCATTAAAAAGGAAAGTAATTCTTTTTTTTTTTTTTTAAAGATTTTATTTATTTATTCATGATAGTCACAGAGAGAGAGAGAGAGAGGCAGAGACACAGGCAGAGGGAGAAGTAGGCTCCATGCACCGGGAGCCCGATGTGGGATTCGATCCCAGGTCTCCAGGATCGCGCCCTGGGCCAAAGGCAGGCGCCAAACCGCTGCGCCACCCAGGGATCCCAAAAGGAAAGTAATTCTGACACATGCTACAACACAGATGAACCCTAAAGACGTTATTCTAAGCAAAATACACCAGACACAAAAGGACAAATACTGTATGATTCCACTTATGTAAGATACCCAAAGTAGTCAAACTCACACAGAGATAAAGTAGAATGGTTGTTGCTAGGGGCTGGGTAGAGATTTAAAGGGGCTGTTGTTGGGGTGCCTGGGTGGCTCATTTGGTTAAACAACTGACACTTGATTTAGGCTCAGGTCATGATCTCAGGGTCCTGAGATCCAGCTCCATGAAGGGCTCTGCAGCACTCAGTGGGGAGTATGCTTCTCTCTCTCCCTCTGCCCCCCCCCCCACCTCATGCATGCACTCACACTCTAAAATAAATAAATACATCTTTAAAAATAAATAAAGGGGCTGTTGTTTAATAGGTACAGAGTTTCAATCTGGGAAGATGAAAAGTTCTGGAGATGGACAGGCATAATGGTTGTTCAACAAAGTGAGTGTACTTAATGCCACTGAATTTTTACCCTTAAAAATGGTTAAAACAGTAAATTTTGTCATAGATATATATACATATATATTTGTAAACACAATTATTTTTAACAGACACTGTTCCTTCACTGTTTACTACCCTCAGACTGGACACAAACGAGTAGTGTTAAGAGCAGGGACTCTGGAAGTGGATGCTAGGGTTCAGATCTGGCATGGCCACTTGACCACAGGTCTCTAACCTCTCTGTGTCACTGTCTCATCTTTAAAACACAGACTTTACAGTATCCATTAGACAGGGTTTTCATGAATATTAAGTGGATTAATGTACAGTGCCCAACTCAGTGCCTGGAGCATAAGGGCTCAATAAAGTTCTTATTGGATGCCTAGGTGGGGCAGTCGGCGAAGCCTCCCACTCTCAGATTCAGCTCAGGTCAGTGATCTTGACCTGACCTGGCAGGGAGTCTGCTTGAGATTCTCTCTCCCTCTCCCTCTGCCCCTCCAGCTAGTGTGCCCTCCCTCTCTCTAGGATATATAAATACATCTTTACGAAGAAAATGACAGTTCTTATTATTCAAGTAGACAAGGGCATAGTTTTAAAAAGAATGTTACTGAGGCACCTGGGTGGCTCAGTCAGTTAAGTGGCTGGCGCCTGATGACGGCTCAGGTCCCGCTCTCAGGGTCCTGGGATGGAGCCCCTCACCCCACCCGTGCACTGGTTTTGACGCTCAGTAGGGAACTCAGCTTGAGGATTCTTTCTTTCTCTACCTCACGCCGCCTAACGTGCACGCGCTCTTTCAAATAAATAAATTTTAAAACAATAAAATCATGTTAACTATCATTTTTAGGAGAATCTACAGAAAGTAAACTAGTAGTATTAATACTAATTTAGTAGTAGTATTACTCACAAGAGAAAGCCTTTTTTTTTTTTTAATTTATTCGTGAGAGACACAGAGAGAGAGAGGCAGAGAGACACAGGCAGAGGGAGAAGCAGGCTCCATACAGGGAGCCCGACGTGAGACTCGATCTTGAGTCTCCAGGATCACGCCCTGGGCTGAAGGGAGTGGCTCAATCACTGAGCCACCCAGGCCTCAGCCTTTTAAAGCACTTTACTAGATTACTGAATGCCATGGACATAATCTTGTAATCCCGGACTAAAATTTGCAACCATTAACATATGCCTTGCAAAGATCTCCAGTTATCTTGTTTGTACTTAAAAGGTAAACAGAACTACCCTTCGCCAAGAATCTTATCAAATTACCATATACATACCTTTTTCCTTAAGAAATAAAAAAAATCTTACTCTTGCGGTAAAACCTTCTTAATTACAAAATGCTACACTACCCAAAGTCTTCAACTCTGACAAAACTATAATATATATCATACTAATACTTAGGTAAAAAGCATTCACAAAAACTTTCCTAATACAGTGTAACCCAGTTCTTACTTGAATCCTTCAAGCATATGTGAGACTTCTGACCCTGGTGCACCAAGAGATAACATATTCTTTAAGGGCATGAATTAGGTCTTCCATGTTTCCCAGCAGACAGCATTGCGAATGGTGGGAACAACTATGTGTTGACCAAACCTTCCTCAGTTGTAGACTCTCCATATCTTCACTTTGTCACTTGACAGCATCAGAAAAAAACACCCAGGCTTCCTGTCTCCATGCTAATTCCAATACAGTCACCATTACTCAAATGAATAAGCTACCTCTGCCACTCCTACTTCCTTAACTGAGATGAGACTTACACTGCGCACATGAGTATAGAGCAGGGCAGCAAGTTCTCAGTCCCAGCTGAGCAAAGCACAAATCTAC
Organism: Canis lupus familiaris; assembly: GCF_011100685.1. Taxonomy (NCBI): domain Eukaryota; kingdom Metazoa; phylum Chordata; class Mammalia; order Carnivora; family Canidae; genus Canis; species Canis lupus. Next base: position 38,739,868 of record NC_049251.1, read on the forward strand.
AATTTAATGTCAGAGAACTTGCTCAGATATCAGTCTATAAATATATTCCTTCTGTGTTTATTTTCTCATGAAAAGTATCAAAAACATGTAATTTCTCTTAAGAGAATGTATAAAGTCAAAGCAAAAATCTCATCTAAAATAGTTCATTAGGGCAGCCGGGATGGCTCAGCGGTTTGGCGCTGCCTTCAGCCCAGGGCCTGATCCTGGAGACCCAGGATCGAATCCTGCATCAGGCTCCCTGCATGGAGCCTGCTTCTCCCTCTGCCTGTGTCTCTGCCTGTCTCTCTCTCTCTGTATGCCTCTCATGAATAAATAAAAATCTTAAAAAAAAAAAAAAAAAAAAAGTATTTCATGAAATGTCCTAAGGCAACTCTCCAATACAGGTTGGAGGGCAATGCTAGGAAAGTCACATACACAAAACTACATCAGTCCCGGACCTCACCCTGTCCGTAACAAAACAGGGCCAAGGACATCATGTTTTATAGAATATAAATAGAAATGGTCTAGATGTTCTAACAGAATTACATAAAACCAGAAAAGAAGATTTCTCAAGAACACCTATAGTCCCGTAAATTGCAACTTACTTCTTCGGGGGGAAATTAAGCATACACAGAACCACCTGTACATTCAGAAATGCAAAAGCTGACGAAATCAAGAGTATTGCATCCAGTCCGAGAGGTCTTTTCGCTTCTTTTTTTATTTTTTTTATGAGAATCCCCCTCTTTTATAAACCCATCGTCTTTTAAATCGTTAAAATGTAAATGCAACCGTTCCCTTTTCTAAAATCTCAGCCTAGTTAGAGACTTTTTTTTTTTTTTTTCCCCTCCCCTGGCCAAACTGGGTTTGAAGTCCTAGGGCACCTAGCCGCGGCCAAGTCTAAGTACCCACCACCCCATTGGCTCCGGGGAAACCCCGCCCCGTGCAGCCACAGTAACGAACGTCGAGGGAACTCCAAGAAAGGTTGTCCCCGGCCACACTGCCGCCCCCGGTGACTCTCCGCCCCTCCCCCACCGTCCCCACTGCGGAAGCGTGGTCGCCGCGCGGGCAGCCGCCGGGCTGCAGCCGCCAGCGGGGGGCCCCGGGCACCGCGCCCCAGCGCCCAGCACCCGGGGGCGGGGGCGGGGCCGGGGCCCGGGCCGGGGCCGGGGGCCGAGCCGCGCGCGCCGCGAGGAGCCGAGCCGAGACAACAGCCCCGGGCCCGGCGACAGGCGCGGCCAGGCCGCCGGAGTAAGTCCGACACCTCCGCAGCTCCGAGGCGGCGGGGGCCCCTCCCACCCCGCCGAGGCGCAGGGCGGGGCCGAGCAGGGCGCCGCGGCTCCCCGCCAGCCCGGACAGCGGGCTTTCCCGAGCCCCGCTCGCCAAGGAGGCGGAAACCGGGGGGAGGGGAGGGCGGCCAGGGGGAGTGGCATCCCCGCTCCGCTCGGCCCCTCCGGCCAACCGGATCCGGGGAGGGCGGGGGGACGCCGGCCGCACGCCCCCTCCCCGCCGCGCCCCGAGGGCGCACGCGGGACCCCCGCCCGCCCGCCCGCCCGGCGAGGCCCCGCCCCCCGGGCGCGGGCGGGGAGGGGCAGCGGCTGCGAGCTGCCCCGGCCGCCGGCCCCGCCCCTTTCCCCACCATCGCACGCGCGCGCCGGCCCCGCCCCTGAGCGGCGGCGCGAGAGCCCGCCCCCTCCGCGCGCACCGGGGCTGCGCTCTCCTCCCCCTCCCGCACCGAGCGCTGCCCCGCTCCGCCCCCCGCCCCCCGCGCCCGGCCACACACCTCCCGCCCGCCTGCTCTACGGGAAGCCGCGGAGGTCAGCCCCCCCGTACGCACACCCTCGAGTGCGGCGCTCAGCGCTCCCCGCCGCCAGCGCCCGCCTCGCCCTCGCCCTCGCCCTCGCCCTCGCCCTCGCCCCCGGCCCGGCGTGCTCTCACCGCAAAGCTGCTCCGGCCGCTCCTCGCTCTGGCTCTCGCCGCGCGTCCCTCTCGGCGTGCGCCTCGGGCTCACCGGGGAGGCCCCGAGAACGGCGCGGGCACAGGCCCGCCGGGGCGGACTGGCAGCCTCCTCCCCGCCAGCCGAACGGTCACAGGCCCCGGGGCCCAGACTGGGAAGGAGGGAGGGAGGGAGGGAGGGAAACTCCGAGGGGGGAAGGGGAGGGGGGGAAAGATGGAGAAACCGTCTCCGCCGCCTCTACCGCCGCGGCCGCTTCTCTGTTACCCGGGAAATCCCGCCCACTCCCCCGGCCCGCCCCGCGGAGGGAAGACTCAGCCTCGCCCCGCCACAGGCCGCCCCGCCCGTCCGTCAAGGCCCGGGCCAATCGCCGCGCCCCTTCTGCCGGCTGCCCGCCCCTTCCCCCTCGGCCGGGAGGGGCGGGGGAGCCGCTCACCTTCTCCACGCCCCTATTGGCGGGGAGCTTCCCTAACTCAACCCCGCCTATTGGAGCCGGGTCGCTGAAGCCCACCCCCACGCCTCCGCACTATTGGAGGAAGCAGGGGAGCTCCGCGCGTCCCATTGGCCGGCCCCGCACATCCCGCCCCGCGCGGCCGCAGCCACAGGCCCAACAAGTCGGCTCCCGCCCTCGCCGGGCCGCGCATTGGAAGGCTACCCGGGCTCCCTGGCTGCCCCAGGAAGGCAAGTAACCGATGTGGGGTAAGATGTCCGTAAGCGACGCAGGCCCCGCCCCCCGGCCACCCGATTGGACAGCGCGGCGCCGGTAGCGGCCCCCATTGGCCAGGACGCCCGTCGAGGAAGGAGCCGACCCCGCCCCGCGCGGGGAGGCTGAACCTTAGCAGTCCTTTTGTGGAATGTTTACACTAGAGACTGAAGTGCAGAGAGTTCCAGGGCCCGAAACAGGAGGGGGCGCGGAGCTCAGCAGCTGGGAGCCGGAGCCCTGAGACTTGAAAGGGAGAGGCGGCAGCAGCACTACCAACCGTGAAGGACTCCTTACAAAAAAATTTAAAAATTAAAAAAAAAAAAAAAAAAAAAAAACCAGACCTCATCCTATCCAGTTCTCTCTACAATTTACATTTCCGCACGCTGCCGCCTTGTAAACACAAATATCCAGAGCAACCGGATCCGTACGGCTGCTTCCAAAGCGTACGGAATTAAGAGCTGGGGAACCACAGTCGAAAAAGAGCCCCAGGGGTTGCCACCCCGAGCTAGGAGTGGCTGCACACTTCCAACGCCGACAAGCCCTAAACTTGAGTATGCAGTCTTTCTAAAAGGGCGGAGATAACCGAAATGGAGGCAGGGCCCTAACAGCCACCGCCCTGGCAAGCCTCCGGAAGGCGGAGCGTGAGGTGTGAGGCGTCTGCGACCTCCGGGGGTAGACCTGGAGGCTCGCTCCAACGGAAAGAGGAGAGCAGACAGGCCTCGGCATAAATAAACCTTCACCCCACACTTCGTACAAAGGATAAAAATCCTGCAGTTGGTGACGAAAGGTAAGAATGGCTGTTCAGCTAGTCCTTCGGCCAACAAGTGTTCGTGGCAGTCCCTAGGCCTTCTCTGTGTAGGTTATAGTGCTTCAAACACACAGAGACAAAGTGCTTGCAGTGCCGAGGTTGCTTTTATTAAAGTCCCCAAATGGGGCGGAGAAAGGACGCTGGCCCTGCTTTGGGGGGCGCTCAAGGAGCGCCAGGAAAGGAGGGGGCGGGACCAGAGTTTTCCCGCTCTCCAGCAAAAAAGGCGACTCCCCCAAGCCAACCTACCAGTCCCCAAGTGGCAGGCCCCGGGGAACCTGCGCCCAGGTGCTACCTCGTCGTCCCTCTGCAGTCCCGCGGAGACGGCACGGCAACCAGCGCTGGCAACAGGTGGGCCTGACTGCAAGGATGGCTTCAAGCCGCAAGAGCAAGGCAGTGGACCGTGGGCTCCATGAGTAGCGAACGGAGGAGAGCCAAGCCCTGCCCCAGGACGGAGCTCTGAACATAAGTCACGCCGGCGAAAGCGGACCCTTGAGTCAGCCTGCTCGAGCTCAGGACGAAGCGGCGCTCGTCCTTCCCTGCTCCCTGGACTGGGTGCCGCGCGACGATGCCCCTGGCCTTGAAGGGCCACTTGGAATCCGAGCAGGATGGGCCGCCCCCGACTTCTGGGAGCCGGGGGTGAGCCGCCCTGGACCACGCCTAAGGCACCCAGGCTATTCTTAGGTCGCCCAGGGTTTCAGATGAAGCCACCCAGCGACAGGCTGCCCGCGTCCGCGGTGTTCTCAAGCTTAAGTCTAGGGCGACCTCCGGGAAGCCAAGGGGCGCGGGGACGGCCAGGCCGCAGCGTCGGAAATTAAGTACTTGGCCCGGGAGGCCAGATCCCACCGTGTCCTCCCGACCCCCGCAGAGCCCCTCAAGCCGGGACCCCTGAACCCACTGCTGCCTGCAACCCCTCCCTGCACCGCAAAGCTACCCCGTCTCCGGCCTTAGAGGCATCATTGTGTGCCTCCCCGGCTCTCCTCGCCCCCTTCCCGCCCCGCCCCTGCCGAGCACTCCAGACCCAGGACTTCCGGGCGGGAGGACAGTTCGAAGGAGCGAGGCGGGACTCCCACATGTGCGGAGCGCGCACACAGGCTGGAGGAGGGGGCGGGGAGCAGGGGTGGACTTCCCCTCCGCGCTCGCCCGGCCGGGGGGCGGGGCCTCCCGCCGCGCCAATCAGGGGCGGGGGCGGGACCTTGCGCCGCACGTCAGCCGCAGGACTCCTCCCTCCGCCCTTCACGGAAAAAAAAAAAACAAAAATCCTAGCAACTTAAACTCCAGCCCGGCCTCCGATAGGCGGAGCTCGCGAGCACGTCGCCCAGTGGCGGGCCGAGGAGGGGAGAGGGGAGCCTCGCGCAGCCAATGGAAGACAAGAGGAGGCGGGCCCTCCGGGGAGCCCGCGGTGGGCGGGAGCGCGGGCAGGCCCCGCCCCCCGGCTCCCCTCCGGGCGGGTTGCACAAGCGGCGGCTGGAGTACATAGTAAACAGGGTAGGCCCGGGAGTGGCGGCGGGGCCGGCGCGGCGCTCCGCGGGCCCGGGCCCGGCGCCTCCTCGGCCCGCGGCCCCCGCCCCGCGCCGGCGCCCCGCCCTCCAGCCCGCGGCCGCCATCCCGGCTGTCAGGCGCGCCCCCCGCGCCCCTCCCCGCCCGCTGATGCATTTCCTTTTCCCGATTCCGAGCGTGCAGAGTGTTTTCCCAGTTCCCGACCTTCACCGCCCCAGTCGGGCCACCCCCTCGCGGGCGCGCTCGCACGCCGAGCCCCCGCCCCCGCCCCCGCCCCCGCCCCGTCGGCGGGCGAGCAGCGCAGCCGGGGGAGGGGAAGGGGCAGGGGCCACCGCCGCCGCCGCCGCCGCCGCCGCCGCCGCGGCCTCGGGTGGGCGGGGAAGGAGGCATCCGCCGGGGCCGCCCCGGGAGCCCGCGGGGCTCCCACACCCCCGGGCCGAGGTCCGCGCGGGCTCGCGGCCTGGCGGGCTCCGGGGCGCCCGGGCCGGCGCGCGGGGCTCTTTCCGGTGCCGCCCCCGCCCCCGGCGCCCCTCCCGCGGGCCGGCGCTGCCCCCGCCCCCAGAGTCCATAACAACCGCGGCCCCGGAGCGCGCCCGCCGCCCCCTCCAAGTTCGCGGCCGGAGCCGAGCCCCGGGGCGGCAGCCGGCACTGCGCGGCGCGGGGACAGCCGCGGGCTCCCGCTCGCTCGCCAACTCCGCTCGCCGCAACTCCGGCGCCCGCGGTGGGCCCGGCCCGCCCGGCTCGGCCCCCGGCGGCGCGCCCCCCGCCCCCCGCCCCCGCCCCCGTCCCCCCTTCACAGTAGTCGCTCCACGGGCGCCGCAGGGGCGGGGGCGGGGGTCTCCCCGGCCGGGCCGCCGCCGACACCTACCGAGGCCGACTGCCCGGCGCGCCCCGGCCGCCCCCCGGCCCGCGGATCCGGCCGGCTCGGGGGCACACGGGCTCGGGCGGGCGGCGCCGAGCGCTCCTCCCCGGCCTGCCCGGAGCCCGGCGCCCCCCAGCCCCGCACCGCGGCGGGCCGGCCGGCCAGCCCCCCAAACGCCCGACATTGGGGAGACCAAATTAAAAGCAGCTGTTTAACATACCTTCCGAGCCAGGCGAGGAGTCCTGAATGGGGGGGACCGCCCCCCGCGGGCCATTGGCTGCGCGGCGCTCGCGTCAGAGCCCCGGGCCCGCCCGCCGCCGCGCCCCGCCCCTTCCCTTCATTGAACGCTGCCTCGCTGCCTCGCTGCCTCGCTCCCGACAACCTCAAATAAATAAATTAAAGTGGCGGCGAGCGGGCAGCGCGGCCCCGGCCGAGGCCCCTTCCCGCGGGGCCGCCCCCTGGGGCTCCCGGAGGCCCGCGGCCGGACGGCGACCTGGGGCGCGGGGCCCCCTTCCTCCGCGCTGCGGGGCCCTCGGAGCTGGCGGGGACCCCCGCCCCCCGCCCTCGGCCAGGCGGCTGCCGCGGGAGTGGGGCCGAGCCCCCGGGGCGCGGGGAGGCACCTGCCCTGAGAGCCGCGGCGGCCCCGGGAGCCCTTCGAGGGCCCCGCACCTGCCCCAGGTGTGCCGCGCCCACGGCCGCGCCAGGCGAGGCCACAACGCGCAGAAAAATAGACCTGGGAGCCCAGGGCAGGGGGCGAACTGGGAAAGTCTCCGTGGGGGACGCGGCAGCCCCGCAGGGTCCTAAGGCTTTCATCAGGCAGAAAGGAAGGGGCAAGTCCCTTCTGGGGAGGAACCGGAGGGGTAAATGGAGGACAGCGTTTAGGAGCTTCGAGGGCGGCTGCAGCGATGAACTGCAGGGTGGGATGGGGGGCGCCCCGGGCTCAGGGACTGAGCGTCTGCCTTGGGCCCAGGGCGTGACCCCGCGGTTCCGCATCGGGCCCCCTGCACCGAGCCCGCTTCTCCCTCTGCCTGTGGCTCTGCCTCTCTCTCTCTCTCTCTCTCTCTCTCTCTCTCTCTCTCTCTCTCGTGTGTGTCTCATGAATAAATAAGATCTTTAAAAAAGGAAAGGAAATCAGGGCTGGAAAGATGGAACCAAACAGCAGAAGACTTTAAAACCTGGTTAAAGTTCTTAGACGGCATCATGTGCAGGCAGCCTGTTCGCAGGACCGCAGGCTCAAAGCTGCGGGGTAAGATGCTCAACATCCCAGTAGCCGGATTGGTTCTGGGACTGGTTGAGTGAGGGGTGCCTGTAGGCGGCAAGGGGAGGCACAAAGGCTGTTGTAATACTCGGTTTGGAGACAAGAGAGATCTGTCTTCTGGTGGGAGGGGTACGTGGTGGAGCCAAGGGAAAATTTATTTTCTCTCTCGCCGCCGTCCAACCCAGAAAGCCTTGCCTAACTTCAAGTCAAAAACTCTAACCCAGATCCTTCCCTGAATAATTTGCCGTGTTTGTCCTAACTTTCAACCAGAAGTTGAAAGGGGCCACCCTACATCTCTGCTTAACAGAGCTGAGCCTGGGGCCAGCGCACACGTGAGCAAGAAGGACCTGTTGATTGAGGCATCCAGGAAAGGAAGTTCATGTGGCCGATGCGGGGTGTACAGAAAATTAAGGGCCTGTGGGCAGGGTGGGGGCCCGATGCTAGTTAGGCTGTCCCAACAATTCTGGTGGGATGTAATGAGGACTTGACCAGAGCAGTGGCAATGGGAAGCAAAAAGAATTTTTGTGTTTGAGAAAGACTCAAGGGGCCTGGGTGATTAATGCAGCTTGCATGATGGAGGGAAAGGAGGAGTCCGAGGCCCGGTATGTGAAGAGGTAGTAGGGTTTGCGGCTAGTGGTTGGGTAATCTGGGCTCTAGACTGAGCCTGGCCAGTGATTGGTGATATATCTCTAGGCAAGTACTTCTTACCCTGGGCCTGCTTCCCTCCTGTGAAATGGGGGTGGAAATTGTTAGTAGAAAGGCTCTAAGGACCCTTCCCTCACTCAGGGTCCATAGGGAAGGGGGTTTTCTGATGGGGAGGGAAGCTTGCCACTAAGGAGAGAGGACAGGTGGTAAGAAACACTGATTTGGGAAGGGCAGTGGGTCATCCCACTTGAAGTGGGGACTCAAATTTGGGAGGTAGCTTGATTGATGGATCACTGAAGGAGGAGGCTGTGGACGGGGCAAGGCCAGGAGATGAGGACTAGTGTATTCAGCGGGAGGCCCAGCACCTAGCAAGGCCATGGAGGTCAAGGTTCGGTCTCAGACTAGGGGCTCCCTAGGGTGAGAAACAAGTTTTTCTAATTCAGAACAGAGATCTTCCTGGAGTCTGGAGCCCCATCTCAGATTTCTGTTCTATTTCCCAAGAGGTTCTACCCTAGATGAAGGCATAACAGGTACTGTGTGAATGTGAGATGAGGCCGAGGAGTGGACCAGAAAGAATGTTAGTCTGGAAGTTGAAGGCCATGCTTCTCACTCAGTCTCTTAATATCCATGGGTCCGCCGGCCTCCTGTCCTATACAAGAGCGTAACAGCAAACTGTGCCGTTAGGAAGATGAATGTGATGATAAAACATGCTTTAATATACCTACTAAAGGGGCTCCTGGGTGGCTCAGATGGTTAAGCATCTGCCTTCAGCTCGGGTTGTAATCTCCAGGTCCTGAGATGGAGCCCCATGTCCGGCTCCTGGCTCAACGGGAAGCCTGCTTATCCCTCTGCCTCTGCCTCTCCCCCAGCTCATGCTCTCTCTTTCTCTGTCTCAAATGAATAAATAAAAAATCTTTAAAAAAAAATAATATACCTAGTAAAGTTCTGAGCTTCTGTGGAGGCCAAAGGCCCAGGCATTTGACTGTGAGCCTAAACAGCAAGCGGTATACGGTGGATGAAGTCACTTATGGAACACTGGCAACCAGAGTAGTTTACTTGCACTCAGAGAACCAGATTTCGTGGACACTACCCACCTCTGAAGTGCACCAGCCTGGTGGCAATCCCCTCCTGAACAGAACTCCTTGAGGATAGCCACCCTATCTACTTCACCTCTGAGCACTCAGTGCCCATAGCAATCAGGCACAGGAGGCCTCTTGGAAGGGATCCAGGGATTTCTTTTTTAAGATTTTTTATTTTTATTTATTCATGAGAGACACACAGAGAGAGGCAGAGACACAGGCAGAGGGAGAAGCAGGCTCCATGCAGGGAGCCCGATGTGGGACTCGATCCCGGGACTCCAGGATCACGCCCTGGGTGGAAGGCAGGCAGGTGCTCAACTGCTGAGCCGCCCAGGCATCCTGGATCCAGGGGTTATTGTTTTTGACTCCTTACACTGATGCCTACATGGGAGAACCAGTCCCAGACTCTTTGGGAAAGTATTTGATTTGGGGACAGTGACCATCCAGCTGCGTTGGTTACATCCACTCCACCGCTCCCCTACTCATCAGGACAAAACAGCAGGTGGATATGGAGGAGGGCCTTCCTTGGAGAAGTCACATTGGGAAGCCAGGTTCTGATTCCCAGGAGGCCTCTTTTGTGTGAGTTAGGGATTATTATCCTAATTATAGGTGAGTAAACTGAGCAGTAGAGTGCCTTGCCCAAGTCAAGTCGGTCTGGACCCAAAATGTGACCTTTTCTACTCCCCCATGTGCTGTCTGTATATACACTAGGGCCCATGATCCGGGTTGGGACTTCTGGAGAAAAACAGCCTCTCCCTTGCTCTACCCACCCTACCTCCCTAACTCGGGAGCGTTTTGTGCCCAGATAGTTCTAAGTGATTTCTGGTCCTTCCCAAAAACTATCTTCAAAGAAGCAAGACATTTCTCCCAACCACATACAACCATGCGTCCTTACCTCGCCCCACTAAAAACTGTCACACCTACTGACACCGTCTCATAGGCATCATGCATGTGCATGCACACACACATCCTCATTCACAAAAAGGACTCATTTAGTTCCTTAGGGTGCTTGTGGTAGGTGGTGAACGAGACACTGAGGGTCCGCACCCGAGTGACTCCACCAAAAAGACATCAGTGCCACTCTGCTGCCCACAGAACCTCCACCAGCCGTATTAGACCGTTGCCAGTTTGGGAAGAGCCAGGTGAGGGGCATCTGAGGCTTGCTCTCCACTCCAGACCACCCTACAGCTTCAAGGGGAAAAGCCCAACCTATTGGTCAGGATCCCAGTTGAGCCACTGGATGTCTTTTGCAAGTTACTGTCTCAGCGTCCTTCTCAGTAACTAAGGAGGAGGATACCTTCTTCAGTGGGCTGTTGTGAGATTAAAAATAAAGTTGCCTGGGGTTCTGGGCTGGCTCAGTCTGTGGAGCATGTGACTCTTGATCTTGGGGTTCTGAGTTCAAGTTCCACATTGGGCATGGAGAGTACTTAAAAAAAAAGTATTCCTAGTATTTGTTAGGATTTCACAGACTTTCCTCCTTTATCTCCTTCCGTTCCCTTTCCTCCTGGCCTTTCACATGCCAAGTCCCCGGTGTTGCAGTCTGAGAGAGAAGAGCCCAGGACCGGCCTAAAAGGACCCAACAATCCCATTGTGTGAAGAAACCATTTCTCTGGGAACCAGCTGGCTTTTAGGTTGTCCATGTTCCATATTCCTGATTTCCGGGTGGTTTGGAAGCTTGGCATTTTTTAGTGGGTTTTGAGATTGCTACTCACTGCCATGAGGTGTCTTCCCTTCCCTGAGCATTAATAGAAAATAAGTTTAATACTACGTTCCCCAATTTACCTGGCTTTACCTTTTCAAAATGTTTTTTGTAGGTCAGTTGTTTTGTGACTTTTTTTTTAAGCAGCAGGTTCCTTTGTTCGATTACAATCTTATTCAGAGCCCTAATGCGGGAGAGATCAATGTGGGCTTTGCTGTGGTTGGAGACAGCCCAAGGCTGTAGTCTCTGCTCCTTCACGGCCCTGTTAGCCCCTGTCCTGGGAGGACCACCCTGAAGCTACATTTCCCAATCCTGTTCATTCCTCCTAACCGCTCCCTTCCACTGACCAGGCTGGGTGAACACAGGCTGCCCATGTCCTCTGTTGCTGGTCTATTGATTAGAATTTTCCACAGCCTTTTTATCCTCTCCTTGACGCTGGTAACTCCAAACGTCTCTCCTCTCTTCTTGCCCTCCTCCTTCTGTTCTCACTCACTTCCAAGGCCTCCAGCTTTTACCTAAACTAAGTCCCCAGTTGACATCTCAGCCTAATATCTGTCCTGAACGTCAGACTGCATACATCCACTGGCCGCTGGCCATAGAACAGGTACTCGCTCAAGGTCAAGGAAGAAAAGGAGACCCCACAGGATGAAATGGCTGACCTAGGCTCAGGTTGAACATTTGGCCAGTTTTGAGGCTTTAGACAACTATATCAGCTTATAGAAGTAGCCAGGTGCTCATGGGCGGGGGGGGGGGGGGGGTGGAAGGAAGTGTCCGAGAGGGGCACTGTGCCTTTTTTGACTGCCTTCTATCCACACCTCATTGTCTTGCTTTCCTCCTTTCATCTCCATCTTAACCCTAACAACCATCAGGAACGTGTTACCCTGAACTGTTGAAAGGGCATCACTGCTCCCAATCTCCATCCAACACTCCTAGCTAGGATTCTGGTGTAGCTAGCTACGTCCACCTGGGCCTTAGCCGGGAAAAAATATGGATATTTTAGACTGCAGAATGCCAGCGTAGCTTACAGAGAAGTTGAATCACTATGTTGTACACCTGACACTAATGTAACATCATGTGTCTACCACACTAAAAAAAAAAAAAAAAAAAAAAGACTGCAGCATGCCAGATTTAGCTTAAACAGAAAGACTTTTATAAAAGTAATGGGGAAAAAATAAAAATAAAAGTAACGAGGGCAGCCTGGGTGGCTCAGCGGTTTGGTGCCTGCCTTCGGCCCAGGGCCTGATCCTGGGGACCCGGGATCAAGTCCCACGTCGGGCTCCCTGCACGGAGCCTGCTTCTCCCTCTGCCGGCATCTCTCTCTCTGTGTCTCTCATAAATAAATAATATCTTTTTTTAATTTTTTTTTATGATAGTCGCACAGAGAGAGAGAGAGGCAGAGACATAGGCAGAGGGAGAAGCAGGCTCCATGCACCGGGAGCCCGACGTGGGATTCGATCCCCGGTCTCCAGGACCACGCCCTGGGCCAAAGGCAGGCGCTAAACCGCTGCGCCACCCAGGGATCCCATAAATAAATAATATCTTTAAAAAATAAAAGTAACAGTAATTGGTGGAGGGAGATTAAACACTTCAACAGATTTCTGAGTGCGATCCTTCTTTTTGTAGAGAAGACCCAGTCTTCCCCGTGGTCAGTTTAGAGCAGCAATCCACAACACTTGATTCCCAACTGTTGCGATGGTGACTATAGGACGGATACATCCCAAGAGAAAATCTGGTTCCCTCCGTGGTGGGAGCTTTAGCTCCTGCCGTTGGTCAGAGAACAGTGGTCTGTGGGTAGTAACCAAAGCCTGAGACAAATCTAAAACCTCGGCGGTAAACCCTAGGACCTTGGTCGGTTCATTCCTTGACTCTGACTCACCCTGTCAGTCCCACATGGAGCAGCACAGAAGCCTTAAAGACCTAGGCCTTGGCCTATGGATTATTGGGGAAACTTGACCTGCTTCCCAAGCTGAGGGCCAAGGGGGAAGGGACCTGAGACGATATAGGGAAGTGGCAGCAGCTTGAAAGAAGAGACTTTGAAAACAAGCTAAAAACTAGGGATTGCGAGTGGGGGCTGACCTAACCAGAGAAAGGCCTGATGGTTCCTCTATAGGAATTCACACTGTCCATCAAAGAACTAGCCCCTTAAGAGTTGGAAGGCCTGCGGTAGGATCATTTAATGCAGCCTCTTTTACAAAAGGAAGCTAGGAGTTGGCTTGAGTGGTGTGACCTCAAAACTACCAAAGAGCTCAGTGACTCTAGGAAGGCTCCCCCCCCCACCCCCATGATCTCTGATTTGGGAGTTTCCATATGCGAGTCTGCTTGTCCCTAGAGAAGAGAAGCTTTGAAGAGAAGTCTCATCTCCCTCAAGCTACAACGCTAAATAGTCCAGTTTTCCAAGAACTGGTCCCAACCTGTCATTTACCTGCATGTGGTGACATGGAGATGGACAATGGTGGGCCTCCTAAGCTGAGGATGCCAGGGCCCACCTCAGGAATGCCATCCTCACTCCCGGGGACAGGCAGGATGAGGGGACCAATGCTAGAGGCAAAAAGTTAGGTGAAAAAATAGCAGTCAATGGGCAGAAGCCTGGGTTGGCCCACAATCCTCTCCTCCCCTTGATCTTCTGTTCTCAACTGTAGAGTCCAGCATCTGATAGTCGGTTCTCTTAGTTTTTTCACCAAATCTCCTGTGTGAGAGCCTTGACTTCCTGAACAGACCCAGGCTCCTTCTCTGTCCTCCCCTTTCTTTCCCTCTTTAAATACCTAGCACAGGTAGGCTCACACTTTGGGTAGTCACTCAACAATGGTAAAAGCTACAAGTAAACTACGGCAGCAGGGCAAAGCCAGTTCTCGCTTGCTTTCAGATTTAGGAAACATCACTTTGCTAACCTTCCTGAGTCAGGAACATGGACTAGGACAGTGCTTCTGGCCTGGCTCATGCTGTCACTCAACCAGCTACCAGGCAGGACACAGGAATCGGTGTTTTAATGGAGCTCTTGCAAGTCATAACCTCACCAATCCTCAGATGTGCAACTCCCGTAGAACTTCTGAATCTGCAGAGCAGTTTGGTTACAGCCTCTTCAAACAAAAGACAGTTCAAGGCTATCTCCTTCAGATCTATCATTAATCCTGGCTCCTCCTCATTTCACAAAACCCCTGACTTCCCAGATTCCAAGTATCTCTGTTCACCTCCTATGCTTGCTTGCCCCCAAAAGAACAAAGACTCATACAGAGAAAGAGCTTAATCTTTTGTGCTACACTTCAGCTCTTGATTGAAGTAAGAAACTTGAAAAATTTGTTGGCAGATCAGGACGTGGATCCTTAGAGGGAGTCTAGTTAAAAGAGTTAACAACAGGTCCTTTCGAGTCAGATGATCTGGGTTCTTGATTGGCTAATCAGATTTTCCTGTGCCTGAGTTTTGTTGTCAATACCTACCTCAAAAGACTGCTTTGAGGGTGGTGAATAGAATCTACAAAGCACTTTGAACAGTTTATGGAATAGAATTAAGGACCCAGTAGATGTTAGCTAACACTTTTATTAAACAACACCCCAATATTTGCACACTCCAGGCCAGAACTGCCCCAACTGAGCAGGCTGTCACTGGTCAGTAGGGAGTAGCTACATGGCAAGGGGCATGGTGCTACAGGGACAAAGCTTCTGGTTCCATCCTGAGAGAGAGATGCACATGAATGACTCAAGATCGTCCCACAAAGACCAGTGTACCCCTATATATGGCGCTTCTCTGGGATAATGATCCCTGTGGTGCTCTGTAGACCTCAGGACCCTACACCAGGAGGTTCTACATGTAGCATGGGCTCAGGATCAACTGTCAAATTTAAGAATTGTTCATATTCTAAAAGGAGAACTAAAAAAAAAAAAAAAAAAAAAAAATTCCCTCTGGCTTCCAAGGACAAAACACTACCTTGATCTTTGAAAGAGAGCAACACAGTGAAGAGGCCAAAGGCTTTGTGAGCAAACCAACTTGAGCTCCAGTTCCAGAGCAAATCACCATAACCTTCTGGACCTTACCTTCCTCATCTATATAGAAATAGGAGGGAGTAAGCTTAATAATCTCACTGGATTACTTGTTAGGTTTGAATGAGGTAATGGGCAGGAAAAGCACCAAGCACAGAGACTGGCACCAGCAAGCACTCAACTGGTGGCTCCCTTTGCTTGTCCAGAGCTAGGGCCATGACCTATGGATAAAGTAGATGTCTCTGAGAACTCAAAGTCTCAGATAACCAGGCCTTGGGTCCCTCCCTGCCTCCCCATCCCTCCCAAACCAGCTCTTGGACCCCCTTCTCACCTTCCCGGCCCAGACTGCTACTAAATTGATGAAGCTAAAAGGGTTTGATCATGTCGGTATATTTATATGTAAATACAAAACTGTATCGCTATAAGATATTGAATATGAACATTTACAATTATTTTCTGAATCTGACTCAGTCCATTGACGTTAAATACAAAATGAAAAGATTGTAAAAATAAGAATATATACATTCAAAGAGCTTATTACAGTATAAAATTATCGAGGTCTGATCAGCTGCCAACCTCATCTGTGATGGGAGAAGGTTTAGGGGTTCCTGGGATTTTCTCAGGGATGTGGAGTGCTGGGAACTCTTGATTCCATCCCTAGCACATCAGGTAGGGGAGGCTGGGAGCAGACAGGGACAGGATGGGTGAGTAGAGAGTAAACAGTGATTGCAGGCAGGCAACTGCCTCACCCAGCCGGGGGGGTTAAGCTTTTTATTGACACAGAGCCCACCCAGCTTGAGTCCAGGATCTGGCAGGCTGCTAGGCAGGAAGAGATGGGCATTTGAGTGGACAGGGCCAAGTTGCATAAGGAAAGGAACTTTCTAGCAAAAGAAAAAGGGGTCCCAGCTCATTCTCCGAAGGAGGGATTCTCCTAGTAGTTTCGTCTCTCTCATACCTGGGCTCCCTCTCTTTCCTTCTAAGACTTCGTACCAATTGCTCTTGGCTCTAATTGCTCAGTGAGATCATCTTCACTCCCAGACCCCAACCCTCAAGGGACAGGGAGAGGAAAAGGGGGTCTGGAATCACAGTGGAGGTCTATTCCCCAAATTGGCAAAGTAAACAGAGTAAAATCATTAGATAAGGGCAATTCATGCTGAGTTAAACCAGTGTCACCACAAATCAGAATTCTCGGCTCCAACAGGCAGTATCCTGGAGAGAGAGAAGTCATTATGCAAGAATGAAGGCCTGTGGCAGGAGCACGAAGAGTGAATGTATGTGTGTCCTCTTCCACCACTCTGCAGTCTGACAACAAGAGAGATGATCCCCAACCCCAGCCAGTCCAGGATAAACAGTAGGGTCCAAGAAGCAAGGAGGCCTGAACTGCAACACGGAGCCCCAGGAAATTCTACAAAGGAGTATCTCTGTGTATATGTATTTATAGAATACGACCATATTATCACATACAATATATATTATATACACACGTACATATGGACCCATACACGTAAGTGTGCACACACACACACACACACACACATACACACAGAATGACAGAAAAGACTGGAATACACGCCCTAGGTATAAACGTGCTTGGCACTCAGGACGTTCTCTAGAGTATGTAACTTGGTCAAGCTCTCTGGGAAGGAAGGTGGATACTCCTCAAACCTCCCCATCAAATCCTAGCAAAGGGAAGGAATGGGAACGAGACCTCAAGAAGGAAAATGGCATCGGGAAAGGGGGAAGGGAGGTTCCTTCCCCACTTACCTCGGGGCCCCTGGCAAAAACCCATAGCCACAATTTGGTTTTAATAAGGCACAGTTCAATAGCAGGTGCTAGGAATTAAGAACACGTTGCTGCTGGCCCTTTCTAGTGGCAGTTTCACCACATCTATCTAGCCAAAGGGAAAGGCTGCCTTGCGTGCACGAGTGCGCCAGGAGACACAAGAAAGAGGTTGGTCCATTGCTTCAGAGTAACTGATGGCAGCCTATAGGCTCAGCGGTGTCCAGGGTAGTTTAAGGAAGGCTGGCCAGAACGTAGGAGGATCATGGGACAGTTACTGGCCCTCCATGGCCAGGAGGTTGTGACTGGAGGGCACCATGCCCTCCCTCTCTGCGAACTCCAGGATTGCCTTGTAGCAAAAATAGTACTGCTCAGGGGTCTGGATGCTGAAGGCCCTCTGGGTCCTCATGCGGGACACTGTCTGGAATACATTAAGGGTGCCAAGCTCTTCCAGCTGTGCCAAGCAGATGTCCAGTGAGCAGAAGGTACCTGAAGGAAGGAAAGAAATGGTCACATTTGACTTATCTCTCCTCCATCCCTCCCTCTACCAAACGACCCAGGCAGATTGGATGAATGCACTCAAAAGCAAGGGGCCCCATGATGGACCAGGCGGGCATTAGGCCTGACGGGATTCAAGAGGAGGTCACTTTGGAGTGCTGGGAGCCCAGAGAAGCGACAAGGCCTCTTGGCTCTCAGGACAGTATGGAGGTAACAGGAAGAGTAGGTGGGAAGGTGACACAGAGGAACTGCCTGCTTCAATCTCAGACAGAATGACAACATTCCCACTCTTGGGTCCTAATTTTCAGAGGCTCCACAACTCTTCCACAGAGACCTCACAGAAACCTATTCTTCCCGACTTTGTCCCAAAGGGGCCTCTGAACTAGAAAGCCCAGCAGTCCCTGCAATGCACATGCCCCTGAGCTAAAAGCTGCGGACTAGCTCCAGAATGAGAGCACAGCTCAGGTGGGGATCTCCTTAGGGAGGGGGATGGGAAGGAAGCAACAGCCCAGACGACAGTGAGGGGGTCGGAAGATAATCATACTGATGGGATGTGCCAACCCCCAGGAGACTGGCCTCTGGAGTGTACATTCTGGCCCGCACAGCTGGTGCTAGGGATGCCAAAAGGCCATTAAAGGGGAATTTTTCATGGCAATTCACTGCCAATGGATCAAATTCTCGCAAACTGGCAACTAAGAGTGTTGTTGTCTTTCCCCCACCCTTATTACCTCTGGATGCTCCGAGAGCTGCCCCAACGTCAGGTGCATTACCTGTCCGGCCAATGCCTGCACTGCAATGGACGACAATGGGTGGTTCAGGGCACTGCCCTTTGGCTCGTACTCCCATGCTGCTGACCGCCAGCCTCTGCTGGTTCCTGACCACTCTCAAGAAGTCGATGAGAGAAGCTGCTGAGGAAGGGACACCGTAATCTGGCCAGCTCAGGAACTGAAAGTGGGTCACCTGGCGTTTCTGCCGCTCCTTGGATGAGAAAAGAAGCCAAGTTAACAGGTCATTTCTGCTTGCCCCTGACCACATACATTTAGCTTTTCTAGATTCTCAACCCTCTGATATCCTCACCACGCAGGCTCCTGCCTACCACCCTCAACTTTCTCCGCAATTGCTTCTCTGCAAACCCAGAAAAGGTTAAATGTCGGGAGAGGACAATATAGGAATTCCCTATATTGTAGGACCCAGATTTCTATTATGTTTTTATTCCCAAGTAATGTCACTGTTGCATCGAGACAATATGGCTATATTGGCTCTTAGCTGAATATTCTGATCCTGTTCCCAGAAAAACGAAAGTAATGTATAAGCTGCCTGGATTCTTGCCTATTCCCTTTGGGGATTTTCTTTACAGCAAAGCCCCCAGCGTAAAAAAAAGTGAGATAACAGAAACCAGGATTTACCTCTGTGTTGTGAATTTCTAGCGTTGTTTTCTTATAATGGTTCATGTTCTCCACGCCTAGATTGGTCACCGTGAGGAAGCCAAATCGGATCCGAGAGTCTCTTTCTAACGGCCAGTACTGGCCACACTTTCTCCTGCCACCCTCCTCAAAGCTGAAGACAACACAGAGCAAGGTAAGCCTTCCACCCTTCGTCCCCACAGCCGGGAGCTGCTGTCCCTATGATCTGCTGTACCCCAAGCAGCAATGTCATTTCTTGCATCGTTTCTAACTTACACCTTGCTTCTTGGCAGAAAAGGCGGAAACCTTCATTCTAAACAGATGCAGCAACAGCTAAGGTTTCTGCATGTACTCATTTAGAAGACATTTATTGGGTGCCTGCTACACCATCTGGCACCTTTTCTGATACCTCTTGCCACTCCTCACTTATCCAGGATAAATACTGGGTGGACATAAAGAGATGGCAGAGCCAATATGGGGGGCCAGATTGAATTCTCTGCCCTGTATCTCAGCCACTGTTCATTCTCTTCCCCAGTAAGGGCCCTTGACTGAGAGAAGTGAGAAGGACACAGTTCCTGGGAAGCCAGCAGGAGGTTTGTGTAAAGGCCTAAAATCCACCTCACTGCTCCTAGGTGTCTCCAACGTGCTCCAAGGTGGTACCATACTATTACCTCTCTAAAGCAAAGGTGGTTGTAACTGTGCCATGAGAAAGGGAACTGAGCAAACATTTTCATTAATTTTTTCCTCCTCATCTGAAATAGGTTATAATTATCATAATGATAATGATGATACTAATGAACTTTTAGTTCCTCAAGTTTTGGCAGGTACGTAGACCAAAATTTCAAAAGGATTCCTTTCATCAAGAGCTTCCTGCCTGACCTATTATGTTCCATCTCTCTTTTTGCAGTTCTCTTATAGGTGGAAATACAAATGAGTTGGAAAACTGTCAGAAGTAGCAGGGAAGGGGAGAGCAAAGGGGAACTGGTAACTCAGAAGGCAGGAAGACAGCTGCCCTTTGGAAGTGGGGAACAAATTAAAAGTGAATTGCCCCATGTTTCCCAACACTTCCTTTAGTGGATGAGGCCAGGACCTCAGAATAGCTTGTAACTGGCACAGGGTCACCAGAGCCAAGGATTAAAACTTCGACAAGTTAGATTAAAGCTGTGACAAGTTAGATCTATCAATCTCCACCATAACCTATGTTAATTCTGGGTCAACTAAGAAAAAGCTAAAACATCTCAAACTCTTTGCCATGGCTTTCCTAATCTTAATTGTTCTACAAGCTAAACTCCCCTCCTGACTCCCCCATGCTTGGGGACTTGGTGGGGGCAGGGGGAAGAAAGGGGAAGAACTCACCGGGTGGTCATGACAATCACCAGGACTTTCTGCTCCCATACCATGAGCCAGAAATCACGATAGGTATTCTCCAAAGGGCCTGGGATGAAAGGATAAGACAAAGATCATAACCCTGGGAAGCTCTTCTTTCCTTCTCAGGCATTTCTGATTTTATTCCCCAACTAATATCTCCAAAGCACAGACGCTGGCTCCCTGTTCTCCCTCCATCCCTGCTGAATCAGGGTGGTCCTTGAACCACCAGCGCCAGCATTATATGAGAGAGTGTTAGAAATGTGCAATCTGCATTTTAACATGATCCCAGGTGCAGTTGTAGGTAGGTTACAGTTTGAGAAATACTGTTATATACCTTCTCAAGAGCCTTACGATCAGGGCTTCAGCTGATGTCACATCCAGACGGTGTCACCTATATTCATACCTCTAGCTGTTTTCATCTCCCCAGAGCCTTCCAGCCATCAGTAGTCTACAGAACCACTCCCCTTCTATGTTCCATCATGGGTCTCCTTAGACTCAACGTGCTTGCGGTTCATTCTCTCTCATCAAAATTAGCCTTCTCTGCCTGCTTTCCTTCCCTCTCTACTCTCTCTCGGTTAACAGTACCGGCATTCTTAAATCACTGTCTTAAAAAGTTGGGAGTCAACTCTAAATTATCCATTTCCTTTATCTTCGTGACACAGCCACCAAGTCCTAGAGATTTTTTGCCTTTGGATTGTTTTTAGTTTTTATCGTTCTCCCTGTCTCCTGACCCAATTTCACTGCCACAAGGACCACATCATTTTTGTCTAAATTACTGTAATACCATTTTGGTTTACTTTTCTGAATAGGACTCTTTCTCTTCCAGTCTATTCTGGATACTCCTGGCCAGCTGCAGCTTTCTAAAAACTTGCTTCATCATAATATAGCCAGCTCTTGATGGCACAACTGGATCACAACAGCTTAATCATTTAATGTATGTGGTCTTACATCAGTTATTTTACTTTGTGAGAATTAATCATGTCTCAGTAAACATGGTGCTAAGGGTAAGAGTCACATTGCTGAGCTCTTCTTTTTTTTTTTTTTTTTTTTTTTTTTTTTTCTGAGCTCTTCTTTTACAGTTAGAACCTTCACAGGGCTGGGCATCCGGGGAAATTTTGAAGATACTTGTGCACCACCAACTCCCCTTCAATCAAGGAAATAACAAACTTGGGATAATTCCCTGTACTTTCACAGTCCTTTATCCTCTCTGCTCTCAGGGAAGAAGGGCGGAAAAGGGTTGATTTTGTCCTGGAAGTCTGCTGGCTTTACTACCATTTTTGCTAAAGGCTTTAAGCAGCATTAGTGTTTTATGATTCTAGAATTCTCTCTTGGCAGAAGTGGACACTGCCAAAAGCACGTGAGGTCTTGGAAATAAGCTAAATGTCTACCAAGAGAGGATAAACTAAATGATGGCGTATCCTCGATTTAAGTAGCCCATAAAGGTGGTATTGTAGGATCTGTTATTTTTGCTATGGAAAGGTATTCGCAAGATACCATCAAATGAACAAGAGGTAACATATGGAAAGAGCCCATCTTGTTAGAGATCTTCTATGTCTATATCTGTTTGCACAGAAAACGGCTTGGAAGGAGATGCTACAGAATATTAACATTATCTCTGGGTCTCAGGGTTATGAGTGAATTTCATCTCCATCTTCTAAGTCTTCTACAGTGCACGTACATTACTGTAGTACGCGTGTGCAGATAACACGAGCTCCCTTTCCCATCTCCCATTTTTAATTTTTTAAAATTTTTATTTATTTATGATAGTCACACAGAGAGAGAGAGATAGAGAGAGAGAGACAGGCAGAGGGAGAAGCAGGCCCCATGCAGGGAGCCCGACGTGGGATTCGATCCCGGGTCTCCAGGATCACGCCCCGGGCCAAAGGCAGGCGCCAAACCCCTGCGCCACCCAGGGATCCCCCCAGATTACTTTTAACAGTGAACTTTTCTGAAGAACTCAAGTCAGTGGTTTATGCGGACATGGAGGAAACAATACAAGCCACTGACTTGGCTTGCAAGGACTTCTGAATCAAACAGACATACAGTCACATACCAGCTCTGCCGCTTACTACCTGTATGATCCCAAACTGCCTAACCTCTTTGGGCTTCAGTTTGTTCATGGGTTAATAAACCTTCCTTGCAGAGTCTCTGTAATAGTTAGATGAAGATCATATACCTGATGTATAACAGATACTCTCAATAGATGACATATTGTTTGTAGAATATGTATTATTAATAAGAATCAAAATATTGAATACAGCCAAGAAAGTTAGCCAGGCAAATCAAATGAGCCTTCTCCACGCCACAGGACCCCCTTTTCCAGTCCTAAGGGAGTGCTGATACTGTCTAAAGGTGATCCGTGCTAGACTCAAAATATCTCTCTCATACTTTTAGGGGAGCTTCTTCTTCTTCTGGACAGGGCCTTCAAAGCCACCCTAAAGGATCCAATCCCGCA
The DNA here is from genome assembly GCF_011100685.1 of Canis lupus familiaris. Classification (NCBI taxonomy): domain Eukaryota; kingdom Metazoa; phylum Chordata; class Mammalia; order Carnivora; family Canidae; genus Canis; species Canis lupus. The sequence goes on from NC_049251.1 coordinate 38,761,826, forward strand.
TAATTAGCAACTCTGAGCAGTGGCTTTGCCTTCTAAATCCGGAGAAGGAAGCATTCTGAGGCACCCTAGAGCCAATCCTTACCCTCCATAAACCCAACCTGCCAAGGCCATCCTCCTCCACAAAGCCTCCACTCTCAGGCAGATCACGTCATATCTTATATGCCCCAAATTTTTCCTGATAATTCTCATTTCTTCTTAGGGTGTTGAAAGGACTCCTTTTGGAGGGAGTGGTCCCTCCTAGGGGGAAAATATAAACCTGTGACCATGAGACCAATTAACAATATATCAAGAATCCATTTTTTTCTCCTTTTAACTTTTATTTTGAAAAATTTGAAACCAATGAAAAGTTGGAATACTACAATGTACTCACATATTCTTCAGCCCTAAAGCTATCGTTTTCAGCTATCATTATACAACATTTTTTTCTCTATATATGCATACACATACTTTTTATTACAGAACTATTTAAAAGTTAGTTCCAGCTGTTATGACATTTTATTCCTAAATACTTGGGCACATATTTAGAAGAACAAGGACTTTCCTATAGAACCATTAAGACCATTATCACCCTGAAGCAATTAAATGTTGATATGATAATATTATCTAATACAGAGTCCCCAGGTATCCCAAGTTTGTCTTTAACAGGTTTTCCTCTAAACTGAAGCTCCAATGATGGGCACACGCCTTTGGTTATCATGTCTCTTTAGTCTCCTTCAATCTAGAAAAGTTCCCTGCCTTTGTTTTTCATGGCATGAACTTTGAAGAGTCTAAGCCAGTTTTCTTATAGTATGTCCTGCCATCTGGATTTGTCTGGTTTATTCATCATGATAGCTTTAGACTTAAAAACTGGCAACAAAAAATACAGGTTATGTTTTATAGTTTTCGCTGTATCACAACAGAGGCATAATACTTGTTTGTCCATTACTGGTGATTCTAAGTTTGATCACTTGCTAAAGAGGTATTTGCCTGATTTTTTGGTGGCCATGCTCTGCAATGGTCCAAGGGCCTAAAGCCCATAGAGTGGCCTTTTATGTCCTCCTGTGTTGTGATCTCTTCCTACCTGCTTGGAAGGCAACTTCGTATTCTCCTTGAGATGGCAGAGGCAGAGGACTACTGGAGCACTGAGTGCTCTCTGATGGTACAGGGACCAGCAAAAGTCTCTTTAGGACAGCAACACCCTTTCAGATTGGACTCAATCTCTGAGAAGTCCCACTGCCATTCCTGGCCTCCTAATGGACATAAAGAGCATCTCACGGCCAGTCCGTTCTCATGTCCCATTCTCTGAGGCTGGCAATACACAGTCCAAAAACTTGTAGTAGTGCTGTATGTTCAAATCTCCAGTTTATGTCTATGCAGCAAGTTTCCAGGCATATCTGGTATAGAAACTTCATACCTCCCCTCTGCCTTCCTCAGTAGCCCCCAATCTTTATAAAAGGCCAGGATCTAGTGGCCAACATCAGCTCAAGTTACCATATTCTTCAAAAACTACACAATCATCTGGTGCAAGAAATCACAGAGAGATGACACAAAACCAAGTTGTAAGGGTCACCCTAACTTACCTTGTGTACCAATGTAAGCATTCTTCTGCTTGTAGCCATCCATGAAACTGGCATTGATGTAATCTGTCTAATGATAAAAAAGAAATATCACTGCAGCTGTGTGGAATATACTATTTGGGTGGGAAAATTACGTACTAGGTACTAGGATAAAACCCAAAGTGTAGATATTCTCTTCTCATCAGGCAGAAAGTGAGGAGCAAAAGGATCAGTTCAAAACTTTACTTCTACAAATGTTACCAGAACAACTAGATATCCACATACAGGAAAGGAAAAATCAAGCTGGCCTATTCCTCACACTAAACACAAAAACTAACTCAAAATGGATCACAGGCCTCATGTAGAGCTAAAATTATAAAACTCTTAGAAGAAAATATAAGATTAAATCTTTGTGATCTTGAGTTAGGCAAAGCCTTCTTAGATATGACACCAAAAGTACAAGCAGTAAAAGAAAAAAGATTTGTTGAACAACATTAAAACTGAAAACTTCTGTGCCTTAAAGGACACCATCAAGAAAGTAAAAAAAACCTACAGTTGCACTTTTTGGTAAGGGATTTGTATCTAGAATATATAAAGAACTCTCATAGCTGAATAGTAAAAAGACAACCCAATTTTAAAATGGGCAAACGGGGGTGGAGGTGGGGGTGGGGGTGACTGGGTTGCTCAGTCGGTTAATCTCTTAATCTCAGCTCAGGTCATGATTACAGGGTCGTGAGTTCAAGCCCCGCACCAAGCTCCATGCTGGGTATGAAGTCTAGTAAAAATAAATAAATAACTAAAAATAAAATGGGCAAAGGATCAGAATAGCCATCTCTCCAAAGAAGATATACAAATAGCAATAAGCACATAAAAATACGCCCAATATCATTAGCCATCAAGGAAATGCAAATCAAAATTCCAGTGGGGGACCCAGGTCAAGCATCCAAATCTTGTTCTCAGCTCAAGTCTTGCTCTCACTGTTATGAGTTTGAGCCCCACACTGGGCTCCATGCTGGGCATGGAGCCTATTTAAAAAAAAGTGAAAAGTCAAAACCACAATGAGATATCACTTCATACCCATTAGGATGGCTACAGGTACAAGATGGAGGACAACAAATGTTGGCAAAGATGTGAAAAAATTAGAACCCTCATACACCCCTAGTGGGAATGTAAAATGGTGCAATCATGTTGGAAAACAGTCTGGCAATGCTTCAGAAGGTTAAACACAGAGTTACCATATGATCCAGCAATTCTACTCCCAAGGGAAATGAAAACATATGTCCACAGAAAAACACACGAATATTCATAACAGCATTATTCATAATGCCAAAAATGGCAACAACTCAAATGGTATTCACCTGATGAATTGATAAATAAAAGATGCATATCCATATATTTAGCAATAAAATGAAGTCCTGACATATGCTACAAGACAGATGAACCTTGAAAACATGCAAAATGAAAGAAATCAGACACAAAGGCCATAAGCCATAAGTATGATTCCATTTACATGAAATGTCCAAATGAGGTAAATCTACAGAGACAGAAAGTACACAGACTAGGAGAAAAAGGGGTGTGACTGCCAAGGGCCATTTTTCAGGTGATAAAAACATTCTAAAGTTGATTGTGGTGGTAGTTGTACAACTCTATGAATATATTTAAAAACACTGAGGTAGGGGATCCCTGGGTGGCGCAGCGGTTTAGCGCCTGCCTTTGGCCCAGGGCGCGATCCTGGAGACCCGGGATCGAATCCCACGTCGGGCTCCCGGTGTATGGAGCCTGCTTCTCCCTCTGCCTGTGTCTCTGCCTCTCTCTCTCTCTGTGTGTGTGACTATCATAAATAAATAAAAATTAAAAAAAAAAATTCTATAAAAACACTGAGGTAGAGGTGCCTGGTGGCTCAGTCAGTTAAGTGTCCAACTCTTGCTTTTGATTCGGGTCATGTTATCGTAGGTCATGAGATGAGCCCCTTTTCGGCTCCATGCTCAGCAGGGAGTCTGTAGAAGATTCTCTCTCTCTGCCCCTCTTCCACTTACACAAGCCTGTGCTCTCTCAATAAATAAATAAATAATCTTAAAGAAAAACAAAACCACTGAATTATACATCTTATTTTTTTAAGATTTTATTTATTAGACAGAGAGACACTGTGTGTGTGATGGGGTCGGGGGAGGCAGAGGTAAGAGAGAATCTCAAGCAGACTCCTTGCAGAGTAAAAGCCTGATTCGGGGTTCTCAATCCCATGACTCTGAGATCATGATCTAAGCCAAAATTAAGAGTCAGACACTAGACCAATTCAGCCACCCAGGCACCCCTATACACTTTAAATGGGTAAATTGTATGGTATGTGAATTACATCTCCATAAAGCTTTTACCAAAAAAGCAGTCTATCAGGATTTGCAGCACTGGTTCAAAACCAAAAGGGAGGCAAGCCAAGCAACCTGAGCAGGAACATCCTGTCCATGCTGTCACACACAAAAAGCAAAGTGTGACTAGAGAAGGAAGAAAGCTATACCTCATATCTTGCACCATCAACAGCATGGGCCAAACACCCTGCCTCCTTCACTAAGCAACAGCCAGACAAATTCAGAAAGTCTCAATGAACAGCTCTTGACTCATTCTCTTCTGGGGGCCCTCTCTCATCTCCTAGTCTCCTCAGTCTTACTTCAACATCATTAGCTATCAGGAAAATTAAATAGAATTTAATTTTTATTATTTTTATTATACCTTCTCACAAGATCTCTGCCAACATCCTTGATGATAATCCAAGCTGATAAAAGAGAAACACAGATGCAGCTACAGTGTCAAGTCATAGTATAACCAGTTGAGAGTATCTAGCAGGTGCTATGAATAGCAGAGGGTGTGGAGGGGTACAGAAGGACAAAAAACAAAAAGTTTCAATGTCAAACTAGAGAAAATTCATGCTCCACTCCACTCTACAGAGGTTGGAGTGACTCCCTAACCTGTCACCTTTTCACTGGGTTCTATCACTGGGAGGACAGTCTGACCTGTCAGTATCCACAGCCACCCTGAGAAGACTCTTTTCTCCGTCTCATGGTCAAACCCATGTTCCTTGGATATGTGTCTGTTAGCCAGTCTATCAACTTATACGACCACTAATTATTTAGTCAAGCGTTTCCTGCTTTCTCCTTCCACAGCAGTCAATACTGACCTCATACCACTATGTTCTACTCTGATGAGACATCTTCGCTGAGCTAAGGGACCATCTCCAGAGGACCCAGCAGGTTAAGAGTCTCATTCACTCCCAGCCACGCTGCTCATACCAGGGCCCACTGTAGTCAGCCAAAGCTATACTCTGCTCAGCCTGGCACATTCAAGTTGTATACCCTACAGGACTCGGGTGAGAAGGCATAGAAAAATACAAAGGATTTACCTGGTACATGCCAACTGATGCTATTATATAAGTAGTGTATAAGCTGTTACTCTTGAACTGCCTTCATGTTTTGAAAAGAAATATCACCTTTTATTTTTTATTTTATTTATTTTTAAGATTTTATTTATTTATTCATCAGAAAGAGAGAGAAAGAGGGAGGCAGAGATACAGGCAGAGGGAGAAACAGGCTCCATGCAGGGAGCCTGACATGGGACTCAATCCCGGGTCTCCAGGATGACACCTGGACCGAAGGTGGTGCTAAACCGCCTGAGCCACCCAGGGCTGCCCAGGATACCAGCTTTCAATGTCCTTGAGAGCACTGGGAATTAAAATCAGCAATTTCAGAAGAATCATCAGAAATTGGAACTGAAAATGACCTCAGAGATAAAGTATAGATTTGGGGGCAAACTGAAATACCAGAGAGAAGCAAACAAAGTGCACTATGTTACGGGCCAGGTTCAATAGAAACTGTGACTAATAGCTTTATAATTCTAGGAGTAAATCTAGTGAACAATTCACTAATAAACCTGAATCCTCCATTTACTATGGAAATAAAGCTTCTGCCAATATTTGCAGTAATGAAACAAGCTTAACTCAAATGACAATCTTTAGATTAATTATAGGATGGCTAGAATAGTCTGCTGGTACACTGGGATTCACTTATTCATTCACAAATAATTTACTGAAGGGAAGCCTGGGTGGCTCAGTGGCTGAACGTCTGCCTTTGGCTCAAGGCATGATCCCGGAATCCCAGGATCAAGTCCCACGTCGGGCTCCCTGCATGGAGCCTGCTTCTCCCTCTGCCTGTGTCTCTGCCTCTCTCTGTGTCTCTCATGAATAAATAAATAAAATCTTAAAAAAAAATAATTTACTGAAAGTCTGATATGTACTGTTCTAGGTACTGGAGACAGAGCAGTCAAGAAGACAGATAAATACAGGTATCTGATTCCAGAGCCCCAGCTCAACCAGTACACTTCACTTCTTGAGAGTATATACCTGAAGATCTCAGGAACAGTGATGAGCTTGTCCTAGGTCAGCCGGGCTCTGAGCTAATGCTCCTGCAGGAAAACCCTTTGTAAGGGTCCTAGATAGGGCTATGAATTCGGTTTATGTACTTTGAAACAGTAGGGTCAAGAGATTAAAATCATGATCCTAGGGTCTCAACTCACATATCATATACACTCCAATACAAGGCAATGATTTTCCCCTAAAAAAAGAGGCAGGATATAACAAGTCCCTATAAAGTTAAAGGGGCACTATTTAAATTCCTTTACTTTGAATAACAGCCTGAATCAATGCTGGTTTTTTGATGCATATGGAGGGCACCAGACAGAATTAAATATACAAAGAAAAAAGACGCCTGGGTGGCTCAGAGGTTGAGCATCTCCCTTCGGCCCAGGGTGTGATCCTGGACACTTGGGATCGAGTCCCACATCAGGCTCCCTATGGGGAACCTGCTTCTCCCTCTGCCTGTGTCTCTGCCTCTCTGTCTCTCATGAATAAATAAATAAAATCTTTTAAATTAATTAATTAATTAATTTTTAAAGAGTTACATGTGAAGAATTTCACTAAATATCTATATTAGTATATTATATATGTGATTTTTAATATGAACAAATATGATCAAGTTAATATATTAAATAATATAATAATTTGACCATTTCAACTCTATTCCTATTTATGTGTACATTAGTGGTCTAAAATTATTTTTAGATCTTCCAGATAAAAGAATCATAGGTCACTTATAACTAGAGTTGCCTTGTATTGATACGTATGTACTCACTAATATGATGGACAGTAAGAGGACTATAATTTTACAATTAAGGAGTAAAAGGAGAAATAATTGACATTTATCAAGCACTTATAATATACCAGACCTTGCACTATTAGCATTTACATAAATTTTTCCATTTAATTTTCACTTAGTACTGTGAGATGGGTTTATAGGGACTTGCTTATGGTAAAAGACTAACTCGTAAATAGCAATGTTAAAACTCCAATCTGATCTCTCTGGCTTAGAGTCCATGCTCTTTCTACTATGGTATTAGTAAGCTTCACTTTGGAAAATTTCCCTCAGTGCTCCTGAAAAGACAGCATTTATCCACGTACCTGAGTGTGGCCACTTCGTTTTGTCAACTTCACTCTAGTTTGGTCCAGGCAGGGTACATCCCCATAGCGGTTCTTCTCTAGGTTTCCTGGAGACCTGAAGAAAATGAAGCAGACAAACTAAAACAAAGACAAGAAAAGGTGGAAGCAACATGTCTGTGTACATACAAAGTCTGGTCGTGCAAAGGTGTCACCTACTGTCAGTGTTGGAGACGTGGGGCTGTCATTGCCTAGTCTAGCTGTACTGTATGTATCACTGAACATTTTTTTTCACTGAACATTTTTATTGTTAAATGTTTGCCCTTCAAGAGAAAGTCTGTCAATCTCAGATCTATGAGATCCAACCAGACTGACAGAAATAGTCCAGAAAGAGAGAACTGACATAAGGAAAGAGAGAATGAAAAACAATTCCCTCTTCCCACACAAATAAGCGCAGCTGATATTTTACAAAGTCCCAAGAAAAATTCAATGGAGGAAGGAATTTTTAGCAAACAGTGCTAGAGCAATTGGATATCCACAGGCACGTGCAAGGGCGTGCGCACACACACACAAAATCAACATCAACCTAAACCTTAAACCTTATACAAAAATTAACTTTAATAGATCACAGACTTAAATAAATGTGAAACATAGCACTACAAAACATTTAGGAAAAAAAGAAGAAAATCTCTGGAATCCAGGGTTAGATGTTCTTAGACTTGACGTCAAGAGTGTGATCCATACAAGGGAAACCTGATTAAAGGACTTCATCAGAATAAAACCTCATGCTTCATCATGAGCCACGCTAAGAGGATGAAAAGACCAGCTACAGACTAGAAGAAAATATCTGCAAATCGTGTATCCAACCAAGAACCCATATCTAGGATACATTAAAAGACTCAAATCTTAACAGTTAAAAAAAAAAAAGTCCAACTAGAAAATGGGCAAAAGGCATGACATTTTACAAGAGGATATACAGATGATAAATAAGCACATGAAAAGATGTTCGATATCATTAACTATTAGGGAAATGTAAATTATACCCACAATGGGACTTCATTACACACCTAACAGGACAGTTAAAATAAAAAATGGTGGTGACAACAGCAAATGCTGGTGAGGATGCCAAGAAACCGGGTCATTCATACACTGCTGGGTGTACCTTGAATGGTACAGCCACTCTGGAAAACAGCTGGGCAGTTTCTCATCAAACAAAACTTCCTTTTTTTTTTTTTTTTTTAAGATTTTATTTATTTATTCATGAGAGACAGAGAGAGAGAGGCAGAGACCCAGGCAGAGGGAGAAGCAGGCTCCATGCAGGGAGCCCGACGCGGGACTCGATCCCGGGCCCCCAGGATCCCACCCCCAGGCTGAAGGCGGCACTAAACCGCTGCGCCACCAGAGCTGCCCTCAAACTAAACTTCTAATTACCATATGACCTAACCATCTTGGGCATTTATCCCAGAGCAATGCAAACTTACGTTCACACAAAACCTAGACACAAACATTCAAAGCAGCTTTACTTGCAAGCGCCAAAAACTCTAAATAACCTAGATGTCCTTTTTTTGTTTTAATTTTTTATTTATTTATGGTAGTCACACAGAGAAAGAGAGAGAGAGGCAGAGACACAGGCAGAGGGAGAAGCAGGCTCCATGCACCAGGAGCCTGACGTGGGATTCGATCCAGGGTCTCCAGGATCGCGCCCTGGGCCAAAGGCAGGCGCCAAACCGCCGCGCCACCCAGGGATCCCCTAGAAGTCCTTTAACAGGTGAGTGGTTAAACAAACCATTCATACCATGGAATACTACTTAGTAACAAAAAAGAATGAGCTACTGATACATGTAACAATTTGGGTGAATCTCCAAGGAATTATACTGAGGGAGGAAAAAAGCCAAACCTAAAAGGTTACATATGATTCCATTTTTTAACATTCTTTTTTTTTTTTTTAAGATTTTATTTATTTATTCATGAAAGACACAGAGAGAGAGAGAGAGAGAGAGAGGCAGAGACACAGGCAGAGGGAGAAGCAGGCTCCATGCACCAGGAGCCTGATATGGGACTTGATCCCGGGACTCCAGGATCACGCCCTGGGCCAAAGGCAGGCACCAAACCGCTGAGCCACCCAGGGATCCCCTATAACATTCTTTTTTTTTTTTTTTTTTTAAAGAATAATCTTTTTTTTTTAATTTTTTATTTATTTATGATAGTCACAGAGAGAGAGAGAGAGAGAGGCAGAGACATAGGCAGAGGGAGAAGCAGGCTCCATGCATCGGGAGCCTGATGTGGGATTCGATCCCGGGTCTCCAGGATCACGCCCTGGGCCAAAGGCAGGCGCCAAACCGCTGCGCCACCCAGGGATCCCCCCCTATAACATTCTTGAAATGAAAAAAATATAGTAAATGGAGACCAGTTCAGTGCTTGCAAGAGTTAGGGATGGGGAGGGCTGAAACTGAGGTATGTGATGATGTACTTCTGTATCGACTGTGGTGACTGATACACAAAGTAAAATGCAGGCTAAAAATTGCGTAGAACTAAATACACACACACACACACACACACTCGCCCTAAAACTGGGGAAATCTGAATAAGACTGGTGGGTATTTAAAAAAAAAAAAAAAAAAAAAAAAAGACTGGTGGGTAATATTAATATCAATATCCTGGTTGTGATACTATATTATACTTTTAAAAGATGTTACCATGGGAAAACTTTGGAAAGGGTATGTGATCTCTCTGTATTATTTTTTATAAGTTCATGTGAATCTTCAATTATAATAAAAAGATAAACATTTAAAAACCACTTTTTGAAAAAACGGTGTAAGGGAGAAGAAAAAAGAGAAAGTCTCTTGGTCCATGGGCATTCTGGACAACAAGGAGTAGTGATATCTACTCCATAATCTAGAACTCCAAGGGGGATATAGTTCGTTCTGTGTAAGTAGTTTTACTGGAACCCAGTATAGGACAGAGACCTGGAGCTGATGAGGATTCTGGGTTCCAGCTCCTGAAGTGGAGGGCTCATTCATTCAATACAGTCAGGATTAAGAAGTCCTTCCATAGGACTGGAAAGTGTTCTCTGATTATAACATGAGGGCTGGTTTCAGTGATGCCAAGAGGACAATCAAAACCTGCTTTTTTAATGGGGGTGGGGGGAGGAAGATGGTAGAAATACCATCTCAAGGGCCTCACAGCAGGAGTAACCAGAACAAAGTTAGGAATCCCCACGACAAGTATGCATCCTCTTGGAGCAGCCCAGTAATATTCTGCTCCATAATACTTCCCTGATTCAAAAGTATAGGGGAGAAAACTCTTTGGGAGAAAGACTGGGTGCATATGGGGGCTGTGAGCTAAGAAAGAAACAGCTGGGGGATCCCTGGGTGGCTCAGCGGGTTTAGCGCCTGCCTTCGGCCCAGGGCGTGATGCTGGAGACCTGGGATCGAGTCCCGCGTCGGGCTCCCTGCATGGAGCCTGCTTCTCTCTCTCCCTGTGTCTCTGCCTCTCTCTCTCTCTCTCTGTGTCTGTCATTAATACATAAATAAAATCTAAAAAAAAAAAAGAAAGAAAGAAAGAAACAGCTGTGTGGGGGGAAAACGATACTCCCGCCACTCTGATATACACTCTGCTTTCTTGTGCTTTTTTCTCTTACTTTCCTTTGCATTCTTGCTCTGCCTATTGCCTTTCTTCTCAAATGTTTCTTCTGTCTTCTCTTATCTCTTTCCTAACTCATTCTTTTCCCTCTTTCCTTTTGCTAAGTCTCTCTCCCTGCAGGTTCTCCCCAGCCACTGACTAAGCTGGACAGGAATTATGAGTGAAAGGAGGTATTCACAGAATCATGGATTCCTAAAACATTTAAGCTACAGAAGCAGGTGAATATCAGAGTCTAACATCACCTATTACAATAGAAAAACTGGAGTGCAGGCAAGAGAAATAACTTGCACAAATCGCAGAAGGGTTTTTTGTTATACTGGAACTTGGGCCTGGGGCAGGTTTCTCTAATTTTCAACATAGAGACAGAAATTTCTGCTGCAGCCAGTGAAAACAGGGTAAAATAAGAGCAACAGTAAGAGAAATGATCTACACTCTACGGCCAACAATAGTTACCAAGTAATTATGAACCAGTTATAAACTAGCCAGGTAATTCTATAGTAGGATTTGGATAGAAGGAAAATCGCACAAGACTAAACTCCTAAGAGTTAACTCTTTTCTCCTATTGTGGATTATTTTAAACACACCAGCACCCCTCCCTTCAGAAAGTAATGGTATATTATAAATGCTCTAGGGAGAAACTGCCTACATGAAAGGACAGATGATCACACTGAACATATATTTTTATTTTTTTTTCCTAAAATCACTTGAATTTCATGAAAATATTAAAAAATGCATCCATTATTACATGGTTCCTCTGTTGGTACTAAAGACCTTCAGAAATTCAGAATATACCAAAGCAGGAAGTACCTCTTTCTGGATGAGAGAACCATCATCTATGTGAAAGTGATGCTCCTTGACATAAGGAAGATCCTCTGTTATGGAAATGAGATCTGGAAGGAGCTGTTGACAGCACACACCAGAAGCATGTTGGTAACCCACTGTGGGCCCAAACCTTTCCTACTTACATAGAACAGTGGAAAGTGCCAACAGGGTTCTCACGGCGGATGTCTTCATACTCCTCATATATCCCACGCTTTTGCCTGGTGCTAACATAGTCCATCAACTCTTGGATGGTCATTGCATGGGGACCTGGAACATGTACTGAGTCCCAGTCTAAGGCAGGAGGGAGGGAGAACATGATGATCTCATCGAAGGGATCTGGGTGGCCGTTCATCTGGGGTAGGAACTGGAAATTCCAAGTGGCAAGGTCAATTTTGACGTATCCACCCAGGTTTTCTGGAAGGCACTCCCTGGGCAGGTGCTGGGTAACCTCAGATGTCTTTAATATCTGAATCTGGAAGGCCAGAAAGAACCATGTGAGTATGGACAGGAAAAAAATATATAGATAATGAAGATAAAGAACAAATGTGTTTATATTTAGTTTGAAGAATGGGATGAGATTTGTTTGAAATACTTGGTATTTCCTTATAAAAGAAGAAGACTTGCATTGCATCCACCCAGTATTGAAGTCCTATAATTTCCCCAAAGGTTTCACTCCTAGAATTTGCCTCCCATCCTTCTTAAGATTTTGTTTTTAAGTAATCTCTACACCCAATGCGGTGCTCAAATATACAACCTCAAGATCAAGAGTCATGTGCTCTACTGACTGAGTGACCTAGGTGCCCCAAGGGCCCTTTTATAATCCTTGAAAGGAAGGTACAGTGAACAAAGCCTTTATGGTATTAACAAGGCTTCCCAGTGACATCTCATGCAGGTATTTGGCTTTTTGACTACTAAGAATACACAGGTAGTAATTCTTCTTGGTCAACCCCATACTAAGGTAACCAACTCTAAGCTTGGTGCTTTACTCACAGCTCAGCAGAGATGTTCTCAAAGATAGCTTTCTAAGGAAGTAACACAAGACCAGTCACCCAGATACAGATAGCCCAGGAAAACGGCCAGAAAAGAAATCCTAATTCTGCTCTTTGCTTAGACGCAGCCTTACTGGACCAAATTGGCCTAGTTGGTTTTCCATGAAATCTGCGTAAAATGGGAATGCTGGTCTCTCTTGCTGTTGCTTCTTCTTGGAATGCTCTCTTTTCCTCCTCGGCTTCTTCACAGACCAGCTTCTAAAGCTCACCTCTTCTGTGAAGCCTGTCTCTGACTGCTGGATACAATATCCTCCTCTGTGCTCCTGCAGGGCCATAGTTCTCTGTACACGTCTACTTCTGCGTTCTCTATCAGGACCATAAGCTCCTCGAGGGTAAGGAAAGCCTCACTCCATTTTTATTTGTATTTATTTTTCTTTAAAGATTATTTATTTATTTATTCATGAGAGAGAGAGAGAGAGAGAGAGAGAGAGGCAGAGACACAGGCAGAGGGAGAAGCAGGCTCCATGCAGGGAGCCTGACGTGGGACTTGATCCCAGGTCTTTAGGATCACATCCTGGGCTGAAGGTGGAGCTAAACCGCTGAGCCACCTGGGCTGCCCACCTCACTCCATTTTTAATTCCCACTCAGGGGATAGTAACAGAATTAAGATAATTTTAGACAACATTTTTGAAGTCAGGAAGCAATGAGCTATTTTAAGAGAAAATGCCAGGAAAGGAAGTTTTAGAAAGAGATACAGTGAGAGATTCTCCTCCACCACCCTGGTGGTCAATGAAATGGATTAGTATTTCCAATTGAACAAATTTAACCATCAGTTCACTAGGCTAGATTTTGGAAGGAGTAGCTACCGTAAGTTATCCATGGGACATACACCTTCAGTGCTATCTTTATGCGAGGTGCCATGGAAGGAAACTGCCAGACAAACTATATCTAGCTCCTAACTTCAAAGAAATTGTAGTAGAGTGGGAGAGGCAGCCTGTATTGACCTGAATAAAGAACAGAGCAGAGAATATAAGTGGATACACTAACAGAAGCAGAGAGCACTTTAAGGAGACAGGCCAGAAGGATTTTATTGAAGGTAAAAAATTAATTGGTAGGTTTCAACAGTAGAAATGGGAAGTTTAGCACCTCCTCCAAATAACCACCTCCACCTACAAATAAAATAAAGCTTGCCTTACCCGCTCCCGGACTTTGTCCTTCAGGAGGAGGCTGATGATGGAATAGGGCACTCGGAACCATATTGGTGCTCCCACAATCAGTACTTTTTTCAAACGGGCAGGAAATGCTCCCTGTGGAGAACACACATGAAAATTTAAAGATATCAATTAAAAAAAATAAAAATAAAAATAAAGATATCAATTAAGGCACTGGAACCTGTGACTATTCAAACTCAGTGTAGGTTTTCTGCTCTTTTCCCCATCCTTACCCAGCAGGGGGAGTCTAAAGCCTAATTCAGGTGTCATTTCAGCAACTACAGAAGTGGTTAAAATTTTTTTATTTTTTTTATTATTTTTTTAATTTTTATTTTATTTATTTTTTTAATTTTTATTTATTTATGATAGTCACACACACACACACACACAGAGGCAGAGACACAGGCAGAGGGAGCCCGACGTGGGATTCGATCCCGGGTCTCCAGGATTGCGCCCTGGGCCAAAGGCAGGCGCCAAACCGCTGCACCACCCAGGGATCCCCTATTTTTTTTAATTTTTAAATTATACACCTGAAACTAATACGACATTATATGTTAACTATACTGGAATTAAAATTAAAAACTTAATAAAAAATTAAAAGGTGATTTACTTTTAAAAGTTACAATGTCATGTTCTTGTGAACATAAGCTTTATGGATCAAAAATTACACTGACTTTTGTCAGCGTTTATGTGTGCATCTTTAAGTTCTGCTTATTGGGACGCCTGGGTGGCTCAGCAGTCGGACAACTGCCTTTGGCCCAGGGCCTGATCCTGGAGTCCCAAGATCGAGTCCTGCATGGGGCTCCCTGCATGGAGCCTGCTTCTTTCTCTGCCTGTGTCTCTGCCTCTGTGTCTCTCATGAACAAATAAATAAAATCTTTAAAAAAAAATTGGAAAGAATATATGTGTCTGAAAATGGGTAGGGGTTAACAAAAATGGTATTATAAAAAGATTATTTTAGGGGATCCCTGGGTAGCTCAGCGGTTTAGTGCCTGCCTTTAAAATCTTTTAAAAAAATAAGAAAATTTAAAAATTAAAAGATTATTTTATAACCTTTAAACTGAAGATTAAAAAATGAAGATTTCAGATTTTTTTGAAACTTTGGAAAATGCTCATTATATAATCTTAGCTACACAGGATCAAAACTATAATCTTAATTTTTTTAAAGATTTTATTTATTTATTCATGAGAAACAGAGAGGGAGAGGCAGAGACACAGGCAGAGGGAGAAGCAGGCTCCATGCAGGGAGCCTGATGCAGGACTCGATCCTGGGACTCCAGGATCATGCTCTGAGCCAAAGGCAGACATTCAACTGCTGAGCCACCCAGGTGTCCCTTATTTTATTTTCTATAATACTTCGCATTACTTCCATTTTTTGGAACCTCATTTAAAATGTTTATATCCTTTTTTTAAAAAAGTAATCTCTATACACAACATGGGGCTTGAACTCATGACCTAGAGATTGAATGTTGCATGCTCCACTGACTGAGCCAACCAGGTGCCAGTAAAATGTTCATATCCTTTGATCCGGTCATCCTACTTCTAGAAATCTACTTCAAATAAACTATTTTATGTGCCAATAAAGATATGAATATAAAAGTGTTTGTTGAAAAAACTATTTATTATAAAAAATGGGAAAAGTATTCAACAATATAGAAATGGTTAAATAAATTATAGTAAATACAGGATAGACTATTATTCAGCAAATACAAATATTCGTAAAATAAACTTGCTGGAGCTTATTGTATATTGAAATTGTATGAATATAATTCAAATCATATTGAAAAACATCTAGAAGAAAGTGCCATACACCAAAATGTCAACAGTGTTTAATTCTGCATAATATCAAAGACAGTATTTCTTTTTTTTTTTTTTTTAAGATTTTATTTATTTGTGAGAGTACAAACAGGAAGAGCAGCAGAGGGAGAGGAAGAAGCAGACTCCCGCTGAGCAAGGAGCCCAATGTGGGGCTTAATCCCAGGTCCTTGGGATTATGACCTGAGCTGAAGGCAGATACTCAACCTACTGAGGCCACCTACATGCCCCAAAGACAGTATTTCTTCTTAATATATAGTAATCTGAGTTCTTCAAAATTTTCTATAATGAAAATATTTTTATTAGAACAGCTTTTAAGTATAAAATATAAATTATGAAAAAATTTATCAGCTCAGGTTGTGATCTCAGGACCCTGAGAAACCAAGAGTCTGAAGCTTAACGGACTATGCCACCCAGGCGACCCAAAAAGTATAGCATTCTTGGATGGGAGATAATAACATTATAAAGATGTCAAGTCTCCCTAAATTAATTTATTAATTCATTACATCCAAATAAAATCCAGAGTGTTTTATTTCCCTGAAATTGACTGAATGACTCTAAAGTTCATCTAATCAACAGATGCCGATGGGGGCTCCTGGATGGCTCAGTCCAGTTAAACATCTGCTTTCGGCCCAGGTCACAATCCCAGGGTCCTAGGATAGAGTCCCACCTTGGGATCTCTGCACATTGGGGAGGCTGCTTCTCCCTCTCCCCGCTGCTCGTGCTCTCTCTCTAGCTATGTCTCTCTCTCTCAAGTAAATAAAAATCTTCAAAAAAAACCCAAAGATGATATTTAAAAAAATTTTTTTCTCATCAGATTTAAATTTTGGAAAGTGGTTACCCTCTGTGCAATGGCACCAGGGTGTCTGAGAAAGGGGAATCAGACTTCTCCTTGAATTGCTTTTTAATTGCTTTTATAATAAAGAAAAGAACTAGGAGGTATCTGGCTGGCTCAGTAAGTAGAGCATACACATTTTTCTTTTTCTTTTCTTTTTTTTTTTTTAAGTAATCTCTACACTCAACATGGGACTCAAACTCACAACCCCAAGATACAGAATCACACACCCTCCCCACCAACTAAGCCAGTCACACACCCCTGAGCATGCAACTCATGATTTTAGAGTTGTGAGTTCAAGCTCCATGTTGGGTGTAAAGATTACTTAAAAATAAAGTAAGAGGTGCCGGGAGGCTCAGTCAGTTAAATATCTGCCTTCGGCTCAAGTCATGATCCCAGGGTCCTAGAATTGAGCCCTGCAGCAGGTTCCCTGATCAATGGAGAGTCTGCTTCTCCCTCTCCCTGTGCCACTCCTCCACTTTGTGCTTTCTCTTGCTTCCTCTCTCTCTCTCAAATAAATAAAATCTTTAAAAAAAATTTAAAGAAGGCACACAAAAGTACATGTAAAAATAAAAATGCAAAAAATATAGTCAAAACAACTTTTAGAAATAAAAGAGTGTGAGAGGAAGCTTGTCCCACGAGATATTAAACTTTATTTAAGACTCTAATAGGGCAGCCCAGGTGGCTCAGCGGTTTAGTGCCGCCTTCAGCCCAGGGCCTGATCCTGGAGACCGGGAATCGAGTCCCACGTCGGGCTCCCTGCATGGAGCCTGCTTCTCCCTCTGCCTGTGTCTCTACCTCTGTCTCTCTCTATGTGTCTCTCATGAATAAATAAATAAAATATTTTTTTAAATAAGTAATATTTAAAAAAAGAGATCCCTGGGTGGCTCAGTGGTTCAGTGTCTGCCTTTGGCTCAGGGCCTGATACTGGGGTCCCAGGATTGAGTCCCACATCGGGCTCCCTGCATGGAGCCTCCTTCTCCTCTGCCTGTGTCTCTGCCCCCCCCTCTCTCTCTTATTCTGTGTCTCTCATGAATAAATAAATAAAATCTTAAAAAAAAAAAAAAAGAAAGAAAGAAAAATAAAGAAAACAGGAATATGATAAAAGACACCATAAAACTGAATAAATTAAAAAAAAAACTGAATAAATTGGAAACTATAAAAAATGCTGGTAACACATACTTAATAATGTCCCTCTCCCCATTCATGTGCATTTGCTCTTGCATGTGTTCTCTAAAATAAATATATAAGTCTTTAAAATATTGAGTAAAGTATATGAGAAGAAAAAGAAATTTTTTAAAGATTTTATTTATTTATTGCAAAAATATTAATGTGTTTGATTATAAAGTGGCATATATACCATATTATCTTTTAAAGTTCAGAATATTACAAAATACCTCTGGATTTATGAGTGTGGGATAAGAGAGTAAGAACTCTATATACAGAACTCCATACATATGTGTATAGGTTAATGTACATATACTCTTGTGTATGAAGTCAACATGTAAAACCTATTTCTGACTAGACTGAGACAAAAAAGTCTGAAAGTCATTGGCTAGGTGACATTTCTCAGACACTGGACATACCTGGGCCTTCATTAATTCTTATTCTACAAAACTCCAGGAAAGGAACAACCCACCTTTATGACTCAGAATGTTGCTGTGCATTTCCTTTTTTAATTCCTCCCACTCCACTTTTAAGACTATTTGTATTCGGAGGAAGCAAATATTAATCATAATTTACAGGTGACCTTTACACTCAACATAATGTCTTAAGTTTACATCATTCCTAAGCCTCCCAATGAATAAAGTATCCTAAAAAGTGAAAGAGAGTTGAAGGGTCCTCTCACAGCCTTACCTTCAGCAGGTTTAGGACTTTCTTGCCAAGATCCAGCTCAAAGTTGGTATAATTAGAACCACACATGTCATAGATAAACACCAGTCCGTTCCTCTGAGTTTCGAAGCTGTAAACCAACCATTGAACAAACACACTTATAAGATGGAGGAGGCAGGCTGAAAGCCTAGGGCAAAGAGTATGGGACACATGCAGGACCAAAATAACTGCCTCTCTGAACACTGGCATCTTTGGTATCTGCTATGCTTCTTGTGATATTACAATAAAAAATAAATATTTGGTCTTCAACTGGTTGCTGGCACTGAGTTGCTTTAAAATTCTTGGAATTTCCTAAGTGAAGAGTTTCAAGTGTCTTTTGTGATGTTAATGAGACAACTAGAAGGCCCACAGGTCACCTACAGAAGGGGGTGGTTGCCAGGGGAACCAACCAAGGGACTGGAGAGGGTTGGTACTTCCCCTCCCCCACCTCCAGGGAGAGGAAAGGGGAGGGATTGAGGTGAATCTCAAACAGCTGTTGATTTAATCAATTGTGCTGATGTAATGACGCCTCCATAAAAACACAAAAGGGGGGCGCCTGGGTGGCTCAGTTGGTTAAAGGTCTTTGGCTCAGGTCATGATCCCAGGGTTCTGGGATAGAGCCCCAGGACGAGCTAGGGGGTCAGAGGGGAGCCTGCTTCTCCCTCTCCCTCTGTCTGCCTCGCCACGCTCCAGCTGTCTCTCAAATAAATAAATAAATAAATAAAATCTTTTAAGAAAACAACCAACTAACCAACCAAAAGGATAGGGCTTGGAGCTTCCAGATGGAGGTGCTGAAAGGGTGGCCCTCTCAGAGGGTATGGAAGCTCTAAGCCCCCCTTCACCATACCTTTCCCCATGCTACCCTTCCAACTAGCCGCATAATATCCCTTTATAATAAACTGGCAACGTAGTAAGTAAAATGTTTCCCTGAGTTGTGTGAGCCATTCTAGTAAAGGCACTGCACCCACGAAGAGAGTTCTTGGAATCTTCAATCCAGCCTGTTGATAAGAAGCACAGGTGACCTGAACTGGCCACTGGCATGTGAGGGGGGTTAGGGGGAGACAAGTCTTGTAGGATTCAAAACCTTTAACCTGTGGGATCTCATCTATCAGGCAGATAGTGTCAGAATTGAGTTGAACTAAAACCCTGAGCTGGTGCCAGGGAATTGCTCGGAGGTGCAGCAGAAAACCTTATTGATGCATGTTTACCAAGTACCAAACTCCTAGGTTGAGAATGTTCCAGAACATCTAGGTTATCAAAATCTGAACTGTTTCCTCCCAGGTTTCTGAATCTACCTATCCAAATTTGGTAACATTCCATGTTTTTTTTGTTTTTTGTTTTTTTTTTAAGATTTTATTTATTTATTCATGAGAGACACACAGAGAGAGGCAGAGACACAGGCAGAGGGAGAAGCAGGCCCCAAGCAGGGAACCCGATGCAGGACTTGATCCCAGGACTCCAGGATCATGCCCTGAGCCAGAGGCAGGCGTTCAACCCCTGAGCCACCCAGGCATCCCATCAAGGGCCAAATTCAAAGAACTATAGGTTTTCCTTTCATGGCACCAGCCTGTGGCAGAGAACTGAAATAAAGAGAAGTCAGTGCCAGGGGAAAGAGAATTTAATAAAAAGAAGCTATGGTGCACAATGATGTAGGTTCTATATTCCTAAAAATCGCTCATCCTGTAAAGAAATGCACATGAAATAAATACAAATGTGGTAGGATCTTTGTTTTTCTGCATACAGAATGAGGTTTACAATGATAGATAATTCCTTACTAAGAATAATTGTTTTCCTATTGAGTTTGATTCCTAAGTTGGATGCTACCTGGGAACATCAAGATGTTTAAAACAAATGTCCTTGACATTTGTTTCAAAATGATTGAGGGGGGGATCCCTGGGTGGCGCAGTGGTTTGGCGCCTGCCTTTGGCCCAGGGCGCGATCCTGGAGACCCGGGATCGAATCCCACGTCGGGCTCCCGGTGCATGGAGCCTGCTTCTCCTTCTGCCTATGTCTCTGCCTCTCTCTCTCTCTCTCTCTGTGTGACTATCATAAATAAATAAAAATTAAAAAAAAAAAAATGATTGAGGGGGGGATCGGGATCACCCCAGTGGTTTAGCGCCTGCCTTCGACCCAGGACGTGATCCTGGAGACCCGGGATCAAGTCCCACATCGGGCTCCCTGCATGGAGCCTGCTTCTCCCTCTGCCTGTGTCTCGGCCTCTCTCTCTCTCTCTGTCTCTCATGAATAAATAAATAAAATCCTTTAATAATAATAATAATAATAATAATAATAATAATAATAATAGCCGTTAGGGGTGCCTGGGTGGCTGAGTCGGTCTGCCTTTAGCTCAGGTCATGATCTCAAAGTCTTGAGATCAAGTCCCACTACCTGCTTATGGGGAGTCTGCTTCTCCCTTCCGCTTTGCCCCCCTACTCGTGCTCTCATGTGCTCTCTCTCTCCAATAAATAAGATCTTAAAAAAAAGATAACTGCTGTTAAAGTCAGACTAAAAAGAATTTTATTTATAACAGGTGGGAGGAGTGAGGAACCCAGTCATAGAAAGTTGACCATTAAAGAAAGGGATTTAGAAAAGAGAAGGAAACCTTCCTCTTTTATCCCAGTGAGGAGAGGGTTTCCTTCTCTTCTATCTTGGTGAAAGTTAACACAGGAAAACAAAAATTTCTGCTCACTAGTGAGAATATTTTGCTTAGAGAAAAGGCTTCATGTTTATTTATCTTATATGCACCTTCTGAATAATGGGGAGTCACTAAGGGTTTTCAAGAAAAGGGTGGACATCATGAAAACAGTTTGAAGTATGTTTACCTGTGTGGTCTTCCTGTGGGATCCAATCAATACTCACACTGGAAAGAGCAAGCTTTGACCACTGCCATGCCTATAGGAGGGCTCTGACTGTAAGCTGCCCAAGAAGGAAGGCCAGTGAATTTTCTGGTAAAGGAGCCTTTCATTTATTCTCCTGAGCTAACGCATTTCAAAGGAACCTATGATCTGGAAATTATGTCTGAAGACCAATCATAGGCATAATTGGCAAGAAGAAATGAGAAATTTCACACTTCTGATTGGGCAGTACACGGCCCCTGTGACCACTGGTCCTCTCCTTCCCTTAGTAACTTCTCTTTTTCAGAATAATGCTGTATAAATACTATGGAAGTAACATTAACAAGTGAATTAGACAGAGAGGCCCACTTTGGACATCGTTTGGCTCTCTGCACCCTCTAAGTCCACAGTATGACTAAAGTTGTGCACAGCTATCTTTCACTATCTTAGGTTTCAGCCTTAAATATATCATTTCCAACCCATGGAAAGAGCCATGGGACTAGCCAATGACATCCAGTACGATAACAAACTGTAAATGGCAATCACCAGGGAATAAAGGAAGTATGGCAAAAGGACAACATAATAGGGTACAAACAGCTCTGGCTAAGAGCAAAGAAACTAGGATCTTAGGCCTAACTGGACTGATATGTGATGACTGTAACAGTCAGGCTTTGGTTTCTTTGCCCATAAAAGATCATAATACCATTTATCTTGTAGAAGGAAGGAGAAATGACCTGAGCTGATTCTTTTTGCTCATTGGTCTGTTTATAAAGATGATTTTGCTTAACTTTGTACTTTTGGGCCATTCTCTCCTGAATGTTGATTCTCAAAATCCTGAATTAAATGGCATTATTTTTATATTACAAACATACCAAGGTTCCAGAGTGTTTTGAAAATCAAAATTCAGGGCAAATGAGCAAAAAGCCAGTACATGTCATTTCCCCTTCACTTTCTCTCAATAAGTAATTCTCAATACACTGAGGATAATTAGTTAATTGGTTTTCTCAGCTTCTGTGATCCTAAAATAGAGCCAAGCAGGTAAAGATATAGAATACCCACCATCTTGATAGTACCTGGAAATATGCCAAGCCCTTAAGGACATGGAATGTTTTCTATTCATAGCATTTCCCAGGGCACATCCTAGAAGCATGGCGAAGGCACTGCTGAGTTCATCAAGTTAGTCAAGGACTATACTTCCCTATCTGGATGCAGACCAACTAAAAGGTAATCATCATGCTCACCTATCCACAGCTCTGTCTAGCAAGTAAAACAGAGCCTGAAGTACCACATGTTGGACTGACTTGTGAGGATGATGCAATCTGGCAGTGAAGAGAGCAATAGAAGCTCCTGTTGGGTCCCGAACATTCTAGAGCAAATCAAATGAGAAACATTTATAAACTAAATAGAGAATCACAACAATCACAGAGGCATCTTATATCCTAGATAAAAATTTCACACAGAGAGAAGAGATGCTGGCAATACTTCTCTGACCTGCATCAGTTGCTCCAGGAAGGGAAGAAAGCTTATTTCATCCCACTCCTGATTCTTAGCACCCCCTGGATCGTATTAGTTTGGCAGGAAAAAAACTACATTCTCTTAACTTGTCAATTGCAGAGAGATTAAAGGATGGTCTACACTTGCTGCCTAGCTAATTTCCCAGGTAGGATGGCAAAACACACAGCAGGGGGAAACCACGGAAGACAACCATGGTTTCCACGCTCTGCCTTAAAAGTAGCGTCGTATACTTATTCAAAAGGCTGTGGTCTCTAGGTGGAGAGAACTTGACTCCAATAAGGACGGGCCTCTGAAATACTACATACGCACCTAAAGACCCTCACTAACAATGGACCAATGAAGAAACTTTGCTCGATATACTGTACAACTGATTCTCAATAATTTCATTTGTTACTAGAATAATTTTGTGCAAACTGCACAGCTGCTTTATGTCTGCTCTTGAATGTTGACACTCTCTAGATTTAGGATAAGGTATCTAGGAACAAAATCCAAAGAGGACAACAGCTACAAAGGGAAATAATGAGAACAAGAAGGGTACATAAAGACTCACTAAGATGGTGAATTTCCCACTAAGGATCTCAGAACGGAGAGGTTCCTCATGAGGTTTCAGCTTCACAATGCCTTCCTTCCTTCGTGTTTCCTAAAAATAAAACATAGCAAGATAAATTAAAGTGAAAATACTGTGTATCGAAGACAGCTCTATGTAACCATCAAATCTCAGAGATAAGGGACTTTATTTATTTTTTTTTCTAAGTCCACCTTTATTTATTTATTTATATGATAGTCACAGAGAGAGAGAGAGAGAGAGAGGCAGAGAGACACAGGCAGAGGGAGAAGCAGGCTCCATGCACCGGGAGCCCGACATGGGATTCGATCCTGGGTCTCCAGGATCGCGCCCTGGGCCAAAGGCAGGTGCCAAACCGCTGTGCCACCCAGGGATCCCAGATAAGGGACTTTAAAGTAAAAATCACTGAATAAATTGAATCACAAATTCCCTTGTAACATCCTTCAGGCCAACTGAGTATTACCTGAATTCTCGTCCAACACCACCTGATCAGCCTGTTAGGTATCATATTTTCCTTTAAATCAGTGAGAAGCCTACCCTGAAGACCAGCTAATACATATGGCTAGAGTGCAGGGTCAAAGTTCTAAAATATACATCAGCAGAGATCTGTTTTTTTTTTTATTTTACATTTTATTTATTTATTTTTAAAGATTTTATTTATTTATTCGAGAGAGAGGGGCGGGGGGGGGCAGAGACACAGGCAGAGGGAGAAGCAGGCTCCATGCAGAGAGCCTGACGTGGACTCGATCCAGGGTCTCCAGGATCATGCCCTGGGCTGCAGGCAGCCCTAAACTGCTGTGACACCAGGGCTGCCCCATCAGCAGTGATGTTGCAGCAAGATATACATGCACCCAAAAAATGTCTGGAAGCAGACTTCGTCACACATCCTTAAGGCTGAGGCCTCTCCCCACTTAAAAAAGGAGCCGTCAATCCCCTGGATATGTTCTCCAACAAGACCTACCATGACCTCAGTTTTCTTTTTTTTTTTTTTTTTTTTTTTTAATTTTTATTTATTTATGATAGTCAGAGAGAGAGAGAGAGAGAGGCAGAGACACAGGCAGAGGGAGAAGCAGGCTCCATGCACCGGGAGCCCGACGTGGGATTCGATCCCGGGTCTCCAGGATCGCGCCCTGGGCCAAAGGCAGGCGCCAAACCGCTGCGCCACCCAGGGATCCCGACCTCAGTTTTCTTATCTCCACAGTATGACTCTTTAAGCTCATCCTCATACTTGGTCCACTGCATTCTCGTTGCTTCCAATCTAACTACCGCACTGAGAGCTCCTGCTCCAGCGCCAGGCCTGCCTTCCCATCAGTGAACCTGGTAGGCATTTTCAGCTTTCCTTTTACATGACAAGGTTGACCACTCATCTTCCCTTTTCCCAGAGACACTCTTTATCAGAGGTAGACAATACTCTCAGTTTTCCTATGTCCTCAACTACTGCTTCTAAGGCTCTTTTTTGTTCTTGTTTTTTTTTTGTTTTTTTTTGTGTGTGTGTGGTTTTGTTTTTTTGAGAGAGAGAGAGAGCGCATGGGGGTTGGGGTAGAGAGAGAGGAAGAGTGATACAGGGCTTGATCTCATGACCCTCAGATCTTGACTTAAGCCAAAACCAAGAGTTGGATGCTAAAAAACATAAAAAAATAAAAAAATAAGTTGGATGCTTAACCCACTGAGCCACCCAGATGCCCCTTTTGGGTGTTTTTCATTCATCTGCTCACTCAATTCACTCACCGGCTCGTTCATTTATTCTGCAAATAGTTGTAGAGCAATTATTATGTGCCAGGCACTGAGCTAAGTGCTAGGAACACACCCTGGTGAATGAAACAAGCTAGGTCTTTGTTTATATTCTCACCCAAATCATCCCTAAAATCAAATTCAAGTATCTTCAGAGGTAGGGAGCAAGTGAAGACAGTATTAGTGCTAGGAGAGTGCGTATGCTACCAAAGCATTCAAATTCAACTTTTAAGACAATACTGAGCCAAAGATAGCAAAAAGTCTGAGGTGACGTTCAGCCCTATATATCTTCCCCTCATACTTCCTGGAAGGCCCTCACCCTTTCTCATGGCTCCAATATTCAGCTCCACTTTGGTCACTCAAAATCTCTACTTCAGGTCCAGATTTTTTTTTTCTGAACCCTAGACTCACACTCCCAATTCTCAGAGAACATGTCTATTTAGATATCTCAGTGGCACGTCAGACTTAACATGGCCAAACTGAACTCATGGCCTTGTCTCTCCACACACCTGCACTATTTCAGTGTCTCCTAAATTAGTGAATGCTACCACCATTTACCCTGCCACCCAAGTCAAAGACCTAGAACCCTTGACTCTTTTTCCTTAAACACCAGTTTAAGCAACCTTGTCTTACCACTTTTACTTCTAGAATCTTCCCATTTTTTCCTCTATATCCCGACACTACACTTTGACACCACGACCGTCTCACTCTCCATAATTACAATGGCCTTCTAATTGGTCTGTCTCCAGTATAGCCCTGCTGATCTATTATCTAAAGCACAGTGAGGGCAGCCCAGGTGGCTCAGCGGTTTAGCGCCACCTTTGGCCCAGGGCGTGATCCTGGAGACCCGGGATCGAGTCCCACGTCAGGCTCACTGCATGGAGCTGCTTCTCCCTCTGCCTGTGTCTCTGTCTCTCTCTCTCCCTCTGTGTCTCTCATGAATAAATAAATAAAATCTTTAAAAAAAATAAAAATAAAGCACAGTGAGAAAATCTTCCCAGAATGCAAATCTGATCAAGTTGTTCTGCTGTTCTTATTACCTTCAATGAATTTCTCTGTCCTTAAGAAAAAATAGATACTCTTATGATCTGGCCTTGTTTACTTTTGCTACTCAATCTCTTGACATGTCCCCGCTCCCAATGAGCATTTTCACTCAGCTTAATTTCTCTGTTGTCTGAATCTGAACTTGCTGTTCTCTCTGCCATACTCCACTTTTCCAATTCCTACTCCATTCTTCAGATCTTAGCTTAGAAATCATTTCCTTCAAGAAAGTTTCCTTGGCCCTTCTAAGTAAATGTGCTTCCGCAGAACTAAGTAGTGACCTATCATAATTTTCTATAATTGTGTGTCTATTTTCTCTTTCTAAATAGTAATCTCTGCACCTGGAACATAGTATATATACAATAAACATCTGCTGAACAAATGAGTGAATATTGTAGGAGATGACCCACAAGATAAAGCTCACTAAAAGTGAGCTTTTAGTCTTGAACTAATCCTAGCATGCTTCATCCTCCCTTTTTAATTTAGAGAGGTTCTATATCTCTTCGGAAGGATTTTCTGACTGCAAAGTAGGGCTCCTAGATATTGGCCTGCTTTTTTTTTTTTTTTAATGACAGCAGGGAGAACACTCAGAGAACTATTGTGTGTAGTGTGTGGCACAGAAAACAGCAAAGCAGAGGGCCGATGTGCCACAGGCCCGGTCTAGCCCCATGCACATACTCTGTAGGAGTGGAACAACTCTATGGCGCGGAGCACATCGAACTTCCTGGCCATGAGGAACTTGACAGCCACATCCCAAGACAGAGGAGAAACATTGTACTGAACCGTCCACTTGTTAATCTCTTCAAGAAACTGCTTGGTGGCCTGTTTGACAAAGAAAGGAAAGAAAAATTAGTCAAGAACATATGTACACAAACAACAAACAAGCAAAAAAAAAATGTATCCTTTCCTCAAGCAAGTCTGAACCAAAAGTTTCTTATAGGGAGCAGGGAAAGACAAAAAGTTGGAAAACAGGTCTGAAAGTAGATATAGGGGATCCCTGGGTGGCGCAGCGGTTTGGTGTCTGCCTTTGGCCCAGGGCGCAATCCTGGAGACCTGGGATCGAGTCCCACGTCGGGCTCCCGGTGCATGGAGCCTGCTTCTCCCTCTGCCTGTATCTCTGCCTCTCTCTCTCTCTCTCTATGTGACTATCATAAATAAATAAAAAATTTAAAAAAAGGAATACTTAAAAAAAATGAAAGTAGAAATAGTTAAAATTCATACTACTCAATGAGGCCAGAGGCCAGAGCCACATTCAGAGGGCAGGACTGAGCATAAGGATCCAGGAAGGAAAAATGAGGGAGGAAAGCAAGGCACCCAAATGGGATGCAAATCAGTGACCCCAAAGCAAAAAATAAATAAATAAATAATAAAATAAAAAATAAAACAGCAGTTTACTTTTTGTTGTTGCTATTTTTTATTTATTTTTTATTTTTTTAAAGTTTTATTTATTTATTCAGAGAGAGAGAGAGAGAGAGAGAGGCATAGACACAGGCAGAGGGAGAAGCAGGCTCTATGCAGGGAGCCCGACGTGGGACTCGATCCCCCAGGTGTCCAGTATCACTGCCCTGGATTGAAGGCGGCGCTAAACCGCTGAGCCACCCGGGCTGCCCATGTTGTTGCTATTTTTTAAATAAAAGAAGGCGGATAGACCCCTTGAAGGGTTATTGCATAACGTGTATCATGGTACAACAGTCTCAGCTGCTGTTTGGGTCCTGCAAGCCAACTGGATACAGCAAAACCATCAGAAAATGGTTTTGGCTTTGGAATTAGCAATACTATTGGAGAGCAGCAAAGCTATTAAGAAGAATTTAACAAATCAAAAGGCCAACTGTTCTTTGGGCTGACTGACCCCACAGGACCTCTTCATGCTTCACATGGCAGCCCCAAAACCAGACACTAATGCCCAGAGTCATTAACCACTTTGGATAGCGGTTGCCTGGGAAGGGTGGAGAGCCGCATACTGAGGGAGGAGTAGGAAATTTTCATTTTCACTATCTGATCCCAAGCTGGCAAGGTGCCTGTTTCTTGTCCCTATCTCTTGATTAACCCATGTCCTTCTATCCTCTCTCAACCTATTTCTCCTGACATTTATAACCAGTTTCTGCTCTAGCCAAACTACTCTTCTGTTTCTTCAGTTTTTGAATAGGATTTACATCAGGATTTTTTCTTTCCTTTTAATTTTTTTTTAAATACCCAATGTGGAGCTCAAACTAACAACCTCAAGATCAAGAGTTGCAAGCCCGGGGCACCTGGGTGGCTCAGTGGTTGAGCGGCTGCCTTAGGCTCAGGTCATGATCCTGGGGTCCTAAGATCAAGTCTCACATCAGACTCCCTTCAGGGAGCCTGCTTCTCCTTATGTCTTTGTCTCTCTCTCTGTGTCTCTCATAAATAAATAACATCTTTAAAAAAAAAAAGAGTTGCAAGCTCTACTGACTGAGCCAGCTAAGCGCCCCGACACTGGGAATTTTTGCATACATATTCTCAATTGCTGAACATTTTCTGCATGGCAATCTGGTCCCTTCCACCCAGAAACTTTTCTCACATGTTGATCCAAAATGTGACCAACTTCATGAGAATTCTGAAACTTAACTGATCAACAAATGAATCCACAGTTAAGATATATTTATTAAACTATTATATATTTATTAACTACTTGTTAATATCTGTGCTAATAAATACAAGGAATACTAAAAATAAGGTCTGCTTTATTTTTATTTTTTTAATTAATTAATTAAAAAAAATTTTTTTTTAAGGTCTGCTTTAAAAGGTCTAAGACTAACTTACTATATGGCCATGGACAAGGTAATTCTCTCTTCACCTCTGATTTTTCAATTGAAAAACAAAGGGAAGGGTGCCTGGGTGGCTCAGTAGGTTAAGCATCTGCCTTAAGCTCAGATCATGATTTCAGGGTCCTGGGATGGAGCATCACGTCTGGCTCCCTGCTTAGGGAGGAGTCTGCTGCTCCCCCTCCCTCAAGACCTCCCCTGCCGCTCATGCACTCATTCTCTCTCTCTCAAATAAATAAATAAAACGAAAGAAAGAAAGAAAGAAAGAAAGAAAGAAAGAAAGAAAGAAAGAAAGAAAGAAAGAAGAAAGAAAGAAAGAAAGAAAGAGAAAGAAAGAAAGAAAAGAAAAGAAAAGAAAGAGAAAAGAAAAGAAAGAGAAAAGAAAGAAAAGAAGGAGGGGAGGGAAGGACAGAGGGGAGGGAAGGAAGGAAGGAGGGAAGGAAGGAGAGGAGGGAGGGAGGGAGGGAGGGAGGAAGGAAGGAAGGAAGGAAAACAAATGGGAGAAAGGGTAACAAGCAATTGACCTACTGCAGAATCTTGGCAACAAGTCCTATCTTTCAAATACAATTCAGATTGCTACATACATGTTTAAACAACTAGCAAATTAGAGAGCCCCAGGAAGTCAGCAAAACCTCACATGAGAGCACTTGATTCTTCCCCCAATTTCTAGGAAAGGAAAAAGACACTTTATAAACCAGAGTAAAAAGCTGCACCTGACCCTTAGAACCTTCCAACCGGGGCAATATAACTTATACCCCTGGAAAAGGAGAGAACTAGAAAAAACTAATCAGGCAAAGTGCATTAAAAAAGCCAAGAAATAAAGGCCATGAAGAAAAGCCTTCAGATGATCACTCTGGCCCAGAACCAGTTTAAGTCAGACCAGAGAAATGAGTCCCAGGGAAGACAACGGGACAAACTTAGAATGCTCCACCAGAAAACAGTTGGAGTTGCCTCTGTGGGGTGAGTGGCCAGCATCAGAATGAGGAAAGACAGAAGGGAAAAGAAGAGAAGTGGGCAGAGAGAGATCCCAGAAACAAAACCTCAGCCAGCCCGGAAGGTCCCCAGGAGATTTTATAAAGGGTTATTTGTCTTTTAATTAACATATCATCTTTAAATCCAGTCCTCTTGTGGGCTTGGCTGAAGCTGCCCGGAGAATAAAACACCAGAGTAACAGCAGAACATACTTTTCCCCCTTTTCTAATAAAAATAATAAACAGACAAATCAATATGCAGGTAGGAGGAGGAAATACAGTTAATAGCGAGAGGGTGATACGAACTCATAACACATCCAATTACTAGGATGCTTTTTTCATTTTTCGTAATTAGCCACGCCTCGATAAGAGTACGCAGTTTCACACACGCCCTTCACAGCGCATACACATTGGCTTCCTTCTTCTTAAACTCCGTTCTTTCAAAGTTTCTAATGTCCTGTAGCTCCCAAGAGCTGCTGCCTTGCGCTGACCTCTGTCCCCTGCTGGTCAGGATGTTATTCTTGGCTTTGAGCTCGGGAACAATTCCTCCTGATTTGGCCCCACTCGGCCTAGCATGAGAAGAGTCCAGGGTACTGTAAACAGCGTGTGACATTTACAGATACAAATACGCATACACACGGCCGGCCGTCACGTTCAGCCTCGGATTCACCATCCTGCATCCCTATCCCTCTTGTGCAAGAGATGAACCTCTTAAAGATGGCCTCAGCTTCAACAGCCTTTGTCTAGAAAGTTAATCAGGCATCTTCCTCTGTTTACACATGAATTCAGCACAACCACTAAATATAGAACAATTTGTGGCCCTATTGGTACCCAGAGAAACAAGTCCTAGCAATTTTAATGAGCAACACACTCTTCATAAGGGATAATCGAAATTCCTGAAATTAATATTATTTCCTGGTGAACAAAAGAATGAGCCAAAAGATGAGTCACAGCTTATAAAAGATCTCAACTCAAGGTCAACGGTTTGAATCTATCTAGGTTTATGAGTTAACTGCAAACTGTTAACACCTGGCAGCTAAGGCATGGTCACAGTTCAAACAGCTGCGGCCGTCCTTTGGGAAGAAGGTCTGAACTGATGTTCAGAAAAACTAACATTATCACTTACAACCTTCCTCAACCCACTTTCAGGTACAGGTAAGATTTGTTTCAGCCTTGTCAAAAGCTTACTGTAAATACGTACTACTCCCACAATCATGTCTAAATAAATAAAGACAGGGGCAGCCTGGGTGGCTCAGCAGTTGTGCACCTGCCTTCAACCCAGGGTGTGATCCTGGGGTCCTGGGATCGAGTCCTGCACCGGGCCCCCTGCATGGAGCCTGCTTCTCCCTCTGCCTGTGTCTCTGCCTCTTTCTCTGTGTCTCTCATGAATAAATAAATCTTTTAAAAATACATACATACCTACATACAGGTTTCTTAATGACAGCCAGGAGGATAAAGATATAGGGAACCCACTATAAAATGGCTGAGAAATCTGTCAATTAAGTGAATTATGGCCTGGACACTATCCACTTGTGTTAAATATGTCACAGGAGAGAATAAAAACAACAGCCTTCATGTTACCTCACACTCCCAAGAGCAGCTACAATTCTGAGATGAGTTCTAGACAAAGGGCTAGCCGACCAAAAGATCAAGAAAAACGCGCTGGCGTACTCGGTTGCACAGTATCTTAAATCCTGTGTTCCAGCACAAATAGAGAGTAAAAACCAGACCTATAACAAACCTGCTTTTGAAAGAAACAGAAAACTTCAGCCTCCTGGGATGTCAGCCAGCGAACCACCAAAGAACAGGGGTCCAGTGGGTTTGCGATGCAGCAGAACCCATCCTCTCACTCACTGCTGTGGGATATCTGGGCGAGTCATTTAACCTCCCTGATGAACATACGGCACGGACGAGACGACGGACAGAAAAGCACTACAGGATCTGGCAAGTGGTAGGTAGTCTCTGAACGGATGTTTATTCTCTTTTTCTTTATTCCAGTCATTTAGCACTAAAACTTATTTCAAAAGTTAGAGTTCCTCAGAATCAAGTGCTCTTTCTCTTTAGCCAGTAGCAATTCACTGTCTCTAATCCACTTTATCAAAAAGCACAAATTTAAATCAGAAACTTCCAATATGTGTTCAATCGCAAGACAAAAGTCTCTAAAGGAGCAACTCCTCACTCCGGGCTCTGGGTAACACAGAAGCTGGAGTGGGAAGTATTTATCCCCCCCGCCCCCATCTCTAAATCCTTTTTTTTTTTTTTTTTTTTTGGTCTAAATCCTTTTGTCCCTACTTTCAGACTACACTGGCAGCTCTGGGGATTAGCTCTGCCATCCTGAGCATTAAACTGACTAGAAACTATTTCTCATTAAAATAAAGGAACAACTCTGTGCAGGACACACACCATGCAAAAAATGCACTTACCCTGCACTGAATACCTAAATAAGGGATTCAATAGAAGACTCTGTGTCTGCACGTTACCCCTGAAACACATTTTTGAGGTTACCTCTGTACCTTATCAAATATGATTTTTCCTCATTAGCTTCAGTGACCGATGCATTACTAAACTTTCTCTTATGCCTGTTTTCTTCTTTCTCCCTCATTGTGAACTGTTGTTTTGTTAAACCTACTAATCCCGTCAATTCATATCCATGCTAGGAAACTGAATCTGAGGGGAGACAAACTAGCTTGCTGCCATTCGGTTTTCTAAACTGAAAACTATCCTCTTTCCATTAGCCCTTTGTTATTATGCCAAATACGGAAATAAACATAGGTCCTTTGAATTATTTTTTTTTTAAGATTTTATTTATTCATGAGAGACAGACAGAGGAGAGAGAGAGAGAGAGAGAGGGAGAAGCAGGCTCCACGCAGAAGCCCGATGCAGGACTCGATCCCGGGACCCCAGGATTACGCCCTGAGCTGAAGGCAGACACTTTAACTGCTGAGCCACCCGGGCATCTCAGTTCCTTTGAATTAATATTTACTCATTTATTTCAAATATCTTCACTTTATCAGGAAAAATTTGCCTTTCCTTAAAACGTTTTTTAAAAAATATTTTATTTATTCATGAGAGACACAGAGAGAGAGGCAGAGACACAGGCAAAGGGAGAAGCAGGCTCTCTGCGGGGGAGCCTCATACAGGACTCGAAATCAGGACCCCAGGATCACAACCTGAGTTAAAGGCAGACACTCAACCACTGAGCCACTCAGGTGCCCCTTAAAATGTAATTTTCAAGGAGCCAATGCTTCCTTTTTAAGATTTATTTTAGACAACGCACGCTCCACTGGGCAGGGAGCCCAAAGACAGCACAGAGCACACCACCAACACAGGGCTCAACCTCACAACCGTGAGATCATGACTTGAGGCAACACCAAGAGTCCGATGCTTAACTGACTGAGCCACCTAGGGACCCGGAGCCAGTGCTCTCTTAAGTAGGATTTTACTACATCTGGGAAGGAAAAAGTTTTAAGGAAAATTTCTGATGTTATGTTTTACAACAAAGTAATAAAGGAAATTTGCAGAAAAAGAAAAGGATATCCATGATCACATCATCCTATAGTTGTTTTAATAATTTAAAAAATTAAAGTCAACAGAAAAATACCAATAAATACATAATTTTCTAAATATATGTCCCACGACCTCCACACACACACACACAACCTTGGGGAGTGGAAAGAAGAAAGAGGGATTATTCAAGTGTATATTGTTCTAGTTGAGAATCCTGGCCTCTCTGGCAAGCTGCCATCACTAGCAGCAGTAGTGTCCCTTCAAGGCCGCCCAACAGTAGAGCTCTTTCAGGCGGCGAGTCATGTAGTCAAGCAAACATGCACAAGTATTTGCTGAAGGCCTACTCTGTGCTAAGTAATGTAAGTAACTGTACAGGAGACACAACTCAGAGAGATACAGACTCTACCCCGAGCAGTTTACAGCCATATAAAAATGGAGATAGATAAAAAGTCATGGTCATAGAATTTTATTTTTTTTTAAGAGTTTATTTATTTATTCATGAGAGACACAGAGAGAGGCAGAGACACAGGCAGAGGGAGAAGCAGGCTCCATGCAGGGAGCCCGACGTGGGACTCGATCCTGGGTCTCCAGGATCACGCTCTGGGCCGAAGGCAGGCGCTCAACTGCTGAGCCACCCCAGTGTCCCAGTGCTATGGAATTCAAACTATCTCTAGGAGAATTTTTTTTTTCTAATCTTTTTAGAGCAGTGCCTTGAAGGATGAGTAGGAATCTGGCAAGCAGACACAAGCATTCTAACTGGAGAAAACAAAATGTGTAGAGAAAGAGGAAAGAATAGGAATTACTGGGGACACAGTATAGCTGGTGTGTGTCTAGATTGTATGACAGGAAATGGTGTGAATGATCTGACTTGAAGGCTAAGTCACAATGGATTTTATTTTATTTTTTAAAGATTTTATTTATTTATTCATGAGAGACACACACAGAGAGAGAGGCAGAGACCCAGGCAGAGGGAGAAGCAGGCTCCATGCAGGGAGCCCGACGCGGGACTCGATCCCGGGACTCCAGGATCACACCCCAGGATGCAGGCGGCACCAAACCGCTGCACCACCGGGGCTGCCCGGCTAAGTCACAATGGGAAGGCCCTTGTATACCATGCTCCAGATTCCAGGCATGACCCTATAGACATGAAGGAGTCAACAGAAATCTTTATTTTTTTTTTTTTAACAGAAATCTTTAAACAAATAAATAAATAAATAAATAAATAAAATTTTAAAAAGAAACCTTTAAGCAAAGGACTGAGATGATAACTTTGGTCCTCCTGTCCTCCCCAAAATTACTGTTAGCAGTAGGGAAGCCAAACTGGAAAAGGGCAATTTAGCAGCAGGGAGGCAAATTCTGTGTGGATCACTGTCTATTTTATTCACTAGTTCCTAGCATTATGCCTGGCACAAATAAGTAGCTCTAATAACATCTCCTAACAAGTATGTATGACAAGTAAATGAACAACAGAACTCTGAAGAACATTAACATTTAGAGAGTAGAAAGAGGAGAAAGAACCAAGGAACTTTTTTTACCTTTTTTTTTTTTTTAAGATTTCATTCATTTATTCATTCACTCATGAGAGACACAGAAAGAGAGAGAGGCAGAGACACAGGGGGAGAAACAGGCTCCATGCGGGGAGCCTGATGCGAGACTCGATCCTAGGACCCCAGGATCACACCCTAAGCCGAAGGCGATGCTAAACCTCTGAGCCACCCAGGCTGCCCCTAAGATTTACTTTTAAAAATATCAGTGACCACTGAGTATCAAAGAAATATAAATTAAAAAACAAGATTTTTAAAAAAATAAATAAAAAACAAGAGTTGGCAAATATCTATAAAACAGACTCAGATTTTTTTTACATTATGTTCTCAGACCTTCATGGGACAAATAGCTCTCATGTTATATAAAGTGCAGTGTAATAGAGGAAATACACTTCATAACACAAGAGGGTTTATCTCAGGAATGAAGAGGCAGTTTATTAAGAGATCGAAGCAATTTTTATTATTAACGGACACTAAAGGAGAAAGAGGATATAACCTTCTCAACAGATGACGAAAATGATGGGATAAAATTCAATACTTTTTTTTTTTTTAATTTACCAAACTAGGAATAGAGGAATTACCTTAATCTGGTAATCTGACAGATGCTCAGCCACTGAGCCACCCAGGTGTCCCTCATGCCACTTCTCTATCAATTGGGCACTGCCAAGCATAGTTTTAAAAGTGCAAACCGCTGGGGGCACCTGCATGGCTCGGCGGTTGAGCGTCTGCATCTGCCTTCAGCTCATAACCTGCCTTCAGGTCATGATCCTAGGGTCCTGGGGTCCCGGGATCGAGTCCCACATCGGGCTCCCTGCTTCTTCCTCTGCCTGTGTCTCTGCCTCTCTCTCTCTGTGTCTCTCATGAATAAATAAATAAAATATTTTTTTAAAAAAAGTGCAAACCCTGGATGCCTGGGTGGCTCAGTGGTTAAGTGACTGCCTGCGGGAAGCCTGCTTCTCTCTCTGCCTATGTCTCTGCCTCTCTATGTCTCTCATGAATAAATAAATAAAATCTTTAAAAAAATAAAAGTGCAAACCCGAGGGTACCTGGGTGGCTCAGTGGTTGAGTGTCTGCCTTTAACTCAGGTTGTGATCCTAAGTCCCAGGATCAAGTCCTGTATCAGGCTCCCTGCATGGAGCCTGCTTCTCCCTCTGCCTGTGTTTCTGCCTCTCTGTGTGTCTCTCATGAATAAATAAAATCTTTTAAAAAATACAAGTGCAAGCCCTATGATCCACACCACCCTTTCTAGGAATCCAGTGCACAGAAGCATAAGCATGAAGGTACAAAGCCAACATATATATACATATATATTCACATTGTTTCTAATACTTTGCCATTAGAAACAATGTTGCAATGAATATTAGATATGTGGATAGTCACTGTAGCACTTTTTTTTTTTTTTTTTTTGGTTAAGATTTATTTATGAGAGAGAGAGAGGAGGAGAGGGGCAGAAGGAGAGGGACAGTATTCTCAAGCCAACTCCCTGAATGAGCATGGAGCCAGACATGGGCAGAAATCAAGAGTCAGCTGCCCAACTGACTGAGCCACCCAGGCAACGCTGTAGCATTGTTTCTAATGACAAAATGGTAGAAATAACCTAAATGACCAACAATAAATAAGAAAATGGATAAATCAGGGAATGTCCATATAATAGACCACTATGTGGCCAAAGTACATCACATTTTTCTGTTAAAAACACTAAGACAGGGCAGCCCAGGGGGCTCAGCGGTTTAGTGCCGCCTTCGGCCCAGGGAGTAATCCCGGAGACCTGGGATCGAGTCCCGAGTCGGGCTCCCGGTGCATGGAGCCTGCTTCTCCCTCTGCCTGTGTCTCTGCCTCTCTCTCTCTCTCTCTGTGTCTGTCATGAATAAATAAAATCTTTGAAAAAAAAAAAAAAAGCACTAAGACACCTCAAATATGGCATTAATCTGTAAAACACTGAATCAAAACCTTTTATCCTGTTGTTTCCACATTTTAAATTTTCTTCTAGAAAAAATAAAAAGGAAAAATATACATGAACTTCAAATTAAATCCAAATTAGTGCTTTTTGCTTAAATTACTATCAACATACTTACACTGAAAATTAAATCCAAGTCTGTGCAGCCATTTCTAACTGTAAGTGATTCTCATGTTAAAGGCAATAACTTACTGTTTTTTTTTTACTTATTTTCCTTTTTAAAAAATTTTAGTGCCAGTTAACATATTAATTTCAGGTGTATCAGACAGTGATTCAACAATTCCATATGTGACTCAGTGCTCATCATGACAAATGTACTCTAAATCCTCATCACCTATTTCACCCATCCCCCACCCACTTCCTCTCTGGTGACCATTTGCTTTCTGCTTCTCTCTCTGCCTGTTTGCTTTCTATAGTTCTGAGCCTCTTTTTTGGTTTGTCTTTTTTTTTTTTTCTTTGTTTGTTTCTTAAATTCCAAATATGAATGAAATTATATGGTATTTATCTTTGTCTGATTGGCTTATTTCACTTTACATAATACTCTCTAGATCCATCCATATGTTGTTGCAAATGCCAAGATTTCATTCTTTTTTATGGCTGAATAGTTTTCCTGTATGTTTGTATACACACATCTTCTTTATCTGTTCCCCAACTGATGGACACTTTGGGCTGATTCCCTATTTTGGCTACTGTAAATAATGCTGCAATAAACACAGGGGTGACATGTATCACTTTGAATTCGTGTTTTTATATTCTCTGGGTAAATATCCAGTGGTGCAATTACTGGATCACAGGGTAGGTCTATTTTTTTAAAGATATTATTTATTTAAGAGAGTAGTGAGAAAAGAGAAATAGAGAGAGAGAGAGAGAGAGCCCAAGGGGGGCAGAGGGAGAAGTGGACTCCCTGCTGAGCAGGAAGCCTGATAAGGAGCTCCATCCCAGGATCTTGGGATCATGACCTGAGCTGAAGGCAGAGGCTTAATTGACTGGGCATGCCAGGTACCTCTATTTTTTTTTTTTTTTTAAGATTTTACTTATTTATTCATGAGAGATACAGAGAGAGAGAGGCAGAGACACAGGCAGAGGGAGAAGCAGGCTCCATGCAGGGAGCCTGATGTGGGACTTGATCCTGGGACTCCAGGATTATGCCCTCAGCCGAAGGCAGGTGCTAAACCACTGAGCCACCCAGGGATCCCCATGGCACCTCTATTTTTAATTTTTTAAGGACCTCTCTATACTATTTCCACAGTGGCTGCACCAGTTTGCATTCCCACCAATAGTGCACAAGTGTTGCTATTTCTCTACATCATGACCAACACTTTTTGTTTATTGTGTTTTTTATTGTTTTTATTTTTTTAAAGATTTTATTCATTTATTCATGAGAGACACAGAGAGAGAGAGAGAGAGGCAGAGACACAGGCAGAGGGAGAAGCAGGCTCCATGCAGGGAGCCTGACATGGGACTCAATCCCAGGTCTCCAGGATCATGCCTGGGCTGAAGGCAGACGCTAAACCGCTGAGCCACCCAGAAATCCCCGTGTTTTTTTTTTTTCTTTTAGCCACTCCAACAGGTATTTTTAATTTAACTTTTAAAAAGAAAAAGTATAATTTTTAATAAAAATTTTTAATTAGAAAAATTAAATAAAAAGTGAATATACCATAGATCAATTAACTAAGTACGAAACTGTTAACATTTAAGTGGTCTATCATGTGCATTTCTAGTCTACCTCCAGCTGGGATCAGTTCCCGGATCATTCTTACAGCTGCCAAAAAATATATACAGAAAGGCAGTGGAGGTAGTGCTTGCAATCAGACCTGCTTCACATTACTTTTTCTTGTTTTTCTTTTTTTTTTAAGAATTTATTTATTTATTCATGAGAAACACACACAGAGAGAGAGAGAGAGAGAGAGAGAGAGAGAGGCAGAGATACAGGCAGAGGGAGAAGCAGGCTCCACGCAGGGAGCCTGACGTGGGACTCGATCCCAGGTCTCCAGGATCAGGCCCTGGGCCGAAGCTGGCGCTAAACCAGTGAGCCACCCAGGCTGCCCTTCATGACACTTTTTAAAAAGTATACAACAAAACCGAAAGACAACCAACAGAATGAAAGAAAATATTTGCAAATGTCTTATTAGATAAAGGGCTAGTATCCAAAATCTATAAAGAACTTATCAGACTCAACACCCAAAGACCAAATAATCCAAACAAGAAATAGGCAGATGTGAACAGTCATTTCTCCAAAGACATACAAATGGCCAACAGACACGTGAAAAAATGCTGAACATCACTCGGCAATCAGGGGAATACAAATCAAAACCACAATGAAATACCACCTTATACCAGTCACAATGGCTAAAATTAACCACTCAAAAACGATATATGTTGCTAAGGATGAGAAGAAAGGGAAACCCTAAGACACTACTGGTAGGAATGCAAACTGGTGCAACCAATCTGTAAGATAGTATGGAGGTTCCTCAAAAAGTTGAAAATAGAGCTACCCTATGAATCAATAATTGCAGTAATAGGCATTTACCCCAAAGATACAGATGTAGTGATCTGAAGGGGCACCTGCACCCCAGTATTTATAGAAGCAATGTCCATAGTAGCTGAACTATGGAAAGAGCCCAGATGTCCATCAACAAATGAATGGATAAGGATGTAGTTCATATATACAATGGAATATGACTTAGCCATGAAGAAAAATGAAATCTTGCTATTTGCAATCATGTGGATGGAACTGGGGGGTATTATGCTAAGCAAAATAAGTCAATCAGAGAAAGACAATTATTATATGGTCTTACTCATATGTGGAATTTAAGAAAAAAAACAAAATCATAGGGACTACGGGAAGAGAGGAAAAAATAAAACAAGATGAAATCATAGAGGGAGACAAACCATAAGAGACTTTTTAAAAAAGATTTTATTCATTTATTCATAAAAGACACACAGAGAGAGGCAGAGAGAGAAGCAGGCCCCATACAGGGAGCCCGATGTGGGACTCAATCCCGGGACTCCAGGATCATGCCCTGAGCCAAAGGCAGATGCTCAACCGCTGAGCCACCCAGGGGTCCCCTATAAGAGACTCAACTATAGAAAACAAACTGAGGGTCACTGGAGGAGAGCCGGGGGGGGCGGGGCAGATGGGGTAACTGGGTGATGGACATTAGGGAGGGTACAGGAGATCATGAGCCCTGGGTGTTATATAAGACTGATGAATCCCTGAACTCTACCTCTGAAACCA
This sequence comes from Canis lupus familiaris, assembly GCF_011100685.1. NCBI lineage: Eukaryota > Metazoa > Chordata > Mammalia > Carnivora > Canidae > Canis > Canis lupus. Next base: position 38,801,712 of record NC_049251.1, read on the forward strand.
ATAATACATTATATGTTAATTGAATTTAAATTTAAAAATTAAAACATAAATAAGTTAAAAGTATTTATAGTGTGCTCAGGTTTAATTGCTTCTACTGATGTAAAGGGGGAGTGCACAGGGGTACAAGAGCACCAGGCTCCGGGGACCTGACCAGGCCAGGTTCAGCCCCTTGCCGCTGACCAAATCCAGAGGCAGAGAGATGAATGGTGGAGAAACCAGAGAGAAGTTTACCGCAGTGAGGCCCACACCAGGAAGGCCGTGGACTCAGGGCTCAAAGACGGTCTCCCGAGTGGTGAAAAGACTTCCAGGTTTATCTCAGGAAAGTATGGGACAAGGGTCAGTTGGGTACACGCAGGTAGGAAGTAAAGGTCAAGCTGATCATTGTCTTGGAGTCCATCACATTGTCTTGCTGCTCACGGCAGTCCTTCCTGCTCCAGGAGGTAGTTTCGGTTCCCTCTACTGGATGCTTTGCCCACAGGGTCTTTTGCCTGAGTTAAGAGATAAGCTGGAGGGACGCCTGGGTGGCTCAGTGGTTGAGCCGCTGCCTTTGACCCAGGGCGTGATTCCAGAGTCCCAAGATTGAGTCCTGCATCCGGCTCCCCCATGGAGCCTGCTTCTCCCTCTGCCTGTGTCTCTGCCTCTCTCTCTCTGTGTCTCTCATGAATACATAAATAAAATATTTTTTTTATTTTCATAAATAAAATCTTAAAAAAAAAAAAAAAAAAAAGAAGGGATCCCTGGGTGGTGCAGCGGTTTGGCGCCTGCCTTTGGGCAAGGCGCGATCCTGGAGACCTGGGATCGAGTCCCACGTCGGGCTCCCGATGCATGGAGCCTGCTTCTGCCTCTGCCTATGTCTCTGCCTCTCTCTCTGTGTGTGTGACTATCATAAATAAATAAAAATTAAAAAAAAAAAAAAAGAAAAAAAAGAGAGAGAAGCTGGAAAGAACTTAATCAAAATTTAGAAATTTTGAGGTCACGAGGGAGGTACCTGAAGTCTTCTTTCACTCACTTTTCCTTCATTGTCTTTATTTAATTGCTCTTTTTCATGAACCAAAGTTTTTATTTTTTTTCCCCATGGATAAAACTTTTTTGGAGGGGAGGAGGAGCAGAGGGAGATGGAGAGAGAGAATCTAAGCAGGTTCCACACCCAGCATGGAGCCTGACTTGGGGCTCAACGTCACAATCCTGTAATCACAACCTGAGCTGAAATCAAGACCCCAACACTTAACCACCTAAGCCACTCATGTGCCCCCCATGGATAAGACATTTTAAAAAATTATTTTCATTTTCTTTTTTTTTTTCAATTTTTTTTTCTTTATTTATTTATGATAGTCACAGAGAGAGAGAGAGAGAGAGAAAGGCAGAGACACAGGCAGAGGGAGAAGCAGGCTCCATGCACCGGGAGCCCGACGTGGGATTCGATCCCGGGTCTCCAGGATCGCGCCCTGGGCCAAAGGCAGGCGCCAAACCGCTGCGCCACCCAGGGATCCCTATTTTCATTTTCTTAAAAGATTTTGTTTATTTATTTATTTGAGAGAGAGAGAGAGAGAGAGAGAGTCTGCAGAAGCAGAGGGAGAGAATCCTAAAGCAGATTCCCTACTGAGCATGGAGCCCAATGCCCAACCTGAGCCGAAATCAAGAGTCAGATGTTCAACTGACTGAGCCACCCAGGTGATCCTTTCTTTTTTTTTTTCCTTTCTTTTTTTTTTTTTGATCCTTTCTTTTTTTAATGCTTTCCTTCAAAAACTTCAAGAAACTGGGTATTCTAATGTTTCTGAAAATTTTTCTGCTTTGTGCAGGTACTAGCTATGATAAATTCTGTATCTCATTTCCTAAAAACTAAAAGGTGACATACAATTCCTAGGTTGACATATTCAAATAGGCAAACATTTCTACCTTCCAGTGGTTCCCCACATAGGTTCTATCAATATTTCAAATACCAAGTCCCTTCAGTAAATGTATTTGTTTCTGTAAGATAAATCAGTAATAGGACTACTCTCAGCAGTCTGGATAACAATATTTTAGGAGCTCACAATTAGCATCTTAAAACAATATTCATCATAGAATAGTGCACAGTGGATATTCAAAAATCATCTTACTTTAAGAAATATCCCCATGGGGTGCCTGGGTGGCTCCTTCAGTTAAGCATCTGTCTTTGGCTCAGGTCATGATCCCAGGGTCCTGGGATGGAGCCCCACATCGGGCTCACTGCTTGGTGGGGAGCCTGCTTCTCCCTCTCCCTCTGCCTGCCGCTCCCCCTGCTTGTGTTCTCTGTCAAATGAATAAATAAAATTAAAAAAAAAATACATCCCCGCATTATGAAGTCTCTTTATTCTGGTATCCATGTATTGCAAGAGACATAAAATCTCTTCCTTTTATGCATTAAGAGACCCAAGTGAACTTCAAACTTAAAGCTGTATAAATCCTATCAAATATGCTAAGGCCAGGTACACCAGGCTGGCTCAGTAGGTAGAGCATGTGACTCTTGACCTCAGGGTCAAGTTCAAGTTCCATGCTGGGAGCAGAGATTAGTAAAAACAAATAAAAAATAAAATTACAGTTTACTTTTTAAAAAATATAAAAGCCAGATACCATGAAGAAAGGCTTAACACCAACTTCCTGATGAAAAAATGGGAATGGTACTAAAACTCCAGACTTATATATGACATATGGGACATCCGAATATAATGCTTTATGCCACCAGATGATCAGTTTGTTGATAGTCTTCATATCAGAACAAAAAGGGAAGAAGTTAGGGAGTTCTACAATGGAATAAACAATTCTAGCAGCTTTTAGGAACTCCTAGTCCTAAACAGGGGGATGCTCCAAGGCACTGCTGGAATTATGCCATTCTCACTTTCTTGCTGAAAGCATTTGTCACAAGCGTGTTTAGTAAACACAGGCTGGCATCTCTCCTCTCAGACTTAAAAATCTGACTCTCAGGAAACCTGGGTGGTTCAGTGATTGCGCGTCTGCCTTCAGCTCAGGGCGTGATCTCGGGGTCTGGGATCAAGTCCCACATCGGGCTCCCTGCACAGAGCCTGCCTCTCCCTCTGCCTATGTCTCTGCCTCTCTCTCTGTGTCTCTCATGAACAAATCAAATCTTTAAAAAATAAAAAAATAAAATGTTGAGCATTTAAAAAAACAAAAAACCTGACTCTCCAGATACAAGTTATCAAGGAGAATGAAGAACTCCCCGAGACAATGGAGGAAATGATTCAACAAGAAAATAAGGAAGTAAACATTTCTCAATTGTCGTAAGAGAAAATTCATGTCAAGAGTTTGAGGGACAGAAGACTATAACACAGAGGAGGAAAAGAAGAAAATAGAAATCTGGAGAATAAACAGAAAGCTCCTCACCATCAGCAAGAGCATGATCATCCAGGTTCCCAGATGGAGTTGAGGGGAATAGGTGGTCACTCTTCTGTTTCTTTTTTTTTTTCTTTTTTTTTTTTTAATTTATTCATGAGGGACAGAGAGAGGCAGAGACACAGGCAGAGGGAGAAGCAGGCTCCCTGCAGGGACTCCATCCCCCCATGTGGGACTCGATCCCGGGTCTCCAGGATTAGGCCCTGGGCCGAAGGCGGCGCTAAACTGCTGGGCCACCCGGGGAGCCCGGTGGTCACTCTTCTTAAGGAAAAACCTTAAGGTGCAGCTGCTCCCCGTTTCAGTTGGTTAATGAAGAGGCAAAGTAAACAACAAGAAGAGGGGTGCGTGTGGCTCAGCTGGTGAAGCATCTGCTTTCAGCTTAGGTCAAGAGCTCAGGGTCCTGGGATAAGGCCTGCAGCATGCTCTGCTCAGTGGGGAGCCTGCTTCTCCTTCTCCCCCACCCCCACCCCTGCTCATGCTCAGTCTCGCTTTCTCTCAAATAAATAAAATCTTAAAAAAAAAAAAAAAAACAAAACACCGGAAGAAACCTGAAAAATCTTTCTAGGGGAAACAAAATCTAAAGGATTTGGAGCACCTGCTGGGTGAGGGACGCCTTTGGTAAAAACGTTTATCTCTGTTCCCAATTGATAGCTGAGACCTTTGAAAAGAAAGGAGGAATGTGAATGTCTGTCAATAAATTGGAGTTGACTTTCCAGATCATACTAGAACATTCTTCCTCTCCTACACTGAAACCTGGTGACTCCTTATCATTTTAGGTGTCAGTTCTAAATCCTACTTCTTTATCCTGGAAGTTGTTTTTTTTTTTTTTTTTTTTTTAAGATTTTATTTATTTATTCATGAGAGACAGAGAGAAAGAGAGAGGCAGAGACACAGGCAGAGGGAGAAGCAGGCTCCATGGAGGAGGAGCCCAATGTGGGACTCAATCCTGGATCCCATGAGCTGAAGGCAGATGCTCAACCACTGAGCCACCCAATTGTCCCAACACTAGTATTTTTTTTTTAACACTAGTATTTTTTAAAGAACTCTCAAAAGTCAGATTCTGTCAATTATTCAATTAATTATAAATTATATCAATAGGAATTTAAAAAGAGAACAATCTGAAGAGACTAGTATGGTTGCACAGCATAGTCCATTGAGTACAGATGTTAAAAAGACACCCGATGTACATATGTGCAAAGGAAGAGTGCACAGTCAGAAAGATAATAGGATGGTGGTTCTGATCTAAAGGAAAAGTGCTGGGAAAATTACTGCCCAGAATGAGACAAAGCCTGTTAATAAAGCTAAGGCTAACGAAAAGGACTCTGAAAGCTGTCGAGATCAACTTCTCTTCTTCCATCTTCCTATCAATTAGCACAATCTTCAACTTGAAGAGGGGAAGAACAAGCCTTGTGGAAAGCTCTACACAGCAGAGCCCCTAATTATTCCACATCAGTTCAAGCCTACAGACCTGCAAACTCTAACAATATGGAGAACTCCAGGGGAGCCTGGTGAACGTGTGCTGCAGAACTTTAAGGATGAGCAAAGTATCAAAACTTGAGGATGAGCAGGATGAGCAAACACAGTCCTCACTTCAAAGAGGGGACATCTACTGAGGGTTACAAAAGTTCCCAGGCTCTGACAGGCCTGGCTTCAATCTGGTGAAGTGCACAATTTATCTTTCACATGCACACACACCTGGCCCTGGCCAATGGATTTTAGTGTTTTGTTTTTTTTTTTTTTTTTTTCCAAAAAGGTGGGCTTTGAGCTTTTAGAAAAGGGAGTAGTGATTACCAGAAGTGATTTACTAAAAACAAGTCTTTAAAAAAAAAAAAATACAACTAGACCAAAAAACAAAGTAATGGAATATATAGCAGTGCTACTCAAAGTGAAGTCTGCAGCACTGGCCTCAGCACAAACCTGCTCGATCAGAATCTGCACTTTAACAAGAGCCCTAGGTAATTTTTTCTTTTAATTTTATCTATCTAAAAAAAATTATCTGTTTATTTTTGGAGAGAGAGAGAGAGAGAGCGCGTGCGCTGGTGGAGGAGGCATGGCAGAGGGAGAGAGAGAAACTCTTAAGCAGGCTCCGCTGTCGGACTTGGCTCAACCCAAGGACCCTGAGATCATGACCTGAGCTGAAATCAAGAATCAGGTGCTTAACTGACTGAGCCGCCCAGGCTCCCCTCCCCAGGTGATTCTCATACAGGACAAAATTTGAAAATCACTGATACATAGAAGAGAGCTACATCTCAGCAAGGTATTTGATAAGTGTTTCATAATCTCTTTGTGGACAGTGAGATTTCCTCCTATCCATTTGTTACATTTATTTGCTTGACAAAATATTAAGCAGTTGACACATTTATGTGTCATAATAACCCTACAAGGTAGGCATTATTCTCTGTAACCTACAGATATTAGTATAACAGAGATTATATAGCAGTACTGAGCCTGGGTGGCTCAGTCGGTTAAGTGTTTGCTGTCCACTCAGGTCATGATCCTGGAGTCCCAGGACTGAGCCCCACACTGGGCTCCCTGCTCAGCAGGGAGTCTGCTTCTCCCTCTGCCCTTCACCCCACTTGCACTCTCTCTCTCTCAGATAAACAAATAACGTCTTTTAAAAAAACAATAAAATAAACAGAACTATCTGCCAGGCACTGTTTCAAGGACTTTATAGATATCAACTTATTTGATTTTATAACAACTCTTTATGGTATGTACTATTTTTACCCACTTTTTACACGTGATGAAACTGAGGCAAAAAGTTTTAAGCAACTTGCTTCTAATCACACGGAAATTTGTGGTATAGCTCTCTCTCTTTTTTTTTTTTAAGACTTTATTCGTGAAAGAGAGAGAGAGGCAGAGACACAGGCAGAGGGAGAATCAGGCTCCCTGCAGGGAGCCTGGTGTGAGACTCGATCCTGGGACCCTGGGGATCACAACCTGAGTCAAAGGCAGACATTCAACCCCTGAGCCACCCAGATGTCCCTGTGGTATAGCTCTTAACCGCTCTTAACCACTACTTTCTATAGCTACATGTGCTGCCACAAATGGGGCATACAATAGCCCTGAAGGAAACTAAACATTATACCCCAAAACAGTCCATTAAAAAAAAAAATCAAGGGATGCCTATATATATAAAATGTGTGTGTGTGTGTGTGTGTGTGAGAGAGAGAGAGAGAGAGAGGGAGGGAGGGAGGGAGAGAGGAAGAGAGTGCTCATTCAGGGGAGGTGCTAAGGGAGAAAGAGAGAATCTCAAGCACGCTTTCCCCCAGCATGGAGCTCAACTTGAGGCTTGATAGAAGGACCCTGAGATCATGACCTGAGCTGAAACCAAGAGTTAGACCCTTAACCAACTGAGCCACCCCCAAAATAAAAAATTCTAAAGGAATTCCCTGAAAGGAGGGTGACAAGTAGACTAATGTTTATTTACAGTATGCTAGGATGGGCCATAACCTAAAGCACTTTGCATCCATGCTTTATTCACCCATTCCAACAGATCCATTGTAGGTGTTAAGGCATTTCACATATAAGGAAACAGAGGCCCAGACAAGTTAAGGACCTTGCCATGTCACACCACTTGTGATGATACAACCAAGATTCCAAAACCAAATCTGACTTTCAAGGCCATGCTCTTTCCCTTGATTTGCTCTGCATCCATCCTTGGCCCAGTCCCACTGCTATAAATGACTTAGGTAAGAGCATTGGGTCATGCTGACCATATGAGAGAGACTTTAGCTAAGAGAACAAATAACATTTAAAATAGAACACAGATCTAAAAGATCCAAACAGGATGGAGCAATGGCCAAGATTGGTATTTAAAAGCAAGAGGCGGGACGGGACGCCTGGGTGGTTCAGCAGTTGACCGTCTGCCTTCAGCTCAGGGCGCTGATCCCAGGATCCGGGATCGAGTTCCGCATCGGGCTCCCTGCATGGGGCCTGCTTCTCCAACTGCCTGTATCTCTGCCTCTCTGTGTGTGTCTCTCATGAATAAATAAATATTTCTTTAAAAAAAAAAAAAAAAAAAAAAGCAAGAGGCTTTGGAGTCAGATGGGTCTGAATACCAGATTCTATCACTTCACTGTTTTGAATGTAAGCCAATTACTTAACTTCTTTGAGCCTTAATTTCTATTCTATAAAAGCGGAATTCTACCTCACAGAATCATTGTAAGGTGGGAGAAAAGGTAATATTTGTAAAGTGTTGGGCACAAAATGTTCAAAAACTGTTCAGTGAACATGAAATCTAATGAAATAAAATTTATATAGGATAAGAGCAAGAAAGTCAATTTTAGAAGCACCAGAAAAAATTTAACGGAAACACATAAAAAAAGACTTAGGGATCTCAGTTGACTTGAACCTATGAGTCAACAGTTTGCTGAGACTGCCAAAATTATTGCGAATTTGGAACACATTACAGAAGCACAGTGTCCAAAGCAAGTAAGCCCAAAACAAGGAGGCCTATCAGATTTTATTTGTAAGGCTGTCTTCAGTCCTGAGTGCTAAATTTTAAGGTCAATGGCAAATTAGAATCAATTCAGGAAAAGATCAGAATATGGAAAACATAGAAACTAGGGGAAAAGAAAAAAAAACACAGTAACTAGTTCCTTCCTTCCCAGTTCTCTAGTTCTTCCACTCATACAACAGAAATTACTCATCAACTGCTTCTGTTTCTCAATAACTAAAACATTTCTCCCTTCATCTTCATCTCCTTTTCTCCATCTTTCTCTCCCCCTTTCCCTCTGATCTCTTCCCACATGCACCTCAAATTCAATTTTGCCAATGGCACATGGATCTGACAAGGAGTAACCAGATGATTTCTAGCTTAAAACTCTAGGACCTGGGATGTCAGACCTGTTGCCAATCTGGCCCTAGCCTATGGATTAGACTTGCTACTGCTAATCTACATCAGATTTAACTAGCCCCTTGCCTTTTTTCCTGAGATAGGCCCCACACCTTGTGCTTAGGTAACCAAATCCTGAGTCTTCATCACATACTCAAAAACCTGGGACTCTTCCTTCCATACATGTCTCCATAACCTGCAGCTCCATTACCCCCAAAAGGAATACAGCTGGCCAGAAAACTGCATTTGGCAACGTCGGCCATCTCAGGCCTCAACCATTTCAAACTTACTGGATCAGTATTTCCCAACCTAAGGAAGCTATCAGATCAACTCCAGGCAAATGTATGCATGCTCATAAAACGGTAGAACAGTTTACTGTACCTAAGAGGCCATTTGCAAACCTACAAAGGACGAGGCCCAGAAAAGCTGCCCGCAATCTGGCTGTCCTCACTGCAGCGCCCCACTTTCAATTCCAATTAGAACTGGGCTCAGCTCCTGGCAGGACGCAGACAGTAAAATCTGGTAACTCCTAGGTCCAGATTATCAGGGCAACTGACATTGCAGTAACATGAGCTTCCCTATGGAATGGCCTTGTCGGAGTTGGCAGGTTTTCCTGGCTGAATCAGAACAGCCTGCGTCTCCTTTCATTCAGTACTCCCTTGGAAGCCAAGCGTCTCTCTAGGGAATGCCATCTGCAGTGGACATCAGGTGTCTCAATGCCCTGTTGTTTTAACCATGTAGATATTGCGGTTCCATTTCTATTTCTCAAGTAGATACAGGCGCTTTCTATGGCTGAGAGAAACCATGGTAAATGCTGATCTTTTGAGAGTTTTGTCTCACTCTTCCCTTACCATGGCCTAGTACAGCTCTAGTCCAGAATCAGGTAACTCCTGGAGCTTCCATCCAGTGCAGACCAGCTCTATTCCTACAGTACTAGACTCAATTTATAAATCTAGGTCTTCTCTTCATGAAGTGAGCCTGGGTATCTAAACTGACTTTTAGATGGTTCCCCCACAAACACAACACTTTAGTTATTCTCTAGATCACTAGTTCTCAAACTTGAGTGAGGCCTGTTAAAATGCAGATTGTTGTACCTTACTGGTTCAGTAGGTCTGGGGTGAGACCTGAATATCTGCATTTTTAACAAGCTCCCAGGGCATGCTCATGTTGCTGGTCTGGAGACCACTCTTTGAAAACTATTGCTCTAAATCATTACTATTTCACGTCACTCCCAGAACTATATTGCGATTGGGGTGAGGGGAGACGAAGATGCTATACAAATTGGGTCAGTTTCCATCGTAACAGTCAGTGCTTTGTCCTACACAGAAAACTCCTCCTACAGAGTAGACCTGAACTGGATCTCACAGGTGAAACATCCAGGAGTTTAAAACAGATCACAATTTACATCCTAACAAATTATTAACATAGATACATTCTGTAACCAAGAAATGGCACTTACATACGTGATTCTAGGCTCAAAATCAGCAGCCAAACCAGAAGTGGAATGAACACCTATGCTCTTTCCTATGCCTCACCAAGCATATTATTCATTAAATGAATTAACACCTGTAAAACACTTATTTTTTTTTTAATTTTTTTTTTTTTATTTATTTACGATAGTTACAAGAGAGAGAGCTAGAGAGAGGCAGAGACATAGGCAGAGGGAGAAGCAGGCTCCATGCACCGGGAGCCTGACGTGGGATTCGATCCCGGGTCTCCAGGATCGCGCCCTGGGCCAAAGGCAGGCGCTAAACCGCTGCGCCACCCAGGGATCCCTGTAAAACACTTAGAATAGTGCTTAGCCATTATTTCATTGTGGTAAAATACACACATGACATTTATTATTTTTACTGTTCATAAGTATAGAAGTAAGTGGCATCTAAATCAAGTCACAATGTTGGGTAACCATCACCATTATCTATACCTAAACTTGTCATCAGCCCCAACAAAGCTGTGCCCATTAAACAACAATCCTCATTCCCATCTCCCCCCAGCCCCTACTGCTCTACTCTCTATATACAAACTTGCCTATTCTAGCTATACCTTTTCTAAGTACAATTATACTTTCTGTGTCTGGCTTATTTCAATAAGCATAATGGATTTGGGGTTTGCGGGGGGCGGGTTAAAGATTTTTTTTTAACATTTTTTAATTTTTATTTATTTATGATAGTCACAGAGAGAGGGGGGGGGGGGCAGAGGGAGAAGCAGGCTCCATGCACCGGGAGCCTGATGTGGGATTCGATCTCGGGTCTCCAAGATCGCGCCCTGGGCCAAAGGCAGGCGCCAAACCGCTGCGCCACCCAGGGATCCCAGATTTTTTTTTTTAAAGATTTTATTTATTTATTCACGAGAGACACACAGAGAAGCAGAGACATAGGAAGAGGGAGGAGAAGCAGGCTCCCTGCGGAGAGGCTGATGCCATCCCAGGACTCCAGGGATCACTCCCTGAGCCAAAGGCAATAAAGGCTCAACCACTGAGCCACCCAGACGTCCCTTTTATTTTTAAGATTTTATTCTTAAGTATTCTCTACACCCAATGTGGGGCTCAAACTCACAACCCTGAGACAAGAGTCACATGCTCCACCAGCTGAGCCAGCCAGGTGCCCCAATAAGCACAGTGGTTTTGAGGTTCATCCACATTGTAGCATATATCAAAATTTCATTCTTTTTTTAAGGAATAATATTCCATTGTATGTACACAGCCATTTTGTTTATCCATCAGTCGATGGACACTCAAATTGCTTCTGCCTTTGGGTTATTGTGAATAATGTTGCTATGACATGGACATACAGCTAGCAGGAAACTTGCTGGTCACATGCTAGTTGTATGTTTAATATTTTAAGAAACCGCCAAATTGTTTTCCACAGGAGCTGCACCATTTGACACTCCCACCAACAGTACCAATACTTCTTATTTTCTTCCTTTTTTAAAAAAATTATAGCTAGCCTAATAGGTACTGCTTAGCCACTATTACTACCACAAGTTTTGATGTAGACTTTTACCAGTATTTGTAGCACGGCAAGGACAGCACCACTACAAGAAGAGGTTCTGACTAGAGTTTCCAAGCATTTTCATTCAAAACACAAATCTCCAGTTGCTTCTAATTTTTTCAAAAATCATCTCCAAAGCTAGCATTTCCTTAGTTTGACATCAACCAAGAAAGAAAATGATGCTCTGGGGGCACCTGGGTGGCTCAGTTAGTTAAGCATCTGCCTTCAGCTCACGTCCTGATCCTGGAGTCCTGGGGTCCGGCCAGCGGAGTCCAGCCAGAGTTGGTCAGGCTCCCTGCTCAGTGGGGAATCTGCTTCTCCCTCTCCCTTTGCCCCTCTCCCTGCTCATGCTCTTTCTCTCTCACACACTTTCTATCAAAGAAATAAATAAAATCTAAACAAAACAAACAAACAACAACAACAACAACAAAAAAAAACAGAAAATGATGTTTCGGATGGCTAAAGGAAAAAAAAGATGGATGGCTATGTTTTTGAAAAAAAGTATGTTGGAAATCCTATATATTTTAATCTTGCTAACTGTATCACTTTTAAGTCCCTGACCTCATCAGAAATACCATTTTCTCTTTACTTCTGGGGTTTTCCTGGCATGGAAGTGTTAAACTCTCAGTGAAACAAATGACTTTTCCCAAATAAAACTGTTTTCTTTTTTTTTTTTTTTTTTTTTTTTAAAGATTTTATTTATTTATTCATGATAGTCACAGAGAGAGAGAGAGAGAGGCTCAGAGACACAGGCAGAGGGAGAAGCAGGCTCCGTGCACCAGGAGCCCGACGTGGGATTCGATCCCGGGTCTCCAGGATCGCGCCCTGGGCCAAAGGCAGACGCCAAACCACTGCGCCACCCAGGGATCCCCTAAAACTGTTTTCTTGTGCTCATGTATTATGTTCAAGGTTTCAGGACTGCCTCCAGTAACTCTTTTTTTCCTTTAAGAATCTAAGAAAGAGGGGATCCCTGGGTGGCTCAGCAGTTTAGCGCCTGCCTTTGGCCCAGGGCGCCATCCTGGAGTCCCGGGATCAAGTCCCACGTCGGGCTCTCTGCATGGAGCCTGCTTCTCCCTCCTCCTGTGTCTCTGCCTCTCTCTCTCTCTCTGTCTATCATAAATAAATAAATAAATCTTAAAAAAAAAAAAAGAATCTAAGAAAGAGAAAATGTGTGTGTTTAGAAGGTGAAAACCAGGAGGAAAAAATTTTTTTCCTTTTTTTTTTCAGGAAAAATTTTCCTCTACTTTTACACTTGGCAAGAATTGAGAAATAAGGGGCGCCTGGGTGGCTCAGCAGTTGAGCGTCTGCCTTTGGCTCAGGTTGTGATCCCTGGGTCCTGGGATCGAGTCCCATATGGGGCTCCTCACGGGGAACCTGCTTCTCCCTCTGCCTGCGTCTCTGCCCCTCTCTGTGTGTCTCTCATGAATAAATAAATAAATAAAATCTTAAAAAATAAAAATAAATAAAAAACAAAAAGCAGTAGTTTCATCTTAGTTATTAGTGGGCAAGTCTACTATATATGCTTCCCCATTATGCTGATGATTATATATGAAAGATTCGACTCCACATATAGAAGGCTAGAGCCTGGCTTTATATACAGGCAACGTGGGACACCTGGGGGCTCAGCGGTTCAGCGTCTGCCTTTGGTCAGGGTGGGATCCCAGAGTCCCAGGATCGAGTCCCACATCAGGCTTCCTGCATGGAGCCTGCTTCTCCCTCTGCCTATGTCTTTGTGTCTCTCATAAATAAGTAAATAAAATCTTTAAACATTTTATATATATATAGACTTAGGACATTAGGACATTAGGAGACTTAGGACATTCTGAGAGGTATGTACCACCAGAGCCTATATGAACCTCCAAGTTCACTACCCCATTAAAGCATATAATTTCTTTCATGAATAAATGTACAATAAGCAGCTATTGTACATTGTACAGCCCTATCTCTGTAGGAGAGCTTGTGAATGGCAGAAACCAGAATGTTCAATTCCCAAAAGGCCAAGAGAGCCATTTTTGGTGCACATGTATGTAGGTATGTCATAGGTAGAAACATGTCGGTGACAGATGAAGTTTACCAGGCGGTGCACTGCACCTACCCAGAGTCTGAGCCCCACTGCTGCCTCCTTGGTAATTTACCAGAAGCTTCTGAACATCTCCCTATTATCACAAAGACAACCATCTGGAGCAAAACAATACCAGCTTCATGGGTTGTGTAAGGAATCATTTCAATATAGTTTCACTCATTCTTCAGTGAGTGTATTTGAACTCTCACAATGTGCACTAAGGATGCAGAGAGGACTGAGACCCCGTCCTCACTATGTAGAAGAGGTCTTCTTCCTTGGTGGGTCCCCTGTGATTCAAGAACTGCTTAGGGGCACCGGGCGGGGCCCTGCCTTCGACATGGGTCATGATCCCAGGGTCCTAGGATCGCGCCCGCATCGGGCTCCCTGCTCAGCAGGGAACCTGCTTCGCCCTCTCCCTCTGCTGCCCCCCCTGCTTGTGCTCACTCTCTCTTTCTGTCAAATACATACATACATACATAAGACCGGATTAGAGAGAACTAGAGGGCAATTCCTCAAAAACAGAGAGCCCCTCATCCGTGTTCAAGAACTAGGTACACAGTGGACAATAAATGATTGCTGAAAGAATGAACAAATTGTATTTCATTTATAATCTTCCTCTCAGTAAATATTACAATGAAAAGGAAGAGACTGATACATAATAATCACCTCACTCACTGGAGAAACAGAAAGTCAAACATTCAGAGGGGGAAGCAAAAATGACACTTCCCATTAGTATCATTACGTGGCAGGGCTCAGCACTGTTCTGCTTGGCCTGTGAAATCCCCCCATCTCTGAAAACTCCTGCAAATGGCTCATTTTATCCTCTGGGATAGTTGTGCAATGAAATAACAGACCGGAGTTTTTCGCTTTTTCAGTATATAAAGTTAATCCTTGAAATCGTTGTCTGGGGACACATATTTGAATAAATACTAAATGTGTTAACCAAAGACCTATCTTCAGCTAAAAAGTAGGAACTTGTATTTCTGTTCCTAAGCACTACAAAATCCTTCAGATATAAACTAGGGGTTCTTAACCTTGGCACTACTGCCAGTTTGGGTCAGTAATTCTTGGTTGTGGTGCACTGCCCTACACATTATAGGATGTCTGACAGCGTTCCTGGCCTCTACCCAACAACAGATCCCAGTAGTACCCTCCAACTGTGACAATCAGATGTCTCTCTAGACAGGGACATTTATCCTGGGCGGGGCGGGGGGGTGGTTGGAAAACATCCTGGTTGAGAACCACTCAGATAAACAATGGAATGAGAATGTTTTCACAAAGGCTGTAATGCTGTTTAAGAAAGATATGTCAGATGATATAAATTGTTATTCTTTGGGGCTCCTAGGTGGCTCAGTCGGTTAAGCCCCTGCATTAGGTTCAGTTCATGGTCCCAGAGTCCTGGGATCGAGCCCCGCATCAGGCTCCCTCCTCAGAGGGGAGCCTGCTTCTTCTTCTGCCTCTATCCCTGCTCCTGCTCTCATGAGCTCTCTCTTTCTCTCAAAGACATAAATCTTTTTTTTCAAATAAATAAATCTTTTTAAAAAATCGTTATTCTTTGTATTCCACATATAAGTCATTTTTAGATCAAACTTTTAAAGTTTTTTTTTTTTTTTTTAAACTTTTAAAGTTTTATCTGACAAAAAAAAAAGACAATGCAGCTAAAGGTAATGTATAACCTAGAAAGAAGAACTTAATCAGTAAACCAATGGATGGTACAGAAAGCTGACGGGATAAAATGAGCTACATGCAGCCCTGCTAGCATCCCGTAGATACTTTACTCGTGCACAGTAACCATCACAAGTCTTCCACAATCTTGAAATCATCCAGCTCACTGCTACAAATTCAGATTATTAATTTTTCTTCCTATTTTTTATCTGAAAAAAAAAATGTTTCCTGTACCATAGGGAACAAGAAAACCATTATCACAACTATTTATTGAGCATTTTGTAAGTGTAAGGAATTTTACTTACTTAAATTAAGTCTGTCTCCTAAAAGTTCATTAAAGAAAGAAGATAAAACAAACTCAAAAATATAAAATAAAACTCCCAGAGCCACAAGGGAAGCTGGGGATTCCTGATGTTTACCTAAGACCCGATGCTGCCACCTCCCAAAAGGCCAAGGTTTCATTTGCAAATGATTGTGTTTAGAAAAAGGCCAGATTGGCATTAATTTTAATTCTTGGGATTTCAGCACTTAGTAACATAATCCCAAACTTGTATAGAGCATGCAGCACTTCTTACAAGTTGTTATTGGTTTTGATTATAAAAGATACATGGCCATTGCAGAGAATTTAAAAAAGACTACTTTTTTAATTATTATTTTTTAAAGACTTTACTTATGTGACAGAGAGAGAGAGAGCGCACAAGCCAGGGGAGCAGCAGAGGGAGAGGGAGAGGGAGAAGCAGGCTCCCCTGCTGAGCAATGAATGCAATGAGGGGCTATCCCAGGACCCTGGGATCATGATCTGAGCAAAAGCAGATGTTTAACCAATCGAGCCACCCAGGTGTCCCTACAACAGTTATTTTATTTATTTATTTATTTTTTTAACAACAGTTATTTTAATAATGATGTATATCATGTAATAATGATGTATATAAAAGCAAATGTAAAGATTAGCCAGTTGTTCAACGAATGAACAAATGATTCATAAATTAATGTCCATAGAAACCTCAGTACTAAAGTCATAGATGGCTCTCTTTAAAATAATTTTGAGGGCAGCCCGGGTGACTCAGCGGTTTAGCGCCGCCTTCAGCCCGGGATGTGATCCTGGAGTCCTGGGATCGAGTCCTGAATCAGCCTCCCGGCATGGAGTCTGCTTCTCCCTCTGCTTGTGTCTCTGCCTCTGTGTGTGTGTGTGTGTGTCTCATGAATAAATAAAATCTTTAAAAAAAAACTATTTATTTATTTGAGATAGAGCACAGAGGAAGAAGGAGAAACAGACCCCTGTTGAGCAGGGAGCTCCATGCAGGGCTGGATCCCAGGACCCCAGGATCATGAGCTGAGCCAAAGGCAGACACTCAACCAACTGAGCCACACGGGTGCCCTGAGGCTTAATATTTAGAAGACAAAATTGCAGTATCCCAACTTTACGATCTTTTCCAATATAATACAAGTATACAGGTCAGAGAATGAGACTCAAATGTAGTTTTGACTTTTACGTCTGTAAAACAGTTCAGCTCCTTTCCAAAGCAGAGTCTTACTTTTTAATCCATTAACAAGTAATAAAGGTCAGGTTCCTTTGAGGAATAACTTCAGGTTCCTTAGCTTTCATAACAGTGAAGTCCAAGACCTTTGATGTGCTCAAAAATTTTAACAGAGTAAAATTCTCATATCCAGATGAGATTTTATCTGATTGTTAATTACAGTATCAGTAGTTACTGGCAAAAAGCTTCTATGTAACATTATGAATCATCCGGTCCTTGACATATGGCTACTTCCGGGGAGGGGGACACGTGATATTTAGCATAGGACATGTGAGGCTGTGGGAAAAGTAAAGTTCTTGGCCACAAGAACTAGGATAAAACCCTTGCCCTTGGGAAAAATGCCAAAAATCTCTGAAGTCCACTGCAAGGCAGTTAAATTTTCAACTTTAGATGATCTCTGTTATAAGAACACAAACCACAGCATGAAATTAGAATAGATTTTTGAAAACTACATTATAAAGTTGCAAGATACCTATTTTTTGAATTTTATTTTTTTATTTTTATTTTTTTTTTTAAGTAGGCTCCAAGCCCAGTGTAGAGCCCAATGCGAGGCTTGAACTCATGACCCTGAGATCAAGACCTAAGTTGAAATCAAGAGTCAGGGACTCCCAGGTGGCTCAGGGGTTGAGTGTCTGCCTTTGGCTCAGGGTCTGATCCCAGGATCTGGAATCCAGTCCTGCACGGGGCTCCTTGTGGGGAGCCTGCTTCTCCCTCTGCCCATGTCTCTGCCTCTCTCTGTGTTTTTCATAAATAAATAAATAAATAAATAAATAAATAAATAAATAAATAAATCTATCTTTAAAAATATATTAAAAAAAAGAAATCAAGAGTCAGACACTCAATAGACTGAACCACTCCTGGCCTTGCAAGATAACTATTTTCTGACATTCGTGTGAATCCATGCTAAGTGATAGTCCCCAGGGTGAATATAAATATCTTCCCCCTTGGGATTAGTTTAAGCTAACTTGGCTCTAAAATCTTTCACTACTCAAAAACAGAGTATCATAATGGCTAACTTCACTAAGTGCTTACTATTAAGTGTTCTATATGGACAAGCTTATTAATCCTTACAATAATGCCCCTAACTACATTAACTCTAAAATAGGAATTTTCAGAATGCCTGGATGGCTGAGCAGTTGGGCATGATCCCAGGATCCGGGATGGAGTCCCACATCAGCCTCCCTGCATGGAGCTTGCTTCTCCCACTGCCTATGTCTCTGCCTCTCTCTCTCTCTCTGTGTCTCTCATGAACAAATAAATAAATCTTTAAAAAAATAAATAAATAAGGACACCTGGGTGGCTCAGCAGTTAAGCGTCTGCCTTCAGCTCAGTGCATGATCCTGGAGTCCCAGGTTAATCCCACATTGGGCTCCCTGCTTGGAGCCTGCTTCTCCCTCTGCCTATGTCTCTGTCTCTCTCTGTGTGTCTCTCATGAATAAATAAAATCTTAAATAAATAGATAGATAGATAGATAGATAGATAGATAGATAGATAGGAATTTTCTTTAGAGGTTTTGAAAATAAATATTATTTGTTACTGCAACTTTAAAGAAATTAATGAATTATTTTTAAAAATATTTTATTTATTTATTCATGAGAGACACACAAAGAGAGAGCCAGAGACACAGGCGGAGGGAGAAGCAGGCTCCCAGCAGGGAGCCCGACATGGGACTCAATCCTGGGTCTCCTGGATCACACCCTGGGCCAGAGGCAGGCACCAAACCGCTGAGCCACCTGGCCTGCCCGATGAATTATTTTTAATGTGAGAGAAGCACTATCTTTGGCCTAAAATGAAAATAAGCATAAATGCATATGTATTTTGGAAAACTACTCTATTATTCTATCCTATGGATCACTACTGGGAAATCCATGCAAAACCAAAAGACCCTAAAAAGAGATAATTGCAGAATTTGAATATCCTTAGAATCCCAGTTGAGTCTTTATTTTATGGTTTATTATAAAGAAGGAGTTCTCCTCGAAACTTGTGCCCAAACAGATGTAACCCACGGAGATCCACTTAACTTTTTGTAGGGTATAGACATAGAACAGATAAATTAAGAGATCCTTAATTATCCTTGATGGTCAAGTTAGTTGTAATTACATAGCAAATTCAATAAAATTACCAACTTTAGGTCGAGTTACAAATGTTAGTATATGCTTTGGGAAAGTGAAATTAAGACAATAACATAGTAAGAATGAAGATTAGTACTGATATGTAGAAATTACCTTCACACTGCCAAATTTACAATTTTGCCAGCCCATTAAGGCTTTTATATTTAAACATAAAGATACCCCCCCCCCCCAAAAAAAAAAAGTATTCCTGACACAAAACATCTGGCTTTTTAAAGTTTGGAGACATAATATTCTTCAAATGTGGCTCCGTGGATAGTTCTTTCTCTTGTACAAAAGAAGATATCAAAAAATTAAATTTTATTGTGACTACATCTCAAAATGAAGAGTCATCAACTTTATCTTAAGGAACACATTTTTTCCCAAGAGTTCTTTCATCACAATTTCCTGCATAGACTGAATGATATGTCTGTCTCTGCTGGCAATACATAGGCCTGAGTAAAGGTTTTCCAAAATTTTTCTTCTGTGCATTTTGTTTTTAAGATTGTATTTATTTGAGGGCAGCCCAGGTGGCTCAGTGGTTTAGCGCCCCCTTCGGCTCAGGGCGTGATCCTAGGGTCCCGGGATCAAGTCCCATGTCAGGCTCCCTGCATGGAGCCTGCTTCTCCCTCGGCCTATGTCTTTGTCTCTGTGTCTCTCATGAATAAATAAATAAAATCTTAAGAAAAAAAAGATTTTATTTATTTGAGAGCAAAAGAGAGAGAGAAAGACTGAGAGAGCACAAGGACAGAGGGAGAGAGAGCAGCAGACACCCCCTGAGCAGGGAGCCAGACATGAGGCTCAATCCCAGGACCTCAAGATCACAACCTGAGCTGGACGCAGATGCTTAACCCACTGAGCCACCCAAGCGCCCTTCTTCTGTGCATTTTTTAATTTTTATTTATTTTTAAGATTTTATTTATTTATTCATGAGATACAGAGAGAGGGGCAGAGACAGAGGCAGAGGGAGAAGCAGGCTCCATGCAGGGAGCCCCATGTCGGATTCGATCCCAGGACCCCAGGATCACACCCCGGGCTGAAGGCGATGCTAAACCGCTGAGCCACGCGAGCTGCCCCGTGCATTTTTTTAAACCGTATTTTAAGAAGCATCATCAAAACCCACACACATATATCAAAACCAAAACCAAAAAATTAGCTATCATATGCCCATGTAGACATCTTAGTAGGTTGACTAATTGCTTAATGAAAAGTTACGGAGTAGAACAGAGGGAACATTTGCAGTAGAGGAAAAATAATCCAGATCTGAGTAGAAATCATGGCTCCATGGCTGGCCACCTATGTGAACCTGGGCAACTTCCTTCTCTCAGGCTGAGTTTTACTTGCAAAATGAGGTAATAATTCCAATCTTATGAGGATTAACTCTATGTGTAATGCCCAGCACAGAGCCTGACTCAAAGCAGGAGCTCAGGAAACAGTTACTGTTATGATCCTGTTGTTATTCACGTAAGCTGCTTAAAGGCAAAGCACACTCTTGTAAGTCACTTGTAGGCTCTGTAATTAGGGAGAACTAAGAAAATAAAGGCAAGGAACATCAAAGTCACAAATGAGGATCTGGTATAATATCATTTCAACACAGGCCTAGATGGGAAAGGAGACTATGAAGCAATAATAATGACCTTCAGACATATATATCAAAACCAACAATATCCTTAGCATATCCCAATTAACAATGTCCTTATTTTTATAAGCCCCCCTGAAAGGAGATGCTGCTGCCTGGGTGCAGCTCCTGTACAGAATCACCCTTCATTCCCCAAGTACCTCCCGTACCTCCCGAATGCCCACACGCCAACGGCGGGCCACGACGCCGGGCCTGGACATAAGGCAGGGAGCAAAAGCAGACACGGCTCCGATCCTCGTGGCGCTTCCAGTCATGCAGCCCCACCGAGTGCCAACTTGTGAGATAAAGGAGAGTACACGGTACTCTAAGAGCCAGTAACAGGGATCTAACCTAACTGGGGAGATCAAGGAAGGTGAGGGCTGAAGAGGGAGTGGACAGTGGAGGAAAGCAGTTTGTGCAAAGACCTGGTAGCGGGAGAAAGCAGCAAGAATGCAAGACCAAAAGGCCAGTGTGCGTGGAGGAAGATGAAGTGTGAGACTGAGCTCGGGCGGCTGAGGCTCTGTGGATCGTGTTAGAGAGCTCTGACATCCCAAGAGTCATGAAAAGCCGCCGAAGGGCTTTAGAAACGCTTGCTTACTTTATGAGTAGCCAGGCTGAAAGGATGCTGCAATCAGATTCGCAGTTCGCCTTTGCCTTCAGGACAGAGCAAGGAATTCAGATAGATCCCAAAGTAGGAAACAAAAGTTCCTCAGGCAAGGACAACAGCTTGGGGGGTAGGGTGACGGTGGAAGTGGAAGAAGTAGATAAATTCAAGAGATATTCAGGAAAATCTGATGCGTCATGTACAGGGGCTGAGGGAGAGCAAAGTGTCCAAGAAAACTTCTGGGATTCTGATTCACAGGACTGTAGAGGACACCTATATTCAGGAGAGATGTGCTCCAGAAACCTCTTTAAGGCAGTTAGTTACCTACCCCCCGAAAGGACAGAAGTACATAAATGCAGTTCACTTGTGCCCTGAACCCGTGTTAACCCACGGTGATCCCCTACTTTACTTAGGACACCGCCAAGCCTTTTTGCTATGTCCAAAAGTCAAATTGACTCTCAAACGTACAAAATGTTTCCAACACTGAAGATATTTCAAAGATTCGGCCACAAGCTTTAGAATCAACTTCAAACGAGTTCTAAAATTGGTTTGAGCAGTGGGGCAGCATTATGGAATGAATGTGTCATTTCCCATGATGACTACACTGAGATAGGACTAACACGAGCTTGCTGCTGCGTAAGGTAAACATTTTAAATAAATCTTAACAGTGCAGAGTGCTCTTATGAGATGTTAAACTAAAATATGAAAGTTTTATCATGCATTACAATAATTTGAATTATACTACTTTTGGGGTGCTTGGGTGGCTCAGTTGGTTAAGCATCTGCCTTTGGTTCAGGTCCCATCTCAGGACCCTGGGACTGAGGCCCAGGTCAGGCTCCTTGCTTGTGAGGAGCCTGCTCTTCCCTCTCCTGATCGCTCTTGCTCTCTCTAGCAAATTTTAAAAAGGAATTTAAAAAAAAAAAAAAAAAAAAAAAGGAATCATGCTTTTATGTTTTTTTTCCAACATTTTGAAATGCCTGTAGAAAACACATTTTTTAAAAGATTTTTTTAAAGATTTATTTGTTTGTTTGTTTGTTTATTTATTTATGATAGAGAGAGAGACAGAGACACAGGCAGAGGGAGAAGCAGGCTCCATGCCGGGAGCCCGATGCTGGACTCGATCCCGGGACTCCAGGATCACGTGCTGGGCCAAAGGCAGGCGCCAAACCGCTGAGCCACCCAGGGATCCCTCTTTTAAAGATTTTATTTATTTATTCATGAGAGACACACAGAGAGAGGCAGAGACACAGGCAGAGGGAGCAGCAGGCTCCATGCAGGGAGCCCGACGTGGGACTTGATCCCGGGACCCCAGGATCACGCCCTGAGCTGGGCTGAAGGCAGGTGTTAAACCGCTGAGCCACCCAGGCATCCTGAAAACTTGGCATTTTGTAGGAAACGATATGATTTTTAAAAACCCACATTCCTTGTTGATCTTTTTTTTTAAAAAGAGATTTAATTTATTTATTCTTGAGAGACCCAGAGAGAGAGCAAGAGACATACAGGGGGAGAAGCAGGTTCCCCAAGGGAAGCCTGATGTGAGACTGGATCCTGGGCTCCACCCAGGAGTCCCTATCCTTGTTGATCTTAATAAATATTTAAAAGCATCAGGTTCCCTGCAGGGAGCCTGCTTCTCCCTCTGCCTGTGTCTCTGCCTCTCTCTGTGTGTCTCTCATGAATAAATAAATAAAATATTCTTTTAAATAAATGAAATTTAAGAAAAGAGATCCCTGGGTGGCTCAGTGGTTGAGTGTCTACCTTTGGCCCAGGCCTGATACCGGGGTCCTGGGATCGAGTCCTGCATTGGGCTCCCTGCATAGAGCCTGCTTCTCCCTCTGCCTGTGTCTCTGCTGGTCTCTCTCTCTGTCTCTCTGTCTCATGAATAAATGAATAAAATCTTTAAAAAAATAAATATTTAACTGTTCCCATCCAGTTCTTGTTAATGCCCATCACATTGTTCACTGTAAAAGATTTTTTTCTAAACACACCCGTATATGTATATACTCTGTGCAGACTAAAGCACTGACTTTAACAATACTTAAATATCTACTTTCCTTGGTCTTAATTTTTTAATAGGTACCCTAGTGCCATTGTCGCAGTGGAATACTAATGCCTTGAAGTATTAGAAACATAGAAACTCTAAATCTGACTAATCCAATGAAAAGAAGTGAATGCGTTTTGCCTCTTTAAGGTCAGCCTAATGAAAAAAAATTAAAATAAAGTAGAATAAAATAAAATAAAGTAGAATAAAATAAAATAAAATAAAGTAAAATAAAATAAAGCAAAATAAAGTAAAATAAAATAAAGTAAAATAAAATAAAATAAAGTAAAATAAAGTAAAATAAAATAAAGTAAAATAAAATAAAATAAAATAAAGTAAAATAAAATAAAATAAAGTAGAATAAAATAAAATAAAGTAAAATAAAATAAAATAAAGTAAAATAAAATAAAAATTAATAAAATAAAGTAAAATAAAATAAATAAAATAAAGTAAAATAAAATAAAATAAAGTAGAATAAAATAAGATAAAGTAAATAAAATAAAGCAAAATAAAATAAAGCAAAATAGAATAAAGCAAAATAAAATAAAGTAAAATAAAATAAAGTAAAATAAAATAAAATAAAATAAAATAGGGATCCCTGGGTGGCGCAGCGGTTTGGCGCCTGCCTTTGGCCCAGGGCACGATCCTGGAGACCCGGGATCGAATCCCACGTCAGGCTCCTGGTGCATGGAGCCTGCTTCTCCCTCTGCCTGTGTCTCTGCCTCATTCTCTCTCTCTGTGACTATCACAAATAAATAAAAATTTTAAAAAAATTAAAAAATAAAATAATAAAATAAATAAAATAAAATAAAATAAAGCAAAATAAAATAAAGTAAAATAAAATAAAGTAAAATAAAATAAAATAAATAAAATAAAGTAAAATAAAATAAAATAAAGTAAAATAAAATAAAGTAAAATAAAATAAAATAAATAAAATAAAATAAATAAAATAAAATAAAGTAAAATAAAATAAAATAAAGTAAAATAAAATAAAATAAAATCAGATCAACCTAACGCATCATACCTTAGTGCCGAAGCATTTATTTCCCTAATTGTGGGTGGACGGGCCCCTTGGCCACCTGCCTGCGCTAGGCCCTGACGAGCATTTTATGAATCTCAACTGCAGTTACCAGGATGTAACCACGGCTCGCACGGAGCAGAATTCTTTTATTCTTTCCCCTCCCGATGCCGATTTTATCTCAAGGCGTGAGAAGGCAAGGCAAGGCGGCGGTCCGAGGCCACATGCGGAAGATGTCATCTCCCCGGACGAGGAGAGGAGTCAAGCACCTTCTGGACATGAGGGCCTCGGCGCCCACCGACTAGGACGAGGCTGGGGAACCCGCCGCGCACCGCGGAGGCCGCGAGCGTCCCTGGGGACAGGCCCGGGAGCTTGGGCCGGCGCGGGGCGCCCGTGCGGTTCATCTTTTCCTTAGTTCAGGGTGTGTTTCTTTTTCTTAACGACGTGAGATCCGGCCGTGGCCTTGCAGCCTCCCCGAGGCCGGGTCTAGGCAGCGCCGGGCCCCCGAGGTCGGCGAGCGGGCGCGGGAAGGGCGGCCGGGGCCCCGGGCTCCCCCTGACCCGGCCCCGGGGCGCCGCGAGCCGCCGCCTCCTGGGAACTGCGGGGCCGGGGCTCTCGGGACAATGGGCCGCGGGGCCGCGGGGCTGCGGGGCGACCCTCCGGGCTCACCGGGAGCCGAGACGCTGCCGCAGCCCCCCCGCCCCCCGGCCGTGCCCGCCGAGCCCGAGCCGCGGACCGTCGGGGCAAGGAGCCGAGCATCCCCGGGGGCGGGGGGGGGGCCGGGGACTTGGATGCCACCGGGGGGGGGCGGGGGCGGCCCGCGGGGGCAGGGGTAGGGGTGCGGGGGGTGGGCAGGGGCAGGATGGGGGGCGTGTGCGGCCCGCGGGTGGGCAGGGGGCAGGGGAGGGGGAGGGGCGTGCGGGCCGCGGCCGGGGCAGGGGCGCGGGGGCGGGGGCGGGGGTCCTGGGCCGGGGTCGCCCCCCCGGCCGCCGCTTACCTGCTCCTCCTCCGGGGTCAGCTGCGGCGCCATGTCGGGCCGGGGCGCGGTCGCGGGCTCCATCCCGCCGGGAGCGGGGAGCGGGGAGCGGGGAGCGGGGAGCGGGGAGCGGGGGCCGGAGCCGGGGCCGGGGCGGGGCGGGGGTCCGCGGCCGCCGCTTCCGCGTCTCAGCAGCCCGGGCCCGGCCGGCGCATGGCGGGGCGGAGAGGCCGGGCGGAGAGGCCGGGCGGAGAGGCCGGGCGGAGAGGCCGGGCGGAGAGGCCGGGCGGCCGCCAACGCCGCGTCTGCTCCCGGAGGAAGGGCCGCGGCCGCCCGCTCGGCGGAAATCCCGGCTTCCGCCCCTCCCCCCGCGCCCCTCCCCTCCCGCAGGGACGCGCCCGCCCCGCGCCCCGAGGTGCCGGCCCGCAGCGCCCCGGGCGGTCGGGGGTCCGGCGGGAGCTCCCCACAGCCCACAGCCGCCCGCCCGAGCCGGGGCCGCGGCCCTGCCCCCCGCCCCGCCCCGCCCCGCCCCGCCCCCGCCGCGCACTGGGCGCCCCCTCCGGGCTCAGCGCCCGCGCCGCAGCGCCCGCCCGACGCCCCGCGGCTCCATTCAGAAAGCGGCTTCTCATTCACAAACGGGCGGCGGCGCGGAGGGCGGGGCGGGGCGGGGCGGGGCGGGGGCGGACCCGCCGGGAGGGGGAGGCCGGGCGGGGCGGGGGGACGGAGGAGGGAGGAGGGAGGGCTGCGGGGGGGAGGGCCCAGGGGGAGTAGGGGGGAGGGGGGATGGCTGCGTGGAGGATGGAGGGCTGCGGGGGGATCTGGGGGGGAAGGGCCGCAGGGAAGAGGGGGGCCGCAGGGGGGAGGGCCGCGGGGAAGAGGGAGGGCTGCGGGGGGGGGGTGCGGGAGGAAGGAGGGCCGTGGGGGGGTAGGCGGTGGGGGAAGGGCCGCAGGGGAAGAAGGACGGGGTGGGGGGGCGGCAAGGGGAGGGCCTCAGGGAAGAGGGAGGGCTGAGGGGCGGTGGGGGAGAAGTCTGGGGGAGGGGGAAGAGGGGAGGAGGGAGGGCCGCAGGGAAGAGGGAGGGCTGCTGCGGGGGTGGGGGGGTAACCCCGCGGGAGGAGGGCGGAGGGGAGGAGGGAGGGCTGCGGGGGGGTCTGGGGGGGAGGGCCGCGGGGGGGAGGGCCGCAGGGGTCGGGGGAGGCGGCTGGTGTTCCGCGGCACCGCGCCCGCAGGCCGCACCCCCTTCGCCCCCGAGGACCGCCGACCGCCGCCCGGGCGCCCGCACCTGCGGCCCTCAGCGGGAGCCGCGCTCAGTCCCGCAGGGGAGCAGCAGCGGGTCGACCCTCACCCAGGAACGGCGCGGCCCTGCACGCCCGGGGCTCCCAGTGCGGCTTCGCGGTGCCGCAGGACGGAGCCCGCGGTCGGTCGGAGGCACCGGGAAGCGGGCGGCCCGCTGTGCTGTTGCATGGTTCCAGAGCAAAAAGAAGTACAGAACCGGTCCAGCCCACCCGCAACGGCTAACCCCCGGGGCCGAAGCCCCGCAGAGCTGGGGACAGGCCCAGGGAGGGGTCCTCGGACACCGAGGAAGGTGCTCTGGCTTCTGACGCTCCCTCTAGGACTTGAGAAGCGACCTCCCTCTGGTTTCCTCTCCTTCTCCATCAGCAGTGAGACGGCAGTCAGGTGGCCCTTGCCTAGAGAAGTATTGTGCGCGGACTCGTGGCGACTTCAAATCCAGCTTTTGAAAGCTTCTTGTGGACAACGTTATTTGTGGTTTGAATTTGTTTTGATGAAATGGTTTTGAGGTTGGGTGTTAGGACCTCCTGATCCAACTCTTGTGCTGGGAGTGGAGAGGACCATTACGTTGACCATAGTAACAGCAGCGCTGTCCATCGTGTGATGGTGGACTTTGCAACTAAAAACCAGGAGGTTTGGGGCAGCCTGGGTGGCTCAGCGGTTGAGCCGCTGCCTTAGGCCCTGGACCTGATCCTGGAGTCCCCGGTTCCAGTGGGGCTCCCTGCATGGAGCCTGCTTCTCCCTCTGCCTGTGTCTCTGCCTCTCTCTCTTCCTCTGTGTCTCTCATGAATAAATAAATAAAATCTTGTTTTTTTAAAGATTTTATTTATATATGAGAGACACACACAGAGAGAGGCAGAGACACAGGCAGAAGGAGAAGCAGGTTCCATGCAGGGAGCCCGATGTGGGACTCGATCCCGGACTCCAGGATCACGCCCTGGGCGGAAGGCAGACGCTCAACCACTGAGCCACCCAGGGATCCCAATAAATAAAATCTTTAAAAAAAAAAAAATAATAGGAGGTTTGACCAGTGACCCTAGAGTGTTCAGTTTGGGCAAGGCTACTCTTTGCTGACCTAAATGGCTCTCCAAAGATCTTGAGGCACTTTGCTCCTACTGTGGCCGGGCTCCTCTTGCTTAGCGGTGGCGGTTAGCCGTACGCAGTCTGAGGAAAAGAAGGGATATGCCCAGGCTCCCCCTTGTAGGCAGTGGCACAAGGCGTGTAAATACTCCTGGAGCCATAACCCTCCAAGCAGCCCCCTTTGCCTGCCAGCACTGGCGCCGTAGCCTGCCAGCCACATGCCCCAAGCAGAGGGGGACCAAAGCGGACAGCTGATAGCTCGCTGTTATTTGGAAGGGCCGACTCCACCAGGAACCAACTGGTAGAAATGTACACATCATCTAGATTTGGACTTCATTTCTGTCATCGTTACTTTGCCTGAAACAATAGTGTGATTACTATACCATTGGTTTAGAGTATGTTATTTCTTTATTGATTTATTAAGAAACATCCCTTATGCCACTGGCTTGTGAAGTGTTATTAGAAGTTATAATTCCTGCAGTGAACCTGTGTTAAATAAATTATTGACAAAGGTAATCTCAGTCTCTGAGCATAATTTGCTATGAATAAAACAAGTAATCCCTGCTATTTGGATCTGTTTCTATCACAGGCAGGTTATTTGCACCAACAAGGCTGTGACTCTAGGTTGAGTGCATCACCCCATACAAGAATTACAGTTTGAGTATTGCAACCAAATACTCCTCTGGAAGACAGTCCATTTATTATTTTTTTTAGAGATTTTATTTATTTATGAGAGACACAGGCAGAGGGAGAAGCAGGCTCCACGCAGGGAGCCTGACATGGGACTCGATCCCAGGTCTACAGGATCATGCCCTGGGCCGAAGGCGGCGCTAAACCGCTGAGCCACCCAAGGCTGTCCCCGTTTATTAAACAAGTATATTTTTATGCCATGCACTGGGGTTACAAAATGAACAAGACAATGGTCTCTTCCACATGTAAAGCTCTAGACTGATCCCTGGGCCATATTGTGAAGTAGAAACAGCAAGACTCAAATAGTGTCCATAATAATGTCGTTTGTACAAAGAAGAATAAAGAACATATAAACTTATTGCTACACAGAAAAGGCTTGGGAGGGGGCACCTGGGTGGTTCTGTCAGTGAAACGTCTGCTTTCAGCTCAGATCAAGGTCCCAGGGTCCTGGGATCGAGCCCGTGGTGGGTGGGGAGCCTGCTTCTCCCTCTCCCTCTGCTACTCCACCTGCTTGTGCGCTCTCTCTCTGTCTCTGTCAAATAAATAAAATCTTCAATCATTGAATGTCTTTCAAGAGGAAAGAAGGAAGAGAGCGATTTTCCCCTAGCTGGTCTTTTGTAAATTTTAAGTTGCTGGGTTGTTTTTTTTTTTTTCGACTTTTTATTGAGGCCTAATATACGTACAGAAAGGAGAAAATGTAAGTATACCACATGAATTAATTTTTGCAAACTGAACACGCCCATGTAACCAGTACACAGATCAGGAAATAGAGCATTCCCAACTTGCCAAAGTCCCCCTTATGTCCCTTCCTAGTCCCTACTCTCAAGAGTAACCATGGTTTTGGCTTCTAACGGCATAGCGTGTCTATGTTTAAATTTTGCATGTGGTTGTATAATCTTCCCCCCCAAACTTTTAGTAATACCTTAAATATAGTTTTTCTCCTGGAGCAGGCAAATGGCTCCGGGACAAGGCTGAAGTAGGAAGTGGCAGGACACAGGAGAGGTTTTGCCCGGGATCATCAGGACGCGGGAGGTCAGCGATGCACCCAGGTCACGGGGCTTAGTGTGGGCGAGGGCGAGGCTCCAGGCGCTGGGCCCCTGCGGGTGGGGGGGGGGGGGTTCTGGAGAGCAGAACCCGCCAAGGCCGGGGTTCAGTGCGGTGAGCCGGCGGCAGCACCGGCCGCGCTCTGGGAGGCACAGCTGAGTGCCAGCGTGGGGCTGGTCGGGGACGTGCTCCAGAACCTCTGGCCCACCCCAGGCCCAGCAGGACACGCTGGGAAGGTTCTGAGCAGACAGGCGGGTGACATGGCCGGGGGAGGGAGCCGGCTGGCCTGGCCCGAGTGCCCGCGCCAACCTTCCAGATCAAGGTGCTGTCACCAGCTCGGGCAAGTCCTGGAGACGCCACAGGGCTTCTCGTACAAAGGTAGCAAAAGACTGGAAACCATGTGATGGCCCATCCGAGAAGACTCAGTAAATAGACTAGAGCGCGCGTGAACGCCGAAATGCTAGGTTCACATTTAGTGTGTGCCTGCCACGTGCCGGGCACTGTTCCCATGACTTTCATTCATCTCATCTCCCCGTCACACTATGAGAGCGCCGAAATTATCCTCATTAAAAAAAAAAAAATCCGGGGACACCTGGGTGGCTCAGCAGTTGAGCATCCACCTTTGGCCCAGGGTGTGATCCTGGGGTCCCCAGATCGAGTCCCGCGTCGGGCTCCCCGCATGGAGCCTGCTTCTCCCTCTGCCTGTGTCTCTGCCTCTCTCTCTGTGTGTGTGTGTCTCTCTCTCTGTCTCTCATGAATAAACAAATAAAATCTTTGAAAAAATAAAATAAAAAATCAAGGTAGGCCCACGTGTATTGGCATAGCCTCCTCAGATTTTTGTAATGTGTGGCTACAAGACTTTGGGAGGAAGGTGACGGTAGGGTTGGGGGAGTGTAAGTAACAGACAAAAATCATATTTTTTAAAAGAGATTTGATTTATTTATTCATCAGAGACAGAGACAGAGAGAGACAGAGGCAGAGACCCAGGCAGAGGGAGAAACAGGCTCCATGCAGGGACCCTGACACAGGACTCCATCCCGGGACCCCGGGGTCACACCCTGAGCCGAAGGCAGGAGTTCCACTGCTGAGGCCCCCAGGTGCCCCAGTTTTTTACTTTTTTAAAGCAACGGTTTCAGGTCTCTTTCTAGAAAGCTTATCCTCCCCTTCCTCCTACTATCTCCACCAGACAAGTCTGACTCATCCTTAAATCTCCGCTCAAGTCACTTCCTCAGCAGGATCTTCCTTGGCTACTCCCTAAACTGAATTAGACGCCCTGTCCAGCTCTGTCTCGCTTCTTATTGTTATTTTTAATCAGTGAGCCAATCCCAGTTTCTAACTATGCCCTTGTTTCTATGCCCATCAGCTGGGTCTCCCTGCCCGCTCTAGTAGGCTGTACGCCCCAAGAAGGCAGGAAGCACCTCTGTCTTCTCGGCCCCTGGCCCCCCAGAATCTAGAGCCTAGTATCTAGTACACAGGCCTTTATAAATGTGTTGAATTACTGAATCACTGAAGACAGCCACCTTAAAAAAAAAATAATAAAATTTTAAAAAGACCTTAACTCCGAGTCTCTACTTTTTATTTAAAGATGCTATTTATTTATTCATGAGAGACAGAGAGAGAGGGGCAGAGACACAGGCAGAGGGAGAAGCAGGCTCCATGAGGGGAGCCCGACGCAGGACTCGATCCCGGGACTCCAGGATCACGCCCTGGGCCAAAGGCTCAACCACTGAGCCCCCCAGAGGTCCCAACCCTGAGACCTCTAGCCCACCATTTTCTCTTGCCTTTCTTATATTTGCTCAGGTATATTTGTTTGGAAAAGAGACATTTCCAGAACGGTGATTGGATTTTTAAGACCTTTTCTCCAAAACACTTCTACTTCTGGAATCCCAAGCTCCTATCAAACATTGCTTCAAACTGTCGACTGCCTGTGGAAACAATACATTGTGCCATACACACAAGCTTTGGCTACAAAAGATCCGTCCCCTCAAAAATCCCTACTGGCTTTTTTTTTTTCTTTTAAGATTTATTTATTTATGAGAGAGAGAGAGAGAGAGAGGCAGAGACACAGGCAGAGGGAGAAGCAGGCTCCATGCAGGGAGCCTGACGTGGGATTCGATCCCGGGTCTCCAGGATCCCGCCCTGGGCCAAAGGCAGGCGCCAAACCACTGAGCCACCCCGGCTTTTTTCTAAAAGGCGAACAGATACAGAGTAAATAAGGCCACACTGCTAACCAACGTCTAGGGTGAACATTTTCTTTTTTTCTTTTCTCTTTTTTTAGGGTGAACATTTTCTTCTTGTTTACTCACAGGCTACATCTCTCAGCACGAGAACAGCTGAAGGTGAGCTCCACAGGGAAGGTGAAAAATCTTACCCATGTAGGTGACAGTCTCCCATTACCTAAAATACTCTGGGGACCAGTCCTTACCTATTGCGATTCTTGGCGATTTTTGTTTTTGCTTTTGTTGTAACCTCAACCATGAGCTGGCTCTCTCCGCAATTTTCTCGCCTGACACCCTGCGCACCAGTCCTAAATCACAGGCTGATCAGTCACGATTCTATGTCACTTCTCTACCTGCCACCCATGTCGACAGTTTACCTAACGACAGTTTACCTACCTGACAATGTGACTGTGACAATTATTTGCTTCCTTGCCCGTTTCTCCCACTAGACCGTGAGCTCCTTGGGGGCAGGGACCATGTCTTAGCCATTCCTCTTCCTTCAGGACCTAGTGTGATGGACAGCACGTGGGAGGTGGTCCCCAGTCGATGCTGGCTGCAATACTGGGTTTGTACTTTTCTAGCCAACAAGGTCCAGTTTTTATCAAAGAGTACCCAACTGGTTTGGTTCCCTTGGATACGTAGTGGCTTGTGAGAAACGGTTCAACATGAAGAAGGAGGAACCGTCATCGGAGGCGCACTGCTTTCCCTCGCTTTGACTCCTCTTGCTAACCGGAGTCCAGGGCAGAATGGATGAATTAGGTCCACGAATGGAACCTTGCTTGAACCAGTTTGCACTTCCTCCCTTGCAAAAGCTTTTGCTAAATTTGCCCGTGAGAAGCAGAACTGACTGACGGCTGAGTTCCATCTTTTATTTCCCCAGTTGGACTGCGGACAAGACCCGCGGGGCCAAAGCAGAGGGAGACACGGAAGGCTCGAAGGGACAGCCAGCCTGCTGGAAAGGCCGCTCGCGATGGACGCTAGTGGCTGTGCCCAGGCGTGGATGGAAGAAGCCTCTGGCTGCCAAATGTTGTCTCTTCTGCTTCCACGCCGTCTCTCAGGATGAGGAGCATCCCCTGGGCTGGGCCCCATCCGGAGGCCTACCTCCTAGTTTGCCAGGCTGCCTCTGGCCACTTTACTGCCTCAAAACAGACACAAAAGTCCACTTTTCAGAACCATCACTCTCACCGGGAATGGGAACCCCTGTGAGAAACCGATGCGCACATCCCAGGTTAGGGACTCGGTCTCTTCCCTCACACATTTGCTGCCTGAGGGAGGCCACTCTTCATTCATCTTCACTATTGCTGACCTTGCAGCTCTCCCAGGCCTCTCCTCCTTGCCTCGCCTTGCGCCTTGCGGTGGACCCCCTGGGGAGGGGCGCAGGGGTGAGGCCCAGTCACAGCAACACCCAAGACCAAACCTCTCAGGACTTGGTGGGGAAACAAAATTTGTAAGTTAATTTGATTCTGGAGATCCCTGAGTGGCTCAGCGGTTTAGCCCCTGCCTTCGGCCCAGGGTGTGATCCTAGAGATCCGAGATTGAGTCCCACGTCGGGCTCCCTGCATGGAGCCTGCTTCTCCCTCTGCCTGTGTCTCTGCCTCTTTGTCTCTCTCTTTCTTTCTCTCTGTGTCTCTCATGAATAAATAAATAAAATCTTTTTTTTTTTAAGTTAATTTGATTCTAGGGGCGCCTGCGTGGTACAGTAGGTTAAGCGTCTGACTCTCGGTCTCAGCTCAGGTTGTGATCTCAGGGTCATGAGATCTAGCCCTGCAAATGCTCCACACTCAGTGCAGAGTCTGCCTAAGACTCTCTTTCCCTCTCCCTCTGCTCGTCCATCCCTCCTGTACGCTTGCTCTTTCTCTCTAAAATAAATAAATTAATTTAAAAAATAAATTTGGTTCTTTTTTTGACATAAAGATTGGGTATACTCACAGAATCCTAAGACAGGGTGGAACTCAGAAACCAGCTCATTTTACCAAAACAAGCCGTCAGTCAGACTCTTGCTAAAATCTCAAGGCTTTTTTTGTCTACTTTTCCTGCCCTACATATCAGAACGCATGAAACAAATGACCACATCTGCTTAAAAATATGCATTGTGAGGTTTTGCTCATTTCCTTACTAGAAAGAAAAATTTTTTTAAAGATTTTATTTTTTTATTCATAGAGACACAGAGGGAGAGAGAGAGAGAGAGAGAGAGAGGCAGAGACACAGGCAGAGGGAGAAGCAGGCTCCATGCAGGGAGCCTGATGTGGGACTCCATCCCGGGTCCCCAGGATCACTCCCTGGGCCAAGTTGGCACTAAACTGCTGAGCCACCGGGCTGCCCTACATTGTCCTTTTTTTTTTTTTAACTTTTTTTTTTCTTTTTAAGATTTTATTTATTTATTTATTTATGAGAGACAGAGAGAGAGAGAGAGAGAGGCAGAGACACAGGCAGAGGGAGAAGCAGGCTCCATGCAGGGAGCCCGACGTGGGACTCTATCCCAGGTCCCCAGGATCACATCCCGGACTGAAGGTGGCACTAGACCACTGAGCCACCCGGGCTGCCCCTAGATTGTCCTTTTACGCACATTCAGAGAACTAAATATAGCTCTTGTTCTTAGAACTCTGCAGCATATCCAACCACCCGTTGGTAGCCCACCACACACCTCTACTCAGCCTCCTCTCCACGGTCACTCTTCTGTGCAGTAGAGAGGGATTGTCCCTCTGACTGCCTTCTCATCCCAGCTCATCATTTGATCCACCCAACCAACATTTTAATAAATGCCAGGCACTGGCATGATCAATAAGACCAGGTCTCTGACAGAAAAGAGCTTGCAATCTAATAGAGGGAATGTGTAGTAAAGAATTTAGCCTTGCTCAGAGAGAAGCTGGCCTTTGCCCTTGGCTCCTAGGAAATCACCTCTAAGCCTTTAGAAGTGTCCTAAGAAAGTTTCTTTGTGGGCAGCCCGGGTGGCTCAGCGGTTTAGCGCCACCTTCAGCCCAGGGCGTGATCCTGGAGACCCCGGATGAGTCCCACGTCGGGCTCCCTGCATGGAGCCTGCTTCTCCCTCTGCCTGTGTCTCTGCCTCTCTCTCTCTCATGAATGAATAAAATCTTAAAAAAAAAAAAAAAAAAGTTTCTTTGTTTACCTGGGGGTCTTTAGCCATACCGGATAGACTGACAATGTGACTGGGGGAAAGGAGGGCTGTGGATCATGTGTTATCAGCTAGACCTCTGGAGAGGCTGGAGGCTGAGGTCTAAATGACCAGGCCCCAACGAAAACTTGGGACACAAGGCCCAGGTGAGAGTCTCTGGTTGGCAGTACTCCGTGAGTTCTCTCAGACGCAGCTCCCAGGAAGTTATTGCTATTCGTGATTCCAATGGAAGAGGGCGAGAAGATCCACGTTTGGAACTTTGAGGACTCTGCCCCATGCACTTCTCCCCTTGGCTAACTGATAATCTGTTTCCTTTCACTGTGACAAAGTCTATCGGTGAGTATAACAGCTTTCAGGGAGTTCTGCGAGTTCTTCTGGAGAATTATCAAACCTCAGTGTGGTCTTGGGGACTATCCCTAAATTTGGGGGAGAGATACATGCAGTGGGATGGGAAGGGCCCAAACATGAGAACGGCTACTTCTACCTGCAGAGGTAAAGGTTTATCCAGATAGTTGCTGAATGGAGTTTTCCAAAGATGAGTAGATGTGTTTATCAGATGAATGACATCAGAGTAAGGAGGGACGCGGTGGCTGGCGGGCGGGGGGGGGGGGGATAGTATGAAACTCGTGTGTTTGTACAAGGAACTATAAAGTAGCACCACTGGAGAGGAGACAACAAAGGAAGGAAGGTAATTTATGAGGCAGGGCAGATACGCCAAGGCCAGGTTATGAAGAAGTGCACACGCAGGCTGGGAAGCTTGTAGGTCACGGGAAATCCTTGAAGCAATGCATATTTAGCAAGGATCACTCTGCCAGTTGTAGCAGGAGTGGCTTAGAGGGGAGGAAAGGTTGTGGCAGGGAAACTAGGTAAGAAACTCTGGCAACACTTCAGGACAATGAAGACTTGAATGAAGGCCATAGGTCATAGAGGAAATGGAGAAGAGAGAGGTCAGGCATTCAAGGGACGGATGACTCACTAGCTGTGAGAGGTTAAGGAATGGACGGAATCAGCAGAATAATACCTGGGTTCCCAGCTGGGGTGACTAAGGGCTATTAACAAGGACAAGGATCCCAGACAGGAAGAGAGCATGATGGGGAGGGACCGAGGGGGAGAGATGATGAGCTCAGTTCGAGAGGATGAGGAGATTGGCTGGGAAGGGGTTGGAGACAGACAGGGCTGGAGCATGCGCACATGCACTGCAGGTGAAGTCGGGAAAGAGAAAAGCTGCGAAACGTCCCTTAGGTTTGGAAAACAAGAGACTACCAGTCGCTTGATGTGAGCACTTAGGAGTGGTAGGGACAGAAGTCCGATTTCTGACGTGAATGTGAAGTGGGCTAGTGACAAAACGGTGATTGTAGACAAGCTATTATCAGACACAAGTGAATTA
Organism: Canis lupus familiaris; assembly: GCF_011100685.1. NCBI lineage: Eukaryota > Metazoa > Chordata > Mammalia > Carnivora > Canidae > Canis > Canis lupus. The sequence continues at coordinate 38,837,378 of NC_049251.1, forward strand.
GGACGACACAGTCGTCCGATGCAGGCCTCAGAGCCCAGCGTGGCGTGCTGAGTGAACAGTGAAACAACCAACACTGCCTACTTTGCAGCAGCTGGTGGCAAAGCCTACTCTTCCCAGGTGCGTCGGTCCTAGTGGCACTTGAGATGAAACAGGTGATCTCAACTAGTGGTCCTTGGGCAACTCATGCCAAGCTGGCCCTCTAGCCAAGGCGAGCAGGGTAGTCTACACAGGGCAGTGGTATCAGATAGGATTCTTTGGTTGTCAGCCCGGAGATCTGCTCTGGGTGATTAAGGAAGACGGAGTTTACCAGATGCTCACTGGTTTCACAGCGAGAACAAGCAATACCCCTAACTTTCCGAGGGCAAAATAAATGATCCAATGGATTTACTTTCTTTGTTCCTCTGCTCAAGATACAAATTCTTGGTGAGGAGAATATGATCGGTCCATCTTGAGTCATGAGCCTGATGTTTAGCTAAAGGAGGGCAGTGGCCCCAGACTACAGCTCCAGCAGACCCCACTGCATGGGGAAGATATAATTCCACAAAAAGGAAACGGTTGCTATTCAGAAGGGTGGCCAGAAAACTAATATCCAATCACAACAACTTCTCTTTTAAGATTTTATTTATTTATTCATGAGAGACAGAGACAGACAGAGGGAGAGAGGCAGATTCCATGCAGGGAGCCTGATGTAGAACTTGATCCAGGGTCTCCAGGATGACGCCCTAGGCTGAAGGTGGCACTAAACCGCTGAGCCACCTGGGCTGCCCTCACAACTTCTTTACACAGCCATCTTTGAAACAGGTGGCAGGAGGTGATTTTTCTTAAGATTTTATTTATTTATTCGTGAGAGAGAGAGAGAGAGAGAGAGAGAGGCAGAGACACAGGCAGAGGGAGAAGCAGGCTCCATGCAGGGAGCCCGACATGGGACTCGATCCCCAGACTCTGGGATCACACCCTGAGCCAAAGGCAGACGCTCAACTGCTGAGCCACCCAGGCGCCCCAGGAAGTGGTTTTATAATTCACAAGAAATATGACCAGAGACAGTCTATATTCAGTGATTGATAATGTTGGCTCCTCAGTTAAAAACGGAAGGGGCACTTCTCTGAAATACATCCTCCAAGCTATCATTCAATAATATCAAGTTGTGCTTGGCGATAAGTTTGCCTGGTATGTTCTGTGACTCATGCATCTGTCTCCCAGGAGTGTCCTTTGTGGAAGCAGTCCCTCCTGACTTGCTTATTTCGGAGCAGAGCCCAGCCAAGTCTGGTGGTACGGGCTAGCCTGCCCAGCTCTGAAATGATACAGTGGGCCTGCGGAGGGCACAGACTAGTGCCTTCTCCTTGGGAAGATCATGTAGCATCCAGGCAGCCAGCAACATGCTCCTTGGCGAGAGGAACATAATGTTCCTATTGCAGAACTGACCCAAATTCAGGAAGGAGCGTACTGATGTAGGCATGCTCAAATCGGCCGCAAGCAGGATCCTTATGGGGGGTGGGGTTGTCTTCCTCCACTGATTTTACAGAGTCAGCTTGAGCAGCTCTGGGAGAGCCCAACAAGAGGCTGGTTCCACTGGTGGGCTGAATTTCTGTAACCGGGCTCCACTTAAACCACAACTTCTGCCCAGATCTGTGCCCAGAGTTAATGAACACAAAGGAACCAACTGCAACTCAGACAAGATCTGACCTGCACCCTTCAGAAATTTTGTCCACAGGACAGTAGTGCTGCTGGAGTAGAACAGTGGAGCCTTTTTGTCTAATAAACCAAATCCTTGAAAGGTGGAAAGCAGCGTGAGCAGCAGATTGAGGCCAAGGGAAATGGGACGCATTTCCTGAGCACAGAGCAGAAATCAATTGGTTAGTTTTATTATTTTTTTTAAGATTCTATTTATTTATTCATGAGAGAGACAGAGAGAGAGAGAGGCAGAGACACAGGCAGAGGGAGAAGCAGGCTCCATGCAGGGAGCCCAAAACAGGACTCGATCCCGGGACTCCAGGATCACGCCCCAGGCTGAAGGTGGTGCTAAACCGCTGAGCCACCGGAGCTGCCCAGTTGGTTAGTTTTAGACAGTGGTCTTCCACTGCCACAGCTGCAAGAGCCCTAGCTTACAAATCTGAAGGGATCTGGCCTCTCAAAGCTCTTCCATGACATAAAATCTAAAACCTCTGCGGAATACGCAAGCCCACTGCTCTCTATAGCCCCCTCCTGGGCAGCTCCCCATCCCTCCCTTAAGCCTGAACCAGGATGAGCCAGTGTCGGGTCCCAGAGCAAGTCCTGCTCTGCTCCGGGATAGGGGTGGGGTGGGGGTGGGGTGGGGTGTGCAACTACAGACCCTCCCGCCTCTGTGAGAAACTCCTGCTCTCCTCCTCTGCAGAGCACTTTCTGTCCGGCTCTGAGCCTCAGCCCAGCTCCACCCTCCTCTATGGATGGAACCTCCCTCTGCTTTCCCACTTCCGGCTGAGCATCTTTCAGCCCTAAAGGAATCTTCTCTAGGCCCTGCTGGTGGGTTGCTATCCTCAAGTGGACTGTGAACTCCTCAAGGGCAGGGACTGAGTGCCGCCTGTCTCCATAAACCACTGGGGCCTAGCGCAAGGCTTATCTTTGGAAGAGCAAACGTTTGTTGAAGTTGTGAATGAATTCCACTTACATTTTATCTCTGGCATTGTCTAAACCAAAGAAAATCACACTTCTCAGAAGAGGGAACATATTCAAATACCAAGAACTGCAGTTCCTGGTAAGACCTTTTAGAAAATGACGTTACTAACAGCAGCAACTGGAAACTCAGCAGAATGCTTAAGTGCTAAAAACAGTGAAATGGGCCAAGATTGAACAGTCATGGTTTAGGTAGCCTGGGGGGGAAGGGTCAAGACCATCTAAAGTTTAAGAACCACAAACAACTTCTTTCGTAAGAATTACATATATTTACATTTGGATATCTGGGATACACTTTTCACCCAAATTACTGCTCACATCCAAAGACCACCCAATCTGGGAACCTCCCTCAACTGCCCGAGCCAGCATTTCAGATAGGAGATAAGCTGTCTCCAGCTGGAGTGGCTTTGCTAAGTCCACTCTAAAATGAAGTAACCTGGTGTTGTCACCGTCCTCCTCTCCAGCCGTACTTCTGGGATGAAGCACCATCCTGTGACTCCCCAAGGGGCTGCCCTATTAGTTCTCCATGAGGCTCCCAGGGGGTTCCAGGCTATGGGGAGGGCTCTCCAGCCTAGGAGTAGACAGGTGTTCCAACTCATAGTCAGATGCCTTGTGTGTGACTTTCTTCTTCATGCCTTCCTGGCTCCTCTTGTGCTCAATAATCTGCTGGAGCTGGTGCCCAGCATATTCTGGCTTGGTGGTCAGCGGGCCGGAGGGCACCGCTATGCCGAGAATATCTGACACCATGTAGGGGCGCAGCCAGCCCACCAGAGGGGTGCTTCCGGGGCTGTAGTGGGTCTGCTTGTGGTAGAAGAGAAGTCCATCTACCTACAAAAGAGGAAACCAGGGGTGAAAATGACTTCTGGGCCACGTGTTTCCAGGAAAGCCGATGCACACAGGGGCAGCTTTAGTGGGCCAACTCCCTTTCCTCGCCAGAGGAAAAAGAAGCCTTGTTTCTCACACGTGCAATTTCTCTAAATGAAGAAATGGTCTAGAAAACTAAACCTTGGAGGATAAAAACATAAGTAGCACTTTCCTGTTTACAGGGTGTTGCTATCTACTACTTTATCTTCATACCCGCCACTGAAGGTGTTTAAGAAATGGGGCTTGGGTAGTTCTGGGGGCCTCCCTGGAAACACAGAAGGGGAGAGCCTGAGTGGTAGAGTTAGTTGAACATCTGACTCTTGCTTTCAGCTCCAGTCGTGATCTCAAAGTTATGAAATCAAGCCCCACGTCAGGCTCCACGCTTAGTGTAGAGTCTGCTTGAGATTCTCTCTCTCTCTGCCCCTCCCACTCATCCTCTCTCTCTCTCTCTCTAAAATAAATCTAAAATATAAATAAATAAAAACAGTATGAGGCAGAAATTCAACTTGAACCCAGGTCTTCTGTCCCAGAGCCCACCTACTTTTCATCACTCCGAGGGCTCTGTAACGGGGAATGTGTCCCACACAGGGAAAAAGCAGGGGAACTGGACAGGCCCCAGGATGCTGGGCTGCTGAGCACAGGGGCAACAGGCTGTCAGGAAGCCTTGTTCCCCACGCCATTGCCGGCTGCCCAACCTCCCCCTAAATCATCTGCAAGCTATGTTCTGGGAAACTCAGGTTTTCTCAACGGGAAGACCTCCTACGGTTCCACATTTTCTTTTCCATGATTCAGTGACTCATCTCTAAAAAGCATTTATTGTCACTGGGGCATAAGAATCATAAATAAAGATGTGTTCTTACCACCTTCTTAATTGACTCCCAGAAATGAAGGCAACTTGGCCTTTGCCATTTCCCCATTTGGGAAACTGATCCTTTTAGCAAAATTATATCGAGTTCAAGCAAATACTTGTGGGTGACTGGAAAGAATTTAATTTTCTTATTTTTTTTAAGATGTTATTTATTTATGGACAGCGCACAAGCAGGCGGAGTGGCAGGCAGAGGCGGAGGGAGAAGCAGGCTCCCCCTGGGCAGGGAGCTCCAGTGCTGGGCTCTGTCCCAGGACCAGGGATGGTGACCTGAGCTGAAGGCAGACGCTGATGGAGCCACCCAGCGTCCCAGTGACTAGGCACCATTTTAAAGGGTATGAGGAGCAAAGGCAAGTTTGTGGCTGAGCCTGGAGAGGTTCTGAGGATGACAAATGATTGCCCAGGGTGAGGAACTTCTAGGGACATGAGACTTTCAGTGCTAAGTTGGGGAAGTTCTGGACAAACTGGGGCAAGTTGGTCACACTGCTCCCATGCCACTGCTCAGCAAGCGCCACCCCAGGGACCATTTGCTCTTAGGAGGAAGGATAAGGAGTTCGTACCCCCTTGGCCTGTCTGTCCCCTGTCCCCACCTGCACGATCAGCTATGGCAGTTAAACAAGGGGCCGGCCTCTCAGGCTCACAGCAGAAAACAGGTACCCAAGGAGGACCTAGGAATGGAAGCCTTCCCCGTCCCTGGGCCCCTGGCTCTTCATCTGAATAATGAAGGATGCACATGAGCTATCCTTGCAGGGCCTTTCCAGCTCTGGCATTCTGACTTATCTAGCAGGGTGCAGCTGAGGCTCTGAAGGGCAGTGGCACATCCTTTCCCAGGAATCAGCTTCCAGTCCTTTTCTGATGCTCTGACACAGCAAAGTCAGATGATACCCTAAGACTGCGTAACCAAACCTCCCTATGTCCTGCAAGCACATCAGGGCAATAAAGACAATGGCTGTTACTTACCTCAAAAGGGAAGTCCATAGACAGCACCTTACACAGGCTTTCAGGAGTACAAGGGAAATTCTTCAGTCCCACAAATTTAAACTAAAACATAAATTAGAACAAAGGATTAGTATATGTTACAAATAATATGAGTTCCACCAAGTGATAAACTATCAAAGAAGAAAAGTTCAGTCTCATCCTTCTCTACCTCCCCCCACCCTCTGAATTACTGGGTTGGTTGTTCTCAACCTTGCTTTATCCACAAAAATCACCAGGGATCTCTTAAAAAACACTGAAGCCCAGGCCCCACCCTGAGATTCTGACTGAATTGGCCAGGGATGGGTCCCAGGCATTTTTTTTTTTTTAATGCTATCCAGTTGATTTTAACACACAGCCAGGACTAAGAATAACTGTCCTCTGCTAGGTTTAGGGACTGTATGTTATTCTCTCTCTCTTTTTTTCTTCTTCTACTGTATGTTATTCTCGAAGCCATATGACAATCTTGAGGAAGGGCTAGTGCAGCTCCTTTCACATCAGCAAGGATTTTTATTTATTTACTTCTTTATTAAAGATTTTATTTATTTATTCATGAGAGAGAGAAACTGAGAGAGAGAGGCAGAGACACAGGCAGAGGGAGAAGTAGGCTCCGTGCAGGGAGCCTGACGTGGGACTCAATCCTGGGACCCCGGGGTCACACCCTGAGCCAAAGGCAGACGCTCAACCCTGAGCCACCTGGGTGTCCCTAGCAAGGACAATGAACACTATAACAAAGTGATTAGGATTGCTCTGAAGTCAGATTGCTTGGGTTTGACTCCCAACTCTGCCAATTATTTCATCTCTATGTGCCTCTGCTTTCTCATCTATAGAACAGGATAATACAAGTATCTACTTTATAAGGTTGCTGCATGGTTTCAGTGAGATAATATATGTAGAGCACTTAGAACAACGTTTCAGACAGAGCTGCTCCTGTGTTTCCCCTCCTCAATATATGTTCTTCCAGGACCTTCCTTGTAACATCACTGGATACTGACCCCATTTATTGTCCTGTAAGTGGTTACTGAATGCCTTTAATAGTGTAACCAATCCAAGCAAATGCCAATCTATCGGGCTTTGATAATAAAATGCCCTGAACATAGCTGTCGCATATTTAATCACTGAGTAGCGAGCAAAGACACACAGGCTGTCATCCTGGACTGTGAGACCTTGGGGAAGGCAGTCTCCTCTGAGCATACATCCTCATCTGTAAAATGAGGTCCCTCTCAGCCCAGTCACAAGAACAGAGGTTCTCAAAGTGTGGTCTGTGGACTAGCAGTGCCAGTGCCACTGGGGAACATGTTAGAAATCCTCAGGCTCAGGGCGCCTGGGTGGCTCAGTGGTTGAGCGTCTGCCTTCGGCTCAGGTCATGATCCCCGGGTCCTAGGATTGAGCCTTCGCCTCTTCATCTGAATAATGAAGGATGCAGATGAGCTATCCTTGCAGGGCCTTTCCAGCTCTGGCATTCTGACTTATCTAGCAGGGTGCAGCTGAGGCTCTGAAGGGCAGTGGCACATCCTTTCCCAGGAATCGGCTTCCAGCCCTTTTCTGATGCTCTGACACAGCAAAGTCAGAAGATACCCTAAGACTGCCTACATCAGGCTCCCTGCTCAGTGGGGAGCCTGCCTCTTCCTCTCCCTCCGCTGCTTCCCCTGTTTGCGCGCGCTCTCTCTCTCTCTCACACTTTCTGTCAAATAAATAAATAGAATCTTTTTTTAAAAATAACAAAAATAAAATAAAAATAAAAAAAGGAATCCTCAGGCTCATCCTGACCTAGTAAATCAGAAGCTCCAGTGAGGAGGCCCAGGGATCTAGGTTTACCAGGATTCCATATACTACTGACGAATGCTACAATTTGAGAACCACTGTACTAGACTTCTAAATAGCATTATTTTTAAAAAATATTTATTTATTTATGATAGACATAGAGAGAGAGAGAGAGAGAGAGGGGCAGAGACACAGGCAGAGGGAGAAGCAGGTCCCATGCCGGGAGCCCGACGCGGGACTCCATCCCAGGACTCCAGGATCGCGCCCTGGGCCAAAGGCAGGCGCCAAACCGCTGAGCTACCCAGGGATCCCTAAATAGCATTATTTATAAAAAGTTATTAGCATTTTATATCAACCACTGTTTATTGAGTGCCTACCATAAGTATCATGTTAGGAGAACGTGCATGTTTGTATTACTTGGTTCTTAGAACAATCCAGTAAAGTAGGTGTTACGAACTCTATTACACAGATGAAGAAACTAAGGCCAAATGAGGTTATTAATTTTAGCTAGTAATTGTTAAAGCCAAAACTAGTTCAGATCTGGATGACTGTTAAGCCCACATCCTTCCCATGCTATCTCAAAAACAAGATCATTTCATTCACAATTATTACATTTAGATAATAGAACAATCCAAAACAATCCCCCTAAAGAATCCCACAGTCCTAACACCAGGTCTTACGGGATTAAGCTTGGTTTTCTCTTCCAGTCCTTCTTCTTCTGGTAACTTTGAATGCATCCAGTAGAATCGGAAATCAGTCTGACACAGAGGAGGGAAACAGAAAGATGAAATGCTGCTCATTTCAAACTGTAGAATGAACAAAAACACCCCATTCTAAATAACCACCTAATTTATGAAGACCTAAGCCCTTCTATCACGTCCCTTCAAACACTGCCATAAGGTCAGGAAGATGTTTATAAAATCTTTGAAGATTTTTTTCTTAAAACCCAATAGGATGTTTAATAGCAGTCGAGCCAACATGTATCACTGTAGGCCTACTATGTGCCAGGCTCCATGCTAAGGACCTTATTCACCTAATCATTGATCCTCACCCACCCACCCTCTGAGAGTTGGATTACCATTATCTCCAGTTTACAAGTGAGGACTCTGAGGCTCAGAGAGATTATATCATTCAGCCAAGGGGACTCAGGACTCTGACTCAGGACTCTGACTCCAAAGCACAGTATGTTAATCGTCATTCAGGTTTCATTCTGAGGATTAGAAACTACTTTATAGTTGTAACTTATAAACTACTTTATTCTCTGAATTACGGATCCATACCCTTTTGTAGCTATTTAGTGCCTTTTGTTTCCTGTATATTATTTTGCTTTTAAAAATTAAAAAGGACAGGGCAGCCCAGGTAGCTCAGCAGTTTAGTGCCGCCTTCCGCCCAGGGCGTGATCCTGGAGACTCGGGATCGAGTCCCACATTGGGCTCCCTGCATGGAGCCTGCTTCTCCCTCTGCCTGTCTCTGCCTCTCTTTCTCTGTGTCTCTCATGAATAAATAAATAAAATCTTTAAAAAAAATTAAAAAGGACAGTCTATCCTATATATTATAAAAATACAGGTAATTTTAGTTACCAAACTTATAATTTGTGAATACATGTTATGAAACATACTTCAGGAGAATGAAAAGAAAATATATTCTATTTTTTTAAGATTTTATTTATTTATTTGGGAGAGAGAGACACACACAAAAAAGAGCAGAGAGCACAAGCAAGTGAGGGGGTGGAGAGGGGCAAAGGCAGAGGGAGAGGGAGAAGCAGGCTCCCCACTGAGCAGGGAGCCCTATGTGGGGCTTGATCCCAGGACCCCAAGATCATGACCTGAGCTGAAGGCAGATGCTTAACGGACTGAGCATCCAGGTCCCTGAGGAAGATGTGTTCTAGACTGAATTTATGAGATCTGAGTTTTAGGTGTGGCTCTGCCCTACAGCAAAGTACTTAAGATCTGTGGCTGTCAGCTTCCACGCCTAAGATGGGGAAATAACAACAGTACTCACCTTATAGAATTGCTGTAAGGGCTTCAGTGAGATAATGTTCACAGAGTGTTTGGCAACGCAAATCTTAGCTATTAGGTTAGAACAAGGTGTGTGTTTGAATTCTGCAGCCCCACCGCCTAGCTTTGGAAAATCGTGCTTTGGCTACTGGCTACAGAGAAGCAGCAGCCTATGGTGACAGCCCTCAAGGCCTGCCTGGGGATTGCCCGTAGGCTTGTTAAAACATAAGTTTACCCAAGTTTCTGATTCAGTAGGTCCAGGAATTTGCATTTCTAACTGTGATAAACTAATTGTCGAGGAGGACAAAAAAGTCACCACTAGAAACCTGAGACAAAGGTGAGGGAGTGTTAAGAAGAGAAATGGAGTCTGAGGGGCTGACCTAGACTCACTCTGATGGCTGCTACTGTCACTCATTGGAATCACCAGGAAATTGTTGGAGGAAGGTGACCCTCGAGGGGTGAATACCGAGGCCTCTCCTCACTTGGAAAATCTCCTTCCAGAGCTGGCCCCTCAGAGATTCGAGCCTTTGTATCATACTAAGGAGGTCCTGTTGTTTTCAGCATCAGGATGTGGTTGGTGAAGCAGTAGAGCTGGCCAGAGACTCCTTGTTGGTAACTTCATTCCACCTTCTCTTCCTTGTGCGGCCTGCACAAGGTGGCATCCCCATTGCCCACCGTCTCCCGTGCCAGCAATCCTCCCACACTCTAGAGAGAGGGGAGGGGGCGGGTGCAGCTTCCACAGAGTCCCAGCCTACCCCTCTGCTGTTTCACTCTTTCCTCCCCTCGAGAATTGCTGTACTTCCCTTAGTTCCTCCTACTTCTTTTTTTAAAAACGAAGCTAATTTAAACACACTCAAAAATGCAAGGAACATTAGATAATGTACTTGATATACCACATCCTGTGCACACCAAGAAGCTGGTCACGTACCAAACCCACATGCTGAGCCACTTTCCCAGGAAGAAAGGAGAAAACAGAAGAATACATGAGGAGAGTATCAGTCCTTACCTGGCAGTCATAAAAAGGGTGTCCCCGCCAGCACATCACATCTAGAACATAGTAGGTTTGGTTCACCTCGCTGTAAATGCAGTCCAGAATGGTGTAGTCTGGGGTCACAGAGCAGAAAGTCAGTACAGGGTACCCCTTCCAATCAGAGGTCATTAGGGAGAAAGTTCTCCATGGCCCTTATCTAACTCCTTGGTGCAGCTAAGGGTACGCAAGTAGGATGGCATGTGAGGGACCAAGGCAACCCTTCAGCCAGATGGGAATTCTGAACTTTTAGATAAACTAGGACATTTGCTCACCTTAGAAAAAGCTTCAGCCCAAAAGCAGGTAATCTTCCATTTTACATGCATTTTTGAGTTCCTATCATAGGTGGTCTATTCTGTGTGGAACATTAACTATAAGTAGTCCCTGCTTTTAAGGAAGTTACAATCCAGTTAAGGGGATCAAATGATCATGGAGCAAAGAACCAAGAGCTGAAGTGTACAACACAAGCTAAGAGCAACAGGGGTTCTAGAAGAGGGAGACTGGAAGAGCAGGAAATACTTCACGGGAGAGCTGGCACATGAACAGTCTTCTGGGATCAGAGGATTAAAACAATAGGGTAGAGGGGAGGTGGGAGGAGATGTCAGGCTGGAATACGGATGTGGCATGAGCAAAGGCCCACGGGTGGAATGAAGTGGGCACATGTGGGGAATAAGCCAGCGGAAGAGAGCTAGACGCGGTATGAGGAGTTGGGGAGAGGCATGGGCGAGCCAGCGTTCACATGTGATGCGCTCTGAAAGCCAACAGAAAAGTCTAGGCTCAATACCAAGCACATGAGGAGCCACCAAGGGAGCCTGAACAGGCAGGGACGAGAGTGGGGTTGAGGCCCAGCTTGGCCCCTTCCCGGACCCCTTCCCGGGCGAGTGACTGGGCAAGTTACTTCACCTCTACGATCTTAGTGTCCTCAGCTGAGCCTCGGGGGCAGGGAGAGGCTGCGGTTAACACAACCACAGGGAGAAGACAGATTTGGCAGGAAGCCTCAGCAACAGCTTTCTGGGGGACCTACGGCCTCCAAACTGCACTGTCACCCAGTAACGGACATCCGTGGGAAAGGTGCGTCAACTTTAATTCAGGGACTTGTTGCCCAACAGGCCTCAGGGGCTGCATCTCTTCTGCAACTGAGGAGGCCTGACCTTGAAGATGGCTGGAATCCCGGAGACAGGACTCGCCTGACCTTGAAAATGATGGCCTGAATCCAGACGTACAGTGTCAAAGGTGCACTTTCAAAGGGAGTCTTTAAAGCAAGTAACCAAGAACCTTCCCCTTTTACTAATTATAAAACTTACTAAAAAGGGGCACCTGGTTGGCTCGGTTGGTAGAGCATGTGACTCTCGATCTTGCGGTTGTGAGTTTGAGCCCCTATGGTGTGCAGAGATTACTTAAAAATATATATCTTTCTAAACAAACTTAGTAAATGGACAATATTAGGCAGATACCTTTTGCTGTGGTTGAGTTTCGCTTGTTGCCTCCGGGCAGAAGGGAAGAAAACCTGTTGACACAGTAACCACTCTTGGTGTAGGCGCTGGTGGAGCCCTGCGGTGGGGGGAAGGGGGGGGGGACAGTTAGCCATCCCATCAGGCATCAAGGTCCATCTCACCCTCTCGCTTCCACAATCTGCAGGCGTGTCACCAGCCCAAAGATGGCTCTCAACAAATCCCTCCCGCGGGCAAGTGTTTCAATCCCCAGGCCAGGCATAGCTGCTGTAGCAGGGAAGGTGCACGAAGTACAAAGAACCCCTCCTGCTATAGCCCAGGCGCACTGGACGAGGCAGGAGGCAGCTACTCACCCTGGAGGCCACGATCAGGGCTCTTTTTCCCACAGGGCACACGACCACAATCCATTCCTGTCCCAAATCTGAAGGGACGTCAATTAACCACTCAGAGAGCATCAACTGGGAACATACAAAAAATGGCATAGAAAATCAACAGGGGATGCCTGGCAGGCTTAGGCGAGAAAGCGTGCGACTCTTGATCTTGGGGTTGTGAGTTCAAGCCCCACGCTGGGTGGAGAGACTATTTAGAAAATCAACAGGGGTGTGCTGCTGCAATGGATGCAAGGACAAAGAACTCACATCCTCTCTATATAATGGAATACCCCCAAGGCTGACGGTAGACCTCCGCCCCCACTTGCCCTCAGTCAACTTGTCTCAACTGACGGGATGGAGGCTGCTCACTGTGAACTTCAACTTCTCTCCTCATCTTCATCCATCCCACTCCTACTACCGTGCCTCCTGTGTCTGGGTGTAGGGACCTTCTTCCTCACCTTACTTTGTCCATCCACCTGCCAGAGGCTATTCCTCAGAGATGAATCAGGCCCCTGACCTTGAGATGCTCTCAATCTGAATCATCATTTCTCAAACTGGTTACCCCAAATACTGTACTAAGGATGTTGGGAAATCTGCTTCAAAAAAGGGGGGTGGTTAAGAATGAAATCTTGCCAGTGCAGCAACGTGGATGGAGCTAGAGGGTATTATGCTAAGTGAAATAAGTCAGAGAAAGAAAGAAAGATACCAAATGATCTCACTCATGTGTGGAATTTTAAAAATTTATTTATTTATTTATTAAAAAGATTTTATTTATTTATTCATGAGAGACAGATAGATAGAGAGAGAGAGAGAGAGAGAGGGAGAGGCAGAGACACAGGCAGAGGGAGAAGCAGGCTCCATGCAGGAAGCCTGATGTGGGACTCGATCTTGGGTCTCCAGGATCACGGTCTAGGCTGAAGGTGGCGCTAAACTGCTGAGCCACCCAGGCTGCCCCGGATTTTTTTTTTTTAAAGATTTATTTATTTATTCATGAGAGAGAGAGAGAGAGAGAAAGGTGGAGACATAGGCAGAGGGAGGAGCAGGCTTCCCATAAGGAGCCCAATGCAGGACTTGATCCTGGATCCCATGAGCTGAAGGCAGACACTCAACCACTGAGCCACCCAGGTGTCCCTCATATGTAGAATTTAAGAAATAAAACAGATGAACATATGGGGAAGTGTAAAAGAAAAAAAGAAGAGGGAAACAAGCCATAAGTTACTCTTACTGATAGAGAACAAACTGAGGAGTGATGGATGGAGTTGGGTGGGGGATGGTCTAGATGGGTGATGGGTGTCAGGGTGGGCACTTGTGATGAGCACTGGGTGTTGTATGTAAGTGATGGATCACTGAATCCCACTCCAGAAATCAATATTGCACTGTAATCATAACTAACAAAATTTAAATTAAAAGAGAGGGGAGACGCCTGGGTGGCTCAGTGGTTGAGCATCTGCCTTCGGCTCAGGGCGTGATCCCGGAATCTGGGATTGAGTCCTGCATCGGGCTCCCTGCATGGAGCCTGCTTCTCCCTCTGCCTGTGTCTCTGCCTCTCTCTTTCTCTCTCTCTCATGAATAAGTAAATAAAATCCTTAAAAAACAGAACAAAAACAGAAGGGTGGTGGTGGTGGTGAAATGAATTTTGCAAAGATTAACTCTTCCACTCGTGGCTCACAGTTCCTCCCATCGACACAGGAGACTGGCCTATCAACTAACTGCCCCCACAGAACTTCATCTCTCCTTTCCCTTGGCCCACGAAATGCTCAAGCCCTAACCTTAAAAAACAAAACAAAACAAAAATGAAAACCTTTTATCACTCTGCATTTCTGGTAAACTATTGCACTTTGTCCCTTTCAAAATGACTTCTTATTTCTCGCTGCTGCTGAACTCTCAGTCCAGATCTGCCTACCCCACGGCCCTGCCGAAGGCCATGACTTCCTCGCTGCCAAGTCTCCCTCTTCCCTCTCTCCCCCCTTATCCTCTGTGCTCCCCTCCTTGTGTGCCGCTGCTGGTCACCGCCTCCTCATCCTCCTTGACACATGTTCCCTTGGCCGTGTGAGCCAGTGCTATTCTTCTTTTTTTTTCCTCCAAACACTCCTCCACATACTCCCCCAAAACATGTAGAGAATCTTCAGAAGGCTGTTTTAAGTCCCCCCCCCCCAACTTTTTTTTTGTCTCAGATGCTGTCCTGGTCGGGGCTGGACATCTACTTCTGCAGCTTCACTTGCCACTTCTGAGAGGACATCCTCCAATTCTCCTTCTGTTTCTTTTCTTTTCTTTTCTTTTCTTTCTTTCTTTCTTTTTGGAGGGAGGGAGGGAGGAGGGAGGCGGAGGGAGGGGGCGAAGGAGGAAGGCGGAAGGAGGGGAAGGGACGGAAGGCAGGAAGGAGCAGGGGAGGGGAGGGCGAGAGGGAGGGAGAGGGAGGGAGGGAGGGAGGGGGAGGAGGAGGAGGGAGAGGGAGGGGAGGCGGGAGGTAGGGAGGAGAGGGAGGTGGGCGGGGGGGTAGGGGGAGGGAGGAGGGGGAGAAGGGCAGGGCGTAAGGAAGGGGGACGGGAAGTACGGAAGGAGCCGAATCGTAGCTTGATTTCTGAGAGTTCTTCGTCGGTTCTTGTTCGGGATTCGTCGTTCTTGTTCTTGATGTCTCAACTCCTCCCCCTATCTCTCTCATCGCCTCTCTATCTCTCTCTCTCTCTTATCTTCTTTCTTTCTTTCTTTCTTTCTTTCTTTCTTTCTTTCTTTTTCTTCTTTCTTTTTTTCTTAAGTAAGCTCTACTCCCAACATGGGACTTGAACTCATGACCCTGAGATCAAGAGTTGAATACTCCACTGACTGAGCCAGCCAGGCACCCCGATTCTCCTTCTTTTTCATCTCCAGACTGCTTTCCTTTCCTCCAGACCTACATTTTCAGCCATCCACGTAGTATCTCTTCCTCTGCTTGCTCTCTCTTTACCTTATACTCACTGTACTCAAAACAGGATTCACGGCCTTCGATCACCCAAATACCTTCCATCCCTGAAATCCCCTACTTCCCCTTTGTACCCTGTAGCTCTGTTAATGGCAACACCATTCTGTTACCGAATCTTTTTTTTTTATATATTTTATTTATTTATTCATTAGAGACAGAGAGAGAGAGAGGCAGAGACACAGGCAGAGACAGAAGCAGGCTCCTCGCCGGGAGCCCAGTGTGGGACTCGTCCCAGGACGCCAGGATCACACCCTGAGCCAAGGGCAGACACTCAACCTCCTGAGCCACCCAGGCGCCTCATCTGTTATCGAATCTTAAACCAACCATAATCAACACTTCCTTAAAGAATGATAGTGATACAACACCGAAAGCACAAGCAACAAAACAAAGGATAGATAAATAAGACTACCTCAAAATTTAAAACTTTAGTGCTGCCAACGACACCATCAAGAAAGTAAAAAGACAACCCACAGAATGGGAGAAAAATATTGCAAATTATGTATCTGATAAGAGACTTGTATCTAGAATACATAAAAACTCTTATAACTTAATTATAAAAGACAACCCAATTAAAAAATGGGCCTAGGGGGCACTTGGGTGGCCCAGTTGGTTAAGCGTCTGGCTCTTGATTTCAGATCAGATCATGATCTCAGGATCATGAGATCGAGCCCATGTCAGGCTCTACACTGGGCATGGAGCCTGCTTAAGATTCTTTCTCTCCCTCTCCCTTTGCCCCTCCTCTCTCTCTCTTTCCTCCTCTCTCTAAAAAAAAAAAAAAAAAAAAAAGAAAGAAAGAAAGAAAAAAAAAAAGAAAAAAAGGCACAGACATTTCTCCAAAGAAGGTATACAAAACGTTACTAAGCACATAAAAAGATGCTCCATATCATCAGTCATTAAGGAAATGCAAATCAAAACCATGAGACATCACTTCACACCCTCTAGGATGGCTACACTCAAAAGGATGGACAATAAGAAGCTATGGCAAAGATGTGGAGACATTGGAGCCCTCATTCCCACTGCTGGTGGGAAAGTAAAATGCTCTAGTCATTTTGCAAAACAGTGGCAGCCCCGGTGGCTCAGCGGTTTAGCGCTGCCTTCAGCCCAGGGCGTGATCCTGGAGACCGGGGATCAAGTCCCTCAGGATCAAGTCCGTCCTCATCGGGCTCCCTGTAGGGGGCCTGCTTCTCCCTCTGCCTCTCTCTCTCTGTCTCTCATGAATAAATAAATAAAATCTTAAAAAAAAAAACCCGTGTGGCAGCTCCTCAAACATTAAACATAGAATGATCACACGCCCTCGTAATTTCATTCTCAGGTACCTACCCAGGAGACATGGAAACATATTCACACGAAAACTTGTTCGTGACTGTCCACAGCAGCATTATTATTCACAGCAGTTAGAAAGTGGGAGTGACTCAAATGCCACCACCTGATGGGTGGACCAGCCAAATGTGGGGGATCCAGACAACAGAACGTTATCTGGGAATAAAAAGAAATGAAATTCTAACACATGCTCCACCGCAGATGAACCTGGAAAACCTTATGCTAAGTGAAAGAAAACAGATACAGCACATCTTATATGCTTCCATTTATAGGAAATGTCCAGAAGAGGCAAAGCCAGAGACACAGAAAGTAGATTACTGACTGCTAAGGGCCGGGGGAAAGGAAGATTGGGAGTTAACTGCTGATGGGTATGAGCGTCCTTCTGGTGGTGATAAAGTGTTCTGGAATTAATACAGTGGTAGTGGTTGCACAGCCCCATAACTATACTCTAAAAAACACTGATTGGTACCCTGGAAATGCGTGATTTGTGTGGTATGTAAATTTATCTCAACATAGCTGTTTAAAAAAATAGTAGCTAATATTTGTGGGGCATCTATTACGGGCTGTAGGCCAAGTATTGTGGGCATACCATCTCCTTCAATCCTTCTCACAGTCCTGTGAAATAGTACTGTAACTGTCCCCATTCTACAGCTAAGAAACCGAGCCTTGGAGCGGTTAAGTAACCTGCTCAAGGTCAACAAAGAGCCTGGCTTTGAGGTCAGGTCAATGTGACTTCAGAGTTTAAACACTCAACCACTTTTCACACTGCCTCTTCTATCCAATCCCTGTTAGATTCTATCCATTTATCCTGGCGACACTTCTCACACTTGTGACCTAATTTCCTTCACACCCTCACTGCTCTCAGCACCGACAGCAGATCATTTTCGCAAAGCTAAGCTACTCCAGCTTCTCTCTTCCAGGCCCTTCTACACGCTGACGTGCATGTCAAATTCCCAACTCTGTCCCTGGCTCAAAAATTCTTGGTGGTCCTCCACAATCGAAAAGACAGTCTGCATTCCCGCACGTTTCTACTATATTCCTTTCCCCAACCCTATGCTGTTCCATCTTCATTGGCCTGCACACTGTTCTCAGCACACCGTGTACTCCTCCCACCTTGAGGCTCTTGCTCAGACTCTTCCTGCTGCCTGGAAGACCCTGGAATGCTCTGCACCTCTGTCCATGTCCTACCCATGCTTCAAAGTTGCCCCCTCTTTCATTAACTTTTTCCTGATTTCACAACCCTACTTCCTTTTTTTTTTTTTTTTAAACCCTACTTCCTTCCTTGCTGGAAGCTAATCTTTCTTTCTTTTTTAAAAATTTTATTTAAATTCAATTTGCCGGGCAGCCCCGGTGGCACAGCCGTTTGGCGCCGCCTGCAGCCCGGGGCGTGATCCTGGAAACCCTGAATCAAGTCCCTGCATCGGGCTCTCTGCATGGAGCCTGCTTCGCCCTCTGCCTGTGTCTCTGCCTCACTCTCTCTCTCTCTGTGTCTCTATGAGTAAATAAATAAAATTCTTTTAGGAAAATAAATTCAATTTGCCAACATACAGTATAACACCCAGTGCTCATCTCATCATGTGCTCTCAACACCTGTCACCCAGTTACCCCACCCCCACCCTAATCTTACTTTCTTTTTTTTTTTTTAAAGATTTTATTTATCTATTCACATGAGACACACACACAGAAGCAGAGACACAGGCAGAGGGAGAAGCAGGCTCCCTGTGGGAAGCTGATGTGCGACTCGATCTCAGGACCCAAGGATTATGACCTGACCAAAAGCAGACACTCCTAACCACTGAGCCACCCAGGTGCCCCCTAATCTCACTTTTTTTTTTTTTTTAAAGATTTTATTTACCCATTCATGAGAGACACACACACACACACACACACAGAGAGAGAGAGAGAGAGACAGGCAGAGGGAGAAGCAGGCTCCCTGCAAGGAGCCTGACATGGGACTTGATCCTGGATCCCAGGATCAGGACCTGAGCTGAAGGCAGATACTCAACCACCGAGCCATCCAGGCGTCCCTAATCTCACTTTCTTATAGCAAAAACCATCACCTCCACTTATTGCAGGGGTACAGGGGCCATTTCTGACTCTTGTCCATCTTCCCACATATAGCCCAGCTGAATACAGAGTAGGGCCTTCAATAATACTTGCAGAACAGAATTGTATTTTGTCATAGACGATATTGCCTGTGCTGTATCTGGGACACAGAAAGAAGATGGGAGTATGTGTGCTCAGAAACCATATTCTAAAGGTAAGAGAGGATTCTGAGATGACAAGACACTTGGGTTATAGAGAGAACAATATAATAGCAAGGTAGGCCCCTGGCTCCCCTTGGACCCATACCCTGCCTTCCGGAATACCTGGCCTGCCAGAAGCACTGAACAGTCTCCACGCCTGCTTCCCCTATGGCTCCACAGACCACACTGGTTTCTTTCTGCAACCAACAGGCCACTTAGTCAAGTATGTTACAATCATCTGTTGTTTCACAGCCTCAGCCTCATGGAGGCCAACTGGCTGGCCAGTTGGCAAGTGGCCATACTCAAGGGCAACTGCACTCCCCACCTTCCACCACCTGAATGTGAAGATCCAAGACTGACATGTTAGTCCACTGCTCAGGAAAGACCACCAACCTAGGAGTGGGGTCGGGGAAGTGCAGGCTGGGCAGGTCCAATCCGGCATTGCTGTACAATGACCACTAAGTAAGTGCATGGACTCTGTTAGTGTATTAAGAGCTCGGCGGCTTTCTGCAGCAGGCCAGCGACCTCGGGTTATAGTATGACCACCCACAGCCTCCCTCAGTGACCCCTGGTCAGCATAGGGCACCATAAGCCATCTCTTCTCTTAGTCCATACGCTTAATGCACATCCACAGCTTCTTTGCAGCCTGCCCATTCCTTCCTCCTGTCTCCTCCTCCTCTCTTTATGGCAACACTTACCTTGGTGGGGTTGGACCCGGGCCTCACCTTCCCTGGACTACTCACTTGATTAGCATAGCGTTTTGGTAACTTCTTAACGGCGTCAATGTCCATCTCTTCATCGTCTTTCTTATCTTCCTCTTCCTCACTCTCCATCCCTGTCCAGTCATCTTCAGCCAGTCGCCTGGCATGATTCACGTAATCCAGCCGGTTGCTGGAGGGAAGAAGGCACAAGGACAGCCCTTTATGTCTCTTATGAAGACCCCCTACAAGGTGACCAGTTTAGTTTAACTGAAAGGCTCCGAGTTCAGGAGCACCCTGGGGATTCTAGGGGAAGAAACGGTAGAAATTTCCTTCCAAAGGCTAAACTAGTGACGGCCCTTCACCTGTCCTAGATAGGGAGCCCCCTCTGAACACACTCAGCCTTCCTCAGTTTCCCGAAAACCAGGCAGAGTAAAATGTTGAAAGGAATTCTCGACGTTCACTGGCTGGAGAGGCTGACCCTGCTGCTGTTCACCCCATTCCAGACTCCCACCTCTACTCCCGCACCCTGAGAGCTGAGCTTCCTGCCTGACAGGTATCTGTTAAAAGGACCCCCAGTGACTGAAGAGAGGAATGAGTGAGATGCGGTGAGCAGGTTAAAACAAGGACCACTTCAAAACAACAACAACAAGGACCACTTCTGGGACTTTCCAATTAATACAGTTTTCTTTCTTTTTTAAAGATTATTTATTTGCTTGAGAGAGAGAGAGAGAGAGAGAGAGAGCACACACACGCAGAGGGAGAGAGCTCAAGCAGGCTTCCCGCTGAGTGTGGAACCTGACCTTGATATCATGACCTGAGCTGAAATCAATAGTGGGACGTTTCACTGACTGAGCCACCCAGGTGCCCCTAATTTACACAGCTTTCTGAGGAGCAGCCAGGCCTTCTTCCTGACTTTTTTTTTTTTTAAGATTTTATTTATTTATTCATGAGAGACACAGAGAGAGGCAGAGACACAGAGGGAGAAGCAGGCTCCACACAGGGAGCCCGATGTGGGACTCAATCCCAGGACCCGGGGATCACACCCTGAGTGGAAGGCAGACGCTCAACCACTGAGCCACCTAGGCATCCCTAATATCTTTTTTTTTAATTAAAGATTTTATTTATTTAATTAAGAGAGAGAGAGAGCATAAGCAGGGGGAAGGGTAAGGGAAAGGGACAGGTAGACTACTCACTGAGCAGGAAGCTCAATGCAGGGCTGGATCCCAGGACTCTGAGATCATGACATGAGGCAGATGCTTAACTGACTGAGCCATCCAGGTGCCCCTAAATTTAATATATCTTTTACTTATTTCCCTGTATCGTTATCCTCCTTTAAAAAAATTACTACATGTTCTAGAAAGGTTGGGTAATTAAGAAGTAATAAGAACTGGGGTGCTTGGGTGACTCAGTTGGTTGAACGTCTGATTCTTGGTTTCAGCTCAGGTCATGGTCTCCAGGTTGTGGAATTGAGCCCCATGTGGGCTCCGTGCTCAGTGTGGAATCTGCTTGAGATTCTCTCTTTCTCTCTCTCCCCTTCCCTCTTCCCCCTCTACTCCCCCGGCTCATGCTCTTTCTCTCAAATAAATAAAATCTTAAAAAAAAAAAAAAAGGAAAAAGAATAAGAACTGTTTGGAACCTGATTGTTTCAAAGTGATTTGTAGATACAATGTAACCTCCCACACTTGGTTTCCTCAATGCTTTTTTTTTTTTTTTTTAAAGATTCTTTTTTATTCATTTATGATAGTCACAGAGAGAGAGAGAGAGAGAGGGAGAGACACAGGCAGAGGGAGAAGCAGGCTCCATGCACCGGGAGCCCGACGTAGGATTCTATCCCGGGTCTCCAGGATCACGCCCTGGGCCAAAGGCAGGCGCCAAACCGCTGCGCCACCCAGGGATCCCTCCTCAATGCTTTTAAGAAAGATCCACCACTGAGGCAGTGAGACCAACTCAGCTGGTTTCGTCTCAAACACACACACAAATTCGTGCACATTCATGAGAAGGTGCACACCTGAGAAAGCACATGCAAGCACCATGGCCTTTTATCTCAAGAATAAGGAAGAGCTGGTGTACTTGTACCTGCGTGAAAGGATGCACATCTGTGGTCATTTCCCATGTACTGTTTGAAAGCACCAGAGAAGGAAAACTACCCAGATGCTCATCAGTAGGGGATTGGGTAGATTCCATTATGAATTATCCATCCAATGGAATACTTGGCACCACAATAAAGGAATGAGATGGTACTGATATAAAATCTCTCCCCAAAAATGTTGTTAAGTAAATGCACAGAACAGTGTATTGTACAGTACTTCTGTTTATTTTTATTTTTTTAAAATATTTTTTATAGATTTTATTTATTCATGAGGGACACACACAGAGAGAGAGAGAGAGAGAGAGAGCGGCAGAGACACAGGCAGAGGGAGAAGCAGGCTCCATGCAGGGAGCCTGACCTGGGAATTGATCCGGGTCTCCAGGATTGCACCTGGGCTGAAGGTGGTGCTAAACCACTGAGCCACCGGGGCTGCCCTCTGTTTAAAAAATGGTATAGACACATAAAGCCACACTTGCTCTTATCTACACAGAATATCTTTGGAAAGATACTAAAGAAACTAATATGGTAGAGGAAGTGAATGGCCAGAGGACAGAATTGGGAGGGAGATTTTTTGGTTGGTTTGTTTATTTATTGTATAGTTGACACCCAATGTTACATTAGTTTCAGGTGTACAGTGCTGCGATTCAACCTCTCTACGTTATCCTGCGCTCACCACAAGTAGAGCTACCATCCGTCACCATCCCACACCACTACAGTATCACTGACTGTATCCTCTACACCGTGCCTTTTATTCCCATGACTCAGCCATTCTGTAACTGGATGCCCGGATCTCCCATTCTCCCTCCTCCCCTCTAGCAACCACCAATTTGTTCTCTGTATTTAAGGGTCTGATTCTACTTTCTGTTTATTTGTTTTGTTTCTCAGAGTCCACGAGTGAAATTGTACGGTATTTCTTTCTCAGGCTGACTTATTTCACTTAGCGTCATACTAGGATGGAGACTTCACCATATACTCTTACATATTTTTTTTTAATTTTTTATTTATTTATGATAGTCACAGAGAGAGAGAGAGAGGCGCAGAGACACAGGCAGAGGGAGAAGCAGGCTCCATGCACCAGGAACCCGATGTGGGATTCGATCCCGGGTCTCCAGGATCGTGCCCTGGGCCAAAGGCAGGCGCCAAACCGCTGCGCCACCCAGGGATCCCTACTCTTACAAATTTTGAATTTTGAATATGAATACATAAAATTAATGTGTTCCCTATTTCAAAATAATTAATTATAATTCTTAAACAACAGAGGTGGGAGTGTGGAGGGGGGAGGTGATCTGAGAATGCAACCTGCAAATAACCCAGAGGCCACAGGGAACCATTTCTGCTAAGTACATCCAATAATGCAGCACTGGGCAGAATGTAGACAGTAGAAAAACTGTGCAGCTGTTAGTAGTGCCTTCAAATCCTCAATTCCTTATTACCCAGAAGAGGCCCATGTGGTACTCAGGATAAAAGGACAGGCTCTGGCTTCAGAGCAGCCTGGCCTCAAACACACTTTCCCTGCTCTCTTCCCCTGTTTGCTCATTTTGGCATTGAGAAGTCAGTGTATGGAAGACATTTCCTCAGATTCCCTGTGGAATTATTTGTATTGAACTCTCAAGGGCTCCATAGAAACATTCAGGCTGCAGGCAGACAGGAAGACCACACCGATGCCAGGATTCAGAGTGCAGAAGCCACACAGGGAATGTGGGGAGTGGAAGTCTGGGCGTGGCTTTCACAAGTCCCTAAATTGCAAAGCTCAGTACTGCTGCCAGGAAAAAAAGAACAATTTAACCAAATAACTGAGTTTTTGCTTTCAAACTTCAGTCTCTTTCTACATTTCCATCTTTTCCTAAGCTTGCGGTGTAAAGGAAGTCTACCTCTTCCAGTATTTGCCCCTCCCAACCTCACGGGCAAGATGTACCTACAAAAGGTCTACTTTGAAGAATCAAACCTAGAGCCTCCTGATTGGTTCACAGCTCCCAGCCTGAAGAAAGAAGCCAAAGAGTTAAAGCAAGCCTTACGATTTCTGCAGTTCCAATAACCGGCGCCGCCGCTCACTCTGCTCCAAGGAACTGTGCTTGGACTTGTACTGGGACAGGCGGGGGTGTGGGGCAGCTGTGCTGTTCAGATCTTGGGACACAGAAAAGCTACTAGCCAGGACTTGACTCAGCTCTTCCATTTTCCCTACAAAGGAAAACATAAGAAAACAGGTCATTGATTTCATATTACCTCCTGTGTACAGGCAGTTATGATGTAACATGATGGCTACATTCCTAAAAAAAAACCTCACATAATCCAAAATCACAACTTTTCTATGGGGAAAGAGAAAGTTAAAGAGTAAATGAGTTATATATGCACAATAACATTATTTCCTGTGGATACTTCAATAATTATAGCTCAGTGAACAGATATAAATCCATACGTCGAGGGGCAGCCCAGGTGGCTCAGTGGTTTAGTGCCGCCTTCAGCCCTGGGTGTGATCCTGGAGACCCAGGATCGAGTCCCACATGGAGCTCCCTGCATGGAGCCTGCTTCTCCCTCTGTCTCTCTGTGTCTCTCATAAATATATAATGTCTTTTAAATATTTTTATTGTTTTAAATTTTTTAATTAAAAAAATAAATAAATCTATAGGTCGAACACTAAGCAAATTTATCCTCTGATTGAATCTAACTTTTGGGGATCCCTGGGTGGCGCAGCGGTTTGGCGCCTGCCTTTGGCCCAGGGCGCGATCCTGGAGACCCAGGATCGAATCCCACGTCGGGCTCCCGGTGCATGGAGCCTGCTTCTCCCTCTGCCTGTGTCTCTGCCTCTCTCTCTCTCTCTCTGTGTGACTATCATAAATAAATTAAAACAAAATAAAAAAAAAAGAAATCACTTTGTAAAAAAAAAAAAAAAAAAAGAATCTAGCTTTTGCTTTGTCATTCATTACCAGCAGCCCTGTCACTAATTCCTTCTCACCATCACTGATGTGAGCAAGTATCCAATTTGTCTTGAATAGTCCTAAGTAGCCATGACTCAATAACATATTTTTTTAAATGCACACATTTTATTTTATTTTTTAAAGTAAGCTCGATGCCTCATGTGGGGCTTGAACTCACAACCCCAAGATCAAGAGTCACATGTTCCACTGACTGAGCTGGCCAGGCAACCCTCTAATATAACTTTCTGGTGCAAATTTTATCCAATTGTTTAACTCTCTAATAAATGCCAACTTACATTAAGAAAATTTAATGGGTCCTGGGGCCCCTAGAGCAAGACAAATTAGCCCCAAAACCACAACTGGCAATTACTTTTTCACTTTATAGTTTGTTTGGGGGTGGGCAAAAGGAAGGTTTCAGGGCTATCCATGTAGGACTCACTTGGACCAGAGCTAGAAGGTAGAAGGTAGAAAGCTAGAAAGTAGAGCTAGAAGGCCGAAGGTTAGGCTACCAGTTAACACCAAGGAGTGTGAAATACTGACCTGTGGTACATTTGGGAGATGGAGTAGATTGGAGACAGAGTACCCAGAAGTGCCCTAAAGAATGAGAGTGGAAAGAAAAAGGTGAATTCACACTTAACTCACCTTCCTGTGAACGAAGGTACAAAGTGGCATAGGAGCTTAGCTAAGGGTTAAAGGTGTAGCTCAGAGTGTAAGAGAACAGGAACATTTAGGAGAAATCCAACTGGCAAAGCTGGGCTCACCTAACCCTTCAGGTCTGGTATAAACCAGAGGCCATCCCAGTGCTTAAGCTCCACCCCAAAGCCAGATCCCACTGCTCTGAGCCCCCAAAACCAAGAGCTTCCTTTCAGAGCCTCCATGAGTTAAAAAACAACTCTATCGGCCTCCACTTGGCAATGAGTTACTTTCCATTGCACATTTGCAGTCAGATTTTTTTCCCTAATTTGCATTTTTTTTAATTTGAAAGGACCTTAAAAAAAAAAATTGTGGTTAAAACCCATGCAATAAAACTTACCATCCTAACCATTTTTTCCTTTTAGCTTTTTCATCCTAACCATTTTTAAGTTGCAGTTCGGCTGTTGTGCAACCAACTTCCAGTATTGTT
Organism: Canis lupus familiaris; assembly: GCF_011100685.1. Classification (NCBI taxonomy): domain Eukaryota; kingdom Metazoa; phylum Chordata; class Mammalia; order Carnivora; family Canidae; genus Canis; species Canis lupus. The sequence goes on from NC_049251.1 coordinate 38,862,694, forward strand.
GTCATCTTGCAACACTGAACCTCTACACCCATTGAGCGTGAAGGGAAATTTTTTTTTTTTTGTAACATAAGGTTAACATATTATCAGGATGGATTTGAGGCGAATCTTAACATATTTGTAATGCAACCAGGCTGGCCGTTTGTGGTTGAGGCTGGTGATGAGTACTTGAGGCCCATAATGGAATGCTATTTTCCGTGTTTTGCTGAGTTTTGTATACATGTAAACACTTCCATAGTACACTCTTTTAGGGCCGCCTGGGTGGCTCAGCAGTTGAGCATCTGCCTTCAGCCCAGGGCATGACCCCGGGGCCCTGGGATCGAGTCCTGAGTCCTGCAGGGAGCCTGCTTCTTCCTCTGCCTGTGTCTTTGCCTCTCTCTCTCTGTGTGTCTCATGAATAAATAAATACAATCTTAAAACACAATCTTTTAGTGCATGGTCTTAGGCTTATCAAAGTAATGTCCAAATCTAAAATATTAGAATGTATCTATCATGCTCCGTTCCTGGGGCCTCCTGCTCCTGCAACCCATCCCGGATGCTGCTGTCTCCCCCCTGGCGGCCCCCCCCGCAGCCCCCCTGCAGCCCCCCCCCCGCAGTCCCCCTGCAGCCTCCCCTCCCAGCCCCCCCCACAGTCCCCCTGCAGCCCCCCTCCCAGCCCCCCACGCAGTCCCCCTGCAGCCCCCCTCCCAGCCCCCCACGCAGTCCCCCCGCAGCCTCCCCTCCCAGCGCCCCCCGCAGCCCCCCTGCAGCCTCCCCTCCCAGCCGCCCCCTTGCAGCCTCCCCTCCCAGTCCCCCCTCCCGCCCCCCCCCGCCGGAAGCCTCCTCTGCGGCCCCACGGGCTGCGGCCCCGCGCACGCACCTGGTAGCCCTCGGCCGGTCCTCCCCGCCGCAGCCCCGCTCAGCCCTTCTCTAGGGACGAGGTCGCGCAGGCCCCGCGTGGCCCCGCACTAAAGCTCCCTGAGGGCTCCTGGCCCGACGGGGAGGGCGAGCCTGGGCCTGCTCTGCCTCTCCGGGGTGTGTGGGGGGGCACCTCGGGAGGCCCGGGACGCCGGGGTACAGACTCGAACCCAGGACTCACCCGGCGGAGATGACAGTTCCAGGAGCCGCCGCGCCGCTGGCGGAGCCGACCAATCAGCTGCGCGGAAAGGGCCGGGGCCCCGCCTCCGGCCGCGCCGCGCAACCCCGCCCACCGCCGCGCGCCCGCAGCTTCCGGCCCCGCCCACCGCCGCGCGCCCGCAGCTTCCGGCCCCGCCCGCCGCCGTGAGCGCCTGTCGCGCAGGCGCGGTCGGGGAGCTCTCCCGCGGTGGTTCCCGCGCTCGGAGGTCGGGGTCCGCGCTCCGGAGCCCGCCCTGCGAGGTGCTCGGCCGGGCCGGGCAGCAGCTCCCCGCGGCTGCTTGCGCCAGCGGGAGGACCCAGCGCCGGCAGCCCGCTCCGCCTCCGGTGCCTGCGCTCTCCGTGGGGGCCGTGCCCGGTGCCCGGCTGGCACCCCGAGCCTGAGCTGGGCGGCCGGTGTGGAGGTCGGGCTGACCCGGCTCGGGGGGCTGCCTTCACTCCTGCCGACGTGCAAAGCAGGGCCCTCGAGCCCTCGGGGTCGCAGGGTGGAGCAACGGCAGGGGCGGGGGCAGCCGGGGTTGGACGAGGGGCCGACGGCTGCGGGGTCCAGGTAGGAAGCCGACGCCGCTTCACACGTGCTCCCTCCCTTCGTGCTCCAGGAACACGGACCGGTAGGCTGCAGCTCAGAGGTTGCCTGCTTGGCCGAAGTCGCACAGCTTTCCAGCCGAGTATCTGCGTTTGCTGAATGTCTGACCCAGAGAAGCTGGGTGTTAGTACAGTACAGAAGATACAGAGCTGGCACGGTTTGAGTCCAAGAAATGCCGAGATGTATACTTGCATTTTTTTTTTTAAGATTTTATTTATTTATGAGAGACACCCAGAGAGAGGCAGAGACACAGGCAGAGGGAGAAGCGGGCTCCCCTGGGTCTCCAGGTCACGCCCTGGGCTGAAGGCAGACGCTCAACCACTAAGCCACCCGGGCTGCTTTATACTTGCATTTTTAAAAAATATTTTGTTTTTTTATGCAACAGAGCAAGAGAAGCAGAGACACAGGCAGAGGGAGAAGCAGACTCCATGCAGGGAGCCCGACGTGGGACTCGATTCCGGGACCCTGGAGTCATGCCCTGGGGCAAAGGCAGGTGCTAAACCTCTGAGCAACCCAGGCTGCTTTATATTTGTGTATTTTAAATACTTAACACCATCCATTTGGATTAAAAAAAAATCCAGGAGATCCGACTGACGAGAGTAAAGGTTGTTTAGGGCCCTGGAAGACCCAATTTTTTGGACCTCAGAATTTATTTAGGTGAGTTCTGTCTTTCAATAGTTGGGCTGAGCAAAGCTGTGCACTAGGTTATTTGGCGCATTCACAAGTAATAACTCCTTGCCTGGGTTATGAGCTGAATAAAGAAAAGCCCAGGGCCTGACTTCACTAAGAAACGTTGACATCAGGATATTAAGAATTTTGTGTCCCAGATCCCTCATTTTCTACTCATGACTGTGGAGGTCATATACCAAGTGATCAGACCTGCACAGAAAAGAACAGAGGCCCTACACATTAAAGCAAAATAGACTGAGATTGACAAAGAGGTACCCGCCCCAAATTCATGCACTGAGGTCCAGGGAAAAGGCTCATTCATATCCAGCTGAATAACTTCTCATATCACTGAGCAAAGTAGATGGCATTTGGCCCAGGGTCTCATTCGGAGCCAGTCTGTGTTCCATGAGGGCCTGCTCTGCCTGGAACCGGGAGCAGTTCCCCAACTATCACCAGTGGCACCCCACCTTTACAACCTTGGCCACAGACACATACACCTGTGTCTGTCTTGAAGGCAGTTTGCTAAACACATTTAAAAGAGGAACACCATAGCATTACCTTAAATCACTTCCCACTTTAACAAAGTACCTATAAAATATACACACAGTGAAAATACTCTGGTGCTGTAATCTAGCTAAATGCCAGCATGTGCAGAAAAACTGTGAAACTGAGGATTTTGTAGGAATCTGAGATCAGCAAGTGTTGGAGAAGTGATAAGGAGTCACACCAACAGAATTTTTTTTTTGTATAATCAGCAAAATTCAAAGAGAACAGAAGAGGGAAGTTCCCCTTTCTCCCTCCAGGATTCAGTGTTATTGAAGGCGGAATGTGCGCATCCTCTAAAATTATCTGGGAAGTGGCCACAGGTGGGAGAGTACCTCCTTAAAATGGAGGACCTTGAGAGCAGGAAGGTGGCCAACTATTTCCAAAAGAGGAGGCTCTCAGTAGGAGCCCGGAGTGTCACTCTGTCCCCGGCCAATTAACAGATACGTGTTTAATGCCTAGTTGGTTAGATACTGAGCCAAGCACAGGAAATAGCAAAATGACGGGGCCGGACCCAGGCCCCGCCCTCCAGGGCCTTGAAGCCCATTTGTGTGGTAGGGAAAGTCAAGAGATAGGTGCTGTAGGCAGGTGCAGACTAGTGTTAAGGAGTTCAGGTGGCTGGGTTGAGAGGGAGTAGGGTGGAGCTGCTGGGGCCAGTATTCAGAGAACCCTTCCCAGGAGGTGACAAATTTGAGGCAAGACTTGAATGATGAAAAGGAGCCAGCTGTGAGGACAGGGAGACTGCGTGTGTTTCCTAAGAGGCTTTGTGTGTTGGGCGGGGGGGGGGGGGGGGGGGGGGTGGGGGGGGGTGGTAGGGGGAGGCGTGGAGGAGGGGGAGGCAGTAGGGAGATGGGGTCACGGAGGCTGGTGGGACACAGAAGCCTGTACGCCACAGCCAGGAGTTTGGATTTTACCTGCATTGCAGATGGAGGTGTTTAAAGTTATGAGATAACAAAATTTGAGCTGAAAGAGCTCCTGCTGGCAGCTCAGTAGAGAACTGAAACATGAGTGGTGATCAGGAGACCAGTGAGTAGGGCTTGCACTACAGTTGTGGCAAGGAGACTCTGACTTGAGAGGGTGGCAAAGTCGTGTATTAACAGGTGTCACATGAGCCAGGATGCAGAAACTGCAGGCACAGGAGACTCTAAAGGGTCAAACCTCTTCTCCCCCACTCCCACAAGGTCCCTAGGGTACGGCTCTGGGTGAGAGGAAGCATGTCAGAGTGGTTCAGGTCTTGTGTTCTGGGGCTGGATGGCTTAGATCCAAATGCAGATTCACCTACTCGCTGGCTGTGTGGCCTATGTGTTATTTCACCTACATATGCCTCAGTTTCCCCCTCCACAGAATGTAGCTAATAATAGCACATACCGTCCAAGATGGCTATAGTTAAGTAACATGATCCAGGTAAGGTGATCAGGATAGTACCGGGCACAGAACACATCCTCAAAAATCTTGTTTTATCACTACTTAACTTCCTGTTATCTTTTTTGATTTACTTATGTCAACTTCTAATTAGGTGAGCCCAAGATAGTCTCTTCCCTGTAGATAAAACTGCTTGCCCAGTTCATGTAGTCAGAATGTGATGGGCCATGATTTTAATCCTGGCCCCAGTGAGTCCAAAGTTCCTGATCCTTAGCCCATGAGACGTTGCCTGCCATGTATTTTAGGCGGGTGTGTGTGTGTGTGTGTGTGTGTCTCATTTTGCTTCTGATTTTTCAGCTGGTGAACCGAATGGGTGACTTGGCTCATCTTGCCAAGTCAAATGTTGCCCTCCCAGCCCTGGATGGTGGTCAGGGGAAGAGCTATCCCCTGGAAACTTCCCTGGGGCCAGACAGTGGGGGCACATTCTCAGATTTGTCCTGAAGCTAGCCGGCTTTCATCTTGAGTCAGCACAGATTGCTGGGCCAGGCAAAGCACCTGTAATTTCTTCTCTGCCTCTTTTAAAATGTTGACTGTACTCTTTCACATCCTCTCCTCCAAATCAAAAACTTTCAGAGCAGAAACTAGAGGCCCAGTGCAGAAGGATATGCCCCAAGTCACAAGGCATCGGCAGAGCTAGGCCCCTGCCTCTTCCTGCCCATGCTTGCCTGTAGCCAGTCCAGCCTCTGCCCCCTTAGTTGTTGGGAGATGATCTCACATTGTTGAGGTGCTCGATTTATGCCAAGCACTGCGCTAGGCACAAGGTTCATGCTTCTCAAAATGTGATCAACAGCACCTCAGGCCCACTCCAGACTTGAGCCAGAAACTTGGAGGGCATCTTGTTACAATAATTTTTATTATCTATATTTAAAGATTTGAGAGAGAGAGAGGGATGCCTGCGTGGCTCAGTGGTCGAGCGCCTGCCTTCAGCCCAGGGCGTGATCCTGGAGTCCCGGGATCGAGTCCCATGTCGGGCTCCCTGAATGGAGCCTGCTTCTCCCTCTGCCTGTGTCTCTGCCTCTCTCTGTGTATCTCTCAAGAATGAATAAATAAACTCTTAAGAAAAAAAAGATTGGAGAGAGAAAGTGTGCCTGCATGTGCACCTGCATGCACGAGGCAGGGAAGCGGTATAGGGGGAGAGAGAGAAGGAGAGTTATCTTTTTAAGATGTTATTTATTGGGATCCCTGGGTGGCGCAGTGGTTTAGTGCCTGCCTTTGGCCCAGGGCGCGATCCTGGAGACCCGGGATCGAATCCCACGTCGGGCTCCCGGTGCATGGAGCCTGCTTCTCCCTCTGCCTGTGTCTCTGCCTCTCTCTCTCTCTCTCTCTGTGACTATCATAAATAAATAAAAATTAAAAAAAAAAAAGATGTTATTTATTTATTCACGAAACAGAGAGGCAGAGACACAGGCAGAGGAAGAAGCAGGCTCCATGCAGGGAGCCCGATGTGGGTGGGACTCGATTCCAGGACTCCAGGATCAGGTCCCAAGCTGAAGGCAGGCGCCCAACCACTGAAGCCACCCAGGCGTCGCGAGGAGAGAATCTTAGACTCTCCACTGAACCTGGAGCTCCACTCCAGCTAGATCTCATGACCCTGAGATCATGACCTGAGCCTTATCCAAGAATCGGACACTACTGAATACTCCACCCAGGTACCCCTACAATATATATATTTTTAAAGATTTTATTTATTCATGAGAGACATAGAAAGAAGCATAGACATAGGCAGAGGGAGAAGCAGGCTCCATGCAGGGAGCTCGATGCAGGATTCGATCCCAGGACTCCAGGATCATGACCTGAGCTGGAGACAGATGCTCAACCACTGAGCCACCCAGGTGTCCTGAAAGGCTTTTCTAAAGAATCTTGTATTTTACTCCCAAGTTCCTAAACCCAGTTTCCTTTCAAAGAGTTTTGAAGTTGTATCTGTTTGGGCTAAGTGCAAGCTCCCAACTACTCCAAAGAGCCAGTCTAACTGCCTTGCCCTGTGGGATCGGGTAGGAGCCAGAGGTGGCTTTTAGAGCCCTAACCTCTCTGTGAGATCCCCAATCCTGGGAGCCCTGAGGATATTCCTCCCAAGGGCAGCGACTATGCCCAGCCACCAGAGCTGAGGAGTAGGATTCTCTCACCTTCCACTTCTAAAGGAATGGCACTGAAATAAACCTGGTCTTTGGAGTCACATATGCCTGGACTTGAACCTCAATCTTGGGACAAAGTTCTTGTTCCATTTCCCAAACTGAAGACAGGGATACCACCACCTACCTTGCAAGGTTGTTAGGAAGATAAGAAGGCAACCTAGCACAGGGAGGGTGGGTCTCAGTGAGCACTAAGCCTTGGAAGTTCAGAGCCTGCTTCTTGTTCAAACCTTTAGGGACACCTGGGTGGCTCAGCAGTTAAAGTGCCCGCCTTCAGCCCAGGGTGTGGCCCTGGAGTCCTGGGATCAAGTCCATCCCAGCATGGAGCCTGCTTCTCCCTCTGCCTCTCTCATGAATAAATAAATAGAAAATCTTTAAAAAACAAACACCTTTATACAGGACCTTGTTGGGGACCGATCCTATTGCTTGGTGCTGCTTCTCTGCTGATTTGGAAACTCGAATTCAGGGATTCTCTCTAAACCCCTACATATGCCAGCGTTGACAGCCTCTTAAAGGGAGCCCGATGCCAGCTCCGCCACTTATTGGCTATGCAATCTTGGGGCAGTTTGACCCATCTCTGCCTCAGTTCCCTCATCTGAAAAGTAGAGGATAATTGGATTCCCCACTTCATAGCATGTTGGGAGGATTAAACAGATTAATCCATGTAACGCACTTCCAACTGTGCCTGACACACAGCAGACGCATTTGCTATTAACATCTCCAGTGTCCCCTTCCCGTATTTCTCTAGCAAATGCATAAGTCTTGGCACTCTATACTTAGTCTCCTCGTCTAAGTCTTGGGTAAAAAGAGGTAACCTCCCCCTTCTCCAGTTCCCCACCGCGAAGAACATGCTTCCAGGAACCCCCTGGGCCACTTCTAACCGCTAGCTGGCCAAGCTACAGGGTGATTATTTCCTTGGGCGAGCCAAGAGCAAACACTGCAGCCCTCTAACACGGTTACTTCCTGGGGCTGGAATATCCACAGGAAGTCCTGTGGGGAAGAGCTCGGCCAAGACAGTCATTCCGAGCAAGGGATTAGTGCCCTGACGAATCTGCCGCAACCTCCGCAGGCGCCCTCCCCACCCCCCACCCCCCACCCCGGGGGCCGGCCTCGCTCACGGGCAGGTCGCTAACTCCGCTCTTCCCTACTGGGTTCTCGAGCCCAGGAGCCCAGATGTGAACCCAGATGTGAGCCCGTACGAGAAAGCCAGACAGACACAAAGGTGCACGCTCCGAGCGGCTGGCCCCTTTACTGGCATTGGGACGGCTCCTCTCCGCGCGCGAGGGCGCACAGCGCACTAACCCATGCCCGCCCTCGCCCCGCATCTGTGCAAACTCGAGCTCGAATTCTCCAGGGTCCGTGCGCCGCTTAACCCCGAACAAGAGCGAGTACTCGAATCAAAAGGGGTCGAGCAACGGGAAGGCGTCGGCGGGCGGCGCCCCGGGGAGGGACGGCGCTAGGCCTCCAGGTCGAAGTCGTCGCGCTCCTCGTTGTACTCCAGCACGTGGCGCCGGATCCGGGACGAGTCCACCCAGGTGACGAAGTCCTCCATGCTGCGCGTGACGAGGAAGGCGGGGTCGGTGACCACGTCGGGGCCCACGCGCACGTGGCCCTGCTCCACGAAGGCCACGGCGGCCTGGAGGTGCTGCGCCATGCGCAGCTTCAGCAGCACGGTGGGCAGGCGGCGGCGGCAGAAGGCCGAGGCGGTGACCGAGTCGCAGAGCGCGAGCGAGCCGCGCGTGGGCACCAGGCCGAGGGCGTACAGCTTGTCCAGCAGCGCGGCCGAGGCGCGCACGCGGAACGGGTCTCGCTCGGGGAGGTCGCGCAGACGCCGCGCCAGCTCGCGCACCGCCCGGCTCAGCTGGTTGTAGCGCGTGTAGTCCTCCCGCCGCTGCAGCCGGTACCGCCGCAGCACGCGCAGCTCGTGCAGGTTGTGGTCGGTGGCCTCCCAGTTCAGGAAGTCCACCTGCTTCAGCAGCTTCTGCTCGTGGAACTTCAGCTTCCGCACCATGATGGCGGCTCCCGGGGCCTCCAAAGCCGACGCCTCGACCGCGCCGCCGAGCGCCCGCGCGACTTCCGCCCAGGCCGGCCCAATGAGAGGACGGCCTCGGGCCACGCCCTCCGCCCCCATTGGTCAGGCCGGAGCCACGCCCCCGCCAGCCACGTCACTATCTCGCGTTGCTTCCCGCGTTGCCGGAAGTAGGGCCGAGGTGCTGGCGGTGGGGCGGCTGGCGCGGCCGCGGCCCGGGCAGGTGCTCTTCCTTTAGACCTTTTTCTTGTTGTTGTTTTAAACCTCCTCGTGGTGTTCAGTCACGAGGACTGTATCCCCAGTGCAGCAGTCGTTCAGTCCCACTCAGACTTATGCCTGTTAGAGTCTCCCAGGTGAGTCCGCTCCGGGAAGCTGAGGTCAGGCCGGGCGGAGACAGGTGCCGGCTGTGCTGGTTCGGCGGGCTGCGCGGCGCTCCCGGTGCTCTCGGTGCTCCCGGCGGTCGCGGTGCTCCCGGTGTCACGGTCCTCCGGTGCTCCCGGCGGTCGCAGTCCTCCCGGTGCTCTCGGTGGCCGCGATGCTCCCGGCGGTCGCGGTCCTCCCGGTGGCCTTGATGCTCCCGGCGGCCGCGGTCCTCCCGGTCCTCCCGGTGGCCTCGATGCTCCTGGCGGCCGCCGGTCCTCCCCGTGCTCGCGGTGGCTGCGATGCTCCCGGCGGTCGCGGTCCTCCCGGTGGCCGCGATGCTCCCGGTGGCCGCGATGCTCCCGGCGGCCGCGGTCCTCCCGGTCCTCCCGGTGGCTTCGATGCTCCCGGCGGCCGCGATGCTCCCGGTGCTCGCAGTCCTCCCGGTCGTCGCGATGCTCCCGATGCTCCCGGCGGTCGCGGTCCTCCCGGTGCTCCCGGTGGCCGCGGTGCTCCAGCTGCTGGGAGCTTCCCGGCGCCGCCCGGTCTAGGGGGGCCCGACGCTGGCGAGCCTGCAGGAACCCCGACTGCCCGGCCGCTTCCTCGCCCTCACAGAGGCCTCCCCGAAAGCTGTATTAGCAGATGTGCCAGGTGACTCATCGAACCTAGCAGGTCCGAGACACCTGGATTCAAGTACACACCCCGAGCTCACTCGAATTAGCCCGACCGGGTGGACTTCTGGTCACCCGGCACCGAGCTGAATACATTCAACGCTCTTCGGCTCCTTCGGTCTGTAAGTCACATACACGAAACCGGTCTGTTTGCCTGGGCCTTTGACGCCATCTAGCTTCCTCGCTGATCATTTTTAGTTTTGTACGGGAGTTTCATTGTCCTTTTAAGTACGATACTTACTATGTGGGAAATGATACATGTCAGTGTAAGTTATACATGTTAAGTTACAAAGTATAATGAGGATACTTAGGAACCCAACAGCCAGCTTAAGAAAAATGTCACCAGGACCACTTCCATCGACCTACTCCGGCCACTTCTCCAGCCAGAGGTAATGGTATCTATGCACCTGGATTTTTGTGTTCATTTTCCCCTTTTGCTTAAAAAGAAAAAAAAAAAGTTTTATCATTGCACATGCATCTCTAAATATGTTGAGAACCTTCTTATTTCAAAGTGGAGCCAGTAGACCGGCACAGAGCTTTTTGGAAATGCAGTATTTTAGGCCGATTCCTGACCCACAGAATGACAGCCACTGCTTAACAAGATTCCCCAGGTAATTTGTATACACGTATACATGCCAATTTTGCAGATATGGTTAAATTAAAGATTTTGAAATGGCGAGAATACGGACACCTGAGTGGGTTCAGCGGTTTAGCGCCGCCTTCAGCGCAGGGCATGATCCTGGAGACCCCGGATCGAGTCCCACATTGGACTCCCTGCATGGAGCCTGCTTCTCCCTCTGCCTGTGTCTCTGCCTCTCTGTGTGTGTCTCTCGAATAAATAAATAAAATATTTGTAAAAAAAGAAATGGTGAGAATATGCTCAGTTATCTGGGTGGGTCTCATGTTGTCGTCAGTGTCCTTATAAGTGAAAGAGGGAGGCAGAGGAATCAGAGGAGATAGATGATGAAAGCAGAAATCTGAATATGTGAGAGGGAGCTTTGAAGATGACGGGGAACCCAAAGCAGAGGAGTGTTGGCAGCCTCTAGTAGCTGGAAAAGGCAAGGAAACAAATTTTTCCTTAGAGCCTCCAGAACATAGTCTTGAGATCCAGTTTGGATTTCTGTAAAACAATAAACGCGTGTTGCTTTAAGCCACCCAAGTTTCTGGTAATTTGTTACAGCAGCAATAGAAAACTAATACAATTTCCTCTTTTTTCCTAATTGATTTGAAGGATGTTCTTTATGTATTATGGATATTAATCCTTAACCAGTTATATATAGAACAAATATCTTCTCCCAGCTTGCGCTGCATCCCCACCCTTCATAGTCCCCCCAGCCTCACTCCATCCTCAGCCTTTGCTCAGCATGTCTGCAGTAGGACTCTTGGTTAACTTCCTTCTCCCCAGACAATAAACAGTAAAAACTAAACCATATGTGTTAGCAAGTGATAAATGTTATGAAACAAAACTGAGCAGGATATAGGAGAGCTTAGGCTAATGAAGGGCTGTAGTTTTAAATAGGGCATGTCAGGGTAGGTTTTATTGAGAAGGTGATATTTTATAGGGATTTAGCCATGTAGATATCTAGGGAGAGAGTATTTCCGAAAGAGACACAGTCTACAAATGCCTTAAGACAGGAATGTGGGGCAGCCCAGGTGGCTCAGTGGTTTAGCGCTGCCGTCAGCCCAGGGCGTGATCCTGGAATCCCGGGATCCAGTCCCACGTCGGGCTCCCTGCATGGAGCCTGCTTCTTCCTCTGCCTGTGTCTCTGTCTCTCTCTGTGTCTCTCATGAATAAATAAATCTTAAAAAAAAAAAAAAAAAAAAAGACAGGAATGTGCCCAGCATATCAGAAGAGTAACAGAGCCGTCTTGGTTGGAGCAGTGGGCTAGGAGGGGAGGAAAGGGGGTTCTGATGACAGAAATTCATAGACCTTTGAGTAATTAAGGACTTTGGTTTTTATGTTTGTGAGATGAAGATACTGAATGGTATGGCAGAGGATTGACATCTAACTTATGTTTTTTGTTGCTTTTTTAAGATTTTTTATTTATTCATGAGAGACACAGAGGCAGAGACACAGGCAGAGGGAGAGGCAGGCTCCCCGAAATGAGCCCGATGTAGGACTTGATCCTGGATCCTGGAATCACACTCTGAGCCGAAGGCAGATGCTCAACCGCTGAGCCATCCAGGCGTCCCATAAGTTATGTTTTAAATAGATCACTCTGACTGCCATGTTGAGAATAGACTGTCAGGAGGCAGGGGTGGAAACAGATCATTAGGAAGCTGTTGCAGTGATCTGGGTGAGAAAGACAGCTGGGACCAGGAGAGAAGAATCTTTTTTTTTTTTTTTTTTTTTGTATTTTATTTATTTATTCATGAGAGGCACAGAAAGAGGCAGAGATGTAGACAGAGGGAGAAGCAGGCTTCCTCTGGGGAGCCCAATGCAGGACTCGATCCTAGGACCCGGGTATCATGACCTGAACCAAAGGCAGACACTCAACCACTGAGCCACCCAGGTGCTCCACAGTAGCAAGAATCTGATGTGAGAGGAGTCCCACAAATGATGAGAGTCAAGGACGGCTCCAGTTTTTGGCGTGAGCAAGTGGTAGAAACTTCTCATCACTCAAGGGAAGGCTGCCAAGTAGAATAGGTTTGGGGGGCAGTATCTGGTATTGCTTGGGACATATTGGGTTGGAGGTGTCTATTAGACATCCTAGGGGAGATGTCAAAGAGAAAGCCATTTGAGCCTGGAATTCTAGATAAAGGCCTAGGCTGGAGATTAAAATAAAAAATTGAGTTGTTATTGGTAGAGAGATGGTATGTCAAGCCATGAGTCTGGGCGAGGTCATCAAAATAGTGAATATGATAGACAAGCGGACCACTTTCTGTAGTCTATAGTGTTACAAATTATTGGAGAGAGGAAGATGAACTAATGAGGTAGAAGGGAAACCAGGAGAGTATGGTTTCCCCAGTGGAAGTGAAGGAAGTGTATCCAGGGGGAAGGAGTCCTCAACCTGGTCCCATGGTACTGAGAGGTTGAGTAAGAGGGGAACTGAGAATAACCATTAGGTCATTAATGACTTTGACCTTGATAATAATAGTTTCAGTTGGGCAGCCCCGGTGGCTCAGCGGTTTCGCTCCACCTTCAGCCCAGGGCATGATCTTGGAGTCCCGGGATCGAGTCCCATGTCGGGCTCCCTGCATGGAGCCTGCTTCTCCCTCTGCCTGTGTCTCTGTCTCTGTCTCTCTCTGTGTCTCTCATGAATAAATAAATAAAATCTAAAAACAAAAAAATAGGGATCTCTGGGTGGCGCAGCGGTTTAGCGCCTGCCTTTGGCCCAGGGCGCGATCCTGGAGACCCGGGATCGAATCCCACATCAGGCTCCCGGTGCATGGAGCCTGCTTCTCCCTCTGCCTGTGTCTCTGCCTCTCTCTCTCTCTCTCTCTCTCTCTCTCTGTGACTATCATAAATAAATAAAAATTAAAAAAAATATATAAAATAAAAACAAAAAAATAACAGTTTCAGTGGAGTGTGAGGGTGCAAGACTGGCTTGAGGGGTTTAAGAAGAGAAAGGGAGGAAAGAAATTTCAGGCAGCTAGTATAGATGGCTATTTTGAGGAATTTTGCTCATGCATGCAAAGAAATGGGGCAGTAGTTGGTGGGGGGAACTAGAGTGGAGAATCTATTTTTTAAAGATGTGGGTTGACTCTTTCCTCAGTACCCACAGCTTGTTGGATGCCATTCCAGTCTATTCTACTTCCATAAACTCCCAGATTTACTTCTCTCCAGCCAGTACCCTGTACTGTCTCAGGCTCTCATCATCTCACGTGCATGTATTGCACTGTACCCATTTTGCCACCAGTGGGGTCAGACTGGGAGCCACTGGCTGCAGCTCTCCCTTGCTGACTCTTTTCTTAAAGGAGGAAATTTGGGCACTTGGATGGAGAATGGATGCTGTTTGCCGAGCATGAGTCAGGGCCCAGGCAGAAAAGAGAGAACACACTCCAATTAGAATAATGTAAGGAAAAAAAAAAAAAAAGAATAATGTAAGGAGAATTGAATAAAGAGACTTTGTCCTAAGGGAATGGGCAGGGTATAGGGAAACCACAAAGATTAGTGCTGTTTCCTGAGACTAGCAACTTGGGGGCTGTGTTACCCCTAGACTTGAAGAGGGTCACTGGAAGGGAGGGAATGGAAGATGCTGGTACTGTGTGGAAATGTCTGAGAGGCTCAAGAGAATTTTCCCCAAGAACCTGGAAGTAAGTATGGCTCCTAAGAGTTAGAAAAACCCACCCAGAACAGATGTGGGAGAAAGCCCAAGATGGTTGGTCTGTGAATGTGTGGCTGAGGTGTTTGGGAGCCAACTAAAGGCCATCAGGGTGGTGGCTGGACTGGGATCCTGGCTGGGTGAGCAGAAGTCCTATCGATTGTATTAAGGGAGCTAATAAAGGTAAAATGTGTACAACAGTGTGTGGCACTAACATCGCAGTTGCTGTTAGGCTCAGCTTGGGCAGAGGCTATGTGAATGAGGAGAGATCACAGAGAAGGGGTGTCCCAAAAGTAGCTGGGGGAGACCTACTCCAGCTCTGGTTGGAGGAGGAGGAGGACGATGACCCAAATGCTTAGAATCAGGGCTGGCCCTGTCGTGGAGGATGAGATCTCAGTGTTTCTTGGCTGAAAGACTTGTTACACCATCTCCTCATCCTCTCATGGGGTTTGGGGGGGGGGGAAATGAGTGGGGAAAATTTGAGAGGAAGACAAACCATGTAAGACTCCTAACTCTAGGAAACAAAGGGTTGCAGAAGAGGGGGTAGGTGGGGGAATGGGGTAACTGGGTGACAGGTATTAAGGAGGGCACACAACGAGATGACCACTGGGGTCCACTGAGCTAACCTGGTAACTGGGCTTCCTAAGGGGTGGCCCAGCCTGCCGTGATCCGTTGGTGCAAAAATTCAGGTCTGCCTGACAGTCGCATTTCTGTGTGCAGTTGAATACCCGGCCTGGTAACTACCCCACCACGGTGAGCCCTCGGTAACGTATGCGATTGTCCGATCCCTGTGTTGAACACCTGACACTAATATAATATTGTATGTCAACTACAATTACAAATAAAGCTTTAAAACCTGGCCTTCTGGGGTTTGTACCTAAGCCTTTATTCAGGTCACATGTCAGCCCTGCAGAGGGAGTTGGATCTACTGGCTGTGCCAGTGAAATTGGGTTTTGGAGCCTTCTACCCCTCCCAACAGCCGAAGGCGCCCATGTTTAGCAGCTCCCCCTTGCGCCAGCTAATCCGCAACAAGTAGGAAAAGTCAGAATGAGGAGGAAGGAAGTTCTAGCTAGAACACGGCTCCAGGGCATGGCCTGGAAGAGGAGTAGGGGCTAAAGCCTCCGTCTCACCTCAGGCACCTCCTCTTCCGGGAAGCCTTCCTTGGTCCTTGCTCCACCCAGGCTGGGATAGGTGCCCTCCCAGGCACATTTCGTGGCACTGGTCCCGCTGAGTAGGGAGTTACCTGCCTACCTCTCCTGACTTCTGGAAGGTAGGGACGACATCTTATCTTTGTAGCCCAGGGGGCCTGATAGAGAATGATAACTCTGTGAACGCTCCTTTGAGTGCACGACTGAATGCATGAGCTCGACCCAGGACAGATAAATCACAGGTGGGGGGGGGGGGGTCGGCTGCACACCTGAGAGGGCACACTCCTGCGGGTTGTGTCCTAATCCCCAGGGCCGAGCGTGGCACGTGGCACCTGGCGCCCAGTGCCCAGAGTGCTCCAGGTGGGCTGGCCAAGGCTCCAGTGCCCCTTGCCTGTCTGCAGGCCCACGCACACCACCCTGCCCCCTTGCTCTGCTCGCTGCTCACGCCACAGAAAATCCAGTCCCGGGGCGGCACAGGGCACCCCGGAACGGGGCGTGCCTAAGCTTGTCCCCTGTGGCTACATACCTAGGGTCTTGTCCTTCCCTCCAAAGGAGGTCTCCCGCGGCAGGGGTGCTCCCAGCCTGGTGGCTACGGGATCGGAGCCTCAAGCTTCTTCCCAGAGGGCGCTGCTAGCTCGGGGGCTAGCTCACCCTGCCCCCCCCCCCCCCCCCAGCGATCCCCAGGCTGCGCCCCGGCCCAGTTTCGCCCAGTCTCGCCCGAGTGGGGGTGGAGGGGCAGGGGGACGGGAGAGCGGCGGCGGCGGCGGCCGGGCGCCCTCCCTCGGCCCCTCCCTGGGGCTCGGCCGCCGCGGCCTCCCCGCCAGCCCTCACTTTGCAAACTTTCGGACTTTTCCTCCACTGCGTCGAGGGGAAGGCGGCGGCTGACGGAGCCCCGGGGGCGAGGCGGCGGCGGGGGGGACTCTAGGCGCTCCGGCCAGGGGTCCCCGCGCGGGGGGCTCCTGGAGGCTCGGGCCCCTAACCTCGGCGGGTCGGGGAGCGAGCGCGAGCGCGGGGGGCCGGGGGAGGGGGTCCCCGCGGGGTGGGGGTGCTCCAGGAGCTCCGGCGAGGGGTCCCCGCGGGGTGGGGGTGCTCCAGGAGCTCCGGCGAGGGGTCCCCGCGGGGTGGGGGTGCTCCAGGCGCTCGGGCGAGGGGTCCCCGCGGGGTGGGGGTGCTCCAGGCGCTCGGGCGAGGGGTCCCCGCGGGGTGGGGGTGCTCCAGGCGCTCGGGCGAGGGGTCCCCGCGGGGTGGGGGTGCTCCAGGAGCTCCGGCGAGGGGTCCCCGCGGGGTGGGGGTGCTCCAGGCGCTCGGGCGAGGGGTCCCCGCGGGGTGGGGGTGCTCCAGGCGCTCGGGCGAGGGGTCCCCGCGGGGTGGGGGTGCTCCAGGAGCTCCGGCGAGGGGTCCCCGCGGGGTGGGGGTGCTCCAGGCGCTCGGGCGAGGGGTCCCCGCGGGGTGGGGGTGTTCCAGGCGCTCGGGCGAGGGGTCCCCGCGGGGTGGGGGTGCTCCAGGCGCTCGGGCGAGGGGTCCCCGCGGGGTGGGGGTGCTCCAGGAGCTCCGGCGAGGGGTCCCCGCGGGGTGGGGGTGCTCCAGGAGCTCCGGCGAGGGGTCCCCGCGGGGTGGGGGTGCTCCAGGCGCTCGGGCGAGGGGTCCCCGCGGGGTGGGGGTGTTCCAGGCGCTCGGGCGAGGGGTCCCCGCGGGGTGGGGGTGCTCCACGAGCTCCGGCGAGGGGTTCCCGCGGGGTGGGGGTGCTCCAGGAGCTCCGGCGAGGGGTCCCCGCGGGGTGGGGGTGCTCCAGGCTCTCCGGCGAGGGGTCCCCGCGGGGTGGGGGTGCTCCAGGCGCGCGGGCCCCTAACCTCGGCGGGTCGGGGCGGGCGCGGGGGCCGGCGGGGGGGCGGAGCCGGGCCAAAGCGCCGCGGAGTTCGCCCGAGTCCCGGCCGCCGCTCCTCCCTCCCGCCTCTCCCCACCCCGCGCCGCCCCCTCGGCTCTTCCCTCCTCTCTCCGGACGCCGCCTCCCGGAATCCCTTTTCTCTGTTGTTTTGGAGCTAGGTCCTCGCTGGCGGCGCCGAGGGGCCGCGGGCGCGCGACGCGGAGGCGGGCGGGGGCACGGGCCGGGGCAGTGGCCGCCGCCCCCCGGGGACCCCGGCCGCGCGGACCCGGAGCGCCACCGACCCCGCGCACTGCCGCCCCGGGGCGCGCCCTCCGGCTCCCGCGGCGGGGTGACCCCGGGCCGGGCTCGGACTCCGAGCGGGCCCGCAAGTGCTGCGGAGCCGGCGGACAAAAGAGGCCGCTCAGCTGGTGGCCAGAAGTGCCGGGGCGCCTCGTCGCGCCCCCTCCGTCCTCGGAGTCGGGGGCTCGGGCGGGGAGGGCGCCGGGGTCGCCGAGGTGGCGGCCTGTTGTGTAAGCCTCAGTGCTTGTTTCCCCCCCGCCCGGCTCGTTGTGAAGCCGGACACATCCACCCTTGGACTGGATTCAAGAGGCTGCTGTTTTCTCCATGCTCCTCTTGGATTTTCTGGATTTTTGAAAGCCCAGTGGCCCCGGAGGAGGAAGAGGAAGGAGGAAGGAGCAGATCTGCAGAGGAATGTGAGAGCCTCCCCGGCGGAGAAGCCAGGAGCCGAGCCGGGAGCCAGAGCTGCCTGGGTTTCTGCAGCCGCGGTCTGGGGGTGACTCGCTTCTATTTCAGAACATTGTTCCAGTGGAAAGTGTCAAGTTCTTGCCCTCTCCGAGCTGGTTTCTCCGAGTCACTTGACTTTTCTTCTGCAAGTGGGAGGAAGGAGAGGGTGCCGGGTCTGGGCTGCCGGGGAGGAGGGAAGGAGGACCGTGGACATGATCCCTCTCTGCTCGCAGGAGTGTGTCGGAGACTTAATAGGGCAGGCGAAGGGCCGAGGACATCGCGTTGAATAGGGGGAGGCTACCCAGCGTCTGGGGGTGCCAAGACCCCAGCTCCGGAGCTAAGAGACTGAGCTGCTGCGACAGGCCCGAGCTCCGTCCTGGCCAGGACCCGGCCCTCCTCCCTCTCCCGCTGGGCCAGCCATGGCGCTGAAAGGCCGAGCCCTCTACGACTTCCGCAGCGAGAACAAGGAGGAAATCACCATCCATCAGGACGAGGACCTGGTCATCTTCAGTGAGACCTCGCTGGACGGCTGGCTGCAGGGCCAGAACAGCCGCGGCGAGACCGGGCTCTTCCCTGCCTCCTACGTGGAGATCATCCGCTGCGGCGCCGGCACCAGCCCTGCCGACTATCCCGGCAGCCCAGGCCCTCTGGGCACGCAGGTGAGCTCGTATGACGGCTCCGGCTCCGGCGTGGCCAGCCCTCCCAGGAGCGCCGGGGGCAGCGGCTTCCTCTCCCACCAGGGCAGCTTCGAGGAGGACGATGATGATGACTGGGATGACTGGGACGATGGATGCACAGTGGTGGAGGAGCCTCGGGCTGGCGGGCTGGGCACCAACGGGCACCCCCCTCTCAACCTCTCGTACCCCGGTGCCTACCCCAGCCAGCACATGGCCTTCCGGCCCAAGCCGGCCCTGGAGCGGCAGGACAGCCTGGCGTCTGCCAAGCGCGGCAGCGTGGTGGGGCGCAACCTCAACCGCTTCTCGTGCTTCGTTCGCTCCGGAGTGGAGGCCTTCATCCTGGGTGACGTGCCCATGATGGCCAAGATTGCGGAGACGTACTCCATTGAAATGGGCCCTCGTGGCCCCCAGTGGAAGGCCAATCCCCACCCGTTCGCCTGCTCAGTGGAGGACCCCACCAAACAGACCAAATTCAAGGGCATCAAAAGCTACATCTCCTACAAGCTCACGCCTACCCACGCCGGCTCGCCGGTCTACCGGCGCTACAAACACTTTGACTGGCTTTACAACCGCCTGCTGCACAAGTTCACGGTCATCTCGGTGCCCCACCTGCCGGAGAAGCAGGCCACTGGCCGCTTTGAGGAAGACTTCATCGAGAAGCGGAAGCGCCGGCTCATCCTCTGGATGGACCACATGACGAGCCACCCAGTGCTGTCCCAGTATGAGGGCTTCCAGCACTTCCTCAGCTGCCTGGACGCCAAGCAGTGGAAGATGGGCAAGCGCAGGGCGGAGAAGGATGAGATGGTGGGTGCCAGCTTCCTGCTCACCTTCCAGATCCCCACGGAGCACCAGGACCTGCAAGATGTGGAGGACCGTGTGGACACCTTCAAGGCCTTCAGCAAGAAGATGGACGACAGCGTGCTGCAGCTCAGCACCGTGGCGTCGGAGCTGGTGCGCAAGCACGTGGGGGGCTTCCGCAAGGAGTTCCAGAAGCTGGGCAATGCCTTCCAGGCCATCAGTCATGCCTTCCAGATGGACCCCCCCTTCAGCTCTGAGGCTCTCAACAGCGCCATTTCTCACACGGGCCGCACCTATGAAGCTGTGGGTGAGATGTTCGCCGAGCAGCCCAAGAATGACCTCTTCCAGATGCTCGACACGCTGTCCCTCTACCAGGGCCTGCTCTCAAATTTCCCTGACATCATCCACCTGCAGAAAGGTAAGAGCCACCGTGGGCGGGACACCCTCGCGGAGTCCGCGCTCTGCTGGGCACCGGGGATGTGAGGATGGCCGAGGGCAGGGGGCAGCCCACCTAGTCTTCCTGCCTCGTCCCTTCGTCCCCCCGTGTGTCGGGCACCTGCTGCCCGGCAGCTGCTAGTCTAGGTGCCCGGGTGCTGTCGTGGGCGGCTCTGGTCCCTGGCCTCACGGTGCTCGCTGCTTTACCTTTTGTCGTCTGTTTCTTTGTGCATCGTTCATGTTTCCCGTCTCTGTCTCATTTGCTCATCTACGCATCACGCGCTGAGCGTGAGTCTGGGAACACGGAGATGACTGGGGCCCAGGCCTTGCTCTTGAGAAGCCCACAGGCCCGTGGGGGACATGGACACAGATAACAGGAGCACAGAGTGCGGCCTGTCTTCCCACTCCTCTGCAGCTCCTGGTGGCCTCCGAGCCTGTTCTTCCCACCCGACACCCTATCTGTGTGCGGGAGGCTCCCGTCCCCATTTTGCAGATGAAGGAGCTGGTGTCCACAGAAGGGTGGCTGCACAGAGAGGCCGTGTCCTGGCTGAGACTGTCCCTTCCTCCTGCGCCTCCCCGAGGACATGAGAACACGTCCATCCGTGTTGGCTAATTCCCAAGCCCAGCTGTGTTTTCAGTTCTCAGGGCCCCCCCACCCCGTCCGTGGGGGCAGAGGCAGGATGGGCCTCTGTCTGTCACTGTTGGGCTGTCAAGGAACTGCCAGGGAAGTGACTCATCCCGGGTCACCTAGGGGTGCCCGGGCTCGTCCAGGGGAGGAATGAGGGTTCGGGGCACTACCCTCCTGGCCCATCCAACTTCCCCCCCTTCCTGAACCTGGCTTCTCTTGCCTGAGCAGTGAGTTAGGGGCGGACCTGGCAGGTGGCTGAGTCCCGGGGACAACAGGCAGGGCAGATGTCAGGAGAGAGGTGTGGTCCTCCCTGGGGCTGCAGGGCCCTGCAGGGCGTGGGGCTGGCTCCCTGGCCCCTAGGCCCTGAAGTCAGGCCTGGCTTCGCAGAGTTTTCCTCTGGGTGGGGCACGGAGGCAGACTCTGGACTGAGCCTGGGGGGACAGCAGACGCCACCGGCTGCCTCGGTGTGCAGGAGAGCCGGGAGTAAGCCAGCCCTCCTCTTCTTTACCAGGAGGGTGCCTTCTAGAATTCTCCGTCTCCCAGGCTCCTTTCTCCCCTCGCCTTCTCTTCCTCCTTCCCTTCCCTGCCCTTTTATCTCACCTCCATGTTCCTGTCCTCCTCCTTTCCCTCTTCTTTCAGCCTCAGGAGACACCAGCCCTGCGTTGAGTTTTGGCTGTGTCCCCAGTTTGCTGTGCACTCCCGGGAAGTGCCTTCCCCTCTCCGGGCCTTGGTTTCCTGATCTAGAAAACAAGGGAGGGGAGAGCGGGTGCACTCCCACGAGGGAGACTCCTGGGGGGATCTGGTGAGACCGAGTGATGCATTAGAGCGCCCCGAGCTCTGGGCGGGGTACGCGGGGTGGCCTGCCCGCTGGCCGGTGCGACAGGTGTGTGCCAACAGGTGTGTGCCGGGCGGAAGTGTGCGGGGCCTGGGAAAGCTGGTTCAACCAGCTTGGATGGCGTGTTTCTGTGGGCGGTGGCGGGAAGCGGGGCGCGCGGGGGCAGAAGACGCCGGCCCGGGGCCCCCAGGGTTGCCTTGCCGGGGAAGAAGTGAGGCCGCGGCCCTTCTGACTCCAGCGGACACGGAGCTGCGACGTCCCCCGTTGCAGACTGAGGCTTTCCCGGCCGGCTGTCCCGTGGGCTGCTGCGTCCTCGCTGGCAGAGGTGGGGTCCCCCCCACAAGGCCGCCCCCCCACCCTGAGGGCCGCCCCCCCCCCGCCCTGAGGGCCCCTCCGGGCCGCTCCCCCCCAGGGCCCCCCCCCAGAGCCCCTCCCCACCGGGGCTCGCGGTCCCTGCGGCTGGGCCTCTGGCGGACCCAGAGCTGGCGGGTCTGGGGGTCCCGGCCAGATGGGGGCCGTGGGGCTGCGGGCTGGCTGTGTGCGGGGGCCCTTCCTCGGAGGAAGGAGCGGGGAAGCTGGGCCTCAGGTCTCCAAAGTTCTGTCTGTCCATCCAGACGCCTGAAAGATGGCAAGTGTGTGGCGGCGGCCCTGGGAGGAAGGAGGCGGGAGGCTTCGGTGGGGCCAGGAGGCCGGTCGGGACAGATGCTGCCCCTGAGATGACCGAGGGGCTCTTACGCCTCAGGGTCCCCCTTGGTAAGGTGGATCATGGAGTTGGCTTGGCACCAAGATGAAGCCACAGTCTGTCTGTCCGCCGGCACCACGCCTGGAGCTCAGTCTGGGGGTCTCCTCGGAGAAGAGGGATTGTAGAAGTCGCCAGTCTTGGGGGTGCCAGGGGCCCCAGGAATAGTCACCCTGGGACAAAGGGAAACGGTGTGCGTCCAGGGCCCACCCTGAGAGCCAGCCAGGGCAGGGGAATGGCCGTGGTTCCCTGCATTTTACGGGGTGCAGTGAGGTGGGATGATGGGCAGGAACTGGGGCCCAGGGGTGTCTGACTGCACAGCTGTGCCAGACAGATGGGGTGAGGAGCTCCCCAAGGGATGGGTGCACGGGAGAGACGAGGGAGGCTGGGTGCCCTGGCACCACTAACTCGGCTGGCAGGCCTGGTGGGCTGGCGGCAGCCCAGGGCTGCAGAACGCACCTGCAGTGGCCTTGGGACTCCCAGGCTGGCCAAGGCACAATGTCCCCTGCAGGACCAGTGCTTGCCTGGGGGACAAGTGGGTCTGAACTCTGTGCTCTGGGCCATCGTCTCATCCTCCCTCCACCTCCCCTCCTAGGCTTCCGTAAG
Organism: Canis lupus familiaris; assembly: GCF_011100685.1. NCBI lineage: Eukaryota > Metazoa > Chordata > Mammalia > Carnivora > Canidae > Canis > Canis lupus. Next base: position 38,884,952 of record NC_049251.1, read on the forward strand.
CAAAGAGAACCCTAACCAGCCACTACCAGCTGGTGCTTGCTGTGACTGAGAAGCAGTCTGCACACGTCACCTGTAGCATCTCGGGCCCTTATTCCGTCAGGTGCTGTCCTAAGTACTCCATGCAGATGAGCTCGAGGGAACCTTAACTATGTTATAGGTTGGGCGGCACCATCGTCCTGTGTTCCAGATATGGAGACTCAGAAGCACTGTCGCACTGAGAGCAGTTGCCAGTAACATCAGACCTGGTCTAGCCTGTCCCGTTTGACAGCTGGGTGACCTTTAGCCCAGGCAAGAGCAGTGGCTTGCTGCAGGTGACACAGCTGGGGCCAGGACTCAGACTTCTCACCCCTGACCTCAGAGAGGCGGGGACGAGATGGATTGAGCTTAGGGAATATGCCTGGGACCCTGGGGCTCTGGGACACCAACCTCCTTTCCTGGTTCCTAGGATCCAGTCTATAGGACACCTGCCAGGGCCGAGGCTCCTTTGGGTCCCGAGCTCTCAGGTCCAGTCCTACACAGAGTGTTAGGGGGGGCGCTGGACAGGCCTGAGCCCTGACTCCCGGCCTGTCTCTGGGGTACGTTAATGTTAGCTGGTCCCAGCCCCAGATCTGAGTCACAGGGTGGAGAGGTGATGAGGAGCAGGGTGGGACCTCTGCTTTCCCCCGCCCCCCACAGCTTCTATCCCCTGTCCCTGGCCCCCTGCCTGTCTGTGGATACCTAGCAGTTGCAATAGGTTCACTTCTATTATCTGGGCCTCTGTTTCCTCATCAACAAAAGGAGCCTTTCCTTCTTCCGAGCCAGAAAAGCCCTCTTGGATACAGATCCATCCCCACTGCACCCTGAGTTTTTAGGCAGATGGAATCCAAGCTAGTTAGTGGCTCCCCTTCAGGTAGGTTCTTTGTCCGTTATCTGGGGGCCCGACACAAATAGGGTGACCTGGGTGACCTGGCATGGGCTCCATGCAGTAGGCATGGTATCCGCCCCCCAGCTGTGGAGGGTTACCTCTGCCCCAGGCATCCCCTATGTATGGGGCACGGCAGAGGCTGGGGGCCCCTAGGCAGGCCTTCCCGGACAGGGCCTCAGTTTTCTCTGTACAAGGTGGGGGGTGGGCATCTGGCCTTTAGGACCTCTTTAGCCCTGAAGTCTCTTGTTGGGTCCTCGTGCTGGGCCTTGGGCTGATCTCTCTTTTGCTGCCCAGACCTGGGCAGTTGGGATGAAACAGGAGGCAGGAGGTGGTTTGAGGAAGGCGGCAGGACTGTGTGGGTGCAGAGCTGGTGAGTGCAGAGCTCTCTTGAGAGCTGTGTGAGCGGCCCCGGAGAGTCCGCAGACTCATGTCTGTCTGCCCCAGATGCCCCCGTTAGGCCCTTGCTGGCCATTTTGGGTGCTGCTCCTTCTAAAGGCCTCGGGAGTTATTTCCAACATATAGAGCCCTGGGCCTGGCACCGTAAATGACCAAGAAAAGGATCTTGAACGCATCAGACACCTTGAGTGAGAGTAGAAGGGGCACATCTTGAAGGCCCCGCCGCGCTGTTGGGGGGTGTCGTCCGGCTCGCCCCGCCTTCCTACAGCCTCTCTCTGCTTTGCGCAGTGGGGTCCCTACAGCCCGCGAGGAGCACCCGCCCGACGCAGGCAAGCCGCCCCCCTCCCGGCAGCGGCGCCCACCGCCTTCGATGCAGTCAGTCAAGTGCCTGTTAGTTCAGAGCTGAAATCCATTCACAACTGCTTGCTGATTCATTCAGACTCTTCTAAATTGGGTCCCCTGCCCAGGATCGTCCTCCGCCCCCCATCTGTCACCCGCTTGTTACCGGGCCCCCTCGGTCCCTTTCGGCTGGCGTGAGGAGGGGCAGACCTGTTCGTGGGGAGACCCACACAAAGGAGGATAGCAGGTGCTGTTTCAGAATCAGCAGTGTAATGGGGGTGGGGGCACCGTGGCGAGGGGCTGGGAACCCCACCTAGGGGCGCCGCAGGGGGCTCTCGTGTGGAGGAGGGGCCTGAGTCTGGCTGGGGGCCTTAAATCATGCATAGAGACCTAGCAGGCTGAGATGTGGCAGGAGGCACAGGCACAGGGCGAGTCTGACGAACGTGGGGTCGGTGTGGGAGGGGTGCACGGGCAGCCTGCGGAGGGCCCCCGGCTAGGCAGGTGGGCGGGGACCTCCGTCTGCAGGCAGCAGGGGGCCAGGGAGGGTCTGGAGCTTTGGGTGCCTGGGGTGGCTGTCCTTTAGGTACTGTGGGGCGGCTCTCAGAGGCTGGGCCTGAGCGGGAGCCCCTTGGGGGCCTGTTGCAGCAGGGCAGCGGGGAACGGGGTGAATCAGCTGGGCAGACGCGGCCCTCGCTCTCCCATGGGCTAGGCCTGGTCCGGGCGCTGCAGGCCTTGAGCTCACAGGCCAGAGCAGGCAGGCAGAGCAACCGCAGGCTGGTAAGAGCTGGGGCGGGTGGAGGCCCCGGGAACACGGGAGGCGCCCCATGCAGAGGGGGCTCGGGAAGGCTTTCTGGAGGAGCTGATGTCTGAGCTGATTAGGAGCCAGTGTGAGAGCCGAGGCCTGGGTTGGGGAAGGACAGCCCCGTCCTGGACCTCGGGTCAGCCCGCAGGGCAGTGACGGGCTGCAGTTGTGGGCTGCTGGCAGTGCCCCGGGTTGGGAGGGAGGATGTGCCAAAGGTGGGGGTTGGGGGATGTCCTGGTGGAGACATCCAGGTGGCTGTTACCGAGGGGGCTCACGGAGGGTAGAGGGCGCAAATGCGGGAGACCAGAGCCCTAACTTCCCTTGTCCTCCTCCACTGTACCTGTGCCAGGCGCCTTCGCCAAGGTGAAGGAGAGCCAACGCATGAGTGACGAGGGCCGCATGGCGCAGGACGAGGCAGATGGCATTCGTAGGCGCTGCCGCGTGGTGGGCTTCGCCCTGCAGGCCGAAATGAACCACTTCCACCAGCGCCGCGAACTCGACTTCAAGCACATGATGCAGAACTACCTGCGCCAGCAGATCCTCTTCTACCAGCGGGTAGGCCAGCAGCTGGAGAAGACGCTGCGCATGTATGACAACCTCTGATCATGTGTACCCGGCCCCCACCCTGCACCCGGGCCTGGTCGCTGCAGTGCACTCTGCTCTCTAGACCTCCCACAACTAGTAGGCTGGGAGGGTCGGGCGGGCTTTGGAGGAGTCATGGGTCCCCCTGGGGAAGTCCCTCAGCCCTTCGAGGTAGGGGCACGGCAGGGGTGAGATCGGGGTTGGGAACCTTCTAGGCCAAGGCCTGGGCTGCTGGTCAGTTGCTTGAGGACAGGCCACGGTCTTAGCCTCCCCTAGAACCCACAGTACTTGCTCGCCTGGCCGCCACCCCCTCGCTCACTCAGTAGGTCCCGGGGCCCGCTCGGCCCTGTGTCACATGCTGGGTAACAGGGCTGCGACATGCCTGCCCTCAGGGAGTCAAGGTGGGCTCCGACACAGAAACAGACAAGGGCAAGACGCAGGGACTGATGATAAACAAAGGCCTCCTGGAAGCGTTAAGAAAGAGCCACTCATTCCGCTGGCCAGGGAAGGCTCCAGAGAGTAGGTGACATGTGCGTAGTGTCTTGGAGAATGACAAGGACCTGCCTGACAGTGAAGGGGGACAGTAGATTGGGTGCAGGAGAGTGGGGGCATTCAGAGGAGAGGAATAGTGTGTGAAGACATGAAAACACCCCCTCTTCTCTCCCTTATCTCCCCAAGTCAGCTTGATGCCCCTTGGTGGGGATTGTGGCCTCGTAGACGGGAGGGATCTTCCTCCCATTTCCCTGTCCCTGCCTTACCTTGTCCCCCCAGGAGGAGCTGCGAGCCAACTCCCTCCCGACTCCCCTGCACCTGCTGAGCCTCCACTCGCCCTTGGTTAGGGGACCATGCAGCATCTTTTCCCTGGGCTCAAGGTGCTGAGACAAGCCACTGACCCCGGGACCCCGGTGGCACCTTTCTGGAGAGGACACCCAGAAGTTACCAGATATTTGAGTTCACCAGCAACAGCTCTCCACATTCCGAGCAGGCTCGGGCTCCAGGCTTCCAAGGTCCTTGGCCCCAGTGAATCCTGGGATCCTTCCTATTGCACAGAGGGAAGGTCAAGGGAAAAAGACAGGGTCTGGCTTGCCCACTGCCCCAGTAGTCCTGGGCCCACACGCCCATGGCCAGCCTCACTGTGATGTCAGCCCCGGCTCCCTCCCCAGCCAGCGTGTGCTGTCTCCCACCCATGTTTACATCCTTAAGGGGGCTGCTCCCCACCCCCCAGGCCAGGGTGTGGGCCACCGGGCTTGGGGGAACTGACAGGTGCCACTGCTGGCCTCCCCAGGAGGTCATGGCCACTCCTGGCTCCTGCTGCTTCAATCTTTTATCTTTCTTGTTTTCTTGATAAACCTTTTGCAATGAAGACAACAACAGCATGGCTTTTTTTGTTTGTTTGGATCCCAAAGGGATTTAGGGTGGGGGGAAGGATGAAATCCTGAGTGTCCCTGGGAGCTATTAGACCATGAGGTCTCGGTGAGCACAAAACCTCTGAACTTGGGTGGGGGGCACTGTGCTTCTGGCAGGTGCTAGCTGGGGAGCTGGAGGTGGGCCCCGGCTGGACACATGCTTCCCAGCCCTCACTCAGTCTCATATGGGTGGAGTCCTGCTGGGAGTTCGAGGGCTGCTGAGCAAGAGCGCGGAGGCCAGGCTCCAGGACAGTCTCCCCGACGGGGCTCTTCTCCCTGGGCGGGGGCCCCCAGAAAACCCTGCTCCAGGAGAGGTGGGAGGGGCTCGGAGCCCGTGTCCTTCCCCAGGCGGTCCAGGGCACCCAGTTCCTGGTGGCTTCTGTGATGGAGACTGAGGAGAACCCTTCCCCGCAGGCTGGGCCCTCAGTGGGGTCCCAGTTAGGATGGGCGGGAGCCCGTTCCCGCGCAGGAGGGAGGGGTAGCTGGGAAAACCTTGGCTGTCTTTCAGGGCCAGGGGGGCCGGTGGAGGGTAGGGCTGGCAGGGTCTGGGCATCAGAGGACGCGGTGACCAGGCCTGGGGCCAGGGCCTGGAGCAGCGAGCGGGCTGAGGAACGGCGGGTGCGGTGGGGAAGGGCCGCCAAGCCTCCCGGTTCAGGGCAGAGCATCCTCAGAGGACCTTCTGGAACAGGCCCTTGGCCCTGGGTCAAAATTAGGTCAGCTTTGGGACTTTCTGTGGAATTCCCCTCCCTCCTCCCGGCCCTCCTTCCTTTATTTTCCACCACCCACCCACCCAAGGACCTTCCTGCCCGAACCTCTCCTCCGCTCTGGCCTCCAGGTGGCCTTCTGCGGCCCTCCTCGCGGTGGGGCAGTCTCCTCACGGAGGGCTGAGGGGTGCTGGGCATGGCTTGCGTATCCCGTAGCGCCTGGACAGTCCCCCGGGAGTGGCGTTGCCCTCTCGTGTCCCTTCCTGGGGGGGCAGGAGTCACTGCCCGGGCTCCGGCCTCAGGTGAGGGAGGTGGTCTGACACTTGACGCAGAAGGGCCTGCGGCCTAGAAGAGTCTCGAAGTGAAGTCTGGGGACTGGCCGGGTCTGTGGCATCGGGGCCGTGCAGCCCGGGGCAGGCTCCTGCACCGGTGCCGTCCCCTGGGGTTGCTGCAGGTCTTGGGGGCAGCTGGCCGGGGCCCCTCTGGAGGGGCGTGCGGGGCATCCCGGCCACGGTGGGCCTGCCGGCTGCCTCCCTGCTTGCCAGGCGGGTGTTCCGGGCTGACCGGGCCCCGCGGCCTCCAGAACGCCCCGCCCTCCCCCCAGCTCCGAGGGGTGGAAAGCATGGCCTCTTCCTGCCCGGGCCAGTATCGGGACCTGGGGTGGAGGTGACCCGAATCTCTGATGCCCAGTCCTGGCCCAGCCGCAGAAGGAGTCTGCTTTGTGGCCACACGAGGGGGTGGGGGCGGAGGGCAGCCCGGGCGCCCGGGGGTGGGGGGAATCACCGTGCCACCTGCTACGGCTGCACCACGACCAGAGGGGTGGCCGGCAGCCGGGTCGCCCCAGAGCCTGCTCAGCACCACTCCTCCATCCAGTGGCACCGCTGTACCGCCCTCCACACGTCCACATGGTCATAGAGAGGGCCACCCAGCCCCAAGCTGCACAGCCACATGCAGCCACACACCCTGCAGGGGGACATAGGCCACACCTGGCCGTCTGCACTCAGAGGCACGGTCCTGTGCTCAGAGAGTGCACTCCCGGCCACGGCACCGTCCACACACGTGTCATCCCTTCACTGGTCACACCGTGTCCTCACTCATGACTTCGTCCCGGTCCTACCTGCACAGAGTGGCACACACACACACACACACACTCAGACGCACAGCCACAAGTCACACATGCTCATAGCAAATGTGTTACACGTGGACCTGCTTCTAGCCTGCACCTGTAGCACCTCCTGGCATCAGCCATCATCTGCCACTGGCACTGTCCAGGCGGGGAACCTGAGGTCCAGGGAGAGGTGGCAGCTGGCTGTGTCACCCAGTGAGGCCAGAGGATGTTGAAGGGCCTGAGCCCAGCTCCCAGGACCTCTGCGGCCGGTCCCAGGGCCAGTCCCCACTGCCTCGGCAGGCCCCTGGCTGAACCACCCGACAAAGCTCATGCAGCTCCGGTCTGTCCAGCCAGAGCTGAGGCCGCGGCGTCTGTGTGAGCAGGAGCCAGGACACAGTGGGCAGGCCCAGGCCTGGGCGGGAGGAACATTCCTGCACCATCTCCTCCCCAAGCATGCGAGGACCGGGCCCGCCCTGCCTGCCTGCCCGCTGACTCAGGCCTCCAGGAGCCAAGCCCGCTTGTCCCCAACCCCCCCAGTCTGCTTCCATTCCAGTTCTGCTCCAGGATGGCTCCGGGGGCTGGGCTGGCGACGAGGAGCCCTGGCGAAAGCCGTGGAGAGAGATGACAATCGCCTCCCCCAGATGGAGCTCAGCAGGGCTCGTCGTGCAGCCTGGTCCCAGGGTTCAGGATGGTTTAACACAAGCCTTTTTTTCCCCTTGGTTCTGTTTTGTTAGTCAAGCCCCAGTGCAGTCTGGGCTGTTGAAAAAGCCTTTTTGGTCCTCCCGGCAGCCCTGGTAGGCATCATTGTTCCATTTTACAGACGAAAGGACTGAGGCTTGGCTGGGGGCGGGGATGGGCCCGACCCATGATCACACAGTGAGACAGGGCGGAGCTGGACTCGAACCCAGCTCCCTGACATCTTTCCTCAAAGTCTCGATTGACTCACTTAGGTCCGAATGGAAAGGGGCCGCAAGAGCTCTGCTCCGGAGGTGACGGAATGGAAGGCTGGCAAACGCGGAGGGCTGGCGGGTGGGGCGAGTCCTGCCGCCCCAGGGACGAAGAGGCTGACGACAGCCCTACGCGGTGGCCGCGGCCTTGACCCGGGATCGCCCCTTACAAAGGAACGTATGTGAGCGGCGTCGCCTCATTTCTCTGCGACTGACCAGAATTTCTGGGTTGCGTTCTCACGGCCTCACGTGGTTCAAGAGGAATCCCAAATCAGTTTGGGGCCCCTCCTTTCTTAGGGGGTGCATTTAAGTTTTGGGGGGATGGCACATTTGGAGAGGGTGGGCGGGGCTCCGGCTCTTTGAATTTTAGAAGCTGAATCCCACAGCCCGTCACACACACACACACACACACACACACACACACACATAAAACTGTGCCTCTTTCCGCCTCAAAGGCTATTCAGATACACCTGTTTCAGTTGGCTTCGGTTCATTACTTGGCAATGCCTTGTCTGGCAGATATTTACATTTTATTAATTTTGATTTTGTCTTTTTGTATCTTGCTACTTTTTTTTTTTTTTTTGCCCCCTGCAAATGTTGTTGTGGGTTCTTGCAGATTCCTGGAGCGTGGCATGGGGCCTGTGGGACCCACCATGGTCCTAGGTTAGCACTGGACCCTTTGGCCATCGTACCCTTATTCTCTTTCTTCCTACCGTCTGCTCCTTAGGTCCCCATCCTGACGCGTCTGTGGGTCTGGCCTTAGTTCTGTTTTGAGCACGTAGGCCCCCCTCAATCATCCCTATACCTGTAGACCTCAGGGAACCTCAGGGAACTGCCAAAAGTCCCTTCTGTGGCCTGTGGTCCCCCCAGGACTCATGGCCAGCATTCCATAGCCCCCAGCACATGCTCAAGCACAAGAAGCTCTGGGAGGCTCTAGAGGTCCTATGCAACCCTTTGTCATCTGGGGTCTGGCTGCCGCCTCGGGGCTCTACCTGGGAAGGGGCCCAGGTCCTGGCAGCTCCTGGATCTCCCAGCCTCTGGGGCTTCTGCACTCTCTCGGCACCCGCAGCACCGCGGCAAACACTGGGCAGCGAGTATTTCGCAACCAGTCTGCATGCAAGAGATTATCAACATCATTTTACAGAGCAGGAAGTGGGGCCCTGCAAGGGAGGTGCTAGAGTGGCCGAGCTGGTGTAGGATAGTACCCAGGTCAGGGTCGCCCCAGCTGGGAGGCAAATCGTTGGTGCCTGAGGTAGGACTTGGCCTCCTGGAGGCACGTGGAGCCTCTTCTGGGCTGCCCTGGTCTCCCTTGCTGCTATTTTGGCAGGAATGTGATGGGCGGGGGCAGCGGGAAGCTCCCCTAGACAGCCCTGCTGCCCCCAGAGAGCAACAAGCCCCCTGTTTCCTTTCTCTCCACCACCCAGAGGCAGGGCCCTGGTATTGGCTGCAGTGGCTGAGCCCTGGTGCGAATCCTACCCTACATGTACTTGGGATGTTCTGGGAATATTTTCTTAATTGCTTCATGCTTCCATTTCTCTATTTGTAACAGGAGGTCCAGATGGCTCTTAGGAGGATTACGTGAGCGAAACACATCGGCTGGACAGTGCCTGCACGTGGCAGGTGTTCAGTAAGGAGGAGCTGGGATACCAGCCTCTTAGCAGAGCCTTAGAGCAGCCCCAGAGAAAGGCTGGGCCGAGAGTATTGTTACCCCACTTGATAAGTGAGAAAACTGAGTGAGTGAGTGAGCCCTCGAAGGCCACACAGTGGGTAGGTGGCAGGGCTGGGCCGGGGACTAGGCCCCTGACCTCCTCCAGACCTTGAGCCTTGCCCCGTGGTGCCACCATGACTTCACAGGGAGCGGACCCCTTGGGGCTTCCTGGCCGTCACGGTAGTTGTCAGTCCAGGGGCGGGGAGTCCATCGGGCCATTCACTGGCTGTCACATACACCGTGAGTGTGCAGGAGAGAATGGCCCGAGAGTTCAGAGATGCAGGTTCGTGGTAGGCCTTCCCCGGGTAGATTCGGGGACCTCAGGCAAGGCCACTACTCAGTCTTAGTCTTCCTCAACCGATTTGACGGTTGTCACGGTTATACTGGGGCATGAGTTCACGAGTGTGGGCACAGGGCTGCTCCGGGTGGGCCGCACCCTCAAAGCCACACAGGCTGGCAAGGGGCGGGGGGGTCCCAGCACGACGGCTCAGGCTGAACGGCTGCTACATGGTACTACATGCTGGGTGTCGGGCTCAGTGACTCCCCCGAGTTATCTTGTCCCCAGGTGCCTGCAAGGTGAGAGTGACTGCCAACGTTTCCCAGCACACAGAGGCTCAGAGGCACAGAGTCACCTGTGCAAGGCCGTGCGGCTGCTCCGCGCACGGAGGCTGAGGTCTCCTGGGCACAGAGCCGTGCCCTTCCAAGGCTGACAGGCTGGGCAAGGTGGGGGCAGCTGTCCTGCCTCGGAGTGACGCACGAGTGCTGGGAATGGAGGGGAGCGCGGAGACGGGCGGCCAGTGGCAGGTATTGGCCGGCGGTGGCTGCGTGCCTTCGGGTCAGCAGGTGGAAGGGCAGAGGGCTTGGCCCGCAGAGAGCGCCGAGCAAATATTTGTTGACTGATAATTTTCTGTAGGGCCTCAGGCTGGAGTGTGGGAGCAGGATCGGCCTTGGAGGAGAGGGCCGGGCACAGAAACCAGGAGTGGGGGTGAAGCACAAGACACAGGCGTCTGCAAAGGAACTGAGTCAGGAGCCTCCTTGCTTGAGGGGCCAGCGTGGGGGGCGAGAGTGAGGCTGGGTAGGGAAATGCTAGGACGGGGTCTGGGGAGTGGCGAGGCTGCGTTGAAGAGGATGGGGGGCCCTGGCCCAGGGCTGCCATGTGGGGTCGGGTGCGCGGGGGGAGTGGGGTCTGTGCCCGTGCCTGGCATCCCAGAGTGCACGCACCTGCCCGTGTGGCCGCTGAGCTCCGGGCACTGTGTGGCCTTGTGCTTGTGTGCGGGTCCCCGGGTGGAACTCTGTCCCCACAGGCATTGAGCCACCTGTGCTTTTCCCTGTGCTCCCTGTGGAAGAGGCCGCACCCCTGGCCCTGAGGCTCAGGGCCACACTTGCAGTCGCGCTGAGCTCCTTTCTCTCACAGTCCACGTCCGTCCCTGAGAAAAGCCTTGTTAGCTCCTCCAAAGCCACCCGTGTCACCGTCTCCGTGCCGGGCCCAGGCCACCGCCGTGCCAGTCTGGGCAACTGCCGCGGCCTTCAACCTGTTCTGCTTTCCTGACCAGCCCCTGCTGGTCCAACAGGGGTCAGGGTGATCTTTTAAGACCGTATTCTGGGGGCGCCTGGGGGGCTCAGTCCATAAGTGTCAGCCTTCGACTCAGGCCCTGATCCCGGGGTCCTGGGACCGAGCCCCACGTTGGGCTCCCTGCTCAGCCGAGTGTCTGCTTCTCCCTCTGCGCCTTCCCCCCAACTTGTGCGTGTGCTCTCTCTTTCGATAACATCTTGAAAAAAAAAAAAAAAAAAAAAAGACTATTCTAAATCCAATCGTGTCTGACCCTGCTTTCAACCTCTAGGGCTTCCTGCCTCCGAGGGCCTGTTCTGATGGCACCTTGGACCCCTGTCCCTTGGTTGCAGAATTCCAGACCCGCTGTACTCGTGGCCACTCCTCACGTGAGCCCAGCATGCTTATACCTCAGGGCCTTTGCATTTGCCGGCCCTTTGGGTTTGGAATGGTCTTCCTCTCCGATGTTTGTGTGCTTCGAACCTCAGTTAATTCAGGCCATTGCTTAAGATGTCACCTCTTTGGAGAAGCCTCTGACCATCTAGAGTCTTCCCCGTCCTGGTCCCCTCGCCACGCCATATGTTCTTCCTTTTATTACCAACTGATAACTGTATACATGTATATTTCTTTTTTAAAAATTTTTAAAAATATATTTATTCATGAGAGACAGACACACACACACAGAGAGGCAGAGGTACACAGGCAGAGGGAGGAAGTAGGCTCCATGCAGGGAGCCCAACCTGGGACTCGATCCTGGGTCTCCAGGATCACGCCCTGGGCCGAAGGCGGCGCTAAACCGCTGAGCCACCCAGGGGTCCCCTACCTGTATATTTCAAACAAACACAAAAATAGAGAAACTAGTAGGTTCCCCTGTGTCCGTATGTCAGCTTCAGCAATGGGTAACCCTGGCCAATGTATTTACTCCCCACGTCCTTTGCTTCCGGCGAACTCCAGGCATCACACGTTCTCATCTGCAAATAAGTGCTTCTGTGCAAAAGTTAGATTTCAAATATATCTGTTAGGAAGCAGCCTCGGGGGAGCTGGTGCCCGTCTCGCTCGGTGCCGTGGCTCCGGGGCCCAGCATGGTGCCTGGCTCACACGGCCAGTGGGGGCGTGTGCGGGGCTGTGGCTCAGATCTCTGGGGACGGTGGCGTGTGGGCTGTGGTTTGCACAGGCTGGCCGCCGTCAGGGCATCCGAACACGCCGAGTGCGCTGCCGCGGTCCTGCGAATACGCGGCGCGTGTGCGTGTGTGCGCGTGTGCACGTCGCTGCAGCAGCTGGTGGCTGAAAGCGCGCTTCCTCCCTGACACCATCTCCCACACACCCAGAATCCGGGGACTGGCTCTTGCAGGGCGCGTGAGAGAGGGTGGGAAGGATGCAAGCTCCAGCCCCCGCTCACTCCTCCAGGGGGCCGCTCCGAGGCCAGGGTGGCCTTCCCGGCTCGGAGGCTGTGCCAGCCCAGGCGCCAGCAGGCCGCCTCCTCCCGCCCTGGCCCCGAAGCCCCGCCCAGCTGGGTGGCACTAGCCGGGGGAGGCGGTGGTATTCCCACTGGGCTGACTCCTCACGCTGCCCGGGTGATCCCCGTCTTGAAGCCGCTCAAACTGGGGGGGCACCTGGGCACAGAGTCCTGGCCAGTGCGGAAGAACTTGCTCCTAGCCCCGCAGCAGCTGGACTCCAGGGGGCTACTCCCCGTCAGACCCGGAGCTTCCACAGGAGCTTCTCGGCCTGCTCCCCGAGCCCCGGTCCGCTCCAGGGCTCGTCTCCTCGTCCCTCTGGCCCCACGTCTCCTTGGCCCTGCCCTCGTGTCCGCTTTAAGCTTGGCACTCCCTGTCCTTCCCTCGCCGGGAAGCCCCTGTGTCCTGGGCACCCCTAGGCCCACCCTGCCTCCCGCCCTGCCCTCCTCCACCCGCCAGGCAGGTTCCCTGCGGTCAAGGCTCCACCGCGCGGAGGTCCGGATCAGTGGGGGTGGGTGGAGGAAGGGAGGTGCCAGCTTCTAGCCAGAACTCGACCCCTCCTACGCACCTCAGTCTCCCTGCCAGAGCCCAGCAGAGGAGAGTGCCTTGTTGCCCCTCTTGGGGGGTGGGGGAGGGAGGATGCATTCGGCCCTCCAGGACCCAGCGCTTACTATGCGCCAGGCTCTGTGATGGCTGTAATAAATTGTAGTAATAACAATAATGTCAATTTGAACATTTATTAAGCTTCTATAATATGCCGGGCAATTCAATAATAACCACCATTATAGCAGTGCTGATAATAATAGTCAGCATTTATTGAGCATTTACTATGTGCCTGGTGCTGTTCTAAGAGCTTTGCCACAACACTGACCCTTTGGAAAGCAGCCTCGGTCGGTCGCACTGCTTCCACGGGGTCTGATTCAGGTGCGGGGCGGTGGGGGTGGGGGGACGCTGACCAATCTCGTACCATTCAGGGCACCAGTGACGACAGGAGGCGGGGCTGGGGGCAGAAAGCAGCTCTCCCAGGCCTGGCTCTGTGCTTTCCAGGGTCGCACGTCCCATCCACAGGGGGGTGGACTTGTCCAAGCTCCTCGGGCAGACGCAATCACCATTGGTGCCCTCCCTCCTTTAGTTTATGGGTTTTATCCCCAGACTGAGGTTCTCAGGGCAGCTCATGGGGCAGAGGGGCTGAAGTCCGGGGGCCTGGAACCTTCCGGGGTCCACAGGCCCCACCCCAGTTGCCTAGTCCAGGAGCCGCGCCCACAGGGCAACCCTTTAGCAGGGCTGACTCAGGAGGAGGCCTTCGCCCTGACTCACAGCCTTCCAGGAGTGCTCGGCTCCAGCAGCCTCACCCCCTGCCTGCTTGCTCAACAGTCCTGTAGAAAATGCTCCACCTTCTCCAACAAGACCCAACAGGGTTCTCCCTGCTGCTCTCTGGTTCTTGGGAGGTCTGTGCCCCGGCCAGCCTGTCTGGCATCCCTGGATCTCACACACTTGCCCTGATGCCTCTCTAGGGGCTGGAATCTCAGTGCCGAAAGATGCATCTTGGGCATCCAGAAGGGTTTTGAGCTTCCAGGAGGTCTGCTGTGTGACTGTGAAGGTCCCCTTCACTCCTCTAAGGATGGCACCCAGACCTCTGATTGAATGCAGGGTCCTCTGGGTCAGGTAAAGGTGGAGCACCTGGGGCTCAGCTCTGCTGCTGCCCCTGAAGGTTGGCATCAGGTGAGGCCTCCGGTAGTTAGAGCAGCTGGCACAGTGGCCTGGGGCTCCTGGAGGCTCTGAGGAGGAGCTGTCGGCCGGGGAAGCCTGAGTGTAAGGGGGTCTGGGTTGTCTCCTCCTCCTGTCCCATGGAATCAGTGTGATCCCATAGGGGGTGGGCTCCCACATACAGTGTGGTCACAATGTTCTGTCCAGGTGCTTCTGAGCAGCTAGGCCCCAGGTATCTGGCAGGAGAGCATCACAGGTGAGTACAGAGGAAGAGAGGGGTGAGTGCTGAAGAGCCTGGCAGGGACAGACTGCTCCTTAGAAACTTAGGACTTGGGGTCAGGCCTACCAGAGCCCTGGAAGGGGTCTGGGGGCCAGAGCAGCAGTTGGGAGCCGTGCTAGCACCCCTGGGGATGAGGGAAGCCAGGATACGGGGTCTGGGGGGATTGATGGTTAGAGACCCCTTAGACTGCGGGAAGGGAGGGGCTGTATTCTGGCAAGAGATGTTTACTGGACATCTGCTATGTACGTAGCCCTGGGTCTGGCTGGACAATGCCCTGATGGGCACAGAGCATTGAACTATGGGTATTGCTGGGGACTCGGCCACCTGGGAGGGGAGGGCGGTTAGGGGCCGCCAAGGCACTCACGGCACCAGGGCTGGGGGAGGCAGCATTTGTTCTGGGGGCCAGAAGGGACAGTCGGTGGTCCAGCCTCTCTTCCTTCCCACCCCTCTGCAGGACAGGACAGGACAGGACAGGACAGGGTGCTCTCGGAAGCCCCTCCCCTCCTTGTTGGCCAGGCCTGGGCAGTGGCCTGACAGGCAGCTCCTTTCCCCCTCCTCTGCTGGCTGCTGCTGCTCTACTGTGGGGGGCACCCGCTGCACTTACTGGGAACCTTGGCTGCACCCCTCCTCTGGCCCCCCCCTGCAGGTACAGCCCGGACAGGTGGGGAGGGAGGGACCAACTGCACTGCAGAAGGCAGGGTGGTAGGGGGCTCCCGCCCTCTCCAAGGAACTGGTCTTTGGGAGGTAAGGAAGGGAGCGGGCTTCTTCTGCAGACCCTCCCCACTGGATCAGACCTGGCTACCAGCCTCGTCCTCTGCTTCCCTCTTGCCCTCAGTGGAGGCCCCTAGAGCAGGAACCCCCACAGCAGAACCCTATCCCCCAAATCTGCAGGGGCTATAGGGACCTCAGAAGAGTGTGGGGAAGAAGGACGGACAGCTCGCACTGGCAGACAGAGCTCTGGCCCTGGATCACCGGGTCTGACCTCCTTGTAGCTCTGTCACTGACTTACTATGATCTTGGCCCGGTCCCTGCCTCTCGCAGCTCCGTTTCTTCAATTAGAGGTCAAGGGGGAGGACTTAAGTCCATGTGTCTTAAACTCTACTGTTTGTTAAAATGCAGAGTCTGATTCAGCAGATCTGGCGTGAGGCCTGAGAGACCTCATTTCATTTCCTTTCTTTCTTTCTTTTTTTTTTTTTAAGGATTTTATTTTTAAGTAATCTCTCCACTTAAGGTGGGGCTCGAACTCACAACCCTGCGATCGAGTCGCATGCCCATCCGACTAGCCAGCCGGGTGTCCCAGGAGTTCTTATTTCTAAAAGTTCCCGTGATGCTCCTGGTCCATGGACTGCACTTTGAGCAACAAAGCCTTTGACAACCCATCTAGTTTGGGCCTTCAGGACCCAGAGACTGGGTCGCTTGAGCCCTCTGTGACCTCACGAGGCCTTGGTATTAGCTCTAGGCTTTGGGCTAACAGAGCTGGGAGTGCCCAGGTTGGAGGGCATGGGAGCCCCTCAAGCCCCCCGCTGAGGCTGTGTTTGGGTAGGAAAGTCCCTTGTTGGCCACTGGTTGATTTAACCAAGAGTTACTTTTGTCTTTAGGGGGTCCTGCGACCTCTGCATTGTGACGGAGCGCAGCACAACCCACACTTATCCTGCTGGCCCTCTGAGGCTGTGGCTTGCTTTTTTTTTAGAGAGAGAGGGAGCATGTGTGGAGGCGGAAGAGCAGAGGGAGAGGGAGAGAATCTTAACCCCGGGCTCCGTGCTCGGTGTGGAGCCTGACTTGGGGCTTGATCTCACACCCTGACATCATGACCTGAGCCGAAATCCAGAGTTGGATGCTTACCTGACTGAGCCACCCGGGTGCCCCTGCGGAGCTGGCGTCCTTAATGAGTTAGACACTGTACCTCGGGACGCACAGGCGCTGGCCAGGAGGGAGGGGGCATGCTCAGCATCAGCAGCCGCGTGGCTGCCCCACAGCGAGAAGACCCAGCACTCTCAGAGCCAGCTGCCTTCCCACTCCGGGCCTCTCTCAGCGGCCAGCTGGCATGCCTGGGTTAGGGCACACACCACGGGGTGCTCGTTACCCACGGGCGCGTCTGGGTGGACTCGGTGGGTTGGGGGTGCATCTCCCCCAGCATCTTTGGGCATAGGATCCCCTCGCCAATGCCCGCCTAATCCTAGCAGTAACTGTACAGGGATGGCGCTGACCAGGAGAGACTCGGCTAGGAGGGGGCTGTGGGGACAGGGGTCCAGCAGGTCAGGTTCCCATCCTGGCTCCATCCAAGGCTTCCTCCCGTGTTCTGGCAAGGAGCAGGACCTGCCCAGAGAAGTCTGGGGGCTGCCCCGGTGCCTCCACTCCTTTAGGGACCTGAATCTGCAGGGCCCAGAGGAAGATGCCAGTGCCCTGGCACTTCCCCCCCAGTCGGGAGAGGTGGAGCAGGGGCGGGGGAGAGATCCAGTTCTCTGGCTTCCTATTGGAGGCGGATGGTTCTGGCTCCGTGGGTTTCACAGCTGCCATAGCAACTCCACTTAAAGGGCCAGCTCCTAGTACGAGGAGGGGGGCTCACAGGGAGCCCCTTCGTTAGCATCTAAGAGGCTCAAGTGTTTAGGGTGGTGGGCAGGACTTCCAAGACCTGGGCCCTCCCTACCCTGTTCCCCCGCTCCCCTCCACTAGCACCCCTCCTGCTGTAGTTCCACTTCTTGGCTCTGCTGAGGTCGGGCTGGGTCTCCGGATGGTCAAGGACTCCCACCTAGCCTTCGGCTCCACGCGGCCAGCTCTGCGGACTGCGGGCCACGAGTGAGGAGTACTTGTGTCCGAAGTTTGTGTGTACCTGCATACGTGTGCGTGTACGAATGGCATAGGCGGGCGTTTATGTCTGAAGGTCTAAAGGTACCCAGCCGTGCAGAAGTGCAGTGTGTGTGTGTGTGTGTGTGTGTGTGTAAGAGGGTCAGCGGCTCCCAGACATCCCTAAACACTGTGCACAGG
Source organism: Canis lupus familiaris (assembly GCF_011100685.1). Lineage (NCBI taxonomy): Eukaryota > Metazoa > Chordata > Mammalia > Carnivora > Canidae > Canis > Canis lupus. The sequence goes on from NC_049251.1 coordinate 38,901,823, forward strand.
TTGGGCTCCTCTCTCCGTGCCTGGGAGGAGACGGCTTCTTAGAGTGAGGGGCAGCGGTTATTTGGCAGAGCGGATAGCAATCCCGTTAGGCCCTGGAAGCGCATCTGAAGCCTGCGAGGGATTTACGGAAATTGAGCCCCACGTTTGGAGTGGGATCCAAGGCCGCTGTTCCGGTGAAAGACCCCGTCCCCGGTCCTCGCGGAGCCGCGTGCACGGCGCCCTACGTGCCAGCCCCGTCCAGCACGGCCGCAGGGAGCCGGAGCAGTGTCAGCCTGTGCCAGCTCCCTTGGGAGGGGGTGGCTGCGCTGGGCCAACAGAGAGGGTGTCGTCAGTCCCGGGGGGGGGGGGGGCGGGGGGGGTGGAAACCGGAGATGAGGCCAGATCCTGCCTGGCGGGTCTGTCACCCGGGTCTCTGCTTACACTCCCGGGGAAACTAGTCGCCCTGGTGGAGACTGGTGCCAGATACTGGGGCCCTAGGATCCGGCCCCAACGGCCCCAAGCTCCAGGAGCACATGGGGTGTGGTACGGAGACGTCCTTGGCAGGGCCCCCTGCATGAGGCTGGCCCCAGGGGTGCCGGGGAGCCTAGGCTGTAGCAGGCAGCCAGGCCAGGATTTCAAGCCGCCCCATCTACGGGGACCCCTGGCCGCGGTCTCTGGGGGCCGGCTCTTCGGTGTGGCAAGAAGAGTCGGCTGGGCCCTGAGGTCTGGTCTGTTCTAAGGACTGCCCCGCGGCGTGGCTGGACGACACCTGACCCGCTCTGATTCTCGGCCTGCCCTTGGTCCTCCGGGGGCCCTCTGAGCAGTGATATATACCGCGATGTGTGACCTGCCCAAATCCTGTGAGCAGAGGAGGGCCTCGGGGGATGCCGAGATGTGAAGGGGGTGCTGGGAAGCTTCCTGGCAGGGCACGCTAGGGGCAGCACAGGGGGTAGAGGGAATTTCCTCTCTTGCCCTGGTTCCTGGTTCAGATGTTACAGATAGAGGCACCGGTCAGCTGTCAGGGGCTGGCTGGGGCTCTCCACCCCCAATCTGACTGTGCTCAGGCCCTGGGCTCCCGACCCCAGAGCTCAGACACCTCCCGTGCTTTTCCCCTGAGGACTTCAGCTTCCTGCTGGGGCGGGATCATCTGGGATCCAGAATCTGTCCTTCTTGCCCACAACCCTCGAAGGAAGAGGGGCAGGAGGTGGTGGCTCTTTAGCAGCTCGTAGAGGGTCATCTGGGGACCCTGTATCTCAAACCCATCTCTAGCCAGATGATGGCCTCTCGGGACAGTGGGGTTTTCAGAGTCCTTGCTGCTTACCCTACCTTGGAGAAGGAGCACCCTCGGTCTTGTGGGGGTGGAGAGCAATAGAAATCTTCCTTGTGAACACGTCCGGGGAGCCAAGGGAAGGCACCTGTGGCGGTCCCCGCAGCCTCCCCCACACACCAGGTCCCAGCCGTGGGATCCCTTCGTCCCCCTCAGTCTCCTGACATTTGCTGCTCCAATCTCTTGAGAGGTAGGTGGAAAGGGTCGAGGCTGTGGAGGCCAAAACTCGGGCCAAGAAATCTGTGCCCGGGACACGGAATACATCTCCTGATTTCACGGTTTCTTTGAGCTTCTCAGAGGGGGCCTAGCTTCTCTCCACTAAACCGAAGGGCTTTAGTCCCGTCCCATAAAGACCGGCCCACCTTCCTACACAGGTGGGGGCAGAGGGGATTTGAAAGGCCCCCGGAGGTGGAAATTGGGGGCTCCCGTGGCCCTGTGCAGCCTGCCGGCAGAGGCCCGGGGGGATGGCCTGCCCCAGGGGAGTGCAGGCCGGTGTGGGCAAGGAAGGGCCCAGTGCATGGTCAGACAAACAACACACAGCTGTCCAGAACCTCCACAGCACCATTTATCCAAGCCTCATGGAGTTGAGTGCGCCCAACTGCTCGCACCCCGTCCTCGGGGGAGCGCAGGCATTGCAGTGGCCCCTGGCCTGGCCCCAGTATGGCCGCAGACCCACGGGGCCTCCCGAGCCCTCAGCCTGTCAAGGTGGGGCTCTGGGTATGAAGCGGCCTCAGACCTTCCTCCATCCCACACTGTCAGGGGCTCCATGGGTCTGGGCTAGCTCGACATTGTGTTAAATAGCTTCCCGGCAGTCCCCCTTAAATAAACCCAGCCCCAGAGCAACCCACCCCGTTTTGCACCCTGAATATATTATTCTACTGGCTTATGTCTCCTAGAGAGGGGAGGGGCTCCCTCCTCCTGCCCTCTGCTCCAGGGAATACCGTCTCCCTAAAAAACCAGGGGAAAAAGTTTTCCCGTCAACTCTGGGGCAGAAACAAAGGGAGGCCTGGTCTGGCGTGGGAAAGCCGGGAGTCCCCGTCTGTCCCCCCCCCCCCCCCCCCCCGCCCCGTCCTCTCCTTGCCCTCTCGGCAGCCCAGGTCAGCTGTGACTTACCGAAGATCACAGGCCCAGGATCCAGAGTCCTGACATATCTAGGAGGTCACCCTGGTTTTGACAGCTCAACCCGGCTCCCGGGCAGGGGGACGGACTCCAGGCCCTGACCTCGGCCCCCTCGCAATTCTCCAGGCGTGGAGAAGGCTGGGGAGACCCCGGCTCTTGCCGCTGCCTGGTGCCGGGCCCCTGGGACTGCCTCGCGGCGCCGCCCGCCCCGGACGTCCCCGGGTGTCTCCGGCTCTGGGGGATGCTCAGCGGCCCCGGGGGGCCCGGGAGCGACGGGGCCGGGGCCCGAGCAAGCCTGTCCCTGGCCTGATCCGCATCTGGGCCCGGGGCCAGGCCTCACACCCAGTACTGGCCGTTTTTGAGGGCGGGGTTGGGTGTCCGACAGTACTGCAGCAGCTCTGGGTCGGGCTGGCCGCCGGGCGGGGGCCCCTGGCCGGGCACGGCCGTGAGCGGGATGGCGTGGCCCGGCTCCACCTTGCGGAAGGTCTCGGTGTCGCCGGCCAGGCCGTTGCGGGGCTTGGCGGTCAGCACCTGGACGTCGTGCTTGCCCGTCTTGTTCCGCTTGCGCAGGTAGAAGAGCAGCGGCAGGAGCAGGGCCAGGAGCAGGAGGACCAGGCACACGGGGATGATGATGCTGAACATGTTGGCCTCCAGGAGGCCCAGGAAGCCGCCGCTGGCCGCGGTGGGCCCGGGGCTGGGGCCTGGCGCGCCCGGCTGGCCCGTGGCCGGGGCGCCGCTGTCGGGTGCCCCGGCTTCCTCGGGGAGGCTGAGCAGGGCCACGCCGTAGGGGCGCGCCGCGTCGTAGGGCTCGGTGTGGAAGTCCAGGGAGAGCACGGCCGGGGGGACGCCGGGCGCCCACAGCTCCAGCGTGAGGCTGTCGCCCGTGGGGCCGGGGGCGCGGCCCAGCTGCAGCCCCAGCCTCCCGCCCTCCAGGTCCCGCTGCGTGAACTGCTCCACGGGCTCCGGCCCCGCGCGGGCCACGCGCACCAGGCGGCCCAGCCGGGGCCCGGCCAGCAGGCGGAAGCGCGGCTCCCCGCCCGTGCGGTTGGCCAGCTCGGCGGCGTCCAGGACGGCCGGGTCCAGGCGCAGGGTGGCGCCCTGCGGCCACGGCCCCCGGGGCCCGACCCGCAGCAGCGCCGCGACCGTGACGTCCACCGTGGCCGTGGCGTTGGCGCCCCGCGCGTGGGCCAGGACGGCGAAGCGGTCGCGCGGGGAGGACAGGTCGGTGAAGGCGAACTCCACGTCGCCGCGGTCCACCTGCCGCTGGCTGAAGGCGCCGGCCGGCCTGCCCGCCACCAGGAGCTGCCCGAAGCGCGGCGCCCGGGTCACGCGGTAGGCGGCCTCGGGCTCGGCGCGGTCCGACACGACGCGCAGCTGCCGCGGCCCGAGCGCGCAGCGCCCCAGCGCCTGGGGCACCTCCAGGGGCGCGCGCAGCTGCACCTCGATGGCGGCGGGCAGCACGTCCACGGCCAGCGCCACGGGCACGCGCGGGCTGGCGCCGGCCCACGCGCTCAGCTGCAGCACGCCCGCCACGCTGCTGCCGTTGGCCACGAAGGCCAGGCGGCCCGCGTCCACGTCGGCCTGCGAGAAGCGGCGCACCGGGCCCGCGCCCGCGCCCCGCGAGGCTCAGGAAGCCGCCGGGGGCCGCGCGCCGCACCTCGTACTGCACGTCGGCGGGCGCGGCGCCCGGGAGCTGCACGCGGAGCTGCGCGCGGGACACGGGCGCGCGGGAGCCGCGGGGCAGGCGCAGCGGCTCGGACGCCGCGGCCCCCACGCGCACGGCGAAGGCCTCGTCGGGGAGCGCGGGGGAGCGCGGGGAGCGCGCCCGGCCCGGCGCCCGCGGGGCCCTGCAGCTGCGCGCGGAAGCCGAAGCCGTCGGGCTGCGCGCCCCCGCCGCCGTGCGCGTAGGCCAGGAGCCCCGCCGCCAGCTCCGACTGCAGGAAGTGCGCCCGGCCCGCGTGCAGCGCCCGCCCCGCCAGCAGCAGCCGGCCCCGCGCCGGGAACCGCGTCACCTGGAACAGCACGTCGTGCCGGGCGCGCAGCGCGGCGGGGACGCGCGCCAGCAGGTTGGAGGCGTCCAGGGCGGCGCTGGTGATGTCCGCCTGCTGGCCCTCGGCCACCCAGAGACCTGCGGGGGGACGCAGGCCGTCGGACCAGGCGCCCCCGGCGGAGGACAGGGGTCCCGTCCCCTCCCCAGCGCGCCCTGCCCTCGCTCGCCGCGCCCCGCGCCCGCGTCCCCACCCTCACCCGCCGCTGTGCGGCCCATCCCGCTGCTCACCCTCGTTCCTCCAGAGGCGGCTGGGGCGCTGCGGGCAGGCGGCCTCGAAGGACACGGCCACCTCCAGGGTGGCGGCCACGTCGGGGGCGGGGGGCGAGGACAGCCGGAGCTCCAGGGCGTCGTGGACCTCCCAGAAGGGCTCAGCAGGCATCTTGTGCTCATACACAACATCCCCCGCGTATACCTGCGGGGACACGGGGGCGCATTTTTTTAAATTAGTATATTTATTTATCATAGACACAGAAAGAGAGAGAGAGAGAGAGAGGCAGGCTCCATGCAGGGAGCCCGACATGGGATTCGATCCCGGGACTCCAGGATCGCACCCTGGGCCAAAGGCAGGTGCTAAGCCGCTGAGCCACCCAGGGATGGAGGCACATTTTGAAACGAAAGGCAGGTTCCGCGCGTGGCGCCCACAGGTCCCCGGTGTCCAGCCTCACTCTCCGCTCTCCGGCCTATACCTGGCTGTGGGTCCCTAACCCCAGCCCGCCCTCACCAGCTTGCTGGGTCGCCGCTGGCAGTGAGGAGGCTGGCTCTGCAGCCAGGTGCCTTGTCACCTCTGCGCCCTGCAACCTCAGGCAAACCACCTTGCCTCTCTGAGCCCCTAGGGAAAGCCATGCCCTATGGGCGAGGGTCTCCACAGCGGGTCCTTCCCGTTTTGCCCGTCTCCCGCCCTGAAGACACCAGTTTTACCATCGCCCTTCTTTCTTCTACGGTGACGATTTCCCCGCAAAAGGGAACATTGCCATCACGACTCAGCCATGCTGTTCTCTCTTCCATCTTTTTTTCTTTTAAAGATTAATTTTTTTTAAAAATTTTTTGAGAAAGAGAGAACACGTGCGCAAGAATACAGGCACATGCAGGGGAGAGCGGCAGAGGAAAGAGCAACTCCGGCAGGCTCTGTGCTGACCACGGCGCCCAAGGTGGGCTCCATCCTAGGACCCTGGGATCAGGACCTGCACTGAAACCAAGACCCGGATGCTTGACCAACTGCACCACCCAGGCGCCCCCTCTCTAACATCTTAAAGACTTGTGACTTCGCTTTTTCCACCAATGTCATCAGGCCTCCCCCCATTTTGCTCTCCTTTACAGCAAAACTCCAAAAAGAATAGTCTGTGATCTCCCCCATGCTGTCCCGAGTGCGCTCTGTCCAGGATTTTGGTGGGTCCAAGGGCCTTGTGTTACTCTCCTGCTTGGCAGCGTCTGGCATCATTGTGCCTTCCTTCCTCTAACAGCCACTGGCTCCCAGCGCGTCCCATCCTCACGGTTCCTCCTGCCTCTGTTGGCGCCCCCCTTTCTCCCCAACGTCTACACCTTGGCCTTTAGAGTCCTCTCTACCTACAGGCACATCCCCCGTGTTCCTCCTTCAGCCGCATGCCCCCCCAGGTCAGCTCTGCGGATAACCCCCGTCGACCTCCACCGCGGAATGCTCTCTCCCAGGTTCCAGACTCACGTGTCTGCTTCCCGGCAGCTGCGTGGGGATATCCAAGGGACGCCTCCAAGCCAGCCTGCACCAGGCAGGCTCCTGACCCGTGCGCCTCTCCTAGTCTTCCCAGTTCACGGGATGGCTGCCCTGTTCTTCCAGTGGCTCAGTCCCAAACCCCTGGAGTCATGCCTGACTCCTCCCTCTCTTACACACCATCACTTCTGGCCTAGATTATCGCCACAGCCTCCTGTGTCCCAGCTTGGGCCCCGCTCCCTCCCCCTGTGGTTTTTGTTTTTGTTTTGTTTTGTTTTGTTTTTAATTTATTTGACAGAGAGAGAGAGTACACGCAAGCACACAAGCAGGGGGAGGGGCAGAGGGAGAAGCAGGCAGCCTGATGCGGGGCTCCACCCCGGACCCCGGGATCATGACCTGAGCTGAAGGCAGACACTTAACTGACTGGGCCACCCAGGCGCCCCCCGCCCCCCCATGGTTGTTCTTAACACAGAAGCCAGCGCGAGCCTTTTAAGATGTGAGATTACTGTTCTTCCTCAGAGAGTACAGTGGCTCCTCATTTGACCGCAAAGATCCCACTCTGACCCCTTGCCCCTGCCACCTCACCTCCTAACCATCCTGCCACACTTGCTGTTCTCCGGGGCTCTTTGCACGCTACACACCTAGGGCTCTTCCTCACTTCCAGAAAGAAGTACGCTCCTGGGCAGCCCGGGGGGCTCAGCGGTTGAGCACCCGCCTTCAGCCCAGGTCGTGACCCCGGGGGTCCTGGGATCCAGTCCCACGTCGGGCTCCCTGCATGGAGCCTGCTTCTTCCTCTGCCTGTGTCTCTGCCTCTCTCTGTGTGTCTCATGAATAAATAAAATCTTAAAAAAAAAAAAAAGTATGCTCCCTTCCCCCTGCTAATCCAAATGTGTCCTCTTGGCTTATCTTTTGTTTTCCCCTTTTAGGAGAGGGGGATGTATTGCTTCGCAGAAAAACAGGGCTTGCACAATACTAAGATGGAAACTGGGGTCGCAGCGTGTGGGAGGCTCTAGGACCGCAGGGTAGTGAGGAACTGGAGGGCAGTGCCCCATCTAAGGGGGAGCCACCCACACGCTAATGGGGGATCACCAGCTAATAGGGGATCACCATCCTTCTAACGAGGGAGCAGAGCCTGGGTGAAAGGGGAGGTTGCTACTCAGCTGATTGCTGTAGGAGGGCACAGAGCCTTTTAAGAAACTGGAGATCAGGTTTTTGTGTACGTGCGTGTGTGTGTGTGCGTGTGTGCGTGTGTGTGAAATCCTCCAAAGGTTATATGTTGACCATTAATTTTAAAAGACTAAATGTCTTGTGCAGGCCAAATACAACACATCTGTGGGCCAGATGTGACCCACAAGGACTGTCAGCTGTAACCTCTGGCCCAGGCTGAAGGGTGGCAGGAAGGAAGTGGAGACAGACCCCCAGGAGTGGGGTGGGAGGATGGATGCCCGGGGGCGGGAGGTGTCTTGGGGTGAGCCAAGTCACAGGCAGGACGAGGAGGGGTCTCTGAGCTCCGGGAGCAAGCATGCCCTGGTGAGAGAAAGCCTGGACTAGGGATCCCTGGGTGGCGCAGCGGTTTGGCGCCTGCCTTTGGCCCAGGGCGCGATCCTGAAGACCCAGGATCGAATCCCACGTCGGGCTCCTGGTGTATGGAGCCTGCTTCTCCCTCTGCCTGTGTCTCTGCCTCTCTCTCTCTCTCTCTGTGTGACTATCATAATAAAAAAAAAAAAAAAAAAAAAAAAAAGGCCTGGACTAGTAGTTAGCAGCCGGAATCCTGGTTTTGCCTCTTACCGACCACATGCTCTGGACGGTCGCCTGACCTCCGTAAGCCTCAGTTTCCTTATCTGCAAAACGGGACACCCGATCCCTGCCCCACCCAACTCAATACGGCAGGACAGTGGTGCTGTCGAGACACTACCCAGTCCTGCCCCCAAGCCAGGACAAAGTCTCTGCCACGAAGCCATTTCCCAGCTTCCCTGGGTGGCACTGCCAGCCTGGCCCCCTGCTGGCCACTCCCTTTCATCCCATCTTGTTGGGGTGCGCGGAAAGCTCCGTGGGTGGGGGGAGGAACCCCAAAGGCCTGGTCCTGTCCCCTCCCCCTCCCGGGCATCCGATGACAGTGGCTCCCAGGACGCAGGGAGTCTAGTGGCGGCTGTAGAGGTGGGGCCCTACCTCGGCTTGCGTGAAGTTCACCAGGACCTCCCCGGTGCCGCCCTGCTGGGCGCGGAGCAGGCGGCCCAGCCGGGGGCCCTGCACCACCCGGTAGAGCAGGTGCTGCGGATCGGTGCCGGCACTGGAGCTGGCTCTCAGGCTCTGGCTGCTGAGCGGCTGGACCGACCCTGCGAGACACATCAGGGCCCCGCTGGCCTCGGACCAGGAGGCAGGGCGAGGCCGTGCGCCTGCGGGGGCAGCGTGACGGGCCGGGCCCCGGGCCCACGAGGCAAGCGCGCCGGGCGGACCCACCTGGGCACACGGTCAGCGTCCGGCTGCCCTCCAGGGAGAGGAGCAGCTGCTTCTGGGCCGTCACGCGGAAGAAGTGTCCGGGGGAAGCGTGCTCGCCGTCGGACAGGCTGAAGCGGAAGCCTCCGTCCAGGGCTCCTGAGGACGGGCGTAGAGTGGGTCTCGCTGGCCCCCGCGGGTCCCCGTCCGCAGGCGCCCCAGCCGGCGGTACCCACCTCTGTGTGAGAACAGCACGAGCCCGTCGTCCAGCTGGGCCTGCGTGAAGCTGTGCACCTCGGTGCCTGGCGCCGCCCGCAGCACCACCTGCCCGTTGCTGGGCCGCTCGATGGTGTAGACCAGGTCCTCCGGGCCCGAGTCGCTGTCCGCACCCCTCAGGGCCTCCGGAGGGAAGGGCACGGTGGCCCCCTCCCACATCTGGGGACACAGGCCCGTGAGGGTTCCGTCCCCGCCGAGCGGAGCACTCCCACTGGCTCAGCTCAGGCCTTGGGTGGTCACCGAGGCCCGCGTCCTCCTGGGGTCCCCCTCCCAAGGGCCCCTCCAGCCCAGTGACCTTCCCCTGCCACCCCGGGCCCAGGCTCCCTTCTCTCCGCCCTGATCCTGCTTGTCCTGCGAGGCCAGCCCCCCGCTCTTCCCTCACCAGGCTCTCCCCGCCGCAGAGCCCCCAGCCCCGACCCGCGGCAGCACCGCGACCGTCTGGCCCTGCCTCCTGGGCACGTGGGTCTGGGGACGGGCTGGGCACACTACGGGAATGGTGAGGGTCGCGTCCCCAAGACGCTGATAAACACACTCCCTTTCCAGGTGAGGGAAGGACGGGAGGCTCGGGGTGGGAAAGGCTGATGCTTGGCCCCTGTCCGTGGCCTGGAAGCAGCACGTGACGAAGGCTCGTGTGTTTCCAGCGTGGTCACGAGGCCCACCCAGGTCAGGGAGGGGTGCGGGCAGCCCCACCCCAGGCTCAGAGGGAAGAGGAGTCCCTGTCGGGCCTCCCACCTGCCAGCAGGGCAGGATCCCGTTTCTGGGATCCTGTTACATGGCCCCAGCTGGGTCAGGACCTTGGGCTGCCTTAGGGAGGGGCTCCCAGCCCCGGAAAACCGAGCCCTCTGGGATCCCAGGGACCTTCTCAGTCCCAGGCTAACCCCCGGCGAGCCCTGGAAGGGGGAGCACGGTGCGGTGCGCAGAGATGGGGCTTCAGCGCGGGGCCTGCGCAAACGCTGAGGACAGCATCACCTGGTGGCCAAGGGGCCACACAGCAGCACCGGCCTGTGGTTCCGGGCAGCCCCGAGCCGCACCCCCACTGCTCTGCGGCCGCCCCACCCCTGGACCACTCCCCACAGCCACAGCCTCTGCCATCAAAGGCGTCCGGTGTCCATCAGGCCCTGCCCGTCCACCATCTCGTGTGATCTTGGCCACGCCGTGCCCTTTCTGTTCCCCCGTAACTACTTCTGTGACCGTGGAGAAATGCTGTGACCGGGCTGGGCCTCAGCTTTGGCTTCTGCTGAGTGACGGCACCACCATTCTGGGGCGATGTGAGGGGCAGGGGCTCAGGAAGCCAAGCTGTGGCCCTCCCTTGCTGTGGGTGGAAGCGGGGAGCTTAACCACGCTCCACCTGGATCCGCCCTTTAGGGCCTGAAAGAACTTTCTTCAGGAGGTCTGGTCCGGAGCCACAGAAAACGCCTGCAGCTGAGGGTGAGTCCAGGGAAGGGCAGGGCCAAGGATGGCCATTCGCGAGACTGCCTGCCGCACTTCTAAGTGTTCAACAACCAAGTCTCACACCTGTGCCCTACTTTCAGTGCCATAGCTCTTCCCCACCACCTAGAGGCATGTGGCACGGTCCCCACTTGGAGAAAGCGACGGGCTCATGGGCGGGGGCGGGGAGCTCTGTGCTGGGCCTCTCTTTGGGCGGGAGGTGGGAGGTGATCCCAGGCTGCTCTCACCGTTAGGCCTGTGTTTGCGGTGAGGATGGGCGGTTGGTCATTGACGGGCAGGACGGTGATGGTGAAGGCCACAGGGTGGCTCTGGCGGTCCAGCTCGGAGGCGTTAGCCACTAGGGTGAAGCTGTCTGTCAGCGTCTCACTCCCGTCGTGCACATAGCGGATCTGCTGCTGTTCTACCTGTGGGCAGGCCCGAGGCTGAAGGCCAGGCCCTGGCAGGCCTGAGGGCGGCGCGGGCTCCACCCCGGCACCCCTCGTGCTCTGCCTCTGGGTGTGGGAGGGACGGGCTCCCTCCGCGCTTCCATTCCCGCAGGTGGAGACGGGGACACCCCCTCCTCCCAGGCTGAAGGGCCGCAGGAGGAACGGGAATGGGGCTGTCCTCCGACTGCCCTGCCCGGAGGGGAAGGAACGGCAGCAGGCACCCAGAGCAGAGGCCTCCCCGACCGCGACCTCCCTGCTTCCTCTGGGTGGACGCCCCCAGCCGTAGAGCCCCCAGCTGCCCCCCGGCCCCCAGCGAGTCCCGAGAGCAGTACCTCTTTCCAGGAGAAAGCGCTGAGGGTCCCCGCTTGAGGGGCCTCCTCTCTCCGCAGGGCCCCGTGCAGGGGCTGCTCGAGGACCCGCAGTTCGAGGCCGGGCAGTGCAGGGAAGTAGGGCCCGGCGACCTGGAGCAGCGGGGGGGCCAGCACGCGGCTGCCGCCCTCGGGGACGCTGAAGTTCTGTGCCTCCAGTGGGATGGTGGCGGGCAGCACCTCCAGCTCCACGCGGACGCCCTCGAGGGGCGCACCCAGGCCTGAGCCCACGTCTAGGGAGAAGGAGTCACTCCAGGCCTCGGGGCGGGAGTGGAGGTACAGGACCCTGCCGGCGTCCACCGCCTCCTGGGAGAAGCTCTGCACGGGGTCCCAGCTGGGCGGCCCGGCCACGGAGGCGCCGCGGGACAGCATCACCAGGTAGCCGGCCCGCGGCGGGGTCTTCACCGAGAACACAATTTGGGCGGGCGGCACTGCCTCCTGCGCTGCCTGCGTGACACAGGGTCATGGAGGGAGGCCGCCGGCCCCCAAGCGGCCAGAGCAGGCTCAGCGCCGTGCCCCCCAGCCCCCCGCCCAGGAGGGCCCCGGACACCCCTGCTCACTCAGACACCCAGACATGCAGCCGGCTGGGCCTCCCCACCCGCTGCTCACTCGTGCACACTCCCCAAGAGGTGTACGCGGTCACACCTCCAGACTCGGTGACTCAGATGCACAATTTCTCTACACACTGATGTGGATACACACACGTAGGCCTCACGGGTGTCTCACCCTGTACCCGCCCGCTCGCCCATGCCCGCGGGCCGCCCGGCCTCCGCGGGGGCCACTGCTCACCACCAGAGGGCGCTCCGTCCCTTCGGGAGGCAGACTCCGCACACAGGGCCTGGGGCCCGCGAGGACCGCCGCGCCCCCCACCTGATGGCCCGGCTGCAGGAGGCCACACACCACCCCCAGCTCACATCCCTGATCCCGTGCCTCTGCCTGGAGGGGTGTCCTTTCATCCCCTGCTACTGAAACCCCAGACTCTGCAAGGCCGGACTCCAGTGCCGCCTCCGTCAAGGCCAAGCCTTTCTGATGCCAGACAGGGCCAGCCACCGTCTGCCCCAAATCCAGGCAGCTGGACCCACCAGGGGCTCAGAAATCGGCCGTGTGCCACCGAGTCAGTAGGCCTGGTTGCTCTCTGATTCCTGGATGGTCAGCGGCTCTCCCCAGGTCCTGAGGCCCGGTCCTCAAGGTGCCCAGGAGAATCCCCCAGGGAACGAATTTATTAGAAAACAGATTCTCCGAATCCGTAGCACGCACATGTGTGCACCTGACAGGTGGAGGCCCCCATAACTCTGAGGCAAACTCCCCGGAGACCGTCAGGCACATCCCCAAAGCGCGGACACCACCCAACCCAGGAATCCCCACCGGTACCCCCCAAACGTCCACGAGCACAGTGCGTGAAGGCTGGATGGAAGGGGCCCCCTTCTCTGGCCTATGACTTCCACTCGCCCCTCGGCCTTTTACCTCCAGCTGATCCTTTCTGATCTCAGCTGCCTCCCCCTGGAAGACGTAGATCTTCTTGTTCTGGACCAGATGCAGTGGGGCCAATGGCCCCTCCAAGGCAATGGTCACCTGCAGGGTGGCATCCGTGAGCACAGGCCCTGCCTCCACGGAGAAGGCCAGGGTGTCCTGCGGGCTCAGGCTGCCGTTGTGGCTGTAGAGGACGGCCCCGTCCAGCAGGTCCTGTTGGGAGAAGGCTGTGGCCGGCTGGCCGGCCCGGAGCAGCTGCCCCCAGTGCGGGCCGGCTGTGACACGGTAGCGGACCTCATCCCCGCTGCGGATGTCTAGGTTGGTGTCCAGGCGGAGCACGGCTGTGTCGATGGTGCCCTGGCCCCCCTGAGGGACCACGAGGCTGGAGCCATTGGCCACGCGGAGATAGGGCTCGGATGCCTGCACTTCAAGCAGCGCGGTGGCCTGGTGCCGCCCGTCGGACACCTGCAGCTGGATCCAGCCGCGGTCGGCCCCGGAGTGCACGAACAGGACGCGCCTCTTCCGGAGGTCCTCCTGGGAGAAGCGGTAGATGGGCCGCGTGGGCTCGTCCGCGGCCACGATGCTGCCGAAGAGAAGGTCCTTGCGGGTCAGCACCAGCTGCGCGTCGGCGAAGCCGGAGTCGGCGTCACTGAAGGCCACGTCGTCGGTCGTCAGCAGCCGCCGCCCGCCCCGGGCCACGTGGAAGACGCGGCTGACGGTCTGCACGGGAGCGTGGTCGTTCACGGGCTGGATGGCCACGCGGAAGACGCCCCGGACCTCCTCCCAGGCCAGGCCGCCGCTGCCCTCACTCTGGCGGGTTGCCACGAAGGGGATGTCGTCTTCCGTGGTCTCGGAGTTGTCATGCTGGTAGACCAGCCGGCCCTGCAGCAGGTCCTCGTTGGTGAAGGACGTCACCGCGGTGGCCTCGTCCTGTGCCCCCCTCCAGACCAGCCGCCCGTGGCGGGGCCGCTCCATGACCTCATAGAGGTAGCTGGCGCTGTTGAGGCTCTTGACGAACAGGTGTTCCGCGGAGAGGACGCCCTCGCCTCCCTCGGGCACGGAGAGGAGGACGTTGGTGAGGACGGGGGCGTCGGGGTCACCCCCGATGTGGATGGGGAAGGTGTAGAGCGGGGAGAAATGTGGCGGAGCCGTGACGCGGAAACGGAAGGCGTCCTCCACGGTCTCCGAGGTGCGCGCCGTGGCCCCGTAGGTCACCCGGCCGGCCTGCAGGTCATCCTGGGTGAAGCCCTGCCCCTCGGACAGCCGGGCGCCCTGCAGCCTGAGGTTACCCTTCCTGGGGGCCTGAACCAGCTCGTAGTGGAAGGTGGTGGGGCTGGGGCCCGCCCCCTCCTCCAGAGCGGCCTCCAGGTGCGCGCCGGTGAGCGCCTCCTGCCGCGTGGTGTGGGTGCGCAGGGGCTCGAGCCGCAGCAGCCGCACGGTGGCTCTCTGGATCGTCACCAGGAAGGACAGATTGCTCAGGGTCTCCTGGCCCACCTGAACCTCCAGGGCCACGCGCTCCACGGCGTCCTCCGTGCGGTGCTGCGGGTCGGTGCTCAGGTACCTCACGCGGCCCTGCTCCACGTCCCGCTGCTGGAAGGCCTGCACCGGGCGCCACTCCGCGCCCTCGGCGCCCCCCGCGCCCTGCTTCTGCAGCTCCCCGAACCGCAGGGCCGCGGCGACCCGGAACAGCACGCTCACATCCTGCCCCACCGCGTTGGTCTCCACCGACAGATTGGCGGGCAGCACCGGGGCGGCGGAGCCCTGGGCCAGGCGCAGCCCCGTGTTGTGGCGGACCCGGATGCTGGGCCGGACCGCCACCACCTGCAGCGTGGCCGGAGCGCTGGCCTGCAGCCCGTCGCTGACGCGGAACGTCAGGTCCTGGGCGGGCCCGCTCCGGTGCACGTAGACCAGGCCGCCCGCCTCCAGCTCCCGGCAGGAGAATTCGGTGGCTGGCTCCCCGGGCTGCTCCTGGCGCTCCACCGGCAGGCCCGGGGCGGTGCCAAGGAGCTGGAAGGTGAGGCCCTCGCAGGCAGAGTCTGGGTCGTAGGCCTGGAAGACCTCGGGCCCCAGGGGCTTCTGTGTGTGTTCCAGGATCACCATGAGGCTGCCGTGGGGGAAGATGATTTGGGGTGGGTCGTTGACCGGGTTTATCTGGATGGGCAGGATGTAAGTCTGGCCCCTCCGGAGGCAGGAGGGCACAGGGCCCCTGGCGGTCACGGACACCTCCAGCATCAGCTGGTCGGAGGTCTCCTCCGAGCCATCGTGGACGAAGCGGGCCTTGCGGTTCACCACGTCCAGGAGGGTGAACATTTTCCGTGCCTGGGCTCCCGGGACGTCCAGCTCGAGCTCCCCGTGGCGGGCCCCACGGCTCACGCTGAACAGCACCTGGGATTTACGCAGCTCGGCCTCGCTCAGGTCCAGCGTGGGCTGCAGGTGCCGCCACTCAAGCCAGGCTGTGCCCCCCTCGGCCACCACCAGCGGGCTGACAGTCAGCAGTTGGGTGAAGTTGGCAAAGACGGGAGGCAGCCCCGGTTCGGGCACGCAGGGCTCGGGCAGCTCCACGGCGGACCAGGCCTCCGGTGCCAGGGTGGAGAGAGCTTCATAGGTGCCGTAGGTGTCCTCCTCGTACTCGTCTTCCTCCAGGCTGCAGCCGGCCACCATGCTGCGAGTCAGCGAGGCTTCCCGGAGCCCCTGCCTCTGGCCGTTGATGCTGAGATCCTCCATGCAGCCCAGGAGGGAGACGTTGACGGCCCCCGAGGCCAGGCCCAGGCGGTGTTCCTGGAGGTGGCGGGAGGCCTCTGTGTCCAGCCCCCCCAGGAGGAGACTGCCGCGGGGTTCCAGGTAGCTGAGGATCCCACGGTTGGAAGTCCGTGTGGGGTACTGGTCCACGGAGATTTCCAGCTGGTGAGCATCCACGTGGACACTGACCTCATGGGGTAGCCCGTCAGCCACGGGCACGCTGTTGTGGAGCAACACGGTGCCCTGGCCCTTCTCCACCACAGCCCGCAGGTGGCCCTCAAATATGTCCACGTAGATGAAATCCCCGTGCCGGCCGCCCGCCTGGAAAGCCAGGGGCGCCTGTCGGCTCCGAGTGGTGAGTATGAACGCCAGGGTGCCCTCCTCCCGAGTGTTCCAGGCAGGGAAGGCAGCCAGCGAGTGGGGCCCAGAGAAGCCCAGAGCCACGCTGTCATCAGCAGAAAACTCTTCAGCGCAGCCCTCGTGCACGTCAGGGGTCAGCGGTCGGAGGAGGTTGCGGCCGTTGACGGTGGCGGCGTGCAGGCAGCCCCTCAGGGGCCGGCTGGCTCCCATCAGGTAGGACAGGCTCAGGCTCCCAGTGCCCCCCAGGAAGATCCCATAGGGGACCTCCAGGGGAGCTCCCAGGACGGGGGCTGAGGCGTTCAGCAGCCCATCGACGGACAACGAGGCCTCGCTGTCTGACACAGTCAGCTCCACGGAGTGGACGGCGGAGTCGCTCAGCGGAGTCTCAGCTGGGGTCTGCAGCCTCAGCTCCTCCTGGCCCAGGGTGAGTCTGACCTGGGGAGAGACGGAGGGATGGGAGTGGGGACAGCACTTCGGACGATCTGCTTCTCCTGTAAGAACATAGTTGGTCGGCCACATTGGAGTCCCCAGAGCAGACGTCCTGGGACAAAGGTTTCTCATGCCACCCCTGTCTGCCTCTTTTAAAGATTTATTTATTTATTCATGAGACACACAGAGAGAGAGAGAGAGAGGCAGAGACACAGGCAGAGGGAGAAGCAGGCTCCACGCAGGGAGTCCGACGTGGGACTCGACCCCGGGACCCCAGGATCACGCCCTGAGCCAAAGGCAGGTGCTCAACCGCTGAGCCACCCCGGGGCCCCTCCTTCCTGCCACCTCTTTACTTATCCCCCAAACACGGGTCCAGATGGGCTCTGGGGTCCCTGATGTGAATCAGAGAAGTGACAGAGCAAGATGCTCTCCTAGGGATTCAGTCTGTATGTTTTACCCTCGCCAGCTTTCCGACGGGGCAGGGCCACCAGACAACCACCTTGACCTCCAGAAGATTCACTCTGGGCATAGAGGGCATCTGGGGTCACCGGGGCAGCTAGGCTCATGGCGGGGAGCCCGATTCCAGATGCTCTGTTTTGAGGGTTAAGTAAAGAAAAGCTCCCTGACCTGGGGTGAGGGAGCCGCGGGGAGAGGAGAACTGTTCTGTCTCTAGGACTTTGGCACCAGAACTGGGCCTGGGGTGGCCTTGCCACTACTGGACGGCAGGATGGGTGGAGGCAGAGTACGGGAAGAGCAGAGCCCTGGGCACGGCGGCCTTGGGAGCCCAGCTCCCCGGGCTGTGGCATCGCCCTACCTGTCCCGTCACACCTGTCGGGCGGAAGGGCTCCGGCCCCAGGCTGCACCCGGGCCCCGCTCAACAGTGCCGCCTATTGGCAGAGAGAAGCCATGGCAGCGGCAGGTGGACCGTCGCCCTCAGGCCCCGCCCGTCCTCTCCCCCGAACCCCCCAAGTGTGGAAGCAGCCGGCTTTCCCGAATTTGGGCGGAGACCTCAGGTTCTCAAATTCGTTATGGTTAAGGGGGAGCCTCAGGGGAGCCAGGAGGCTCCTTGCTGATAAAGCTAGCGGGGCTGGCAGGACGAAATGGGAAAATGGAGAGGCTTTGGCGATACTGGTCGTTACCATCACGGACAGATGGGGTGACCGGTGCTCAGCAGGAGGCTCACAGGGGCTGCAGGGCCCAGGATAGAGCACCCAGCCCAGGGGAGTGCCAGGGGGTAGGTACCTCCTGGGGGAAGGGATGTCTACGCTGGGACTTGAAGGCGAGGCGGGGCGTGCGGGGAGCGAGAGCCTGGCTGGACCAGCGCAGGCCGCAGTGAGGGGGGGCGGCCAGGGCTGGTGGTGGGCAGTGTGGGTGGAGGGCTGCGGGGCACAGCCGGCGCACCAGGGAGTCACACCTTGGGAGACGCTGTCCTTCACCTCGTGGCAGGGACCTAGAGACCTCGGGGCGAAAGGGGCTCACACAAGGTCACCGGCTGGGGGCCGTGCCAAGCTAGAGGGGTCCAGCAGGGAGAGGCCACTGACCTGCAGGTATCCGGAGTGGAGCTGCAGGAGGAGGTGGTCAGCCTGGCCTGCTGCCAGGAGGAGCAGGGCTTCGGGCTGGGACGTGGAGAATTGTAGCCGGAGGTCTATGTTGCTCAGAGCTGTGGTCACCGGCACCTGCAGGTGGTTCTCCCCAAAGAAGGAGGCTGTGTGAGAGACGGAGCTGGGTCAGTCCCTTGCCTGGAGGAGGAGAGGTGCTGCGGACGATGCGGGTTTTGTGCTGGCGCAGCTTCACGGTCCTGGCTGGCACTGCCCCCTCACCTGTCCAGTCCTGGTGCCGGAAGGTGCAGTCTCACCTTGTGTGTATCCCAGGCCTTAGCTCCAAAGGAGGCCAGACCTATTCCAAGCAACCAGGTTTCCTCCTCAGGAGTTCCTGGGGCCTGGGCCCTCTGACAGCTCTGGCTCTCCTCCCCAGGGCCCCAGAGGATTCTCCATCCTGGGCCGAGTTCCTCTTGGGCCTAACGGAAAACCATCCCTGGCCGGGTCACCTGGCCTGGTGGTCTTTGCCCCCAGGAATGGGATTCCAGGAGGATCATCCCTACCCCAAACGGATGCCTGAGTGCCCCATGCTTTGGTTCTTGGACAACGCTTTCCATGCCATGCCCTCCCTCTGTGGGTAGGCTGGGGCCACGGCCGGGGCCTGGCGGTGGTGCTGAAACAGGCAGCCCACCCGTCCCCACTTCTCTCCCAGCTGTCTTTGGAGTAAGGGTGCAGTCGCCAGCCCGAGTCCACCAAAGAGCGAAGGCGCTGAGGCCAGATGGAGACCACGTATTGGACCCCAAATGGGCCCCAGCTTCCTGCATCACGCCGTATTGCTTCCTGCCGCAGGGCTGCTGATTGTCCCTGGGGGGCAGTCAGATCCGGCCCTGTTGTTCCCACGATGGCTGGGGAGCCATAGCCGACTACAGCTGGCTTTTCCCAGCCTGGGTCTGTAGCTAGAGACAAGGCCTGGGAGGGTGGGAGGTTTGCTGAGAGGGCCAGAGGGCCTCCGTCCGTGGCTGGTGGTGGCTGTGCAGGGCCCCTTTGGTCCCACCCCAGGACACTACCTCTTTTTAAGAGGCCACATCCTCCAGACAGTTTCCCCAAATTAGCCTCTCTTGACCTCAGACCAGCTGCCACAACTTCTGGTTTGTTCCTTTTGCAGAGATTAGGGCCAATTATAACTTTGACTCGGTCCCCTAGAGGTCCGGGACTCGTAAAGACGGGAGACTGGAATGGGTTAAAAAGGTGATTCGTCTCTGTGGGGCTTCCCCTGAGCACTGTGTGTAGGCTGATGGCCTTGCTGGGGATGACCTGGCGCCAGCCACATTCGCACTGGTCCCTGGCCTGAGGAGGCGGCACTGGCTGCCACCGGAGGATTCCAGGGGATGGCCAAGAAAGATCATGCTCTTCCTTTTGGGCTGAGCTGAAATCCCTCCAGTTAGCCCTCTGGCCAGCAGTGGCTGGCGACGCCAGAACCTGGTCTGACAGGGTAAAGGAATCGAATGAGAGCTACAAAACCGTCTGGGTGGGTATGGGCCAGCAGGCCCGGCAGGCCCAGCAGAACCACCAGGCCCAGCAGACCCAGCAGGCCCAGCAGAACCACCAGGCCCAGCAGAACCACCAGGCCCAGCAGACCTCGGTGCCAGTGAGGGGCAGACCAGAGAATGGATATGGGGTGGGCACCTCATCTGCAAAAGCATTGATTCCTTTTTTTCCCTTCAAGACTTAATTAATTTATTTGAGAGAGAGAGAAAAAGGAGAGAAAGAGACCACGAGTGGGAGGGGGGCAGAGGGAGAGGGAGAAACAAACTCTCCACTGAGCGGGGATGTGGACACAGGGCTTGACCCCAGGAACCCAGGATCACAACCGAGTGGAAGGCAGATGCCTAACTGTCGGAGCCACCCAGGTGCCCCAAGGGCATTGATTCGAGGCACTGAGGGCAGCCCCAGGACAGAAGGGGAGGACGCGTGGCCTCCTCAGGATGGAGCATCACCAGGGCAGGCCGGAGCTCACAGCGGCTGGCAAGAGCTGAGTGTTAACTTTGCAGGAGTTTGGCCCTCCGGGCGATGTGGCCGGGTGGCAGTATTTATACCCTGGAAGAGGCAAGTGCTACAAATTGGGGTTCCCTTTCTCCCAGAAAGCCTGTTGCTCAACCTTTACCTGTTAGGGTGCACGGGGAGGGGCTCCTCTCCGTCCCCTGGTGGGAGTGAGCCCACACACCCACTCACACTCCCCTCTGTTGAAGCTGGATGCAGGGACATCGTCATAGGGCCTCAGGGCCCGTACCAGGCCGGAGGTGAAGGCGCTGGCTGGCTCTAACCCCTGAACCACCTGCCCCTAGCCCCCTCGCAGAAGAGGAGAGGGCCGGCCTGTTTAGCCTTGTCCTCCAGGCGGAGTGGGAGGGTGGCAGGAAGTAGAGGTACTTTCCAGAGAGCTGGGGTCTGAATGAGCCTATTGAGGGGCTGGGCCCTGCCGTTTCCTGTGGGCCTGGGCAGGGACGCGCTCACACAAGCCGCCTTGTGCGGCTGGAAGTGCACAGGCCAGGCGGCCCCCTCGTCCTAACAGAGGCCTCTGAGGCCTCGCTGGCCAGGGTTCTGGAAACTCTGACAGCGCCGTTCCCCCCACGTCCCGGTCTCCTGCTGCTGCCCCTCGCCGTCTCTGATGGGCCGCAGCTGCAAGGACCCAGAACCCCGGTCCTGGGAGACAGCTGGAGACGAGCTGTGAGTGGGGAGGCAGGGCAGGACGAAGCCGTGAGCTAGGAGTCAGTTCCAGAGGGCTTCCTTGGGGAGGTGACGCTGGGAGAGAGGAGCAGGCGGGGGTTTCAAAGGGCAGCAAGGCCAAGTGACAGACTGAAGCAGAGATGTGCGGGCTCTGGAACAGCTGGAGCCAGAGGAGGGGAGGGAAGGAAGCAGCAGCCAAGCCAGCCGCAGGGGCCTGCCTGGGGTCGCAGGGCGGCCGAGGGAGGAGAGAGGCATCCTCACTGCTTGGAGACCTGCCCTGACCCTCCCGGCTGAACACACAGGATTCACCGAAACACCAGTTCGGGCCTGCAGCAGCTGTGTGGGCCGCCCTCTGGGCCGGGAGAGGGCCCGGTCTGGCCTCCGTGTCACCGTTTTGTAAAATGGGTGCTGCTCGCCGTCCCTCCTCCCTCCCTCCCTCCCAGCCCCGGAGGTCCTGTGCTGGTCCGGGAGTCCGCTCTGTGCACAGCTGTGCAGGGGGTTCGCAGCGTGGGCCGCCCGGGTGCTGCCCGGCATTCAGCCCGGGGGCCGCTGCCGCAAGGGCCCTGGGGTCAGTGGGAGGGGCAGCGGGATGCTGCACGCCTGGGTTTCTCCGCCGGGGAGACGGCCGTGGGTGGGTGTCCGGGACTACGTAGAGTCTACTTGCGGGTGTGTTCGGGCATGTGGGTGGCTGCTTGGGGGTGTTTGGGGTTTGCATAAGGCTGTGTGTTTGTGCATGTGTGCGCGTGTGGGCTGGGAGCTGCCGGGACAGAGCAGCGATTGTGCCCGCGCCTGCCCTGGGCCTCGGGGCCGACTCCGTGAAAGGGGCCATGTGTTCCTGGACGGTTCCCACCCGTCCTCCCGACGCCCGGCCGTCCCCGAGGTTTGCTGAAGGTGGAGCATCCCACGGCTTCCCGGCCTTCCTGACCACGCACAGGGCGCGTCTGTCTGGGTCCGGCAGAGTGGCTCCGTCCTTCTTCCTGAGACGAGGGTTGGGGGCACAGAGGAGCCTGTGTCCGTCCCTGCCAAGCCTCTTCTCAAGTGGGGAGACAAGCTTGGGCCACCGTCCCCAGCAGGCCACCCGCTGGCAGGGCGCAGGTGGGGCGGGCGTCTCTTGCCTCCCCCGGGCGTGTGACTCCTGCCCTCAAGATGCTCTGCTCTTACCTGTCAGCGGCTGGGGAGCATCTCTGCGCACAGCCCCCCCCCCCCAGGCTCTCCCAGCGGCCGGGGCCGGGTCTCAGCCACGGGGCCTCTTCTAGGGTCGGGGGCGGGGGCGGTGGGGGTGCTGCAGACCCCGATCCTCCCACGCCGCTGGACTGTCTCTCCCTGTCTCTCTGCCGTATCTCCTTTGTCTCTGGCTTGGCCACTCGGCCACCTCGCTGCCTTATCTGTCTCCCCTGGTCTTTCTTTGCCTTTGGCTCCCCTCCCCTGCCTTCCCCTGGCCAGAACCGGGAGCACCCCCGCCCCAGGACGGTCTAGAGAGCTACCCCCAGGCCCCCCGCTCCTCGGGTGCTGGGTCTCACGACACCAAAGTTCTCTGCAGGGTTAGCATTCAGGGGGGTTTCCAGACAGATAAACTGAGGCTTCAGGGCAGCGGCGATTTGACAGGGAAGAGAAAGCCTGCGGGTCTTGGCCCAGCCACCTCTCTGAGCACCCCCCCCCCGGAAGTCAGTCCCCTGGTGCCCTGCTCCCGCCCATTCCCCCATTCCTGGTTGCCTGGGGGTAGCCGCGGCCCCACTGTCAGTGTGCGTGCGTCATGAGCAGCAGCATTCCTGGGTGTCTGCCGCTGCCTGACTTTATAAGGGAGGAAGTTTGGAAGTCCGAGCTCCTGGGCAGGATGGCCCTGCTGGGGCGGGGCGGGGCCGGGGGGCGGGGGGAGTGCCCAGGGTCTGGGGCAAAGGGGGCGGAGGAAGACCCGGGCATGTACGCTGGGAGGTGAACCCAGTGGTACTGAGATGGAGCAGGAGGTGAGAGATGGATGGGGACAGAAGGGGATCCAGTCATTCCTTCCTTCCTTCCTTCCTTCCTTCATTTGCAAATCCGGTAACACAGCCACGGAAAAGAAGCCCCCACCGGGGGGGAGACAGAAAGCCTGAGGAAGATGTTAAAACTGAGAATGAGAAATGAAGACACCCTCCCCCCTCCATAAAAACTGAGCTCAGGGGTCCAGACAGAGGCCCGAAGAAGGAGAAACCAAGAGAGCCCCAGAAAGCGGGATGTTGGCTGCCAGCCTGCTGCCGTGGGTGGGAGTGAGGAGGGTGAGGAGGGGGCGCCGGCAGCCGGCTGGGGAGGGCAAGGGGTCCTGATCTCGGGGGAAGCCGGACTTCACCGCAGCTCCTTGGGGTTTGGCACCAGGTGTGCACTCCCCGTTCCAGACCCACATCCTAGGCAGGCAGGGGGCAGGCTGGGAGAGGCCTTCTCCTGAGAAGTCTGGGGGGGCCGTGGGGGAGCGCTCTAGGGCAGCCAAGGCAGGGAGGAAGGGCTCTGTCTCCCCCGTGGGTGTGCATGTGGGTGGCCGCGGGTGAAGGCAGGACGGACCAGGTGCCTGCCCCAGCCGCTGGGCCCTCCAGAACCCAGGCCAGATGCCCCTCCCCTCCGCACCCCGTGCCTCCAAGGGCTGCAGCTTTTTCTCCACCAGCTTCTGCCCCCAAGCCAGGGAAGGTCTGAGCAGGCTGGGAGGGGGGGAAACTTCCTGAGAACCAGAGCTACGCCCCCAAGGCTCATGGACCCCAAGGCTGATGGGGCTAAGTGCCCTGCAGCGCCCACGCCCACTCCCTTCTCAGAGCTGGGGAAGCAGTGCCTGGAGGTGGCCCGAGAACTCAGTCCCCCAGGGCACCGAAGAGGGTGGGGGCACAGCCACCTGTCACAGTTGCTGGGGTGAGTGCAGGCAGGGCAAGGATGTGGGGTGGTGGTTCCCGTCTGGCTCTAGATTCGGGACGGACCCTCCCTGACACCGAGCCCAAGGCTCAGCCCTTTCCACTGAGCTGTCACCTCCCCCCTGCCCCCAGCCCCGTATCTCTGAAGGGAACAATGCGGGGAGGGCTACAGGGACAGACTTCAGGTCAGATCCCAGAGACCACATCCCCCTCTCATGGTGGTGACAAAGGCGTCCCAAGAACGGGGCCTAGACGCTTACTGCCTGCCAGGGCTAGCTGCCTGGGGGACGTCCGCACCCCTGCACCCCTGCAGCGCCCCCGCCGGCTCTCCTGTCTCCCTGATCTGGGCTCATGGACCACATCCCAGCCTCCACACTGGAGACCCCAGCTGGGGCCAAGGTGGGCCCGTCTCTCTTCACTCCAGGAGCCCTTGAGCCAGCAGCCTCGCTCCCAGGGCACTCGGGACTCCAGCCGCCTTGCCGGCCCCTTCTGTCTGATTCCCATTCTGGCTTTTGCAAGACCAAGGAGGCCCGGGGCTACAGGACTCCTCAGCTAGAGGCCGAGTCCTGCCTCTGGGCGCTGGCCTCGCTGCTGCTCCTCTGCCCAAGAGCTTCCTGGCCACCCAAGCCGAGGGGCACATGTTGGGGAACATTTCCAATGTGGGGATCTCCTCCGAAAGGTGATTACCCCTTGACCGGCGGGGAGGTGACGCTAAACTTGGTACAAGACACTGACTGGTGCCCCGGGCTCCCAGCCATGAGGCCAAGCCTGGGCCGTGTGCGGCACAGAGGAAGCTGGAAGGAAAATGAGCGGTTTGCTGGAGGAGCGGCTCATCCACCCAGGCTGGAGGGCTGGGCCGGGGAGGAAGCAGGGCCTCAATGGAGTCTTTGTGGAAGCCTGCCGCTCCCCTGGCCCGAGGCACGAGGGGTGGGGTGCTGTGGTGGAGCAATCCCGAGAGGCTTTTCCACCTTATAATTTTCCTCCCCTGCAGGGATCTGAGTGGATCGCCAGGCCCTCCCCCACATCCCCTTCCCCCCACTTTTCTGGCCTTGGGTGGGGTGGGGGGACGGGGACCCTGATGGGAGTGGCCCGGGCCCAGGTAGGGTGACTGGGAGGGAAGAAACAGAGCAAGGGACCTTCCTCACCTGCGCTGGGCCCCCTCAGCAGCCCCTTCCTCCTTCCCCCCTGCCCTGGGAGGGAGCCCATCTTACAGTGGAGGGAATGAGGCCCAGGGAGGCCGGTACCTGCGCTAAGTCCTCCAGAGGAGCCGTGCAGCGCTGGCCTGGAGCCCCTGGGCCGGGCTCTGCGCTGGGCCTCGTGTCAGGGAGGGACGTGTGCACAGGAGCAGTGTGGGGCTGCTGTTGCGTGTGCATCGGAAGTGGGGCATCTGCCGCAGGCTCCGGCAGCAGGAGGGTGTGAGAGCTGGCCCCGAGCCTGGGAGACACACTTTTTCCCTTCCTGTCCTCCGGGGCTCCCTGGGGGGCGGTGGGGGTGGGAAGGGAGGGAAGAGCATCTGCCTTCCTGGGCTGCTTTGGCAGCTGGCCTCTCCTGGGGCGGCTGGATGGGTCTGATTCGGGGGCTCGGCCGGATCAGGGAGGGACCTTCTTCAGGGCTGGCTGAGTGTGGCACGTTCCCCAAGCCAGTGATAAATGCTGGGCGTGCCCACTGGGGTCTCGGAGATCAGGGAAGAGGATGGAGGGGCAGAGGCCTGGGGTGAGAAGCCAGCCCCGGGGCGCTCTGGGGCCACCCCCTCTCTCAGGCTGGACCAGAGCCAGGAAGCAAGCGGAAGCCTGTTGCTCATCTCTGAGCTCCCCTTCAGCTCTGGGATGAGAAACCGCTAAGGGCAGGGCCCTTGGGGAGGTGTCCTGGGGCTTCCCCCAGCCTGGCAGCCTGGACTTGGAGACAGTGAGTGTGTGAGCTGGGGTGGGGGTTGCGGAAGCAATGACTGTTGGTCTGGACACAGGCCGGGGCCAAGAGTCTGTGTGCTTGGCGAAGCCACGGCTGCCCCGCAGATCCCCCATCTGAAATGCAGGGAAGAGTGGCGGGGTAATCTCAGGATGGCAGGCCCATGTCCAGGACATGGGGGAAGGAGGGGCTTGGGACAGGCCCTCCCGCGCCCCCCTCCAGCCCCATGCTGCCCTGCTCTCTTGGGCCTCTGCTTTCTCACCCGTGCGGAGGGCACCTGGCTGGGGGGACCAACAAACCTGGCCTGCCCAGCCCAGCCTAGCAGGAAGTGGCTGGTGGAGAGCTGTGCTCACTTCAGCGGGGCCACCTCTGACCTAAGAGGCCAGACTGGAAGCTCCCGAGGACCGGACGGAGGGCCCGGATCCCTGCAGGACACCTGCCGCCCAGGGGGCCCACACGTGTGTGCTGAGGAAGGAAACATCGGCTTGAAGAGGGTACAGGGATCACGTGGAGGTGGCCCTTGGCCCATATGGGGGTTTTCTACCGGCCGACAATAGGCAGGCTGAGCAAGAAGCTTCCAGCGTGGGTGGGATGCCTGCCTGGGAGGGTGGACCGGGAAACCCCAGAGTCTTTGCTAGTGGCCTCTGTGCTAACCGGTCCCCCCGAGATCCCTAGCCTGAGACCTCTTCCCACAGGCAGGCCCAGCTCCTCTTGGGATAGGTTCCTGCCCCCCATTCCCCCCGCACCTTCCGGGCCTGCAGACCCCCCCCCCCGACTGTCAGCGCCGCCCAGCTCTGCCCACCGCTGTGCCGTCTCCAGCCCGCCTCCTGTCCCCCGGCCTCAGGCACCGGCTCGCCACTCTGGCACCCACGTCTCTGTCTCCAGCACCAACTCTCCGGGGTCCTGGGCCCTCTTGCCAATGCCCCCAAGGCCCCTGCGCCAGAAACACCCATGGGGCCCTGCAAACCCAAGCCCACCCATCTCAAGCCAGACTCAGTGTCGTCTCTCCCCACACCTGCTTGCCTTCCAGGGAAGGCCTCACCACCCGCGCATTGGTGGGCAGAAATCTGAAAGTCCTTTTGTTTTTTTTTTTTTTGTTTTTTTTTTTTTTTTTGTTTTTTTTTTTTTTTTTGAAAGTCCTTTTGGACAGTCTGTCTCGTCCCTCCCCATGTTCCAGCCATCTTGCCCCTGAATTCTCTTTCGGATTCGTCTCCCCCTCTTTTTCCTCTGTGCCATCCCACAAGGCAGATGGTCACCATCCCTTCCGGGCTTAATGAACTTCCTGCCTTGTTTTGTTACCAGCAACCACCGTTAACCCCACATGAGAGTCACTCTGTCATCCCCCTGGGTCTGGAAGTCTTCGATGGCTCCCCACTGCCCCAGGATCAAGCCCCAACCGTAGGAGGGCACCGAGGGTGCCAGGCCCTCCTGCCCCAGCCCTGCCAGGCTTTCCCGTTCACCTCCCTCGACGACACCCCATGTGCCAGCCTCGCTAAGCCTCGGGCTGTCTTCCACCTGCAACGAGGCTCGCTGGGCCTCCCGCCGGGCCAGCTCTTCTTTCCTTTCCGCCTGCGAATGCCCTCCTGCTCCTTCAGGAAGGAAGCCTTCCCCCCACAGTTCCGGCTCTGCATTTGGGGCGCCAGCACCTCTCAACCGTGGCCTGGGGACTTGTGCTACTGTCACGGCTCCCTGCTAATAGCACGTGTCTCGGGAACAAGACTGGCGGCACTTGGTGAAGGGAGGTGGGAAGCGGAGCGGGCCGGAGGGCAGCTGCCCCGTTCCTAGCTGACCCAGCCGCAGGGCTCGTCCCCACCTGGTCTCCCTCCAGGCTTCCCTTCAGTCCTCCTCTGCCTCGGGGTGGGGCGGGTGCTGCACGGTGGCTGGGGTGGGGCGGGAGGCTGCCCCAGCCAGCGAGTGCTTTTCTGGGCCTATGGTGACAGAGTCTGGTGCTTGTTTTTAAAGAAAATAGAATGGGAGCCCCTATTTATAGCTGGAGGCCGCAGCCCCAGACAGGAGAGGGCTGGGGTTGAGGCTGTGCAGGCTCGTTCAGGCAGGGGCCGGGGGTGGCGCCGTTCCCAGGCCCCCTGCCCCCCTGTCTCAGCCTCCACGGAAGTGCCTGTGGGATCCTGACATCCCCAAGACAGGGACAGGATGACAGGATGTAGCCAGTGCTTTGGGGCTGGGGGAGGAGGGGCCTTGGGTGAGAGGATGGAAAGTCCTCTTGGGGTTGGTCTCTGGGGCCCAGAGCCCCTTATGGGAATGAGTGGAGGTGAGGTGTGTCTGCTGGGAAGGCCCAGGGAAGGACACGTGTGCGGAGGGCCGGGTGCACGCAGCACTTTGGGTCCCCCGGACTCGGACTGGGTCGAGGAAAGGGAACAGGCAGGGTTAGAGACCCGGGGCAGCCGGAGACAGAGAGACAGCCATGGGGAAGGGACAGGGGATGGGGGGAAGAGCTTGGCCCACTGCGCAGAGAGGATAAAGGAAGCCCGGAGGGGCTGGAGGTGGAGGCTTCTGGGCCAGGAGTCTTCATGGTGCTCTGGGCAGTGTGGGCAGAGCCTGAGCTGCGGCCGGAGGAGGCGCAGGGGCAGGTGTCTCTCTGCGGCCTTCGCCCCAGAAGGCCGGGCCGTGCCCACTCTGGCCCCACAGGGCCCGGGGCCTGGAGACCCTCTGTCTTGGGCGGGGCGGGGGTGGTGGTGGTGGCCCAGACCTGCTTGGAGGCAGAGAAATGCTGTAGGGGCAGGGCTGGTGCAGAGGAGTCCCCGGGGGATGGAGCGAGGTGGTGCTGGCCGCTGGGACCCGCTAGGGGGTAGCCTGGCCTCACCTGCTGCCCCCTCTATCCAGACCCCTCCCTCTGCTGTGGGTTGTGCCCTTGGAGGCCGTGGCGTGGCTGGGCCCTGGGGCCTGGGGCCTGTGTCATGGAGCTGTAGCCACAGCCAGTGACTCAGACGGTTAAAAAAAGGAGCAGCTTGGAGCGGTGACTCAACTGGCTCTGGAGGGGCTGGGTGGGTCTGGCTGGTACAAGATGGGGTGGTCTGGGTTTATTTTTAGTAGGGTGGGGCTCGAGCAAGGGGGTGGAAGACGGGAGCCGGGGGTGGAGCAGAGCCCTACCCTCATCCTGGGAGAGCCCGGGGCTCCGCGCCGACTGGGAGAGTGGTTTCTAGGTACCAGGCTGCGCGGGCAGGCCAGGCCGCCCCTTCAGCCCCTTCCAGGCCAGCCCACTCTGCCGTATGTCCCCAGACAGGCAGCTGGCTCTCTGCACAGAGGCAGGGACCCCGGTCCCATTCTCCAGGAGCTGGAGCTCTGAACTTTACAGCTGACCTTGGGGCCTGGCTATGTGACCCCGGGGCCAGAGACGGGGAGTCTGCCCAAGGCCACACAGCAGGGCCAGGTACCCCGAGGGCTGCGGTCCCCAGCCTCCTGTCCCACC
Organism: Canis lupus familiaris; assembly: GCF_011100685.1. Lineage (NCBI taxonomy): Eukaryota > Metazoa > Chordata > Mammalia > Carnivora > Canidae > Canis > Canis lupus. The sequence continues at coordinate 38,930,401 of NC_049251.1, forward strand.
CCAGGACTGTGAGCGGTTGGGGGGTCAGGCCCTCACCGGAGTCCTCGCCCCTGGAAGAGCTCAGCTGGGCCTCAGCAGGGTGGCCCGAAGCACATGGGCATCAGATGCCCGGACACGGGGCCCAGGCGGGGGCGGGCGCCTGGATGCCGTTGGCGCACATGCACATCCGGGGAGCAGAGCCCAGCCCGGTGACTGGTGACGGGGGTTCCTTCTCCGAAGCTGGGGCCTGGACCTGCCCAGCCCCCACCTGAAGCGCCCCCCAGCTGGCACGCTCCCCCCCTGCCCCCCGCCCCGCCGCAGTCTCCAGGAATCACTCCCCCCCCCCAGCGACTCTGATCTGGTGCACGTGCCCCCTGGCACCCCCAGCGCCCCGGAAGGGTCCCAGCAGCTCAGGGCGGAGGGGGGTCCTCAGTCTGGGCTCCCTCTGTGGCGCAGTCCCTCCCATAACGGCCCGTGGGAGCCCGGGTGGTCCCTTCACGTGTCCAGCCCTGCCCCCACCCCACCCCGGAGGGGCCCCAGGTGTGCCCGGGGGCAGGGCAGAGGTGGATGTCGAGGCTCCCGCCCTACAGCAGTTCCTACAGCAGTTCCCGCCGCTCATTCTCTTCATCCCCACCCCTGTGCTCTCTGGACGAGTCTGGGGTTCATCTTGTTATTCTTTCAAAACATCCTGGCTGTGCCCTACCGGGGAGCCACGATCTCTGTCTGGGGGCCCTTTAGGCTTTGGGATGAGGCCGGGGAGGGGCTGGGAGGGCTGGCCTGCTTCTCCTTACAGTGGGGTGGTGCTCAGCCCAGTGAGCCCTCGGCTGAAGAGCCCCACCCCCTTCCTGAGGGGTCCCCGGCTGGCCCGCAGCAGCTGGCTGGTGGACCCTTGGGGACTCATCGCTGCTTTTCTATGTCACTGAGTCCCACACAGACCTGCTCACAAGGCCGCCCCATCCAATCCCTGATCTCGGAACCCTTCTCAAAGATCGCCGGGTTGCTGGGCCTGCCCCCAGTCCAGAGGACAATGGGAGTAACCCAAAGACAGGGACTTCAGGGGCTGGCACCTGCTGAGCGCTTACTCTGGCAAAGGGCTCTGATCCTCAACACCCATGGGACGCAGGCATCATTTGTCCCCATTGAGAGAGAAGACTGAGGCTCAGAAGGCTGAGTCACTTCCCAAGGTCACACATCAAGGGGTAGGGCTGGAGTGAGGTCCTTGGCTCTCTAATGCCATGTTCCTTCCCCCGTGTCCCTGACCTGCCTCCCCGCAGCCCAGAGGAGGGAGCCGTGGGCCTGAGTCAGGACGGGGCAGGAGGGGCTTGCTCTTAGCTGCTCCCAGGCACCCAAAAAGGGTGATTTGTTCCTTCCCTGACCATGGTGGGAAGTGTGTGTGGATGTGTGCGCCTGAGGCCTGCCTGGCCGGCCTCCAACTGCAGGGGAGCGGGTTGGCCCAGCTGCTGTGCGCAGGGAAGGGGAAGGGAGGGGCCCAAGTCGTGGGAATCAGCGTCCGGGGCCCACTGATATTTATAGCTGGTCCCTCCTGGACCGTGGGCGGCGGTTGCTCTTAGGTGGGAAAGGAAGTTGGTGTCCTCTCTCCAGCCCTGTCCTGTCCCCAGAGAGGAGGCAGGCCCCCAGAGGCCTCGCTTGCCTGGCCGTGGTGCTGGGGGCCGTGAATCCTGAGTCGGGGGTTTCTCCCGGGATGGCTGCTGAGGGGCTGGGCGCTCTCCTTGCTAGGCTCTGGGCCAGGCTGCTGAGCAACACTTGCACGCGCGTGTGCATGCATGTGCGTACGTGTACCTCCCGGGCATCACGCTGACGGAGGTCACGGCTTTGGCAGAAAGGCCTGCGGCCCCACGGAGAAGGAGGGCAGGGCCCCAGGAAGGGCTGGGAAAGGCTCCCGGGGTGGTGGTTCTGGAGCCGGGCTGTGAAGGATGAGAAGAGAAACCAGGTGCCAGGGCTCATGGATTCTCACCTGATGGCCGAGCTCCTCGGCCGCCCGTGGGACACGGGCTCGCCCCGAATGCCCAGGCTGAGAGGCCGGAGGGGGAGAGGGGGCCTGGCACAGTCATGGTATCTTGGGGCCCTCGGGAGGGTGGCACCAGGAGGCTCCTGCCTGCTGGGGGCTCAGGGACGTCCCGTTTGGTTCAGGGAGTGGCAGGAGGGGGATGCTGGGGCAGGAGAGGCCCGGTCCCCGGCCTGGCTGGGAGGACGGTGGGCTTGGCTTCTGTTCCCTGCCTTCGGGCCTCCTGACCTGACTCCATCTGGAAAAGGGCATGTTCCGGGCCCTTGGTGTCATCCTACTCAGTGATCAACATGCCCCTCTGGGCTCAGTCCTGCGTGGAGCAAGACGGTGGAGGCCCCTGGGGAGAGCCGACGGGAGGTGGGCCCGAGGGAGGCTGCTGGAGCTGTGGCCGCCCCAAACCAGGATTCAAGGACAGAGAGCAGGGAGGCTCAGCCCCCACCTTGCTACAGACTTGGTGTGTGACCCCGAGAGACTAGCTGTTCCTGTCTGGGCCCCTGTTTCCCTACGAACCATGGGGAGACTGGTTGGGGCTGGGGGGGCCTCTGCAGTAAGGTCTGGGAGGGGAGGCGGCCTCAACGACCCACCGGGACAGTCAAGCCATGAGACACGCACAGAAATAGGTTAGTGCCGCGGTGGCCCGAGGCCTGGCGGATGCACAGCGGAGTGTGGTCAGGGCCCAGGGGGGGAAGGAATGGTCCGCAGAGGGTGGGGAGCCCCGCCACCAAGCCACCTCGATGGCAGACCTCAGTGCTACTGCCCTACATCTAGGACGCACTCGGCTTCGTGTGCTATCCCGGCCATCGAAAGGGGTCGGGGACTTTCTTGAAGAGGATTTGCTTGTGCTGCCACAAAGTACAGGGGGATCTGGAGAGGTGGGGTAGGGGGACACAGGAGCAGAGATATAGGCTCCTCAGGGAGCTGTGTCTCCCCTGCTGGGGGGGTCTGGGCCCACCCGTGGGTGACGGCCCACCTGGCCCCACCCGGGCTGTTGTGGAGGTGAGTGACAACACTGCGACCTGTGTGCCCGAGCGTGCCCCGAGGCCAGCCCCTGCACTTCTCTGAGCCTCAGTTTCCACATCTCTAAAATAGGAATGTTTCTTGACTTGGGGGGCTGCTGTGAGGCTGTGCACACACGGTTGGCCTCCCCGGCCTGGGGGGGGGGGTGATGCCTCTGCAGGTGGGAGTCCAAGTAGCCGATAGCTCCGCCGGGCTCCTCCTCCCCCGCTCGAACGACCCACCCTTCTGAGGCGCCCCTCCTCCGAGGGAATCCAAGTAAGAAACCGTCCATACAAGCTCCGTTCATTCCGAATCGCCCATCTACAGTCGGTGGTACCCATAACAGCATAACTTGAAACGCATCCGAAGCTGCACCCGGAGAAAGAGTCTTAACTCTAGAGAGCTCTGCAGAACTGGGCATACGTTGGGGCAGGGGGCATGTTGGAGGCAAGAGGGGAGCTGGGTGGAGCCAGGAGCTGGGGGAGCAGGAGCAGGCCCAGGCCCGAGGGCCCCTCGGGCACCTGCTCCTGGTGCGTATAGGGCGGATAGGGCCACAGACGGCGCAGCACCCCCTGCCCCCATCCCGTCCACACCTCATTCTCCCTTCTCCCGGGCGCCCCCGCCCAGGTTCGTGAGCGCAGCTGGCCCTGGACGCGGTTGTTCATACTTGTGCGCACACCCACATCTGTGTGCGCCAGTGAGGGTGTGCGGCGGGCTCTTCCAACCCCCTCCCCTGCCCGCCCCTCCTGGGCAGCACGCCCAGTTCCCAGAAGCAGCCTGTGCACTTCCTCTGAGAGCTCCATGCGCACCCGCTCCCCTCCCGCAACCGCGCCAGCAGCCTGGCCCACCTGGCCACCCGGCCCCAGGCGGCAGCACCAGAAGACCCTCCTGTCCCGCCCTGGGGGTGAGGTGGGGGGTGGCTCAGTTACACTCGGTCCTGGAACAGCTTTTCCAGAGTCTGGGTGGGCTGAGCCAAGGGCCTGGCCTCTGCGCTGCACACACACCTCCAGACCGCGGCTCCCCAGGGGATCCCCAGGGGCAGGACAATCTACTCGGACTGGATTCCTTGCCCTGGATGCCTCCATGGTCCTGTTCTCTCAGACGCCCCGAGGCCGCACCCGGCTAAATCAGGGGCCCCCCTTACAGGTCCTCCTGCCCCAGCCCCAGCCAGACTCCCACCTCTTGCCCCGTCTCTGAGAGCAGCTGTGCCAGGCGGGGCGAGAGGTGTGGGAGCCGCTGGCCCTGCGGCCTCGGCGCTCGCTCGCCTGGACTCCTGCTGCTCCCCGGAGCCCCGCTGCCAACATGGGCTCGAACCCAGTCTCTCCCGCCCCGTGTCCCTCTGCCCAACGTCTCCCAGGGGGTTTCCCAGGGTGCTCGACTCCCAGGCCTCATGACCTAGATGCTCTGGGATGCTGACAAATGCAGGGAAAGCATCCCCTTGGGCCTCACTCTGGTACCTGAAACCTTTAGGGCCTTTGGGGCTCGAGGTGTCCAGGAGGGACGGGAGTGATGCCTTCCTCAAGTGGGGCCTGACCCCGTGCAGAGAGCAGGACATGGGGCTGAGCCAGGCTGGGGGTGGGGGTCGGGTGGGGGGGTGGGGGGCGCAGAGAGGGCTCATTGGAGGGGGAGGCTCCAGCTCTCCATACCCTCCTCATTCCCAATTCTTCCCAAGGACAGAGGTGGGCTCAACATGACAACCCCCTGCTGCCGTGCCACTCCCCTGCCTTAAGGTCGGTGGCTCCCATTGCCAGGAGGCACAGGCTTGGGCCGTATTCCGATCTTTAAGGATTCTGTGCCCCGGCCCAATGGCTCCTCCTGGCTCGTGCTCACAATACATCTTCTAACCAGGCTGCTGGGCTTCCCGTCTCTACATGCTCTTCCCGTATCCACCCCAGTGCCTTTGCTTAGGCCGAGCTCCTGCCTAGAGTACGGACCCCCTTCCCGTCCTCCAAGGCTTGGCTCCGGGATCACCCTCCGGCCTGCCTCAGCTCGCCTGTCAACGTCTCTTCTCCATACTCCTCATCTGGATCTTTGCAGACATGAGAGGAGTTGCTGTGTGGGTTTTAATTTGCCTTTCTGCCTCCGGAATGCGTGTACGCTCAGCCCTTCCATTTCTGTGTGCCCCTCGTTGCCCAGCACAATGCTCGTACAGCGTGGATGCTGAGAAGATATTGGAGAGTGGGTTCCCGTCGAAGCCCAAGGAGAGCGGGTGCTGGAATCGCTCGGCTGGAGCCTGCAGGCTGCCCAAATGGCCCACTCTGGTCACCTCAGATGGCCCCTGCCCACCTCTCCAGAGGCCCAGCCCATCACCCAGGCCCCGACACTTTGAAGGAAGGGGTCCCTGGGAAGAGGAGCAGAGAGCCTGGGGATCCGGCTCTGACTCACCCCAGTAGGGGGTCCCCCCTGACTCATTTCCCTCTGGGTACCTCTGATGCTGTCCGTTAGAGCTGGCTTCCCCATAGGACGGGGAGAAGGGTGTGGCCCAGCCCCTGGAAGGGAGACTCCGGCCCTTCCTCTGCTCAGAGTTGCTTTTGGGAATGGTCCCGAAAGATGGAGGCTGGAGCACTGATTCATACTTGGGCAGTAGTGACTGATGAGCCCTGAGGCCACAGTTCCTAGGGCATAGGAGACCCTGCCTTGCCTCTGGGAAGAAGGCTGCCCTGGAGGGATCTGGGAGTGTAACACAGAGGAGAGTCCTAGTGCCCTCGGAAGGTCAACTGTCACCCGGTCTCTGCTGGGGTCAAGCACCAATGCCCAGGGCAGGGAAGCGTGGCGCGGGTTGCCCGGGGCTGTCTGAGGGACCCTCTGAAGGTGCCAGGAGGCTGAGGAGTGGGTGCCCCTGGCTGTCACCAAGCAGGCCTTCTGGGTCAGCAGGGGAGGGAGGGGAGTCAGGAGCTGGAGAGGACAGCAGGAGGAAGGTGGGGAAGGGACTGTACCGACCTGCCCAGGACACGCAGGGGGCAGGGGAGGCTGCAGGCGGGGGTGGGGGGGTGCCCTGCGGGGCCCTGCGCGGGTGGGGCAGGGTGGGCCCCTCTGGGTTCCCGCCTCAAGCACAGCGGTTCCTGGCCTGGGCGGCTGAGGCTGGGCTGCTGGCCGCTTGCTGTCCCCGGGCGTCCTTTGGGCACCAGCGCGGGCACCTGAAGCCTCGAGGAGTGGGGAGTGGGGAGTGCAGCCGGGGGGCGCCCCTGAAACCCCCTCCATCCTGCACGAGCCACACCCTGACCTGGCGGGCCAGCCTCAGTGGGCCCACGGGAGCCCCGCGGGACCGCCTGCATCCCGGGTGGGACCCCTGCGGCCGGCCTGGGGTGGCAGCCGCGGCCCCTGCCCTCACCGGGCGCCTCCGGGCCCTCGGGTGCCCTTCCCTGCCGCCCAGCACCCGCTCCCCCCGCAGCCCCTACTCACCCGCGGAGGCGGCGCCGGCCCACAGAGCCAAGGCCAAGGCCAGGGGCAGCGCGGGGCCCGGGGGCGCGGGCGGCTGACCCCGCATCGCGGCAGGTCGGCGGGGCCGGGCGGAGCCGGAGCGCGGGGAGCCCACGGAGGGCACCGGAGGAGGCTGCTGCGACTGGGGCCGGCGCTGGGCCGGCGGGGCCGCCTTCCTTGACTCGGGGGCGGGGCAGGGCCAGCCCGCGCTCCGGTTTCAGGACGGCTCCCCCGCGGCCCCCTCGCCCCCAACTTCCTTAAAGGGCCCGAGGCGGGCTGCTCCTCCCCGGGCAGGGCTGGGATGACCCCGCCAGCTCGGTCAGACCGCGGCCCACCCTGCAGACCTGGCACCAAGCCCCGGGGAGCCGGGACCCCGCCCTCAGACCCCAGGGCTCCCCCGGGGAGAGCCGAGCTGGGCTAGCCCCTCACTTCTCTCTCCTGCCCTCGCGAGGCCTGGGGTGCGTGAGTGCACGCGTGTGTGCCTGTGTGTGTGTACACGCTCCGCGCCCAGGAGGACAGCCGCCTACGGCTACGCAGACTGCTTTGGGCTGCTTTCCTCTAAGGTCTCCTGGGGACTGTATTTGGGCAGAGAGCACTGGCCTGAGGTCCTGCACTGCTGTGTCCCCTGACATCGTGACCTTGGCCCTCTGTCCTGCAGAGCCTCTGCTCCCCGGTCTGTAAAGGAGAGATGTTCTAGACTCTCCCGCAAGGCAGGAGGGATTCTCAACCCCATAGTGTCATTTGCCTCAAAATAACCCTGTAAGATGGGTGACTCCGTCCCTTTCCCTCCCCCACTCCCCACCGCCCCATTTTATGGGTGCAGAGCTGGAAGTGGTTCTTACAAAGCCCCAGGTGGAGTATAGGTCCCTGGCCCTTCGGGACTAGGACCCCCGGCCTCCTAACTCCTGAATCCAGGTGTTTGGGCTTCCCGGGGCTGCCTCCTGGAAATCTGGCCCTGGATTAGCTCCTACCTAACAGCTTCAGGTTGGGGCCCTGCTCCTCATGACTCCCTCCTAGGCAACAGCATCTCCCTTGGCCCCAAACAGGAGGAGAAAGGCCAACACCCCTGCAGGACTGCCCACGCATCCCCGAATCCCCGAGTCACAGCATGGGCATCGTCTGGTGTCGGCATCTCTGCCCGGGAGGCGGGTGGAAGAGCACCCCTAGAGTGCTTTCCCCTCCCTTCTCTCGTCAGAGCCCCTCTTTCAGGGGCGCCTGGGTGGCTCAGTGGTTGAGCATCTACCTTTGGATCAGGTCATGATCTCAGGGTCCTGGGATCGAGTCCCAATCAGCTCCCTGCTTAGTGGGGAGCCTGCTTCTCCCTCTCCCTCTTCCCCGCCCCTGCCCCAGGCTCATGCTCTCTCTCAAATAAATAATAAAATCTTTAAAAAAATCTCTCTTTCACACCTGCCTGCTTCAGCCCACCCCAACTCCACCCCACCAGCACTCTCTTCCCAGCTCCTCTCCACCTTAAAACTTTTGAAATTAATTAATTAATTTTAAGATTTTATTTATTTATTTGAGAGAGAGAGAGAGAGAGCACACAGACAGGGGGAGTGGCAAAAGGAGAAGGAGAAGCAGGCTCCCCACAGAGCGGGGAGGGCAACAGTGCTTGACCCCAGGGCCCCCTCAGATCGTGACCTGAACTGAACATAGATGCTTAACCGATGAAGCCATCCAGGTGCCCCTAATTCATTTTTTATTCAAGATCTAAAAAAAAAAAAAAAATCATAATCAACATATTCTGTTATATCAGTTTCAGAAGTAGACCATAGTGACGTATGCATCACAAAATGCTCACCTCAGTAAGTGTAGTTACCGTCCATCATCGTACAAAGTTGTCATATTATTATTATTTTTAAGATTTTTATTTATTTATTCATGATAGAGAGAGAGACAGAGACACAGGCAGAGGGAGAAGCAGGCTCCATGCAGGGAGCCCGACACGGGACTCGATCTCGGGACCCCAGGATCGCGCCCTGGGCCAAAGGCAGGCTCCAAACCACTGGGCCACCCAGGGATCCCCAAGTTGTCATATTATTGACTCTATTCCCTATGCTGTACTTTTCATCCCTGTGACGTATTTATTTTATAGCTGGAAGTTTGTACCACTTGATTCTCTTCACGTATTCTGCTCACCCCCCACATTCCCTCCCCTCTGGTGACCCTCCGTTTGTTCTCTGTATTTATGACTCTGCTTCTACGGTTGCTGTTTGTTTGTTTGCTTGTTTTGTTTTTTAGGTTCCACTTATGAGCCAGACGATACGGCATTCACTTTTTTTCTGGCTGACTTATTTCATTTAGCAAGATACCATCCAGCTCTGTCTGTGTTGTTGCAAATGACAAGATTTCATTCCTCTTGCTGGCTGAGTAATATTCCAGTGTGTGTGTGTGTGCGCGCACAGGTGCTGGAGACCTGGGATCGAGTCCTGCGTCGGGCTCCCTGCATGGAGCCTGCTTCTCCCTCTGCCTGTGTCTCTGCCTCTCTCTCTCTCTCTCTGTCTCTCACGAATAAATAAATTAAATCTTAAAAATAAATAAATAAATAAATAAATAAATAAATAAATAAATGTGGAAATACTGATCTTATGCTACTTCTATTTTTAGTTTTTTGAGGAAACACCGTACTGTTTTCTAGAGTGCCCGGGCCCTCTCTCTTTGACTAGTGACTATGCCACCATGTGTACAGCATTTCATAGTGTGCAACAGAATTGAGCCCCATTTGCAGATGAAAAAACTGAGGCTGAGAGAGATTGAAGGCCTTGGGCCGGTCTACATGGCCACGAAGAGGTGGAGGCAGGTCTTTGAGGGCAAGCCCGGCGCTCTTAGCACCACAGCTAGCGTGCTGGTGTCATGTCTGTGCTGCGGTTGTGAAGCTGATCTCGAACCTGGGCCCTGAGTTTGAAACCCAGCCCTCCTACGTTGCTGCCCAACCTTGAACAAGCTGCTCAGTTTTCTCATTTGCAGAACTGGGTTAGTGAGGATTAAATGCGTTCATGTACCTCCTATGCCTCCCCGGGGCCGGGCATGCAGCAGGCGCTCCACACACGCTTGTCCTTTCTCTTCCTTCTCTGTAGCGCTCCCTCCCTCCTGCCCTTCACAGTTTGTACACAGCTCCACACTCACCACCTCCCCCGATGACAAGTCAGACCCTTGAGGGCTGAACTTTCTCTGCCAGGGGCAGTTGCATGCAGTAGGTGCTCAATAAATGTGCACTGGGGCTGACTAAGAAGCCAGTGCTGCTGTTCTGTGGGGATTTTGGCAAAAGGAAGAACTCCCATCTGGTTCACCCTAGGAGGCCTGGGCGGGGCTGTGCTCAGCTCATCTCCGGTGGTGGTGGTGGTGGTGGCGATGGCGGTGGCCGCGGTGGTGATCCAGCCATTGATGCCACAACTTGTCACCGCTTTTCCTTCTCCCCGAGTCAGCAATGCACCTGGTCCTCGTTAGGGGTTAATGACTGGCCAAGTGTGGGCCTCGGGTTGGGGTGCTGCTGGGAAGACTCTGTTTGGAGGCAAAGAGCTTTCTTTTTACAAATGAAAGAAGAGAAGAGACAAGGCTTCCGCTTCTTTATGAATCAAACACTTGGGTGGAGATTCCCGCAGCCCGCACCTCCCTTCCTTCCCCCTTCCCATCTTCCCTCCTCCCCGGATCCGACCACGCAGATTCACCAACCACAACCAGGAGTCCTGTCTCTGTGGAGCCTGCAGACCGTTCCCGCCCACAGCCGCCCACAGCCGAGGCTGGAGTTGGGATTAGCTGCAGCCCCTCCCGCCTTGTTGCCCGCTAGGGAGGGAAACACAGGCCCCAGACAGAAGCCACCCGCCGCCCCCCTGCACTGCGGGCCTCACCTGCACCTGCCTCTGCCGGGGCTCCCGGGTTAACAGAGCATTCACCTGGTCTCTTGACACCCCAGACGGCCAGGACCTGAGCAGAGCTGACCGGAGCCTCTCTGGCATCCTCCCGGGCCCAGGCCTCCTCCCCTCTGCCTTCCAACCTTTGCCATCCAGTCCTCTGGCTTGGGCCGGCCAGATGCCCTCGGTGGCTGGCCAGCCCTCACTGCCCCTGCCTCCCTGGCCTTATCTCATCCTCCTCCAGGAAGCCCTCCCAGTCCTCCATGCCATCCACAGACACCCCAGACACCCCGGAACAGTGATCTCCGGCTTCTCCTCCTGCCTCCTGGGGCAAGCCCGGTGGGGTCAGGGGGTGTGACCCAGTGCTTCCCCCGCCCCAGCCTAACTCCTCAGCAAATCCCGGGGTAGCGCTCGGGGCAGGGGAGGGACACACTGAAGAACGAAGGAGGATGGCCACCACTCAGCGGAAGGGGGATTCCAGCGTTCTGAAGCTTCAATGACCTGCGGTATGTGCTGCCTCAGTTTCTCTAAGTGATCTGCCTCTGTGAGAACAAGACAACAGCAAGCCCGGCATCGGCATCATGCACCCCCCCGCCAGAAGAGTTCCCCTGAGATGCTGGCCAGGCGCTCCTGGTCACTCTCTCCCTCGGTGCCTCCTGGGCTCAGTGCCGGCCCTGGCAGCAGCCGTGGCTTGGTCCTGCCCCTGGTCAGCACCTGGCACTCCGAGTTCCTCTGTGTTTTGCACTCTGACCACATGGGCTCCACCCAGGGAACCTGTGGCCAAAGCCAGCTTGCTGGTAAGTGGCGGGTGCTTATGCCCTGGACGGGGTGGTGTCCGCATTGGGCTTCTAGCAGTCCAGGTCCCGCCCTTAGGGGATTGGCTTTCTGCCACGAAGGACACAGGACCTAGGCCACTCCCGTGCGGGGGGACACAGGCTTTGGGCCTTGGTTCCACAGCCCTGCAGTCTCCTGGCCAGGGGCTCCCCCGGCCTGGGCTTCTGACCAGGGGCCTCTGCTAGGGGTGTTCTTGCTTCTGTTCCTGGCTGGAGGCATCCACGGGGCTCCTGGAAGGGCAGGCAGCCAGGCCTGGGGTGCGGGTCGGGGAGAGGCAGCTATTCCCAACAATTACACAATTCAGGAGCCGAAAAGCCGTGTTTGGCATCCTCAGGACTCAGCTGTGGCTACGAGCCCAGTGGCAGGGCTTTGCCTTCCCTGGGGGTGGGTTTCAAGCCACCCCCAAGCCCTACTGGGGAGATGGGGTGAGGGGTGGTAGGATCCCCTCAGAGTCTCCGATCCCTGGGCAGGCCACACCACGTCCACAAACGCTGTGGCTCCAGTGGCTCCGAGCAGCTGGCCACAGCTGACTCCCCGGGGGCTGTGCTATTTCTAAATACTGGTTCGTGCTGTTAACCCTCGCTGTGCTCCTCGGGTGCGCAGGGTACGCAGGGTACGTGGTGGCGACCTGCCCAGTGTGCCTGCCGCGGGGTGCAAGAGCTGTTTGGATGGAAAATCTGTGAGCGTGCTGGCGCCTTGGAGGCCAGGGCAGGGCCCCGGGCGGGGGTGAGCACCTGCGGGCGGGGAAGAGGCGTGCGGGCCGCGGCGTGGGCCTGAGCGGGCAGCGGGGCTGAGGCCGGGCCTGCCCAGCCCCTTCCGCGCGGCCTCAGGTGAGGCTCGCGTCCCCGCACCTTTCCTCGCGGCCCTACATCGTGCAACCGCGATGCTGTCTGGGCGACGGCTTCCCACAGAGGTGCCGCAGCTTTATAGACGGCCGAGGGCAGGGCCTGGCGGTCGTGAGGCTGAGGCCTGCGGTGGCTGACGGGGCCTGCCCTCCGCACAACTGCCGGGGCCCTGAAGGACAGGCCGGGGTGACACCCCAAGGCGGCATGCGCCTTCCGTAGGCGCTCAGGCGTGCCCTTCAGCCCCTACTGGCTTGTTGTCCTTTTTTTTTCTTTTTTTTTTTCTTTTTTTTTTTTTTTTAAATTTTTATTTATTTATGATAGTCACACACACACAGAGAGAGAGAGGCAGAGACACAGGCAGAGGGAGAAGCAGGCTCCATGCCGGGAGCCCGACGTGGGATTCGATCCCGGGTCTCCAGGATCACGCCCTGGGCCAAAGGCAGGCGCCAAACCGCTGCGCCACCCAGGGATCCCCCTTTTTTTTTTCTTTTTTAAGATTTATTTGGCCGAGAGAGTGAGTGCACAGCAGGGGAGCAGCTGGTGAGGGGAGACGCAGGGAGCCTGATGCGGGGCTCCATCCCGAGACCCCGGGGTCATGACCTGAGCCGAAGGCAGATGCTTAACAGACTGAGTCACCTGCACGCCCCGGCTTGTCGTCCTTGGATAGCGAGAGCCCTGGGGTGGCCAGCCCCCACCATGTGCCTCCACGGCCCCCGCCTTCTGGGGTTCAGCCCTCGTGCACCCACCTCCACGCTGGACAGGGCTGAGCAGCCAGGCGGGGTTGTGGAAGACATAGCAGCCTCTCCCTGCTTGGGGAGCCGGCCACCGAGACCAGAGGGGCCTGGGGAGCCCTGGATGGGAAGGCCGAGGCCCTCCGCCCGCAGCCAGCCCCAGCTCACCGCGCATCTCGGACGTGGGTCTGCCAGCAGCCATCGCCCTCCAGATGGTCGCAGCCCTGACACCTCCACTGCTGTCTCTTAGGGACCCGGAGCCAGAACCATCCAGCTGAGCCGCTTCTGAACTCCCGACCCACCCAAACCACGTGCAATAGTAAATGTTTAGGGCCACCTTAAACTCCTACATTTTGGGGATAACTCGTTATGCAGCAGCAGATAACTGATGCGAATCTGTAAACGTGTAAGTGGTAGTCCAGGGGGCGCAGCTGTGTGGGGGACCGGGGCTCCAGGAGGAGGACTCGACTCTCACGAGGAGGGACCTTCCCTTCATCAGTCAATGGATGGACTCATTCATTCATTCATTCAACAAGCATTCTTTCTTTTTTTTTAGAGATTTATTTATTTGAGAGAGAGAGAGAGAGAGAGCAAGGAGGTAGAGGGGCAGAGGGAAAAGGGACAAGCAGACGGCCCACTGAGCCTGGAGCCCGATGCGGGGCTTGGTTCCAGGACCTTGAGATCATGACCCAAACTGAAATCAAGAGTCAGACACTTAACTGGCTGAGCCACCCAGGCGGCCCGCAACAAATACTTCTTAAGTACTCACCATATATGTCAGGTGCTCTGCAGGGCCCTGGGGACACAAGACCAAGAGGCAGGGCCCAGCCTTGGGAGCTCCCAGGCTCCCCAGAGTGATGGGGTGACTGGATATGCAGAGTAAGGACGAGGGAGATGTCGGGACGAGTTTTCAGGTTTCCAGCTGGGGCTTGTGGACGGCTGGTGGCGTCATTCATTGAGGTAGATGGGGGGCAGGTGACGTCTCGGGAGAAAAGCTTTGGGTGTGTTGATTTAAGGTGCTTGTGAGAGAGCCAGTGGCCCCGTGTAGGACACGGGATAGGTGGGCTGAGAGCCCCCGCGCAGGCCTGGGCCAGGGGCGCATCTGTCTGGGCATCGCTGGAGTAGACTCACCCGGACTGAAAGAACCCGCAGGCCAACCGCCCTGGTGGCAGGAGGGCGGGTTACAATGACAGAAGGGGATCCCGGGTGGCTCAGCGGTTGAGCACCTGCCTTTGGCCCAGGTCATGACCCCGGGGTCCTGGGATCGAGTCCCGCGTCGGGCTCCCTGCATGGAGCCTGCTTCTCCCTCAGCCTGTGTCTCTGCCTCTCTCTCTCTCTCTGTCTCTCATGAATAAATTAATAAAATGTTTAAAAAAATAAATAAAATGACAGGAAGGCCCAGGACTGAACTCTGAGACACTAACACTCTTTCTTTCAGCTTTTTGACGTATTTCAGACGTACAGAAAAGCAGGCAGACCGTCACAAATATTTCCCACTCTCTTCACCTACATTTCCCCAACGTTAATATTTCGCCAGATACTAAATTCTTTTCTATGTATATACATCACCTCTCCCGAGCTGTTCCAGGGTGAGCTGCGGACACGACGCTCCTTCCTCCGTCCACACTCCGGTGGCTCTTTCCTCGGAACAGGGGAGCAAGGGCCTCCTCTCCCATAACCAGACGAGCAGCGACCGCCGTCAGGAGATTAGCCTTGGTGCCGTATTTGTAACCAGCCGCAGACCTGCATCCTGTTTTGCCGATTTCCCCAATAATATCCTTGATAATCAGAGAGCATCCTGGCCGCCGTATCGCTTTTCATTGTCTTCCCTCTTGGCTTTCTACCAGTCGGGGAAAGTGCTTTCCTTCGGTGTTTCTTGGTCTTTCGCAACATTGCCATTTTCGGCAGGTACAGACCAGTTTTTTTTGTAAAATGCATCTTGACTTGAGCTTATGTGGTCTCTTCACAATTGGGCTCAGGGATCCCTGGGTGGCGCAGCGGTTTAGCGCCTGCCTTTGGCCCAGGGCGCGATCCTGGAGACCCGGGATCGAATCCCACGTCGGGCTCCCGGTGCATGGAGCCTGCTTCTCCCTCTGCCTGTGTCTCTGCCTCTCTCTCTCTCTCTCACTGTGTGCCTATCATAAATAAATAAAAATTAAAAAAAATGTTAAAAAAAAAATTGGGCTCAGGTCCTGCATCTGCAGCCCCGAAGGGATGCTGCGCCCCCGCTCAGTGCATCCTCCCAGAGGACCAGCGCATTTTCCTGCCCCCCCCCCTTCGATGTTAACTCCCATCACTCACTTGGTCATTTGGTCGAGGGGCTGCTTCCGGCCTCGCTCCTCCCTGAAAGTCACCGTTTCCCCCTTTGCTATTAGTGGGCATAGGCCAACGATGGAAGGTCAGGCCGAGGAGCAGGAGCCAGGAGGCGAGCTTGCGGAGGGGCAGGGGCGTGGGGCCGGGAAGAGGCGCCCAGGGAGGGAGGGAGCAGGGTCCTCTGGTGGGGGAGCTCCCTGGGCAGCTCGGGGTCCAGGTGGGGCACAAGAGCCCTGCAGGCGCTGAGGTGTGAAAGGAGGCCCAGGAGAGGGACAACCAGGAAAACGCTTCCCAGGGAGGTCTGGACAGGAAAGAGGGACATGGGCCGTGGAGAGACGGTGTGAGCGCGGGCTGGGGAGATGGCTTCTAGCCCCGCTCCAGAGCATGACGGGAGGGGACCAGGGGATGGGCTCTGCTTAGGCAGAGGGATGGCAGGCCCTCTGGGCGAGTCCTCCTGAACCCCAGGAGGGAATGCGGGTGTCCAAGGCATGGTTGGAGGGTTTGGGTTGGGGTCTGGCGCGGCCCTTCCCTGTGCTGAGAAGGGGGGGCACACGGGGCTGAGGGAAGGCTGGGCTCGACCCAAGTGACCTCTGCAGAGATGGGCGCTGGTGGCCTGGCGGCAAGGCCGGGGTTTGGAGGCCCTGGTCCTGACCAGCCGCTCTTCCCGGGCCGGGGACCTGGTGGTGGGGGCGGGCTGCAGGAGGTGGTGGCTCCTAGCAGTGCCACTGGCCAAGGAGGGCAGTGGGGGCAGGAGGGGACCTAGTGGTGGGGACAAAGAACTTGGGTAGGGATGGGCCTCGGTGCGGGTTGTCCGGCTAGGGTGTTAGGGTGACAGGCTGCGGGCCTGAGGAGAGCTCAGGGCCTCCAGGTTTATGAATCGGGACAGTGGGCCCTCTGAGGAGACAATGGCTGGAGGGGGACACCCTGGGTGCCGAAGCCCTCAGGGAGTGGTATCTGACGAGGAGGGGACCCTGCCTGGGTGGGGAGCAAAGAGGCCAGGGGTGCACTCACCTGGGACTCTGAGTGGCGGATGGAGCAGCTCTGCAGAGCACCGAGGGCCATCTCGGGGGGGCCGGGGGAGTCTCTGCTAAACTGGAAGGAAGGGGCCTCTGGAGCGGGAGTCGGGGCGGCCCCCCTACCCAGGAGAGCCATGCGAGGGGCTGGCAGGCAGGAGCAGGGCCGGGTGTTGTAGGAGGGCCCCTGGCTCTGAAATCCTGGGAGACTCTAGCCCGCCTGGGGCCCCGGATCAGGAGGTGGGGGCCTCAGCCCACATGGGGCCCCAGTGAGCCTTGAGGGGACCGTCACGGCTTGAGCCCGGAGGCCTGCAGCCTCCTCCAGGAAAAGCTGACGAGGATGGGGGTGAGGAGGAGGCACTGCCCGTGGCCCGAGGCCAGTCCCTGCCTTGCCCGGCCCTCTCGGCCCCCTCGGTCCAGAAATCAGAGGCTTAGCTGCCCCCTGGGTGATGGGAAGGGCACAGGGCGGGTCTGTGGCCGGCCGCGGGGTCGGGGGTGGGGGTGGGGGGCGGCTTCCCTCTGTTCCGGGCCCTTCAGTCCCACAAGGCTTCTGGGGGGCCCAGCACGTCTGGCCTGTCTGCTCCGTCCTCGCTGCGCCTGCCGGCCGCCCCGAGCTCCGAGTGGGGCCTGGTTTCCGTTAGATCGGAGGCTGCGAGCGAGCCAGAGAGCCCTGGGTTTGTGTCCCGGTTCTGTCCCTGCTACTCACATAACGGGAGACCTTGGCTAAGCCCTTGCCCCGTCCGGGGCCTCAGTTTCTTTATTCGTGTGCTGGGGCTGTGACAGGCACCCCTCTGCAGTCAGCAGTCATCCGTTCCCAAGACGGAAACCCCTCCCGGCGAGTGCGGGTCAAATCCCCAGGCTGGGCCATGCACTGGGGGTGCAGGCAGGCCCTGGGGCCCCCAGACCTCCTGGGCTTTTAGGGCCAAAGGCGCCCCCAGCATTTCCTCAGCCCGAGGGCTCATCTGGCAATCATTTGGCAGCTGGGGATCCTCTCTACCCCTCAACGTTCCCTCTCACACTGCCCTACCCCAGGTGCTCTGGGCCACAGGCACAGGGAGTGGCTTCTCCAGGCCTCGTGCCTGAAGTGCCAGCAGCGGGCAAGCCTTCCTTGAGCCGGACTGGATCTCTAACGACACCATGCCCTGGGGTGGGAGTCTGGGAAGCTATCAGACAGTCACACCTTAGTGTGAAATAATTGGCTTGATCCTTTTCCAAGGAAAAATAGCCGGAAGGGAGGGCGTGTCCAGAGCTGGGGGGGGTATGGGGGGATAGGTGGGAGGGGCAGGGGATAGAGGGCCGCCCCAGGGGACCATCCGGGCTGCAGAAACCTTTCCCCCAGGACCCACGCACACTTTGCATTCCTTCCTCCCACTTCAGAGCACCCACCGGGAGTGGAGAGCTGGCTCTGTCACACCCCCCCTCCCTTTTCCTTCCCTGACTCAGGGTTCTGGGCACCCTCAGGCTGTGTAGCCTGGTTGGGAGTAGGGAGCCGTGGGGCCTAGTTTTCAGGGTTCTATAGCTGAGCTGCCACGGTAACTGGGGGAAATAAACACTCCGGGTTTCACAGTCCAAGTTCTGCGATGATGTCATCCTAGCTCTAGCCTGCTGGGTCCTGTGGCTGGCTGCACCCCAGACGGCCTCAGCTGCTCAAGCCAGAGGCTCCACTTCCTTCCCAACCCCCATGCAGCCTCCCGAGTGGGGGAGAGAGTGGACACAGGGCCTGGTGGGGGCATCTGGGACAGGCTTCATATAGGCCTAGCTTCTCGCTGACCACTTGGACCCCTCCTGGGCCGCAGCCATGAAACTGCCCAAGGGGGCCAGGAACTCGATGTTCTATGGGCAGCACCCGGAGGAGGAAGTTCAGGTGCCCTCGTGGCAGGAGATAAAGCAGAGCCCGGTGATCATGGCAATGATCAGAGGTGAGAGCAGGCCCCCGCCCTGAGCTTGGCCTCTCCCCTCTGCAGGCCCCCGAAGGTAACCCAGCCGCAGAGCTCCTCAGGGCTCTCCTCCACGCCCACAGACATCCATACCTTCAAGCTTAACCCGAAAGGCAGTATTGGCTGCGGGGAATTGTCAGGGGGCTAGGGGTGGGAGGGAGCGTGGCGTATGAAGTGAGGCCAGTTCTGGGAAAAAGGGAGTCAAAGGAACATTTAGCTCACTCGCAGCTGGCCGGCCTCACGTCTCTCAAATCTTACTCTCAACTGAAAGCAAACTAATTCTTACTACATTGTTAATGACTGATTGTTGGCCTACGTGGGAGGTGGTTTAGTACGTGATTGTATATTTGGGGTTCTGTTGGCTGATTGTCTCAGGGTTTTCACATTACCAGGCTTGCGTGACTTTGCGTGAACTATTTCTAAGTCTCAATTTTCTCATCTGTAAGATGGGAAACACAATAGTATCAGCGTTACGGAGCTGTTAGGAGGCTTAGCTGAAATAATCGGTGTAAAACACTTGGCTGCGGTGCTTGGTGCAGAGTAAGTTCTCGGTTAATCGTAACTCTTATCTTTTGTATCACACGTTGCCCGCCTAAGGTACACTGCATTTTATCTGGGAGCACTGTCTTTCCCTAAAGGAAGCTCGATGGTGGGGTTTGTGGCAGTGTGACGTCGGCAGAGCAAGGACCCCGGTGTCCTCATGGCACACTGCCTTTGGGGCGTCCCCTGCCTCTCCCCAGTGGGTCGAGGCTGAGGGCTGCCCTGTCCATCCTTGCAGGTCCGGGCCCTGCCAAGTACCTCCGGCCGTCCTGCACGGGCTACTTAGACCATGACATCTCCATGTTCCAGGAGCCGGCCTGTACTCTGCACGCCAGGCACTCGGAGAAGCGTACGTGCTCGCCACGCCCGTGCCCGTCAGCCCGTCAGCCCTTCAGGCTTAGGGTTATTATCGTTGGATGTTTGGGGCAGCAGTGAGGGGCAGGGAGCCACTGTCCATAGCCAGGGGACCCTGGGAACCGAGGTCACCCTGAAGAGGACACCCAGGAGGCCCACTGGGGCCAGAAGGAAGCCAGCAGGGCTGCTCAGGTGGCGCGTCCCTCCATAGGCCACTCTGCGGGTAGCTCCCAGCTGGGCCCCGGAGGGAGCTTCGAGGGGGCACGGGCACTGTCCGACGCCAGAGTCTTCTCTCTGTCTTATCTCGGGCCGGGGCCCTTTAGCTCTGGCTGCTGTGGGTTCACTTGCCACAGAAGCCGGACAGAAATAGCTGGGGAGTGGGGGAACTGGTGGGAATGGTGGCTCCCCAGGCTCCCCGGTGGCTTAGAACCACCTGGAAGGGCAAGAGCAGGAAGCCACAGAAGAGCTCTGGCTGCCGGCCAAGGCCAGTGCAAGGAGAGCACGTGCGGGGGTGTCTAGGGGTGTACCCGGGGCGCTGAGATCTAGAGGCCAGCTGGGTCCCTCCCTGGCATGCCGTGGCCTCCCCAGCAGGGAAGCCCCTGTCTTGGGCTGGGCCCCTTCTTAGTACTAACAATAGCCCTTGTGCCAGTTATGACCCCTTGGTACCAGTCCCTGATGGGGGCTGACCACGCTGCCGAGCAGCTGTTCTCCGATCTATTTCTCTGAGCAAGCTCTTGAGGCTGGTAGGCCACTCGTTAAAAGCCCCATTTTGCAGATGAAGAAATCAAGGTTGGGAAACACCCAGGAGTCCAGGGAATCAGAAGGGAGCCCTCACTTCTCTACTGGGCCAGGGGATCTCACAAGGAGGCAGTCGCGGCTCACCCGAGGGTGGCCTCTGGGGCTGACCGCGCCTCTCTGGCTGCCCTGCAGGGATCATGGACATTTGCAGCTCGGGGCCTTGCTGTTTCTTGGATCCCAAAATAACTCGGTTTGGAATGTCCAGCTGCCCGCAAGTCCCCATGGAGGAGCGCATCTCTAACCTGCGTGAGACGGGATAGGAGGGGGACGTGGGGGTTGGGAGGATGGGGAATGGGAGCCGCCCTTAGCACCTGAGCAGGGACAAAGGGTTTTGACTTCCCTTTGCCAGGTGTGTCTTTGGACCTTGGCATTTCCCTGCAATGTTTCATCAAGACACTGATGTCATCATATCTGTGTCATCACAGTGCTTACGTCTTGAAGCCGACGTTACACGTATATGTCACTGGGTAGATGTTATGATAAAACTGTCACGGGGCTCCTGTTGCATCAGGGATATCGTCATGCTAACGAGCTCACAGACTAGTGATTTCGGGGTGCTTTCCGGGGGCCGTCACGGGGATGCTAACAGGATGCGGACATCCCAAGGGTGATGTTCTGATGACACTTGTGATTTCATATTATGAAAACAGCGTCAGTCCTCACGTCAGGGTGGCCGAGGTCCCTTCCCCTGCCCACAGCCCTATGCAGGGGCGGTGGTGTCCCTGCCTGACGATGAAGGGGCTATAGGAGAGTCACGTCAGGCTACCCAAGACCCTCGCCTCTCCACCATCAGCCGGACACCAGGAGACAGCCTGGCTCCCACCTGAAACCCTCCCCTTCCATTCATCCACTTGCAGGCCTGAGCCCCAACCCAGCCTCCTGCCATTACTACTTGGAGAAGATCCACCCGCCTGGGGAACGCAGGGCTCCCCAGTATGCCTTCGGCCACCGGTGCCCGTACAGAGTGCTGGACCCCAATCCAGCCCCCAACCAGTACCAGCTGCCCCTCTTGTTGGGGCCCAGCAACCCTGTCAGCCGAGCTGCTCCTTGCTATAGTCTTTCCTCGGAGCACAAGAGCTGGTTCTACAAGGAGAACGTGGCAGGGGGCCCTGGGCCAGCCGCGCACTCCCGGCCCGAGCCCTCCGTCTACCAGAACCGCAGCCCCACGTACAGCATGGCCAAGCGATTTGCCTACCCCATGGACCGCACGCCTCGGCCCGGCCCTGGCTCCCACAACGCCCAGCAGGTGACGGTGCACAAGCCCTGCGCCCCCGCTTTCTCCATGGGCATCAAGCACTCGCCCCACCTGTGCCCGCTGGTCATCGACATTCAGGACTAGGGCCCTCCCGCTGCCTGCACCCGCCCCTCCCCGCAGAAGGTATTTTTCTATATTGAACTGAGCAGCTCGCTGAGGTCTCCCGTAGCAGAGCCGGTGTGTCTAGTGCACAGAAGGCATCAGATAAATGTTTTCACTTATTTAATTTTTCATTTTGCAAGCACGGCTGCTTCCTTTGGGGCCTGCCCTGGGTGGTGAGGGGCCGGGGTGCTGGGAGGCATTGCAGGGGTCCCTGTGCGGGGGCAGGTCTGTTCTGGCTCACCAGGGAAGGCGGCCACATGTCCTCCGAGGAGCCCCGGGAGGGACCCGGACGGCTGTGTGCTGGCCCGAACTCTGCTGCTGCTCTGCTCTGTGGCCCTGCGCAGCTCCCGTCCCCGCCCTTCGGACAATGAGGGGGGAGCATCGGTCTGGAAGGTGCCGCTCCACAGCGGGGTGACTCTGATCCCCGACAGTGGTCCCGGCCCGGGACCGGAGCAGGGCAGAGGAGGGAGGTGTCGCCTGGTTGGGGTGGGGGGTGGAGGGAGATTTTCCAGGCAGAGGGACACAGGAGGACACGTGGAGACAGTGTGGGAGGGAGGCTATTCTTGGTCCGCAGAGATGGGAGCAAGGACATGCAGGGGGGACCGCAGCATGCGGGGTGGGGCCTGGGGAGGCTGACCCGCAGGGGACAGGGGACAGGTCCTGGGCAGCTGGAGGGCGCTCTGGCTTCGCCCCAGCCCGATGCGGTTGGACAGGATGTTTTGGGCAGTGAGAGAGGCCTGGGCAGGATGAGCAGAGCGGGGGCTGCGCTCCGCCCAGGAGGAGGCCAAGAGGCCGAGCGGACCGCTGGGAGAGGGGTCTGCACGCCCCCGACCCCCACCCCCAAGCTCGCCAGACGCAGCCTCGCCCTGCGGCGCCCGTTGCAGGAGAGAAGGGGCCGCGGCAGCCAGGAGGGGGCGGTGTTGCCTCACCCATGGGTCCAGGCCTGGCCCACCCGCCCCGCCCCACCCCTTGCAGCTCCGAGGCTTGGGGTAGGCAGGTGCCCGCTAGGGAGGGTGGGGTCCACTTGAGCAAGATTCAGGTTTTCATCAAAAAACGAAAACTGAAGAACCAACTGTGGATGGAAGGATGGAAGGGATCAGAGGCTATCTTTGGAATATTAAAACCACAGTCACAACCCTGAGTACCTTTAAAGGGGGCTTGTAGGAAAGCCCACGGGGTCCCTACCTGAGTCTGGGTGCAGAAATCCTCTCCCCCCGCACCCCGCGATAGGCCCCAGGCCTGGGGTATGGCGTGTGTCCTGTCGTCCCCCATCCTGATCCTCGGCAAGGCTGCTCTGGGCAGGCTCCGGAGAGAGCGAGTGAGCCTGGGGACCCATCTGTCTTGCAGCAGATTAGAAAGATGTCATTTTGCCGACAATGCCATTTATCAAGGCGGCTGCAAAAATTAGGGATGCTTGGCTGAAAGTACCGGGTGGGGGTGGGGGCCGGCAGGTGGCAGCGGCTGCTGCTCTCCGGTGTTACCGGGTCAGGGAAGCTACAGGCCAACCTCTGAATGGGGCTTTTGGGACTTAGTGCTGATCCTATTCCAAGGCTCTCCATTGGAAAAATGAGGAAACCGAGGCCCAGAGCCAGGGAAAGGATGAATGGCCTGTCTCCAAATCAAGGCCGAGGCTCGGTGTGTGAGCAGGCCCAGGGCTCGGGGTGCGGCTAGAGTCAGGGCTCGGTCCGGGACAGACGGGCTCAGTCGGCCACCAGACCCGGGCAGGGCCTGCATATCAGCCTCGAAGCTAGAACTGACCCCTGGTCTGTGATCCCAAGGGAAGGAGAGGAGGCTGGAGGACTCAGAATGAGCCTTTGGAGGATGAAGATGTTTGGAAGAGAGACGGCCCCGCCGGGAAGTGGATGAGGCCTCCGGGGAAGATGGATGGGCCTTTCCTTGTGCCTCAGCCCACAGAATGACAAGGTCATTTAGCTTGAGATCGACCTTCGGTAAAGCAGTCCCCATGTCCAGTGGTGACGGGGCAGGTGACCGGCAGGAGGCTGGTGGGCACAGCCTCCGGGCCTGGCTGAGGGCTGACCGTAGCCCTTCTGACTCGGGGCCGAGGCAGCTCACTTGGCCTGCGGGGTCTGAATTCCCGTAGACCTTGGAGCTGGCACGCGAGTCACACAGACACCATCCTTCACTCAGTCGATAAACGTTTGCTGAGCTCCTGCCCCATGCCCGGCCTTGGCCGCACCTGCGGGCTCCAGAGGCGGTGGAGGCCCAGCCGTGCCCTCCAGGTGTTCAGACAGTGGCTCGGTGGGAGGAGGACAAGCAGCTCTCTCCAACCCTGAGCAGACTCTGGACGGCCGCTGAGGGTCCGTGAATGGGGGGGTGCCCACCAGAGCTCCCCCCTTCTCTCCAGGGGCAGCAGAAGCCTGGCCTCCACGGTCACCCCTGCCGGGCAAGGTGGTAAGGCCGCAGTCACGTGGCTCTCCTGGACTAGCTGGGCGGCCCTGTTCTGCGCGTGCACACACGTGCACGCAGACACCACACCTCACTCTTGACACGTAACGGCTGATACCGGACACACTCAAACACAGGCCTTATGTCACACTCACCTGTAGAGACGGACGCAGACACGTTGCACGTGCGCAGACACCACCCCACACACTTGTACACCTTTTACCACCACGCCCCCCCCCCCCCAGGTGTCTCTTTATCTCCCGTCCACTCAGGCTCACTCATGCCCCCTCCCCCGGAGAAAGAACCTAAACGATGAGAATACCCTCCTCCTGTCTGCACCCCGACGTACAGGTGCAGAGGCGTGGGCTGGGCTGTGGAGGGGACGTTGGGTGGTCTCCGTGCTCAGGAAGGATCGGGACATGAGCTGGGGGTCAGCCGTCCAATCGGGGGTCCTGCCTCTGGACAGGGTGCGTTTGGGGGTGGGCCCCCAGCCATGAAGACAAGCCACATCCCTTGTCTGCCTTCAGCCTCAGAGATGCCCGCTGCAGGGGCCGCCGGGGACGGCAGGGCTGGGCTAGTCACCGCTGCCCTCGGCAGTTCTGTTGCTGGTCCCTGGCTGGGGTGCGGGGGGGACCTATCCCCTTGGATCCCCGGCGCCGGGCAGAAGCTGCATCTCTGAGCCCACAGCAGGCAGGGCACGTGCTGGGTCCCCTTGTGCAGCGTGTCCCCCGCTGAGTCCCTCTGCCTCCCTCTGGTCCTCTTCTCGCCTCTCGCTCCCTCTTGCTCCGCCAGCCGCTCGGCCCTGTTCAGCCTCTAGAATTCCATTCTAGACATTTCCAATTCCCCCCCCCAAATACCAGAGCAGTTCTGGGAGGCCTGACAAGAGGAGGATTGTGTGCAAGTGCGCGGCCTGCGGGTGGGCGTGGGCGCGGGCCACTGTCCTCTGTTTCTTCGGTCCGTCTGTCTGTCCGGAGAGAGGGGCATGTGCTTCCCTGCAGGGGAGGAACAGAGACAAAAGGGAAAGAAAAAAATCTGTCATCGTTGTAAACCCAGGATGGGGGGGGAGGGGGGTCACAGAAGGAGGGGGGCTGGGGAAGAGCAGGGAAGGAGAGAAGGGGGAGAGAAGCTGCGAGCCTGTGAGCCGGGGAGAGCAGCGGCCGCCCTCCGGGCCCGGGTCGTGGGGGCACCAGGCGGGGCTGCGGGGAGGGGGTCGGATGGGGAGACTGAAGGTGTGGGGGGCGCTCCGGGAGGAAGACCCATGCACGGCAGGGGTGCAGGCGGGCGGGGGGGGGGGGGTGGCCTGCAGCTAGGGTCCTCCGAGCATCCGGCCCCTGCAGGCTGTAAGGTAGCTGCTCCTGGGGAGCGGGGAACCCCCGATATGAAGCAGGTCGCCGCTGCCCCCGTGCCCGGCACCCGCAGAGCCGAGAGTCCGAGCGTGTGGGCTGCCCACCCAGGGCCCCCCCGCAGGGCCTCCCAGCAGGGCCCGGAGCCAGGACTCCAGCCCGTCTGCCCTTCCCGAGGCCTCCGTGGGGCGCTGGCTGCTGGGAACGAGGGCCGGAAACTTGGCTCTGCCATGACCTTGGGACCTTGGGACCTCTCGACCTCAGTTTCCCCGTCTGAAAAGTGCAGAGAACTCGGGCTGGCCTGGGGGCTGGGAGAGGACCCAGCGTCTGGCCAGGGGCAGCTGCCAGCTCTGGCTCCCGGAGGAGCTGAGGGTGCAGAGGGGGCATTCCCGGGCCAGGTCTGGGAGGCCCCAAGGCGGCGGCTCCCAGTCCCCTCCCTGCTGGGCCCAGTGGCAAGATTTGGGTACTGCGGGGCTGAGCCTGAGGAGGGTCAGGGCGGAAGGTGCCTCTGGCAGGTGCCTGGAGAGGGGAGGGGCTTGGCCTCAGGGCACCCAGGGAGGAAGCTTGGGCTGGTATTGGCTTTGGGACAGGGGGCTTCCCTTCAGCCCTGTGCTGCTCAGGGAGCCCCCAAGCGGCCTTAGGGCAAGAGAGGTGGACTCTGAACCCTCTGCTTGAAGCCACCTCCTCCAGGGAGCCTTTCGGGATTTCTTCCAGCAAGGAGCGGCCCCACTCCCAGGGCGCGACCCTGTATTCATCCTCTCCTTGTTTCTTTGGCTTTAACCTGCCCTCAACCGCTCCCTCTCCTAGCAAATCAGGCAGTGGGATCCCTTACATCCTCAGGGATGATGGAGGGCCATCCTCACCCCCCAGGGAGCACCTGCGAGGGGCCCAGCTCTGTCCCGGGACTCTTCCTGCATCAAATCACTTCAACCTCACGACAACCCCAGAAGGTCAGGATTACTTTTGAGCCCATTTTTCAGGACAGGAAGCACAAAGAGGTTGTGACTTCCAGACACAAAGTAGGGGGAGAGGGATCCAAACCCAAGTCCGTCCATTCTCTAGAGAACGAAAAGTATTTGGGAGATGAAAAGTATCCTCGTGGCACCGTGAACATCAGCTATGACCCACCCTGACGCGACCAGTCCAGGGCCTCGAGGGGTCGGGTTTCAGCCACTTCCCGAGTCACCGTTGCTGCCGTGTGGTTTTGGGCAAGCGGACATGGACCTCAGGCTCATTCGCGGTGTGTGTGTGTGTGTGTGTGTGTGTCTGTGTGTGCACGCTACATTCAGAGTCCCTTCTGGGCCCTGGGACACATCTATCTTGAAGGGCACAGGGAAGGGGTGAGTCAGGGGCAGGTCTGCGAAGGTGGAGCCCATCAGGTGCACGTCCTCCTGGGGGGTCAGTGTGTGAAAAGGCGTGTGCCAGGAGAGCAGGAGAGGGGACAGGTCCGGGCCAGGTGTGGGGGACGGGCTGGCCCTTGGGCCTGGGAGCCTTCCCCTCTGCTGCCTGCCACGGAGGGGAGTTTTTCTTGGCAGGAAACAGCCTCATCCATCAGAGGCAATGGGGGGCTGACAGCGGCCACTCCCTGCTGGCCGGGCTTGCGGCAGACTCATAAATCCCAGTCCAGGCTGCGCCGTAAATTCCTGTGATTCACGCCCGGCCTCGGAGGACGGAGACACTCGGGGCTGCGGGACAGGCTGCTCTTCCCCGAGCAGAACAGGGGGGATCCCTGAATCACCGGCCTGGCGGGTGCAGAGAGCCCTCCCCGGGCCCCACAGGATGTGGCTGCTGGGCCCCCCGGGACATCTCGGGCCCCTCCCGAGCCATCTCTGCTTGGACCCTGGCTACGTCCGCCTTCAATCTGGGGCACCCCCGTGCCCTGGCCTGATCTGGCCTGAATCACCCGAGGGGACACAGCTGTGGATACTGTGTCCTCTGAGGTCTTTGGGGGCCTGTGGCCAGGAGGGAGCATCCCACTTCCCCCTTGGCAACTTCTCCTGCCACTCCATGGGACGGTCTGTCGCGGTGATGACGAGGACAATAGTGGGAACCAGGGGTCACTCTGCGTATTTCTTGTTCTGAGAGGCCTGGGGCCTTGAACCCACTGCCTGTGGGAGATGGAAGGGTCTCAGAGACCCTCTGACCCAGGGCTGTGGTCGTTTGGCAGCTTCCGCCAGGACTCTTGTCACACTCAGGTGCCAGTCTTTACTCTCACTTACTTAACATTTTTCTTGAAACTGGCTCACTTTAAAATTCAAATGTGTGAGGGACGCCTGGGTGGCTCAGGGGTTGGGCGCCTGCCTGCCGTCAGCCCAGGGCGTGATCCTGGGGTCCCGGGATTGAGTCCCACGTCAGGGTCCCTGCATGGAGCCTGCTTCTCCCTCTGCCTGTGTCTCTGCCTCTCTGTGTGTCTCCCATGAATAAATAAGTAAAACCGTTAAAAAAACTTTAAATGTATGTTTTAGCCTTGTCTTAAGCAATATTTGTGAAGCCAGGGGTCCAATGTGCTAGTCAAACACACACACACATGCAGATGTGGGAATATATACACGGACACACATGGTGAAAACAGCAGGTGCACATCTCTGCGTACTAGCGGAGAGTCCTGGGTCTCACCGGCGACGCACACGCCGTTCTCTGAGACGGCCGTGCTGGGATTACCATCCCGCCCACTTGACTCCCAGCTTAGTGCTCATTTTGCAGAAGTATTGTTCAAAAAGACACGTTTGTCACAAGCTTGTTTGTGAAGGGAATAACCGGCCAGGATGGGTAGGCCTTCTTTTCCCCAGAAGAACATTTGCCTCCCCAAGGGCCTTCTGGAGATGGTGCCCTAGTGCAGAGGGGTATGTTGAAAGGTGGGCTTGCTGGCAGCAGGCCGATGGGCGGGCAGGCGGGCATCCTGGGTGCCCTGGGGGGACCAGGTGCTGGCTCCCCTCTCTGCTTGCCTTTCTTCGTGGCACTCGGGGCTCCTGCAGCATCTTCAGGGCTGCGGAGAGGTGGAGAAAGGGGCCCCAGGGGAGGGAGAGAGCAGGACGCTGGCAGCAGCCTTCCCTGGGGAGCTGCTTACCGAGGCGATGATTAGTGCCACCAGCTCCCAGGCCGGCAAGGAAGGTGGCCTCATTAGCCAGCGCCTTCCCCTGCACAACCTCCGGCTTCCTACCTTCGGGCTCCTGCCACCTGTGCTGCCACTGCCGCTGCAACCACCGTCGTCACCCCAGAGATGCAGCACAACAGTCCTTGCTGGGGACGAGGCTGCTGGCTCCCGGGGAGACAGGAAGGAGATGTGTGCGGGGCGGCCAGGGTGCATGTACACGGCACCCACACTCATGTACACAGGAGCACATAGACACTGTCATCCACCGGTGCACACGTACCGTTAGATGTGCAGCCTAGGTGCACGCCCACGCACACACGCAAGCAGGACGCAGGGACGTACATGTCTATATCCACACAGACTCTCACGCTGAAGCAAACCGCCCGGGTGCATTGCACAAGCACAGATTCGACAGCGACGTGTACGCACACCTGGGCTCAAGTGCCTGAGGACACACGACGCATGCATGCAGGTGCCTGGATGGAACGTGGACACTCAGCCACGCGTGCGTCCACGTGGGCATCCTGGCATGTGTCTCCAGACTCGGAAGTGCAGGTGAGATCGGTGCAGCCCAGACACGTGGATGAGCCAGCAGAGCAGACCCGCAGAAGCACGAGGCAGCGACGGCACAGGCCCGGGCGCTCCGCAGACTCCCTGGCGCGCGGGGCTCCCACCCGCACACATCCGTGCCACGGGGCGCCAGTGCGAGGTTCTTCTTGGAAGCTTCCGAGGCCGGAGGCGCTGGGCTGCTTAATTCCCTGGGGGAGGCGAGAAGACAGTTGCTGAGGACACATTTAATTAATTCTTAGCGTTCCTGATGGAAAGAGAGAGGGAGGAGAAGAGGGAGAGAGGCACGGGTGGATGGACAGACAGACGGATGCCAAGAGAGGGAAGAGAAGGGGCAGCGGGCAGGTGAAGGTGCAGGGGTAGGAGCAGGGCAAGTTCTCAGGGCCCGGGGACCACATCGCTCAGCCCTGACCCCAAAACCGGATGGGCCCTTCCAGGTCAGAGGGTTGGGTCAATGTAGGACCGTCCTTGCAGGGCCCCTGGCGCAGCTCCGGGGGCGGGGGACTCACCCCGTGTCTCACTGGCTTCCGCTGAGTGGAAATCTGCTCCTGGAGCCTCCCAACTTGGGGCCCACCTGCGTTGCACGGGCCGTGGCGGGGGTCCGGGGGCCGGGGGGCTCTGTTTTCTCAGGGTCAGCATGGAGGGACACCGGGACAGCCACCCCTACCCCACGCCTGATCTCAGCCCCAAGACCAAATCAGGGAGACACGGGTGGACAAAGACGGGGAGTCGGGGGGCAAAGAGGACGTGAGTGGGAGACGGGGTCAGGGGCAGGTGGGAGACGAGACCGGGAGGCCAAGGCCGAAAGAGACAGAGCAGATGTGGGGTCGTGGGGGACTGCGACCGAGCCGGTGAGAGCCGGACGGGCCGGAGACCCAGAGAGGCCTCTAGGGGAGCAGGCCAGAGGAGGCCCACGTGGATCTGGGGTCTGGGGGAGATGGCCCAACTCCCCACTTAGCTTGGTCGGGAGGACGTCAGTGCGCCTGGGGACGCGGAGGGAGGACTCCCGGCCTGGAGAGGAGGCTGCGTGACCTGCTGGGACCCCAACAACCACCCCCCCCAGCCTTGGCTCCTGGTCCGTGAGGTGGGGGGTGGGGACCGACCTGTCTCCGGGTCAGTCCCGAGGCTGCAAGGGGAAGCCGGCCTGCGCTTGTTCCCCCTGCTTCCCCCTGGCTTGGGGGCCTACGGGGCTGGAGGTGGGGGCTCTGCGGGCCTCTGGGTGCAGGCTCCCCTGGGAGGCCCCGCTCCGGCCAACTGGGTGGGGAGGACCGTGTCTGCGGGGCTGCTGCAATGTGCTGCAGCCCCGCGGCGCTGAGTGATGGAGCGTTTGCCCTGAATATTGAAAATGCATAAATATCCATTTCCAGGCACCGAGGCGGATATAAATACAGAGTGGGGGGTGCGCAGCCCTCGGCGGTCATTTACCATCCCTGCCTCTCCGGGTGGCGCGGGCACTTACGCTCGGCCATCAGGACTCTCCGAGACGGCTTTATGACCGCCGGCTGCCACCTGGGCCCCTTCTCTTGGAGAAATGGCTCTTCCGGGGTGGCTGCCTGCGGTGTGGGGGCAGGGGGGCCGGGCAGGGCTGGTCATGCCCGGGCCTGCTCCATCCTAGGCCTTCGGGGGGCCTCTACCATCTTCCCCTTTTCTAGAATCTTCTGACTCCGGAGAGAGGGAGGGAGCAACACATTTGTGTCAGGCCTGGTGTGTACCCAGCCCTGGTGAGCTTGGGTAGAGGCAGGGGAGCTCCAGCCCTGCCTGTGGGAGGGGACAGAGAAGCCACCGTAGGTCAGGAACCCCCACGAGAGCGGGAAGTGGAGCCTGGAGAGATGAGTCATGGGGGGGGTGGTCTCCGCACACCTGCCTCAGCTTAGCAGGTCCTCAGTCCTCAGCGGGGGCCTCTGCATCAGACGGGGGAGTGCAGGCCGCTGCTCCCAGGCGGGCGCTACTGGACTCTTCTCTGTGCGCTGCCAAGTGGAGGCCCCGAGGCGACTCCCCGCCTCACCTGGAGCTGAACGTGGCCTCAAGGTCCCCGATCCCCGTGGCCTGTCTTCCCACGGGGTGTCCGATGGGCTGGGGTGCAGGGCGCCCCGTTCCCACAGCAGAGCGGAGCCTGGGAGAGCGCAGAGTTCTCCACGCTGTCATCCTTCTAGGGTCCCGGAGGCCCCCTTCCCAGAGGGCCGAGGTTGGGCTTCCCTGCCCGGAGCTGGGCACTCACCTGGCTCACCTGGGCGGTCTGCGGGGCACGATTAATGGGATTAATGGGGGTCGATGACACTGCATCAACATAGGGGACCTGGCCCAGGGCCTTGACCTAGAGCGGGGAGTGAGGGTGGGGCCAGGTGAGCCTGGATGGACCAGTGAGCGGGGCCTCTGTGGACAGGGTCTCGGGGGCGGGGCCTCCGGGGTAGGCGGCTGCGGCTGAGCCTGGGGCTGGGAGGCCTTCCTCTGCCCTTGTCTGCTCATCTTCCCCTCCTGCGGCTCCGCCCTGGCAGGGCCCCTGTACCCTGGCTGCTCCGCACGTGCTCTGAGCTCCTGCCTCTGTCCTGAACTGACTACATCAGTGGAAGGTCTCAGGCCAGGTCACTTAGTGGGACAATGTGGCCTGAGTCGTTTTCCCCCAGGCCAGGGCTCAGCGAATGTCCTCTGGGCTCAGACCTTGTGCCTACTCGGGGCGCCCCAGAGGGAGCCGGGGCGGGAGTGGGCAGCCTTCCCCCAAGAGGTGGGAGTGGGGGCAGGACCCCGTCACCACGGGGCAAACTGGTGGCTGAGATGGGCAGCCTCTTCCCCTCTGGGAGGCCGCGCTCCCCCTGCGCCCTCTCCAGACCCCAGCAGTGCCCACTGTGTGCCAAGCTCCGTGCCGGGCTTATGGGGAAGCGGATGAACAAGACTCATCCTCACTCTCAGGTGCTTAGAGTCTCACATGGGACACCGTGTGCCCAGCGAGCCACACAGGGCACGCAAGGAGCGTGGGCACTCGGAGGAGGGTGAAAGTAGCCGTGACCGAGGCCGCGGGCACGCTTCCATCTGAGCCGCAGTAGGATTTTAGCAAGTGGTTCTGGGCTTCTGGAAACACCCTGTGTTTGTAGGGCGTGGAGATGCTCTGGCATACATTGGCGTGTGTGCGGGCGGGGGTCCCTGACTCCTAACCAGACTGACCACAAAGCGGGCGGTGCCAGCTCCTGAAGGGCCTGTGTCTGAGGGTGTGGCTGTTGTCGGGTACGGGTCCCCCCGAGAGCAGAAAGTCTTAGAGGGAGGTGGGCAGCAGGGGTGGGAGTGTCGGGGCGGGGGGGCTGATTGGCTGTGCTGTGTTTGTCTGGGGATAGGGACCGCCAGCCAGCCGGCCCTCCCGCTGGGCTCCCAGGGCCGGAATTTAGAGCTGGGCAGACACACAGCCCCTGCCAACCCCACGCCCCGGCTGCAGCCTGAGTCAGGGCTAAAATTAGCCTGGTGGCTGTGGAGGCAGCAGGAGAGGCAGCCCGGGACTTGGCCCGGCATCTCCTCCCAGAGGTAGGAGCTACTGAAAGTCAATGGGCACAGGTCAGGACCTAGAGTGATGTTGGGGTTCACTGCAGCAGCGAGAACTCAGGCCACCCTCCCAAGTTGGCTTATGGGAGCAGGAGCCTTGGGGGGCGCGCCCTGCCTTTCTCTCCCAGCCACCTGTTGGCCACTGTCAGCTGCTGGGGGAAGGGGTGGCGAGGCTCTGAAGCCCTGGGGCCCGCAGGGCACGGATCAGGCCAGCAGCCCCTCCCAGTGCGATTCTCCTGCTTTTGCTCTCACCCAGGTGCTCTGTTGCTTCTCTCCCATGGTTGCCATGGGAACCACAGGTGGTTTAAGTTCGCCTGAGCTGCCTCCCTTCTGAGATGGGCAGTGGGGCAGGGCACGTGCAGGGGAGCCTCCCTCTGGGCTCTGTCCATCTGGCCCATCTCTTGGCCCCGTGCTCACCTCCTCCCTTCCCCGTACTCCCCACAGCCTTCCAGCCACAGAGTCCTGACCATTTGCTCCACTTCCAAAATATCCTTGGCACTTGGCATCTGCGGCGCCTCCCCCACCTTGGCCTGGTCCCCGTCCTCAGCTCCCTGAGCAGTGAGCGCTTACCTTTCAGGTCCTCATGTCCTTCCCGGCCTACAGCCCTTCGGTGGCTCCCACTGCCCTCAAGACAAAGCCATGCTCTTGACCGGTGCCTCCTGGTCCTGGCTTCCCCTTTGCCCCGGGCCCCACCGCCATGCTTGTGCTACCGCCATGCGGGGATGTCGGGTCTGTGGAATGGGTGGGTTGGTGTGGTGAGTCACACTTCCAGAACCACATTCTATGGGATGATAGTAGTGTCTTTGCACAGTTAATAGGTGTGCATCAAAAATGAGTACCATGTGGGAATATTTCGAGAAGCGCTGCATATGCCTCACCTCCTGGCCACCCACAAGGCACTCTGTCACCCCGTACAGGCCTGGGCAAGGCCTGCAATACAGAAATCTGTTTCGCTTTGTTGAGCCCAGAGATTTCCA
This sequence comes from Canis lupus familiaris, assembly GCF_011100685.1. Lineage (NCBI taxonomy): Eukaryota > Metazoa > Chordata > Mammalia > Carnivora > Canidae > Canis > Canis lupus. The sequence continues at coordinate 38,963,310 of NC_049251.1, forward strand.
GAGTGTTTGCTCATGAATAAGGGACATCTAGGAACAGCTCTCGGAGCCGGTTTCCCTGGACAACCATTTGAAAAATGCTATTTGGGCCCGAAGTGTGGTGCCCGCCCTCTGGGATCTGGGGTCCTGAGGCTGCTCCCTCTGGTACAGAGGGGCCTCCATGTCGCCACATCTTGGTATGGAGCAAAGCAGACGCTGGGAAGCCGGACCCTCTCTCAGCAGCCTTTCCACCTCCTGGCCAGTGGGTCAGGCAGGGCTCCTGGATGTGTTCTGTTTGCCCCACACAACAACATTCTTTTAAAAATTTGACCCAGTTGCCAGCATTTAAAACCTGTGAGATTCCGTAACAGATTCTGAATCTGAACGTTGCCTAAGACCTAGCCACGCAGCGAGCTTATAACCAACCCTCTGCGGAATTGGAGAACTGCGGGAAGCGTTTCCAAGCAGAGCAGCCCACCCGCGCTGCCCAGCCCCTCTGAACACATTTGAGTTTCCGCCCCTGTTGAGGGGCGAGTGGGGCTCTTCTCAATGAGTTCGTCCTCACTGGCTGGTGCATCCCAGCCGCCTCCCTCCAGGGCTGTCCTGCGGCAGGTGGGGCTCCCCGGATGTGCTCGCACCTCCCGAAGCACCGGGTACATCAAGCAAATCTGGCCAGTGCAGCCCCCTCTCCGACCCCTCTGGCCGTGGGTGGTCCCGGGGGCTGCTGAGCGGCGGGGCCAGGCCTGCCTGCAGCCTCCTCCTGGGTCACCTGCCCGTGGGCTCAGCTGATGAGGAGGCCTGCAGCAGCTGCTCAGGTCACTCCGGTAATCGGAGCGTGCTGAGTGCGAGAATCACTCCCTGCAAGAGCTAAAAGCCGAGAACAGTGTGGGACCGACCGCGCTGGCACTTCGGAGACAGCTTGCTGCTGTGGAGAGCTGCTAAAAATAGCCCACTCCCGGCTGACACTGGAGCCATGGAAAATCCTGCTCCGGAGGGGTGGCTGGGGCGCCCCTCCTGTGTCTGTGCCACCTGCTAGTGCCCAGAGGTGGGCTGGCCTGGCGGAGCTGACAAGGGCCAGCCTGCTGGGAGCCTCTTCCTCGGCCCGGGAAGACTGTAGGGAAACAGAGCTCTGACTCGCTGGCTCCTGCCTGACGGTGGAGGCGGGGGGAGGCCCAGACTTGCCTCCTGACCCTCCCACGGTTAGGATGAGTGACGAAGTCCCCTCTGGGGCTGAGGCCTGGCCCTGGATCAGGCTCCCGTCCTAGGAGGGCCGGGGGAGACGAGTAGGGGACGCTCGTACCCAGCGGGGCATTCGCGTCTGCAGCCGCCCGGAGCCGCCAGGCCACCGACTGCAGCCGTCTCCCGCTTTGCCCGAGGGCGTCCTGTTCTTGCCCCCTCGCCCCCGCCCCCCTCACAGCCTATTCAACCCTTCCCCAGCTTGAGGCCTGCTCATACCCGGCTTCCCTCCTCCAGAACACCCTCTGATCCTTTTGTTCAAGGTACCAGGCCCCCCTCCAAGCGCCCGGTCCACCTCACCATCCAGTGCTGGGGCTTCCCTTCCGCTGGCACCGCCCAGGATGCCGCGGCGCCTTGAGCAAGCTCCCGGGCGTCTCCGGCCTCCGGGAACCAAGGAGCAGGCCCCGAGGCCCGGCTGGTGGGAGCCCGTCGTGTATCCTATCGTGATGTCAGCAGACCTCGCGCGAAGTCCTGGGTGGGCAGGAGAATCGGAGACATGGGTATGACCTCTAGTCCCAAACGCCTGGCCACCCAGCCTGTGCTCACGGGCCTCCTGGGTGGGGGGCACCCTGTGGGCGGCTCCTGCCTCTGCCCCCAGCTCCTTGGGGGAAGGGTTCTGGCCTGGCCCAGGGGCTCACACGCTCCTGGGAGGAGGCCTCGGATGGCAACCCATGAGGCAGAGACCAATCCACGCCAGGGCAGGACTACAGGGACGAGAGCCGGGGAGACTGAGGCTAGACGTGCTGGGTCTCACCCGAGTTGCCAACTCGATGCTCTTCCCCAGCCTTGATGGAGCTCAGGGCACAAGTGCAGAGGAGACCAGGGAGACAACAGGGTTTAGTTTCCGAGGATTGTGGGTCCTTGTCCCTGTGAGGGGTCAGCCAGGCCGGGCCAGCCTCTACAGAGGGGTCTGGGGTGCCCGGAGTGGCTGGGGTGCGGGCGGGAGAGCGGGCTTCCCCTCCCCAAGCTGGTTCCTGGGATGGCCCTGGCGCAAGCCTGTCTTCCCTGCTGTGGGCAGGGGTGACCACGAGGGCCCAGGATTTCCCGCTGTTCCCTGGGTGAGGGGCGTGGGAAGCGTTGTGAGCACAGAGGCCGCACGTCCGGGCTGGCCAGCATGGTCGGTCTGCGGGGCCCGGGAGAAGGCTTCCGTGTCCCCAGGCCTTACTTGCCCCTCTAGGCACGGTCAGTATTGGACGGGACCCAGTCCAGAGTAGTGGTTGACGTTCTGGAGATGCGGATCTGACGAACTGAGCAAGTGCCGGCAATTTACTTACCCTCCCTGTGCCTCACTCCCTGCATCTGTAAAATGGGGAAGACAGTTGTTAAAAAGAAAACCAGAGGCCCCAAATGGCTTCACGTAGGTTAAGGCCCACGTTAGTAAAACAAGTTAACCTAACTGTAGTTTGAACCCCCAGGAATGCACCTGTAACCAGTCGACATTTTCTGGTCAGAACTAGGAAATTTAGTGATTGACCCTTTCTGGTCTCCTTAGGAGGATGACATTACCTAAAACAATAGGTTCTTTGCTAAAATTTTCCTTTTTCTGCCACTGGTCTAGCTTTCTGTAACCCCTTGGAGCCCCCTCTTCTTGATAGACCTAATGTTGCCTGATCCATGAGCCAATAAAGCAAATTAGAAGTTTAAAATGCACTTTGTTGGGCGGCCTGGGTGGCTCAGTGGTTTAGCACCGCCTTTAGCCCAGGGCGTGACCCCGGGGTCCCAGGATCGAGTCCTGTGTGGGGCCTGCTTCTCCCTCTGCCTGTGTCTCTGCCTCTCTCGCTCTGTCTCTCTGTGTCTCTCATGAATAAATAAAATCTTTTAAAAAAATGTACTCTGTTGAATTTTTACTATTTAACACAATAAGATGTTTCTTATATGGTTATTGTGAGGACGTGTGTGTGTGTGTGTGTGTGTGTGTGTGTGTGTTGGGGGGGGTCAGAGACTGAAGCATAGTATTATATAAATGTCAATTGTTATTACCAGGTCACAAACTCTTGAGAATTCAAGAAAACATATAGACCCCTTTTCAGAAGAAACCTGTATGCGGGACTTGGTACATAATTTCTAGGGCTAGGGTCATGAGCTCCCCGAAGTTCATATGTGGAAGAACATGACTATATCTAACATGCTTTTTCCTTTTTTTTTTTTTTTTTCCCAGTTGAGACTTTTATGGTCAAATTCATGTATGCAAATAATTGTAAAAGTGAGAAGATAAGTGGCTGTCCTCTGTCCCCCCCCCCCCCCCCCCCCCCACGACTGAGCCCAGGCTCCTCCAGAGGCCGCAGCCCCATAGCCATTCCCCCCAAGCGTCCGTCTCTCTCTCTGGACTGGACCCTCCGCTTTGCCCCCAGCAGTTGGGAGCAGGGTGGTGGGGCTGTTCTTGATTTGCCCCCAGGGACCCTGAAGCTCTAACTCCCTGCCATCTTCCTGAATCCGCCTTCTGAGTGGCTCTGGGTCCGCCAAGTGCCTCTGACACCTGGGCCTGCCCCTCCCCAGCCCAACCACTTCTACCTTTGTCCCTCGCTGGTCACCAGAGTGACTTTCCAGTTGCAAATACCGCCATACCCGCTCTTCCTTAAACTTAAACTCTTCCTTAAACTTCCTTAAATGAGTGGCTCCTCATTGAATGCAATGATTTTAGCACCAAGGTCAAAGAGACAGAGTCATGTAAGATTCATGATGCCCAGCGTACCGAAAGAGCAGAGGTCTTTGTGGTAAGTAGGACATCCTCAGAGGGGGCCTGGGGTGGGTCCAGGGGCCGGTGAGGTTGCCCAGCCCAGCCAGGCCTGCAAGTGTCCCTGGGGTTCGGGTGAGGTGGGGAGGAGGAGCCTCCAGGATGAAACCATTTCATGCAAATGTATTGAAATGAGGCTTTGGGGCAAGTTTGACAAGCTGCCAGGAACAAAGGCTCTGTGACTCTCCTGTCTCCCACCTTCCCAACCAGCTGGCTTGAATGACAGTTTAAGGGGGACTGCTGAAGGAGGGGCTGACAGGAATCTGAGGCCCTGGACCTCAGGGAATTAGGAAAAGAAACACATCTCTGAGCTCATCCTGCCTTTCTTCGTACACTTTGGTTCCTTTGTGTACATTGTCTACAAAATGAGAGGCAAGCGCCCCTTGGGCAGGTACTGTGGCTGGGTTTCCAGTTCGTATCCAAATGACACTTCCTTTTTTTTTTTTTCCTTTTTCTTTATTATTATCATTTTTAAGTAGCCTCCATACCCAACGTGGAGCCCAGTGCAGGGCTTGAACTCATGACCTTGAGATCAAGACCTGAGCTGAGATCAAGAGTAGGACACTTAACTGTCTGAGTCACCCAGGCAACATCCTTTTCTTTTTTTAAATGGAGCCCAGGTACACAGAACTGGATTAATCACAACCCTGCCTACGACACACCCTCATTATTGGCCCATGCGGAGCCACTTTAATTAATTACGAAGCTATATGTTTGTTTGCAATAACACAGTGATGTTAAACAACAAAAAAATCAACTGAGTAATTTAAAAGATCAAACTGGCTATATCGAATGATTTATCCGCCAGGTTTCATCCCATTGTAGCACACAGAAAGGAACTCCATCGAACTGCAGAAAAGGAAAGATTTTTAAAGGCAGGACAAGGACGTCGTAAACAGGAAGAAGGATGATTTTGTGTCAGGTCACCTTTCTTTGGGGGGATAGAAAAGACTTATTGGTCGGGTTACCTCATCTTCCTCCGAGGCATGGAGAGGGCCTGTGCGACAGATCACCCTGTGGTTACGCCGGAAAATTTCTGGCCCATTGGATAAGACTACATTTCTGGAGGAGACTGAGAGTGCTGTTAGGTTAGGTATTAAGTCCTGGTTTGGTGACGTGGCCTATAGATGACTCTATTTGGGGCCTGTGGCTTTCTTTTTGACAGCAGAACACATATGAACTCAGAACCCAACCTGAGATCTAGAGCCTTAATGATATTTGCAGCTACCCTGTGCTCCTCCTTTATCTTATCCCTCTGCTTTCCCATCAGTGGAAGAGTATCCACTGCACTGAATTATGTGTTTATCATTCCCTAGCCTTTCTAAATACAATCTTATTACTGTATCAGTCAGGATAAACTAGGTTATGCTGCTGTAACAAATAACCCCTAATCTCAGTGGTTTAACTCAACGGGAGCTTATTTCTTGCTTATGCTACATGACCAGTGCAGATTGGCAGAGACCTCTGCCCATTGCAGACACAGGACCTAGGTATGGCCACCACCCTAGGATAGTGCTATTCAATACTAAGTTCTGGGGTTTGCTTTGTCACAGGGGAATAAAAACTATGCACCAGGGATGCCCGGGTGGCTCAGCGGTTGATCGTCTGCCCTCGGCCCAGGGAGCGATCCTGGAGACCCGGGATATGTCCCGCATCGGGGTCCCTGCTTCTCCCTCTGCCTGTGTCTCTGCCTCTGTCTCTGTGTCTCTCATGAATAAATAAATAAAAATTTAAAAAACAAAACAAAACAAAAAAATCTATGCGCCAGTTCTTTGATGTTTCTGTCTGAAAGTGACTGAGCACTTCAGCGGCAGTTCATTGGCTAAAGCTCTTCTGAAACTATCCCTAATTTCAAGAGGGCCTGGACCTAGAAAGAAGGAAAAACCAGAAGTTTTATGGAGCGTGGGTAATGTCACCACAACCATGTATCTGTGCAGCCTAGACAGTACACCTTTTATTTTAATTGTTCATGAACTTTACAGAAAGGGTGTCATGTTGTAAGTGATCTTTTTAAAAAATGAAGTGTAATTGATACAATATTACAGTATTATATTGGTTTCAGGTGTGCAACATAGTAATTTGACATTTATACACATTATGAAATGATCACCATAATAAGTCTAGTTACCGTCTGTCACCATACAAAATTATGACATTATTATTGTCTATATTCCCTGTGCTTACAGGACAGCCCCATAACTCACTTATTTTATAACTGGAAGCTTGTACCTCTTGAACTCCTTCATCCATTTCACCCACCTTCACATCCCCTCTCCTCTGGCAACCATCAGTCTGTTCTCTGTATGCATGAGTCTGGTTTTGTTTTGTTTTCTATTTTTATTTTTTTTTAAGATTTTTAAAAAAGTTTTTCAGTTTCTTTCTTTCCTTTCTTTAAAAAAGATTATATTTAGGGCAGCCCTGGTGGCTCAGCGGTTTAGCGCCACCTTCAGCCCAGGGCCTGATCCTGGGGTTCCGGGATCGAGTCCCACATCCAGCTCCCTGTGTGGAGCCTGCTTCTCCCTCTGCCTGTGTCTCTGTCTCTCTCTCTGTGTCTCTCATGAAAACTAAATATATTCATGAGAGAGAGAGAGAGAGAGAGAGAGAGAGAGAGAGGCAGAGACACAGGCAGAGGGAGAAGCAGGCTCCGCCCAGGGAGCCCAATGTGGGACTCGATCCCGGGACCCCGGGGTCACACCCTGGGCCGAAGGCAGATGCTCAACGGCTGAGCCACCCAGGCGTCCCTGTTTTGTTTTTTAGATTCCACAGTCAAAGTGAAATTACTTATTTGTCTTTCTCTGACTTATTTCACTCAGCATGATAGTCTTAAGTCCCACCCGTGCTGTCACGGACGACAAGATTTCATTCTGTCTGTGGCTGAGTAGCATCCCATCTTCCTTACGCATCCACCTCTCCGTGGGCACTTGGGCTGCTTCCACATCTTGGCTGTTGTAGATGCTGCTGCAGTGAACGTAGGGGTGCATGTAGCTTTTTGTGTTAGTGTTTTTGTTTTCTTCAGGTAAATACCTAGAAGTGGAATTGCTGGATTTTATGGTAGTTCTATTTTTAATTTTTTGAGGACTCTCCATACGGTTTTTCTAGTAGCCGTACCAGTTTGCCTTCCCACCAACAGTACACAAGGATTCCTTTTTCTCTACAAGCTCGCCAACTCTTGTTTCTCTTTCACTTTCTCTCTCTCTTTCTCTCCTTTTTCTTTTCTTTTTGATACCAGCTATTCTGACAAGTGTGAGGTGAGATCTCATTGTGGTTTTGATTTGCATTTGCCTGATGATGGGTGACGTTGAGCATCTTTCTATGTGTCTGTTGGCCACCCGCATGTCTTCTTTGAAAAAATGTTCAGATCGTCTGCCCATTTAAAATCAGATTGATTTCTTTTTTTTTTATTGAGTTGTATAAATTATTTACCCATTTTGAGTATTAGCCCCTTATCAGATACGCAATTTGCAAATATTTCCTCTAGTTCAGTAGCTGGCCTTTTCATTTTGTTGATAGTTTCCTTTGCTGTGCAAAAGCTTTTTAGTTTGATGTAGCCCCTCTTGCTTACTTTTGCTTTTTTTTTTTAATTTATCTGAAAGAGGGAGGAGGGGCAGAGGGAAAGAGTCTTAAGCAGGTTCCACACCCAGGACTGAGCCTGATGCGGGGCTCCCTCTCACTACTCTGAGATCATGACCTGAGCCAAAACCAAGAGTCGGATACAACCGACTGTGCCACCCAGGTGCCCCTACTTTCCTTTTCTCACCCCTTTCCTGTGGAGTTAGGTCACCCCAAATATCACTGAGACTGATGTTAAGGATCTTACTGCTTAAGTTTTCTTCTAGGAGTTTATGGCTTCAGGTCTTACACTGAAGTCTTTAATTAATTTTGAGTCAATTTTTGTACGTGATTTAAGGGAGTGATCCGGTATCATCTTTTGGATGAAGCTTCCCAGTTTTCCCAACACTATTGTAAAGACTGTCCTTTCCCCATTGTATAGTCTTGTCGCCCTTGTTGTAGATTAATTGGTCACATATGTGTGGATTTATTTCTGGGCTCTCTATTCCTCTTTTTTTAAAAAAAATATTTGTATTTATGTCAAACTGAATTATTATTTTTTAAAGATTTATTTATTTATTTATTTTTCTTTTTTTAAATTTTTATTTATTTATGATAGTCACACACACACACAGAGAGAGAGAGAGAGAGAGAGAGAGGCAGAGACACAGGCAGAGGGAGAAGCAGGCTCCATGCACTGGGAGCCCGATGTGGGATTCGATCCCTGGTCTCCAGGATCGCGCCCCGGGCCAAAGGCAGGCGCTAAACCGCTGTGCCACCCAGGGTTCCCTATTTATTTATTTATGATAGAGAGAGAGAGAGAGAGAGAGAGAGAGAGAGGCAGAGACACAGGCAGAGGGAGAAGCAGGCTCCATGCAGGGAGCCCGATGTGGGACTCGATCCCAGGTCTATAGGATCATGCCCTGGGTCAAAGGCAGGCACCAAACCGCTGAGCCACCCAGGGATCCCCCTGGGCTCTCTATTCTATCCTATTCTATCCTATTAGTCTAGGTGTCTGCTTTTATGTCAATACCATACTATTTTGATTGCTATAGCTTTGTAGTGTAGATTGAAATCAGGTGCCATGATCCTTCCAACTTTTTTCTTCTTTCTCAATATCGCTTTGCCTATTCAGGGTCTTCTGTGGTTCCATACTCATTTTAGGATTATTTGTTCTAAGTTCTGTGAAAAATACTGTTGATGCTTTGATTTACATTGAATCTGTAGATTGCTTTGGGTTGTATGGACATTTTAATAATATTAAGTCTTCTAATCCATGAGCACAATATATTTTTCCATTTATTTGCATCTTTTTAAATTTCTTTCATTGATGTCTTACATTTTTCTAATATTTTATTTTTAAGTAATCTCTACACTCAGTGTGGGGCTTGAACTCACAACCCCAAGATCAAGAGTTGCACACTCCACCAACTGAGCCAACCAGGTACCCCAGTGTCTCATAGTTTTCAGAGTACTGGTCTTTCACCTCCTTAGTTAAATTTATTCCTAAGTGTTTTATTCTTTTTTTTAAAGATTTTATTTATTTATTTATTCATGAGAGACACACACAGAGAGAGAGAGAGAGAGAGAGAGAGAGAGGCAGAGACACAGGCAGAGGGAGAAGCAGGCTTCATGCAGGGAGCCTGATGTGGGGCTTGATCCTGGGACTTGAGGATCATGCCCTGGGCCGAAGACAGGCGCTAAACCCCTGAGCCACCCAAGGATCCCCATGTTTTATTCTTTTTTAAAAGGATTTATTTATATATTTGAGAGAGAGAGAAAGTGAGAGAGAATCTCAAGCAGACTCCTTGATGAGCATGGAGCCTAATGGGGGGCTTGATTCCACGATCCTGAGATCATGACTTGATCTGAAACCAAGAGTCAGACACTTAAGTGACCAAGTCACCCAGATGCCCCATGTTTTATTCTTTTTGAGGGCATTGTGAATGGGATTGTTGTATTAATTTCTCTTTCTGCTAGATTATTATTAGTATATTTAAATGCAACAGATTTCTTTATATTAATTTTGTATCCTGCGACTTTACTGAATATATTTATTAGCTCTAACAGTTGTGTGTGTGTGTGTGTGTGTGTGTGTGTGGTTTGTAGTGTTTTCTATATATAGTATCATGTCATCCTCAAATAGTGAGTTTTACTTCTTCCTTTCCAGTTAGGATGCTTTTTCTTTCTTCTTCTTGCCTAATTCCTCTGGCTAGAACGTCGAGTACTATGTTGAATAAAAGTGGCAAGAGTGGACATCCTTGTCTTGTTTCTGATCCTAGAGCATCTGGAAGCTTTTCGCCTTTGAGTATAATGTCAGCTGTGGGTTTGTCACATATGGCCTTTGTTGTGTTGGGGTATGTTCCCTCTAAACTTAACTTTGTTGAAAGTTTTTATCCTAAGTGGGTGTTGAATTTTGTCAAATGCTTTTTCTCCGTCTATTGAGATCACCATATGATTTTTATCCTTCATTAAAAAAAAGATTTTATTTATTTGAGAGAGAGGAAGAGAGAGCACAAGCAGGGGGAGATACAGAGGCAAAGGGAGACGCAGACTCCCCACTGAGCAGAGAGCCTGATGCAGGGCTCGATCCCAGGGATCCCTGGGATCATGACCTGAGCTGAAGGCAGACACTTAACTGAGCCATCCAGGTGCCCTTTATCCTTCATTTTAAATTATTTTATTATTTTATTATTTTTAAAAAAGATTTTATTTATTCATTCGTTATTCATTCATTCGTTCGAGACACACAGAATGAGAGAGAGAGAGGCAGAGACAGATGGAGGGAGAAGCAGGCTCCATGCAGGGAGCTCGACGTGGGACTCGATCCCGGGACTCCAGTATCACGCCCTCGGCTGAAGGCGGCGCTAAACTACTGAGCCACCCAGGGATCCCTTATCCTTCATTTTTAAAATGGGGTGCATCACTTTGATTGGTTTGTGGAAGTTGAACCTCCTTGCCCTGGAAAAATTCTTATCCTTTTAATATCTTACTGGATTTGGCCTGCTAACATCTTGTTGAGGCTGTTCATCAGGAGTATTGGCTCATAATTTTCTATTTCTGTGGGGTCTTTGTCTGGTGTTGGTATCAGGGTGATGCTGGCCTTGTAAAATTAGTTTGGAAGCTTCCTTCTCTTTGAAATTTTTTTTTTTTTTATTTACTTATGATAGGCACACAGTGAGAGAGAGAGGCAGAGACACAGGCAGAGGGAGAAGCAGGCTCCATGCACCGGGAGCCTGACGTGGGATTCGATCCTGAATGTTCAGGATCGCGCCCTGGGCCAAAGGCAGGCGCCAAACCGCTGCGCCACCCAGGGATCCCTGCTTCCTTCTCTTTGATTTTTTGGAATAGTTTGAGAGGATAGGTATTAAATCTTCTCTGAATGTTTGGTAGAACTCACCAGTGAAGCCATCTGGTGCTGGACTTTTGTTGAAACTTTTTTGAATATTGATTCAATCTCTTTACTAGTAATTGGTCCATTCAGATTTTCTGTTTCTTCATGATTCAGTCTTGGGAGATTGTGTGTTTCTAGGAATTTATCCATTTCTTCGCAGTTGTCCAGTTGTTGACACATAATTGTCCATGGTAGGCTCTTACGATCCTTTGTACTTCTGTAGTATCAGTTATGACTTCTCTCTCATTTCTGATTATTTTATTTATTTATTTATTTATTTATTTATTTATTTATTTATTTATAAGATTTTATTCATTTATTCATGAGAGACGGAGAAAGAGAGAGAGAGAGAGAGAGAGGCGGAGACACAGGCAGAGGGAGAAGCAGGCTCCATGCAGGGAGCCCGATGCGGGACTCGATCCTGGGACTCCAGGGTCACACCCTGGGCTGAAGGTGGCACTAAACTGCTGAGCCACCCGGGCTGCCCTTCTGATTTTATTTATTTGAGTCCCCTCTCTTTTGTTCTTGATGAGTCTGGCTAAAGATTTGTCAATTTTGTTTATCTTTTCAAAGAGCCAGCTCTTAGTTTCATTGATCTTTTCTTGTAAGTGATCTTCTGAGATTTATTTCTTCACTCAATAGTATGTTGCTAAGATTCATCTGTACTATTGTACGTGACTGTGGTTTCTTGTGTTTCATCGTGGGGCCAGTGTTTATGGAATGATTCTACCCCCATGTATCCATTCTTCTTTCAAAGGGCATTTGGATTATCTTTTTTTTTTTTTTTTTTTTTTTTTTTGCCATTGTGAACACTGCTACCATGAACAGTCTCTTCCTGAAATGTCACTTGGATTTCTTTTCTTTTCTTTTTTAAGACTTTATTCATTTATTTGAGAGAGAGAGAGAGAGAGAGAGAGAGAGAACACATGAGCAAGGAGGAAGGGCAGAAGGAGAAGCAGACTCCCCACTGAGCAGGGAGCCCAATGTGGGGCTTGATCCCAGGACCCTGAGATCATGACCTAAGCCAAAGGCAGATGCTTAACCAATGGAGCCACCCAGGTGCCCCTTCACTTGGATTTCATCATCCCACATTTCAGTAGATTGTGAGCTACCTGCAGCTCACAGAGAGTTTGGCTCTGCTCCTGCCTCATCCTTCAAGGCTCCAGAACCCAGGCAGCTTCGCCTCTCAGCAATGGAGGCAACTCTGCCGAGTGTTTTCATCTTCCCGCCATCCACCCTGGCTGGCTGAGTAGTGAGCAAGGACACAGCGGCTCTCCCATGGGCAGCTACTTCTGCTTTTCCAAGTGCTTGTCTTACAACAGGAGGCAGGGCCATTTTACAGCTGAGGATAGGGTGTCGGTGGCCAGGTCCTTTCTTTTTCCCAGTGCATGTTAAGCTTCGGCTGTGAACCATGTACTGGGGTGGGGGCTGGAGAAACAGACTAACTCACTAATTTAGAAAGCAGACATTTATTTTCTTACTTTTATGTGCCAGACTCTGTTGGGCTGAGCCAAACACGGAGGCTGCCCTCAAGGAGCTCGCAGTCTAGATGGGACAATAGGGATGCAGATATGGTATTGGGTTGACGACTATATAGGATGTCGAGGTGTGCCGATTTCATCATGATTTTACGAGGATTAAAAAAATCTAAGTGTTTTTATCATATATATGGGTCTCTATTTCTATGGGTCTATCATCTATCTATCATCTATCATCTCTCTGATGAATGTGATCTTATTTATGTAAATTCAGGACCCTCAATACTGGAGTAGAACAGAAAATCAGATCTTGATTTGTAGATTATCATTTTTATAGGTTAGAAAGTTCTTAAACTAATATCCATGTTGTAAATTCTAGCTGGAACCACTTAAAAATTCCCCTAGAGAGATGGGGCAGCTCCAAGCTTTTAGCTTTTAGCTGCTCTTTTGATTTTCTCAAAGTTCCTACCTCCCTCCTTTTTCTCTCAGTTGCCAGTAGACCAAAATATCACTGCATTGTCTTGGGAAGTTAATATTAAGCTTGACCCTAACGTTACAGCAATACCTCGGCTACTTTTGAACCATACGTTACATCTGAATGGAAAATGCTGGGGAAGTAACCCAAATTCTACCTCTGATCAGCCATGTGGCTTGTTGTTACTTTAACTAAGAATACCTACAGGAAGCGACACTGGAGCCTTTGCTCTGATGTCTTGGGCTGCCCCGTCCAGCCCTACTTCACGGGGGTGCATCATCTTTTTCACCCATAAATTCAGCACAAGTCAGCATGGGTACCTGGATGCAGGCATGCTGGGAGATGTGCTTGCCCAGAGGAGGGTGGGCCTGACTCTGCATTGTGCAAGGAGCATGGTGGGGGCAATTCAGAGAGAGGGTGGCACATCTGCAGAGTTGGAAGAACCAGATGATGTTGGTCAGAAAGAGAAGGGCAGGCTGGAACCTCAGGTCAAAGCAACAGCATCTGCAAACACACCGGAGTCATGACCAGCCATGGCGCCTACAGGAGGCGGTGTCTGGGACAGAGGGTCATTCAGGGGATGAGACGTGTGCTTGTGGTGGTGGCATTACCTGTGCTCAGCAAGACTTCCCCCCGTTCTAGGCAGATGCCCTCTTAACATTAGAGGCGGCAGGGGCAGGGCATGCAGCACATGATGGATTTCATTTTATCATAGTAAAATATGTACATAACGTGAAGGTTACCATTTTAACCATTGTATTTTATTTCATTTTTAATTTTTTAAAAGACTTTATTTATTTATTTTTCATGAGAGAGACAGAGAGAGAGAGAGGCAGAGACACAGGCAGAGGGAGAAGCAGGCTCCATGCAGGGAGCCCGATGCGGGACTCGATCTCAGGACCCCAGGATCAGGCCCTGGGGCCAAAGGCGGCGCTCAACCGCTGGCCACCCGGGCTGCCCATTTTAAAGCATACAGGTCAGCAGCGCTCAGTGTACCCATGACGTATGACGACCACCACTACCCAGTTGAAGAACTTATTCATCCTGCCAAACAGAAACTCTGCACCCAGGAGGCAGTAACCTCCCTGCTCCCCCCCCACCCCCAGCCCCTGGCTTCTACTTCCTGGCTTCGAGACCTCGCCTGTTTTAGGTCCCTCATGTGAGTGGAAGATTGTGTCTGGGTCATTTCACTTAACACAATGCTTTCAAGTTTCATCCCATGTTGCAGCACGTATCAGGATTTCATTTCTGGGCAGCCCGGGTGGCCCAGTGGTTGAGCGCCGCCGTCGGCCCAGGGCGTGATCTTGGAGGCACAGGATCGAGTCCCGCGTCGGGCTCCCTGCATGGAGCCTGCTTCTCCCTCTGCCTCTCTCTGCCCCTCTCTCTCTCTGTCTCTCTCATGAATAAATAAATAAAATCTTAAAAAAAATAATTTCATTTTTGTTTATGGCTGAGTATTATAATTACTTGGTGGGATTTTGACTTTCTCCGGGAAGTGCTGGCATGCTCGGGAGTCTCCTGTGGAACGATGGAACGGCACCTGCTGCTTAGGGTGTTGGTGGAGCCTAGTGTGGGAGGATGGGGAGAAGGGCCGGGGCATGCAGGAGCCTGTGCAATGGTTTAGGAATAGAATGACAACCTTTCCAGGCCGGTGTAGCCTCCCCTCCCCCAGGCAGGTTTTCTATCCCTCAGAAGCCCTGCTGGCCCTTCCTGTCTTCTGAGTATCACAGGCTGAAGCCTCCCAATGTCTGATACCCGGGAATTTTATGGCAACGTCTGATACCCGGGAATTTTATGGCCGGTGAGGACTGTGCCCCAGAGCACTCCCACACCCTCGTGCCGGGCCCCCAGGCTTTCCTTCCTCTGTCCCCCTCCCTGGGGGCCAAAGCCTCAGGGGACCCTGGGGCCGGGACTCAGGGAGAGAAGTCGCCCCAGACATCCCTGGCAGGAGTGGCCCTGGGGCAGTGAGTCTCCCCCTCCAACTGCCCACCTGTCTCCCAGCTCGGGCGGGAGCCTCTGCGTCCCACCCGTCCCACCGCACCCCCAGCCCCAGGCAGGTTCCATCTCCAGAGCTGGGGCTGAAGGAGACAGAAGTAGCCCCAGGGGGCCGGTAACAGGGCTGTAATCCAGCCGGATGAGACTGATGTCTCTGGAGTCTCGTAGCATTTTTGCAGCCCTGGCCACTTGATTATCGTATCGCGGAGGGACGGGGCTCAGGGGAGCTGTGGTTCCAGCAGCCGCTCCAGCTCCCCCCGCCCCATCCATCACGCCACAACCCGGCTTCATGCCACTCCTGCCCCTGTGTCTGCGCTCTCTGCCTCCTCCTTCTCCTCTGCTCGCAACCCTCCCCACCCCCCATAGGCAGCAGAGATTGGGTCCCCAGGCCCCGGCCTCTGTGTGAGTTGTGCAGAGCGCAGGGGCACAGACTCAGGACAGCTTCCCCCTCCTTGCGTGACCTTGGGCCTTGGGTCCTTCAGGGTTGGGCCCTTGCGCTCTGAGGTTCCTTTCAGCTCTGACAACTCTGTGGCTTATTATTTTCTGAAGACTTCAAAACAGATTGCATTGCATTTTCTTCCAGGATCATGACTGTGAAGGGACCGGGTGGAACGGGAGCAGCCGCAGCGTGGGAGCCTGATTTCCCTTCACTCCTAGGCCCCCAGGCAACAGCGGCATCATTCTCCTCTGGGCAAACACGTTACTGGCCCCAGCCCTGTGCCAGCAGCGGCCCGGTGCCTGTCCTCAAGGTTGCTTCGGAGTCCAAACCGTTAGGTCAGACCTTGTGGGCACATCAGAGGCCACCCGGCCACAGCTGATAAGGGGCAGCCTCTCCAGAGAGAAGGGCGGCCGAGCAGGCCGGGCAGAGAGCCCAGATGTCACCTCTAGCCCCATCACTCCGGACGGATGTCCACCTGCTCTACAGGTTCTCTGGGGAAGGACATTTCCCAGCTCAGGGAATTACCAGTCGAGGGTTTTATAACCACAATATGGGGCCGAGTCATTCCAGTGAGAAGTTGCTGCCACTTTACCTTTCTTCCCAAGTAGGCAAATTTAAATGAAAGAATGGCTGGACTTCATTGGAAGCAGATCCGGAGCACGAGAGCTTTCCTTCTGTCCACCTGGGAAGGTTCTGCTCTTGCAAGGCAGCCCCTCCCTCCCGACTACCTGCAAAGGTGAGCCTGCAAACACCAGGTGATGAAGACTGTGCTGTGGTGAGTGTGCCCCTCTCCTGGTTCCAAGGTCCAGCACGCTTCCCAGTGCGGAGTGCAGGGGCCCTAAAATGCTCCGGTCTCCCCCCACCCCTGGGGAGGCACTGAGGTTGTCTCACCTCTGGCATCTCCCCGGGGGTCACATATTGGTCTGAATCGGCCCCAGGAAGGAGGCATTAGGGAGCGATACTTCCCAATTCCTCCGCAGCTTGGAGGGGGCCGGGAGAGATACGGGGAAGAGCCGGTGTGCCGGGAGATGGAGACTGGGTTCTTTTTCTAGCTGCACCATTAACCACTGCACGACCCTGAATAAGTCGCGGCCGTCCAGCAGGGTGAACGGTGACAGCCCTCCCCTCCCCACCTCACTGGGCGTTGAGTGAGGTAGGAATCCTAGAAGTATTTCCCCTGCCCCCAGTCAAAACATTCAGGCCTGAATCTAAAGTCCATCATCACACCTTCGGAAAAAGCTCCCCAAACAAGTTATGACTTTCAAAAATAGGCAAGGTTAGAGCGAAGGTTTTTTATAGCAGGTAGAGCTGCAAGCGTGCGGTGTGGATGTGATCCGTGAAGTCACGTCTCTGCTGCTTTTCATTTCCTATTATAAATAATTCCTATCTCTACTGTTTTCTTCAACTTCCTTTGGGCTATTCTTTTGTTCTTTTTTTTCCTTTTTAAACTTTTTTTTCATAGTTTTTAAAGATTGTATTTATTTATTTATGAGAGAGAGAGAGAGCACAGAGGGGGAGGGAGAAGCAGATTCCCCATTAAGCAGGGACTCTGCCCCCTTCCCCCCCAAACAACGGGGCACTTGATCCCAGGACTCTGAGATCATGACCTGAGCCGAGGAAGGCAGACGCTTAACTGATGGAGCCACCCAGGTGCCCTTTCTTTCCTTTTTTAAAAATTTAAATACAATTTAGGTGACATACAGTACCATATTGACTTCAGATGTACAATATAGTGATTCAACGGTTCCATAAATCACTTGGTGCTCGGGACAAGGACACTCCTTAATCCCCATCCCCTATTTCTCCCATCCTCCCACCCACCTCCCCTTTGCCAACCAGCAGTCATTTTTTCCTTTTTGAGCTAAATAATTCAATGTGGCATTTGAAATTTTTCTATATTTTTAATAAATTCATTTAAGGCTATACATTTACTTTTAAATATTGCTTTAGCTGCATCTCACAAGCCATTAAGTTGTATTTATAATCTTTAGTGGTTACTTTTACATTTTTTTTAAAGATTTTATTTGTAAGTAATCTCTACACCCAACGTGGGACTCAAATCCACAACCCTGAGATCAAAAGTCTTATGCTCTACTAACTGAACCAGCCAGGTGCCCCTAATCTCACATTTTAATATAGATATATTTACTTATAAGTTTTTCTGAGACAGTTCAAGGTTATTTAGTATCTCTATTGTCCTTCTGGACAAATAAAGAATTTTTAAAATGGTCTTAATTCTTATGCATTTTTTAATTATTTATTTATTTATGATAGTCACACAGAGAGAGAGGCAGAGACACAGGCAGAGGGAGAAGCAGGCTCCATGCACCGGGAGCCCGACGTGGGACTCGATCCCGGGTCTCCAGGATTGCGCCCTGGGCCAAAGGCAGGCGCCAAACCGCTGCGCCACCCAGGAATCCCTGCGTTTTTTTTAAAAAAGATTTTAGTTATTCATTCACGAGAGACACATGGAGAGAGAGGCAGAGACACAGGCAGAGGGAGAAGCAGGCTTCCTGTGGGGAGCCTGATGCAGGACTGGATCCCGGGACCCCAGGATCATGCCCTGGGCTGAAGGCAGCTCTAAACCGCTGAGCCACCTGGGCTGCCCCTCTTATTCATTATCTGAAAAACACAATTCTAGTTGTTATTGTCATTATTATTATTTTATGGTTCAGTCATATATATATATGTGTGTGTGTACATATATATATTTTTGTTTGTTTAAGATTTTATTTCAAGTAATCTCTCCATTTAACATGGGACTCAAGATCAGAAACTGCATGCTCAGGATGCCTGAGTGGTTCAGTGGTTGAGTGTCTGCCTTCAGCTCAGGTCGTGACCCCAGGGTCCCAGGATCGAGTCCTGCATCGGGCTCCCTGCATGGAGCCTGCTTCTCGCTCTGCCTGTGTCTCTGCCTCTTGCTCTCTCTCTGTGTCTCTCATGAATAAATAAATAAAATCTTTAAAAAAAAAAGGTCACATGCCCTACTGACTGAGCCAGCCGGGCAGCCCCTTGCTCCCCTTTGTTTTAAACAATTTTCCACATTCATTCTTGTTTTCTATATCCACTTTGTCCCTTAGGTTTACTTTACATTTTGCTGAAGTACATCTCCTAGTACTTCTTTTAGTAAAGGTCTCTCAGGTATAAACTCTTCAGTCAGTAATCCCTGGTGGCTCAGCCGTTGAGCATTTCCCTTTGGCTCAGGGCGTGATCCTGGAGACCCAGGATCGAGTCCTACATCGGGCTCCCTGCATGGAGCCTGCTTCTCCCTCTGCCTGTGTCTCTGCCTCTCTCTGCGTCTTTCATGAATAAATAAATAAAATCTTAAAAAATATATAAACTCTCCTGTCTTTCTATATTTGAAAAGGGTTTATTTTGTTTTGATCCTGAGTGATTATTTAGCTGCCAATGGAATTTTACCCTCCGTGTGTTTTCACTCCTGCACCGTAGACCCTGCTCCTTGGTTCCAGGCCTCTTCCCATCGCCAGGGCCTGCCTGGCTCGCCGTCAGTTGGGGCAGTGAGGTTCTCCTCTCTCTGGGGGCCTTTCGGTTTTTGTTCTCACCTTTGTTCTGCACACTTATTGCCACGTGCCTGGGTGTGATGTGACCGTACTCAGGGGGCTGGGCTCTCAGTGTTTACTTTCACTCTGAGAAGCTACCCTTTCCTCTAATTTTAGAGAATTAAAACCAGAAAGAATCTGATTTTCTATTTTTGACTATCATTGCTTTTCTACCTCTTGACTCTCTTCTCCTGGAATTCCCACTAGGTGTTTATTAGAACCTCCCAATCCTTCTCACCTTCTATTCTTCTTGGTGGATCTTTTATATCCTTCCCTTTCTAAGTTGGTTTCTATGTCAGTTTCTTTCTTTCTTTCTTTCTTTCTTTCTTTCTTTCTTTCTTTCTTTCTTTCTTTCTTTCTTTCTTTCTTCTTCTTCTTCTTCTTCTTCTTCTTTCTTTCTTTCTTTCTTTCTTTCTTTCTTTCTTTCTTTCTTTCTTTCTTTCTTTCTTTCTTTCTTTCTTTCTTCTTTCTTTTTTTCAGGGTTAAAAAAGTTTTATTTATTCATGAGAGACACAGAGAATGGCAGACACAGGCAGAGGGAAAAGCAGGCTCCACGCAGGGAGCCCGATGTGGGACTCGATCCCAGGACCCCGGGGTCACGCCCTGGGCCGAAGGCGGCGCTCAGCCGCGGAGCCCCCCTGCGTCCCTCTCTATGTCAAGTTCTTAGAATTAACTTGTAATTCACTAGATTTCTTTTGGTCATGTCTAGACTTCATTTGATTATTGAGGGCTTCCCCCCTCCAATGACTATATTATTTCATTTCTAAGATTTCCAATTGGTTATTGTCTCATATCTATCTATCTATTCTTGTTAGGTTTATGCTTATTTTTGTTTCATACATTCTTGTTCCTTTTTGCAGATGCTAACTTTCCTTTTGTTTCTTAAGGGTTCTGAATGGGCTTATGGTAAATCATTTTGAGATTACTCCATTATCTATTTTGTCTGCAATAAATTTTGTTGATTTTGCCTTAGTAACAGTCTTGATGCTTTTAAAATTGTGCTCTGCAGGCTCATCTTGAAGGGAGGGTAGTTTCTTCCTTTAGTCCTTACAACCATTGATCTTGCAGTTGCTCCTTTAGTCCGATGAAGTCCCCTGTGCAAAACCGAGTCTTACAATTTTTTTTATTATTGTCCAAAATTTTGGTTTTATCCTTCTTTTTTTGTTTTTTTGTTTTTGTTTTTTTAATACTCTGCTCGGGGCTCTTACCCTTTGGTTTCTTTGTGGGCATTGCGAATCCAGTCCCTGAGCCAGCATGTGGCTTTGCTGGGCCAGTTTCCTTTGTCCTCCTTATGTTATACCTTATTCATTTTTTTCTTTAAAAATTTTCTCTGTCACTGTTATAGGTCTGCAGACCCGAGGAGGGAGCTCGTGGTAGGTCCGCAGAGCACGGACTTAGCCATCCTGACTGATGATGTGAGGTTAGACACCGCACAACACAACGGCTCAGAGTAATAAGCAGTGAGTGTTGTTTGCGGTTCTTGCTTTATAGTTTGCCGAACTGCTTTCTTATATATCTTCATAATCTTTGCAAACTAAGCTTCAAGGCAAAGGCTGTAATTATCCTGATTTTCCAAAGGAGGTGGCTGAGCTTCAGCCACCAAAGCAGTGCTTCTTAAAAATGTAATGTGCATATGAATCACCAGGGATCTTATTAAAACACAGATTCAGACTCAGGTGATCTGGGCGTTAGAAACCATAGATTCTGATTTCTAACAGGTGATGTCGATGCTGCTGGCCTGAGGACCTCACTTGAATAGAGAGGGGCCAGGGAGCTTGGCCAAGTTGCCCAAGTCCTAAGTGAATAGGAACCTGCATCTGCCTGACTCCAAAGCCAGTGCTCTGTGTCTGACTGTGCCCACTGAGAATCCTGCAATCCAACCACTTACTTTCTAGGAGACCAGAATGCTGGAGGGTTTAGGTGGAGGGAGAGGAAGCTTTGCTGAGAGGAGGGGGCTGCTCTCTCCAGGCCCAGCTCCTTTCTCAAGGTTTAATGAGGAAGAAAGGGATGGAGAGGGATTGTCTCGGGGGTAGTGAGGCACCACAGCCGGGCAGCTGTCAGTGGGTCTGTTGGAAAAATTAATTTTTTAATTAAAAACATCTTTTTCTCCCTCTCTTCTTTCCCTTTTGCTTTAATGTCTCAGTCTGGAGTAATTATGAGTCGCTCTGGGGAGACTGAACCTTAGAAAAATTGTTGGTGTGACTGGAGAGGAATTTATCTGATTAACTTGGGCTCAGCCTTTGAAAAAAAAATAAAGCAAAAGGGAAGTAAAAAAGGAAAAAAGGGAGGAGGGAAAGCACCAACTCCCAATTCTCCTTCTGGCACAAAACTTAATCACAGCGTCTGGGAGGTCAGGTGGGCCCTGGCCTGGCTCCCTCGGGCCAGCAGGGCCAAGATGGGTAGGGAGGATCTGAGCCCATTCCTGGCCTTCCCTTCTCAGAGCCCCCAGCGTCCCTGCCCCAGCCCGGCCCCACCTGTGCCCCAGGTTTTTTCCCTGGGGAGCCAGGACACGTAGCTCTGCTGGCCCACATGGGGGATGATGTCTTAGGGTTCTTGAAAAGTAGCCAGAATAGGAGGTCTGAGGGCTAGAGATTTATTAAATGGATGATATCCAAGGAGCGTGGGTGGGTGGGGGCAGGATAGGACAGGCAGCAAGTGAGGTGAGGAAACGGGTCCACTGAAGTCTGCTCCCAGCCCCCGTCCTGGGGCGCTCAGGGCCTTCGAGCTTGGACGGCACCAGACCAGCATTGGCAAGAGGCTCAGGCCGGCCTTCGCGCCTGGATCTGTCAGCAGTGGCTGTGGGTGCAACCCACCACCGCTGCCCCTGCTGTGGGCGGCTGTGTCGTCACGCAAGCATCTGGGTGACCCAGGCGTTGGCCTGGTGAAAGGGATCTCAGGCAAGCTCCCTGCTGAGCACAGAGCCCAATGCAAGGCTGCATCCCGCAACCCTGAGATGGGACCTGAGCTGAAACCAAGCGTCAGACGCCCAACTGACTGAGCCGCCCAGGCGCCCCCTCGGTCTGTGTATCTTTGTGCAAAGACGCAGTTATGAGGAGCCTTGATAGACTGTGACTCCCTTGTGGGACTTGTGCCTGTCTTCCTTAGTATTGTAGTCTGAGTACCTATCATGCTCCCTGGCATACAGTAGGTGCTCACTAAGCCTGCTGCAAAAACACTAACACTCCTATGGAACTGACCACACCCGAGATGCTCTATATAAAGTCCATTACGTCTGAGAAAGATGTCATCATCATCCCACCGTCGAGATGAAGGGTGCAAAGAGGTGAAGTAGCTCACCCCGGGTCGCGCAGGTGGCAAGTGGCCAAGCTGAGACGTGATTCCCCAGGGTCCAAGCTCTTAGCTCCTGTGCAAATGACTGAGATTTGAGGCCTGGGGATCCCTGGGTGGCGCAGCGGTTTAGCGCCTGCCTTTGACCCAGGGCGCGATCCTGGAGACCCAGGATCGAATCCCACGTCAGGCTCCCGGTGCATGGAGCCTGCTTCTCTCTCTGCCTGTGTCTCTGCCTCTCTCTCTCTGTGTCTATCATGAATAAATAAATAAAATCTTTAAAAAAAAAAAAAAAAAGATTTGAGGCCTGTTTAAGACCAGGCTGCGTGACTGTCTCACGAAGCCCACGTAGCCACACTGGCATGTGTGCAGCACCAGGCGACAGCTCTTGTCTGCTGCAGGAAAGGATAGGCCACGGCCTTGGGCAGGGGACGCTTATAGTGTTGTCCTGTTGTCACACTGGCTCAGCCGAAGCTACTCCAGACATGAGTCGCTGCCGCCTTTACAGCCCCCGGGGACAGAGGGTTATCAGGGGCTGGGCTATAGGAGCAGGTGGGAAGCTCCGGGGTCAGGTAGGACACGAGTCCCTGAGCCTCCTTGATCCTCATATGCAAAATGGGACTAATATACTCTTTTCTCAAGACTTTTGTGAGAATGAGAATTAGAAATGCTCCGTGATGTGTGGCACGCAGAGGGCACTCCTCGGATGGTGCCACGCTACACGGAGAGGCCCTCCGCCCTCACCTTTGTTGCACTGGCTACTTCCTCGCCTGGTACTAGGGAATGTGAATCCCCGCCTGCAGCAAACGGGGGTCTTCTGGTTGACAACTGCCCGGCTGCCGGCAGGTGCCGCAGACCCGCCACCGTGGGCCCGTGCAGGGAGCTGCCGGCTAGCTGTGGAGGCGCGAGGCTCAGAGCTGTGAGCGTCCAGTTCCGTGCGGGGGCATCAGAGCTGGCCATCGGCAGTCAGGCCCACTGAGCACTGCTAGGGACGCCGCAAGGGTGAGATTAAGAGCTCCTGCTGCGGCCCACCGTCAGCTCGGCTGCCCTGAGCTCCCAGTGCCAGCACCCAGCTCTAGGGGAAGCCACCCACATTGGAGTCTGTGGAGCTGGGCTCCAGAGGGGCAGTGCTGACACAGAAAACAACATGAATAATGCCCCCTGGAGGCGTGCAGCTGGCACTTGGGGGCTGCAGGGGAGCCGTCTCCTAGCTCCATGACTGCTGGGAAGACCTGGGAACAGACAGCCCCCTGCCTGGATCTGCCGGCTGCATGGCATGGAGGCCAGGGCAAAAGCCCTCTTAACCCTGCCTGGGGCTATTGCCCCACCGGTGCCCAGGCTTCTGCGTAATAACCCTCAGTGCACCATGCCTGAGCCGGACTTAACGCATCTTCTTCTTCCCCAGCGGCAGTCTGGGAGCTCTTGAGGGCAGGGCTTGGGCCTCCACATTTCCCTTCTCTCCTACCAAGCACAGGACCGGGAATGTGGAAAATGGAAATCATGTTGGAGGCAAACTAGGAGATTAAAATCCTAAAGTCTTATTCCTCTTTTGAAGAGACATTGCCTTCTCAGCCTCCAGCTGCACCCCGGGCCCTGCCCGGGGGGTGAAGATGGGAGAATGCAGCAGGTGGACCCTGCGCTTGAGGGGTCACAGCCTTGGGGTTGGGCGGGCGGGGAAACAGAGAGACTCCGGTGCGGCCAGAGCCCTGAGAGACGGCATAGAGGAAGCCACGGGGCACCGGGCTGGAGAGGGCGCATCCGAGGTTTCCTGGACAAGAGATCTCTGGGTTGGAAACTGAAGGACGGACGGACGGGAGAAAAGCCTTCCAGGCGCACACGCAAAGGTGCGCGGGTGCATTAGAGCCGGGCCCCGTGCGGGGCAGAGGGAAGAGCGCAAGGCCGAGCGGACGTCGGGAGAACAGGGTCCCAGTCCCAGCTCTGCTTGTAAAGTACCTGTGTGACCAAGGACAGATCCCTCCCGCCCCCCCTCCTTGCTTCCTCTGGGCCTCAGTTTCCTCATCTGTGTAATGGGGACTGGACTACTTTATCCCCAAAGTCCCTCCAGCTTGGAAGCTCTCGGGCACCCTTCCAGTAACTTGTCGGGGTGAACAGGCGCTGGGGCCCTCTGGGGAGTACTTACAGGTGTGTCCTGGTGGATCCCAAACATTCGGATCTAGGTGCTAAAAACATTTGCTTTACTGCAGGGAGCTCTGCCTCTGAGGCGGGCCTCCCTGCCTGGGATCTGCCGCGACTGCTGCAAAGGGACACCCCCAGGGTCGTGGTCCTCTCCGGCCTGCTTGGGTGTGTGTGTGGGGGGGATTCTGAGCCGCGGGAACGGAGCTCAGACAGGCCCTAGCACCTTCCTTTGCAGGGACTTGCCACCTCGTGGTCCCCGGTTTCTTCTTCTGAGCCGGAGCTGGCCAATCACACTCAATCTGGTTTCTCCGTTGCTAGGAGCTGGAGGCTCCTCCCACCTCCAAAGGCTTGGGGTTTAAAAGTCTAATCCTGGCTCTGGAGCTGCTCCAGGAGGTCGGGGGCTGTGGGAAGATGGATTTAAGACTTCCTGGGTGCGTGTCCAGCGGGCTCTGCAATCAGGGCCGCCGGAGCTCAGGAGGACAGAGCGCCTTGCCCGGTGCCGCCCTGGAGAACTTCCGAGAGGAGTCGCCGAGGGAGGGCCCTTCAGACCCAGCTTTGTGGGATGGGTGCCCTCCTCGGTCCGCAGCACTCCCACCCCGGAAGCTTTGGGATGTCTTCCTGCCCCTCTGCCGGTCCTGGCACTGTCCCGGTCCCTGGGGCCCACCCTGTGTTCTCTCTCGTGCACGTTCAGGGCTCATGCCCAGGGCTGGGAATCTGTATTACCCTCAGGCCTGAGTAATGGTCCAGATGCTCCTCTCTGGCTCCAGAGGCTGGGAAAGCAGGGGACCCTCAAAATGACACGGGGACTTCAGAGAGATGGGGAGGGTATCCTGGGTGGTGTCACTGTGAGCAAAGGCCTGGGGATGTGTATGAGAGTGTATGCATGTCTGTCTGCCTGTGTACACACCGTGTGTGCACATGCTGGTGCTTCCGTGCACACTCCTTGAGCACACATGAGCATGGGTGTTCCATGCCAAGAAGGGATACCGGTTGGTGCCTCCTTGTCCTGGACTTGGGGGTTTTCTTACCTCCCTGCAGTCTCCCCATGACAAACCCGGGGTCTTGGTCCTGGGATCCAGCTCCCTGTAGCCTTGGGCCCCTGAGCCCTGGCCCCAGCCAGTCCCCACACTATCCAATGCAGCGACTTCTTGATGAAAATATTGATGAGACTAACATACAGCAGAGCCAGCATCACTCCAAATGGAGAAAATCCAACTCAATCCGTCATATGTTCCCATTGCCAGGGTGGCTGGCGGCCCACATGCCACCCAGTTTTACTTCTTCTGGGCCCTGTGTGTTTTCCATCACATAGAATGTCACTTAAGAGGGCCCGGAGAGGATAGGGGGTGAATAAGACCAGCGCGCCCTCGGGCCCAGGCTCTTGGGCCTGTTCCTCTGGGCAGCCTGGTGCCCCTCTCTGTGCTCAGGCTGGGCCCATCTGGGCAGAGCCCAGGTTTCTCCTGCATGTGTTTCTGGGCTACATCGAGGAGTCATTTCACTTGCCTGGGGTGGCAGGAGGAAGCCTGGCCTGGCGCTAGGGTCCAGCTCCACCAATGTCTCGGTCCTCTGCAAGCTTCAGTTTCTACCTCTGTAAAAAGGGACTCCAGTCCCTGAGGCTCAGATGAGGGGAGATGGGCAGGGTCTCTGTGACCTGTGAACTGCTACATTGGGGCCCACTGGGGCCTTGGCCAATGGGAGCATCTAAGGGCATAAGCCAGAGGTGGTGAATGTTTGGCCCAAGAAGTACTTTGGAAAAAATCGAACTAGTGGCTAACATTTTGATAAGGGGCAGTTTCTGAGCAAAGGTTGGCTTTTGGCTTTTCTTGCAAAATCAACAGGCTCATTTCTCATTGTCTGACCCCTGGGTGAGGTAACCCCTGGCCCCTTGAGGAAAGGTTGGCATTTCAGAAGGGGTCTTCCCCAGTGGCCCAGACAAGTGAGTGGCCTGTGATCAGGTGGGGGAGGAGGGCGCATTGCCTCCTGGACCCCTTGGTGCACACTCGTTCTCTGCTCCCCATCCCTTGGCCCCAACTGTGCTCCGGGAACCTGATTTCCTACTAGGCAGGGAGCAAGGATGGAATGGAGTCTTGGGTGTGACTGCTTTTCCTCCTCCATCGCCTTGACCATTGCCCACACGGCCTATCCTTCCAAACCCCAGGGAGCCAGCTGGGCAGTTTCTTCCAGAGCAGGTGTAAGCCGGGCCAGACATTTCTTTCTCCTTAATACCTCCTTGAGGGTCCCTTGTGCTCTGGCAAAGGTTTGTGCTGTGGCCAGTGCAATCAACCATTTGGGGCAGGGCTAGGAGAGCTGCTCTCATCAGGCTGGAAGAGGGAGTTCCTGATCCACCCCTTCTCAGCTGTGTGACCTTTTGGAAATAACCTGACCTCTCTGGGCTCAGTTTCCTCACCTGTAAAATACCTACTTCCACAGACTGTCATAAGGCTCAACTGGGATTAAGTGTAAGTGGACTTCCTGACACAGGTCAGGCACACAGTAAGGACTTAATGGGTGTTTGCTGGAAGGGGGAGCTGAATGTTCCCAGGCCTAGCAGGGAAGCCTGCGCAGTTGAGCACAGAGGAGACTGACTAACAGTGTCCTGTGGCTGGCTGGGTCTGGATGTGCTGACAAGAGTAAGGGACCTCTGCCTTGGGACCTTGCCCCTTCCAGCCTGGGATAACTGGGATAATGTGGGAGGGGGAAGCAAAAGGTAAGGCGTAGCTCTTTCTCTTTCCCCATCTTCCACTCTTGTAGGGGGGCACAGTTCCTTCTCCATGGGTTGGGCCCCTTCCTTGAATGGGGAGGGTCCCTGCCTTCTTCAATCACTAGAATCTGGCTGCCTGGTTTTGAACTGAGATGTAGAGTGTGGGGGCCCCAGGGAAGGAGGGTGTCGAGGGAACAGATGGCCCCATAATCAATTGGGCCTGGAGTTAACTCACGAGGTTGCCCCATCAAGAGTTGGGAATGGTGGGTGTGAAGACTGAGAAAGACACTTTACCCAGTTTTTAACTTGAAAGCGCAGGCAGGGCGGGGCTCTTCCAGGTCCTCCAACAGGGGCACTTCAGGAGAGAGAGGAGCTGAATAGCCTTTGAAAGGAGGGCCTCTCTCCTCCTCTCCTTAAGGCTGTCCTCTGGCCGTCTTTCAAGCACAGCAGCGGAGACCACTGCCTTCTCCCTGGATGTGCCTTCACATCTGGGTCCCGCAGGACGGGGGCTGCCCAGGGAAGATGACGATAATGGTAGTGATAACGGCAGCTGGTGACATTTACTGAGCACCTGGGCTGCATTCCTCCTGCCACCGTCACCCCAATTCCAGGGCGATAGACCAGCCCACCTCACGAGGCACAGCCTTTACATAAAAATTCAGATGGGAACGGAGCCACCAACAGGCGAGATGGAGAGGTGCATTAATTCGTGAACTTCGCAGAAGGATTCTCCTTGGTGGTGATGGTGGTGAATCTAAGGCATAGCTCCTCATGTGTGTTTATGGTAATGGTCCATGTCTAAAATGTTGACGCATCTGTCTGGTTTTAAAGAACGTGTTCAGAGAACCAAGTGCCCTGTGGGGTCTGCCGACGTCCTGTCCGGAGGCAGGAGAGGTACTTCAGGACCCTGGAGAGTGCCCCGAACTCCGGAGGTGGGCGGCCGAGGTGGGCACAGTTCAAGACAGGTTCATCCCGGGAAGTCATCGCATGCGTGGGACCTGGGCCTAGGCCCCGGGGACATGACTTACCCAAGTCATTTCGTAAGTTAGTGGCCTCGTTGTCAGGGACTGTGTCCTCTGGAACAGAAGCCAAAGTAGGGGCAGTCCAGCACGCTTCTCTGTGCGGAGTCTGCAAAGACGCAGGTGCCACTTTCTGCCCTCTGAGAAGTGTGTGCAAACAGGGATGTTGTAAGTCAGATCCTACCCCCAGCACCACCCTGGCTGGCTCTGGGCTTGGGGGCAGCAGTCGGTTGTCTGGATGGACAATGCGGTGAACGGTCACAGTCACGGCCTCTGCAGCCTCCCTGTTGGAAACTGAGTCTTGGCTCTGCCTCTCCCAGGCTGTGCAGATTTGGGCACATCACTTAACTTCTCTATTCTTCAGTTTCCTTTTCCGTAAAACGGGTATGATAAACACCTACGTCATAGGGTGCTGTGAGAATTAAACATAATATACAAAGCACTAAAAGGAATCTTCTTCACGTAGTGAGTCCAGTTGGTTGTTATTATTTTTAGATCTAAGCATTTCTGCCCCGGCTCTCTCTTTTCTAAAAAGAGATATTAATTAATTAATTAACATTTATTTGACACAATCTTTGACCAGATTCTTCCCATGGTACTGCCATCTTTTTTTTTTTTTTTTGAAGATTTTACTTATTTGAGAGAGAGAGAGAGAGAGGGAGGGAGGGAGCACAAGTGGGGAGGGAGGGAAAGGGGGGATAGAGAGCAGACTCTCTGCTGAGCAGGGAGCCTCATGCAGGACTCGATCCCAGGACTCTGGGAATCATGACCTGAGTCAAAGGCAGATGCTTAGCTGACTGAGCCACCCAGGTGCCCTGACACCCCCCCAGCTTGCCTGTAGGGCCAGACTTGGAAGAGGCAAATGTTTCATGGGCTTGTAAGCTGTTGGAGTGTCTGAGGAAGCACGGATTTGGCCCTGAATCAGGGATTCTGGAACCCTGAGCTGGAGCTGGATTCTGGCACCAGCTCCCTCCCTGCTCCTTTTTCATGGTGGTTCCAAGCATGGTTTTGAGGAGCCAGCAGGACCCAGGCTCAAATCTTGCCTCTGGGGCTTACAGGCAATGACCTTGGTCATTATTAACGTGTGAGAGACTCATCTGTGTCTGGCGATGATGATCCCTTGGCATGGTTGTGCAGGGGATGACATAAGAACACGCAGGCGAAGGCCGAGCACAGGTGCTGTCAGGGCTGCGTGGCGGTGGCTGTCACATGCTGTCTTCCTAATGTCTCTGTTTCATTTTGGGTCTCTGCCGCTCCCCCCCCCCCCCCGATGGATGAGGTTCTCATCCCTTCTCCTCGACTTCCTGGCTTGCTCCACTCCAGAGGGTGTGGGGGAGTCTCTGGAGGCAGCTCATCCAGGCCCAAACCTCAGAGAGAGGACTTTAAAGGATAAGAGAGGGTGCTGGCCCCTGGCGGCCCATTTCTTGGAGACTCACCCCTTCCCTAGGCTTTGCCTTCGCCGAAATGCCCTGGATTTCTAGACGACTCTTATCCCATAGCTCTGGGCAGACACCACTCTCCACTTCTGGCTCTGCCCCATTCTAGTAGCAAGTGATGAAACATTTATTCTATAAACAGCTAAGATTTGACAAGTGTGAACTGGAAGGGTTCTAGGTCTCAGCACATGAGTCGTCTCACTTATAATTAGCTTTTAATTAGCATCTACTTTGTGTTTAGCAATGTAGGAAGCACTTTACACATCTTTCCTTATTTAACCACCCAACTGCTTCTAGAGGTGGCTCTTATTACTAATTTTATTTTGCAGGCAAGGAAACTGAGCCCTGGAGGGGGGTTCAGTGATGCTTGGGTCACACGGAAGGGGCCTCGAAGACACAGGGAGGACATTTGTAAAGTACTTTGCACCGTGCCCAGCAGGAAGAATGTGCTCAATAAAAGCCCTGTGCACCCTGCGCTCCTCTCCAGCGCCCCTAACTGAGATAAGCCCTTCTCATGCCCTCCTTCCCACCCCTGTACCAGCTCTTCTAAGGGTCAGGAACGCATTACCTTGCAGTGGAGCTGGGCACAATGGTGGCATTTCAGGCCCTGCGAGTTGGGTGAGGAGAGGGACTCAGACTGGCCACTGACTCCAGTCATGGCTAAGGCTCCTTCCCTTTTGCTCTTGTGGTCATGTCCACGCAGGATGTCCAGGGGCCTGGCCGTGGAGTCATCACGAAGTGATGTCTGGTTGTCATGAGCTCTCACTAGTGGATTATTCATTATGCCTGGGAATTTGAACACAGCCCCAGCCCCTCACTCCTCCCCTGCAGCTTCTCTGGGACCGGGCTGTGGGGCAAGTAGGTCAGGACTTCCAGGGCTTCAGGTTCCCTTCCGTCACCGTCACAGGGCCTGGCCTTGACTATGACCTCTCTGAGACACCCACCTGGCCACAGAGGAGCCCTGGCTTCTCAGGCCCAGGGCAGGCCTTTGCTCCTCTTTGGGCCTCAGTGTCCTCATCTGTAAAACGGGAGGGTAGGACCAGCTGTTCTCTGAAGGCTCGCCCAGCCCCGTCACGGAGTGGAGTAAATACTACAGAGAATCCCTCTCCCCCCTTGCCCGCTCTATCAGAGGATATGTAGTGGAGGCTGGGGATGGAGGACCTGGGGTAGAATAGGATGCGGGCAATGAAACAGAGGGAGGAATCTCGGTGGTTCCTGGCTCTCTGGCTTGAGCAATTGGCTGATCAGGGTGTTGTTTATTGAGGAAGGGAAGAAAAAGAGGCAATAGTGGCTTTAGGGAGGGATCATGAGTTCAGTTTGGGATCTATTGGACTTGGGGTATTTAAGGGATGGCCCCAAGCAGCCAGCATGGAGGTCAGCTTGGATTTGAACCAGGGCTATCTGGATCAAGGGCCATGTTCTCTCTAGCACACCACCCCAGACAGAAAGTACAGGGCACAGCTGAGGTACTTGGGGCCAAGGAGGGGGCAGAGAGGGCTCAGGCTCAGGGCAGGGCCAGCAGCTGGGAATAGTAGTGGGGGGGGCGGGGGGAGAAAAGAAGGCTTAATCAGGGAGGGCTTCCTGGAGGAGGCCCTTGAATGTTATGTTCTATAGATGCCAAGAGAGGGTGAGGTCTGAAGGGGAACAGGACAGAAGCACAGTCAGAAGGGTCCTGGAAGGCCACGTTCAGCGACGTGACTTGCCCAAAGTCACACAGCTAATGGAAGAGCCAAGATTCCGACCAGGTGAACCTTACTCCATGGTCTCTGTTCTCAATATACCCCAGAGAATGACGATCTCAGGGCACGAGGCCTGCTCAGGGGAGGGGGAGGGGGATGCCCCAAAGCCAGACAACGCGATGGACTTAGTCTCCCTCATTTCAGACCCATTTCCCCCAGCCCACGTGTGTGGGGTCAAATTCCAGATACGCAAAGACACAACAGAGCTCTGACCCTTGAATTGACGGAACACAAGAGCTGGGACTCCTGGATTTAAGACGGACCTGGCTCTAGGTACAGGGTTGCCCTTGGGTGCAGGTGGTGTGGGTGACTACTTAGCACCTTCCAGCCAAGGTACACGTGGAATCCCCCTCGGGTGCCTAACCGGTCGGTCACCACACCCAGAAGCCCATTAGTGCCCCCGACCTTGGAGCAGACGTCGCCTAACAGGAGGGCAGGGCGCCGGGCACAGCGAGCTGCAGTGGTGGCAGCACCGGGGAGTGCCAGCAGCTCGCAGGGAGTATGCAGTGTCAAATGGGGTGCATTGCTCGCCGTGCAAATTAAAAATTAAAATTAATCAAACACTCAAATTGATTTCCTTCCCGTCTGTTTGCTCTGCTGTGCCAGTCGGATGCCTGCCTGCCCGCCTGGTCCGGTTGAGCCGACTCCAGGCCAGCGGTGGGCAAGCTCAGAGGCCCCTGCAACTAGGAGCTCGGGCACCTCATTCCCACCTTGGGAAATCGGGTAGGGGTCAGTCCAACCGGGTCCTAGAGCCTGAGCCCCGGGGCTGGGTTTGGAAAGGGGGGGCCAGCAGAAGACAGGGTCACTCCGTCGGAGGAAGCAGAACCCTAGGGAATACTTGGGGGGCCACTGTCAACTGACACGTCGAGTCCGGGCGTCCGGTCCCTTCTCTGATCTTGGTTTCCCATCCGTGGAATGGGGAGAGAGAGGCTGATGGAGAAAGGCCCCCCAGTTCATACACTGGCCTGCGGTCGGACTGGCCTTCCCTGGGGCCGGATCTCCTTCATTCCCCAGCCACGTCCTGACTGCCACTCACCACTGTGCCACGGGGGCCGAGTCACTTAGCATCCCCGAGCCTCGACTTCCACCTGGGTAACATAAGGATGCTACTACCAGTGTGCGGAGGGAGATGAGCGTGCAAGTGGTTCATGGGGATCAGCGCCGTGGTGGGGAGGCAGTGAGGGGAGCACAGCGGGCCGCGACACCTGGGCATCCCTGGGCATCCCTGGGCCTGAGCTATCTGCGAGGTCGGCCTGCATTGGGGCGAGAGGGTCAGGCCTCCCCTCGCCCCCGCCCCCCTCTGACCCCCCTTGGATACAGCTGCCCACGGAAGGGCCAGCCTCGGGGGAGGACCTCTCGCTTCAGCCAAGGGGAAGGCACCCACCTGTGGGCTCCTGACCTCCGCTTGCCCAGCAGCAGGGAGGAGGGGTCCAGCCTGCCGGGGGTCTGGGCAGGGCCCTGTGCTGCCCTCCACAGCCCACAGACCGTGGAGGGAGGTTGGCGAGGGGGTTCCCTGGAGCAGGGCTCTGAGCCTGGCAGGAGTCAGCTCACAGTTAAGCCACCGTTATTCTGCTGAAAAGGCCTTGGGGACTCCCCGCTTCCCTTGCCTTCACCTCCAGACGCTCACCAAGCCCGGTCTCTTGAATTCATTAAGGGTCTACCCCTTGGACTGCTCCACCGCACCTGCACCTTCTCACCGGGGCGACCCCACAGCCTCCGCTCCAGGCTTCCGCCTTCAGTGTCACCCCCTCCAGCCCAACCTCCTGGAGAGAGTATCCACGAATTCGGATCTGATCACCTGCCTCCCCTTAAAGCCCTTCAAAGTCCTCCCATGGCATCCAAGGACCTTGGTGACCAGACCTGCCCCCGTTCCTCCCACCTCCCAGCAGTGCACCCCCCTCCACAGTGTGGGTGCTCTCTCACTTTTCTGCAGCCCCGCCTCCCTCCCGCTCTGCATCTGAACACCATCCATGTAGCCAACATATACTCCCCGGATCCCGGCAGTGGCCAGGCCCGGGCTGGTGGGTGTGGCGGGGCCAGGGAATCAGAGGTGACCCGGCCCCAGTTGTGCCCTTCCACCCCACCCCCACATTCCTCCTCCCCCCCCCCCCCCCCCCCCCCCCCCCCCGTGGATTCCTATGCTCCTTCAAGGGCAGCCATCCCTTGGCCATCTGGGGAGAGCCAGGTCAGGCGGACGCCAGCCTGGGTGAATGCAGGGCTCCCCACTCACCTCTGAGGCTCAAGGCCAGGCTCTAGGGGCTCCGGACTTTCAGTTCTACGACCGCGCCAGCCTCTAAACCCCCACGCCAACCAGTGCCCACTCCAGAACTTGGAGCCTGGGCCTTACTCTGTGGATGTGGCTGTTCAGTGCCTGTCTGCGCGCGGCCTGGGAGGGTCCCGAGGACAGGGCCCGTGGGCCTGGCCCAGAGTACGCCCTCTGTGAGTGGGAGCTGAATAGGAGTGGGAGCGGGTCTGCTCCCCTCCTCCTGCCATAGCTTCACAAGGCCCCAGGCCCCCACACCCCCCGTACCCCACTGGCCTCCCAAACTGCGACTCCAATCCCATCTCTCCACCCAGACCCCCGACCTCCCCCCGTTCTGCGGTGTGTGTCTGTTTCCGCCGACGGTGCTGATGTCAGGTTCCCAGGGGTATGCTTGACAAGGGGTCAGGGCCCCCGACCGAAGAGCTGCAGCCTCCAGCTTCCTTTCTCCTCTCTCCTACCCGGGGACTAGGAGGGGTAGAGTATACCCTTCCGCAGATGGGAGAACCAAAGGCCCAAGGATCCAGTTCAGCCTGGGGCCTGCTGCTGGTCCCGTGCTTCTGCCTCCTCCGGTCCTGAGCTCATCTTCCCCAACCCTTCCCAAATGGAGTATCTAAGGGGCTTCCCTCTCCCCCCGCTCAGTCCCTCACCCACTCCCCCCACCACACGTCTGGGAGTCACTGTTGGCCTGTAAGAGCTGAATTGGACCCTAGGCCTGGGGCCTCCAGGACTTAGAATCTGGCTCTGGTGGAGGGCGGGGGTGTCCATTGGCTGTTTTATCTTTTTTCCATCCCCTTGTGGCAGGGTGTGCGTGACCAGAACCAAGCAGAGATGGCAGAGAGGAGCAGCCCAGTCGCCGCTGTACAGTTACGGAGGACAGAGCGGGGCAGGTATTGCCCAGTTATTTGGCTAGATCTGAGTGGCAGCTGAGCTGAGGTCTCCTGTCCCCCCCACCATGCTGCCAGCTGGCTGTCAGGTCTGGGTCCCCGGTATGCCCTACCATGTGCTGGGGGCTGGGCATCAGCCAAGGGGGTTAGAAATGGTCCGTAGGTGCAGGCTGCTGAGTGATGGGCTGGGAGGCAGTTGGAGGCGCTGTGGGACACCGTCCTCTGCTTGAAGCCACCAGGCTAAACTCCCTACTCCCAATGGGGCCCACCAGAACCTGCTGTCCCGGCCCCATGACACCTGCAGTCCCATCTCCAATTCCCTCTTCTCACGCTCTGACCACATGGGCTTTTTCTCCTTCCTCTCACTGCAGGGCCTTTGCATATGCTATTCCCTCTTTCTGGAGCCTCTACTCCTAAAAATTAATGTCTATCCAGCCTTCTGGTGCTAGGTCAAATGCCACATCCTGCCTTTTCCTGACTCCCAAGCCCAGCCTGGGCCTCCACCTACTAGCCCCACAACTCTTCAGAGCACTGGCTGAGGCGTGATTCCACATCTCTTTGCATGGTGGTTTGAATTCTCTTTCTTCCTCCAGACTCCAACTGCTCTGGGATGTATTCCCAGAACCTGGCACAGCACCCGGCAGCGAGGAAGTCCTCGATAGATGTTTGTGGAGGGACACCAGGGTGGCTCAGCCCTGCCTTTGGCTCAGGGCGTGATCCTGGAGTCCCGGGATCAAGTCCCATGTCGGGCTCCCTGCGTGGAGCCTGCTTCTCCCTCTGCCTGTGTCTCTGCCTCTCTCTGCATCTCTCACGAATAAATAAATAAAATCTTTAAAAGAAGTGTTTGTGGAAAGAATGAAGAACAACAGCTCTCACTTAAAATCCTGGAACTTCACATCGGACCTTGGTTTTCTCGTCTCCGAAATGGGAACGATGACGCCAGGATCAGTGTGAGGACGAACTTGTGAATGAAGACTCCCGACATGTGGTCAGTTAAGAGCAAAGAGGAGGAGAGGTTGGGGTGGGTAGGGGGCCGTTGAGGAAGGCTGTTTAGGGGTAGAAGGACTTGAGAGGTGGATGGGATGTGTCAGCCAAGCGGTACGTAGGCATCTGTGGGCAAAGGCTGGAGGTGGGGAGGTGGGGATGTGAGATGCAAGGAGATAGCCTGGTGGGGGGGGCAGTTCCCTGAATCTTTGGTGACCCTATTTTCAGCCTTACTCAGGCCGCTGGGCTTGGCTGAGGGGCAGCCTGGAAATGCCCGCGGCCTCCGGGGACTCCATGCTGGTCACTCAGCCCCGGCCGGATCTGGCTTGGTGATGGGGTCTGGGACACTGCCAAGGTCTCCCCCACCGGACTACGGAGATAGCCGAAGAGAGCAGAGGGGCCCTGGGCAGGCATCTGCAGGGGCACGGACCCAGCCCTCGGGGCAGGAGGCACCCGCCCCCAGGGTCCGGTGCGGCAGCTCCTTCATGGGCTGCCCACGCTGGCCTCCCCAGCCTCTGGCCCCTGCCCCCAGTCGCTGCTGCGCTGGCGGGACACTGATTCCTCTGAGTGGGTCTGTTCATTATTGGTGCCGTGCCTCTCTGCGAAGCCTGCTGGGAGCCGGAGGTGGCAACAGGTCCTGTCCTGCGCACAGGGCAGGATCCAAGGGGGTCCCAAAGGGACCTCTGTACCTGCCTGCCTCTGGGTAAAACTCTCGGATAGAGGGCTGAGGCCTGGGGCTGCTGAGGGAAAACAAGTGACTTACGGTCACGTTTAGTTGCCCCTCTGGGGCTCACGTGCTTGCCCCCATACTTAAGGAGGAGGTCGGGGCTCAGAGAGGGCATGCTGCTTATCTGACGTTGCCCAGCAGGGCTGGGGGCAGAGGCGCAAAGGCCGCGTGGCTCCCAGAACAGTGAAGTGGGAGAAACGGACTGGAATTGTTGCTCTGCTTGGATGTCAGGCCCTCTGGGGAAAGGCTGTTTGTCTCTGGCCCCCCTGGGGGCCACCTGGAGGCCCTGGGAAGACTCCTCAGGGGGTGTGTGGAGCCGGAGCAGGCAACAGCCATGAGCTCATCTCTCCTGAGGCCCCAGAAAGTCTGGGGCGAAGGCAGAAGAGAAAAGGTCGGGAAAGGAGGGGATAGGAAGATGGCAAGGGCCTTTGGGCCAGGCCGTGGAGCCAAGCTCAGGTTGGGGAAGAAAGACACTCGCTGAACACCTACTGTGTGCTGGGTCGTTCCCGCGCATTCTTCTCCTCCTCCTCCTTCCTCCTCCTCCTCCTCTTCTTCTTCCTCTTCTTCTTCTCCTTCTCCTCCTTCTTCTTCTTCTTCCAGATTTTGTTTATTTGTTTGACAGAGCAAGAGAAAGAGGGAGAGAGAATCTCAAGGTGACTCTGCACTGAGCGCAGAGCCTGACACGAGGCTGCGTGATCATGACCTGAGCCCAAACTAAGAGTCAGGTGCTTAACTGAGCCACTCAGGAACCCATCTTTTTTTTTTCCCCCCTCAAGATTTATTTATTTATTTGAGAGGGAGAGAGAGGAAGAGGAGGAGAAGAGGGGAGAGTCTTAAGCAGAGTCTTCACTGAGCAGGGAGCCCAACACGGGGCTCAATCTCACGACCCTGAGATCACGATGTGAGGTGAAACCCAGAGTAGACCCCTCATCGGACTGTGCCACCCAGGTGTTCCTGTGTGCATCATTCTTAACAAATTCTTCACCAACCTCTTTGGTGGCCCATTGTACAGAGGAGGACACCGAGGCTGGAAGAGGCACTGGGTGTGCCTGGCATGGGGTCTTTGCAGGGCACTTGGGTGCCCAGACCTGGCCCTCCCGACTCCCATCACGGCCGCACAGAAGCCCGCGCTCCGACTTCCAGCTCCGGTCAGCAGGGGGAGGCTGTGCTGCATCTGGCGGCGGCCCTGGGCGCAGGGGCTGGGAGCGGGTCTAGGAGGAGAGCTTCCAAAGCTCCTGATCTGGGAGCCCTTGGCCTAGGGTGGCGAGGTGGCAGCCCCGCCGAGGCCCGGGGAAAGTCAAAGCTCCTCAATCAAGGCTCTCCCGGCTTCTCCGCTGCCCCGTCACCACCGGTCCTCATCCTCCACTGCGGCTCTTTGCAAGTGCTCTTCTCCCGGCCTGGGCTGCCCTTTCGGTAGCTTTCTGCCCGGCCAACTCCTCGCCGTCCTTCAATAACTGCCTTCAATGTCGCCTCCTCCAGAAGCTTTCCTGGACTTCCTCCATCCCTAAAAGCTCCATTATACCGCCTGTTCTTTCATTTTTTTTAAATATTTATTTTTATTTATTCATTCATGAGAGACACACAGAGAGAGAGAGACCCAGGCAGACGGAGAAGCAGGCTCCCTACAGGGAGCCTGAGGCAGGACTTGATCCCGGGACCCAGGATCATGCCCTGGGCTGAAGGCTGATCTGCAACTGCTGAGCCCCCCAGGCGTCCCCTGTTGTTTCATTTTTTGTTTTAAGGGGGGGCATGTGTGGAAACCACCTGTGTTCTCAGTACCTGGTGCATAATAGGATGCGGCACACGATAGGTACTTAGTAAGCAAATGGGCAAAACGTATCCCTCTGTGGAGGAAGGAGGGCGAGCGACCCTGTGGGGTGTGGGGTGGAAGTAGGTGTGGGGGACACAGAAGATGAAAGGCTCATGCTGCAGGCCTGCCGGGGAGCCCTAGGGGTGACCTGGAACTTCACGTCCCGGGGGGGTCAGGAGGGTCCAGGGAGGTCTTGGCTGTGAAGGAGTTCCGCGGCCTCTGTGGGGTCCCTGTGCGCCCTCGTACCTCTCAACTTTGCCTTGGTTCCCAGACGAGGGAGGAGAGAAAGATCAGAGAAGGAGGGGGCGGCCCAGGCCCGGTGAGCGGGTGAGGGTGCGGGGGCCCAGGAGTGTAGCCTCAGAGTGGGCGGGACTCGGGGTGCCTGGGTGCCCCCGGCGGCCTGGGGCCTCCCTCTGGGTGGGATCCGGCCCGGTGTCGGCCTCGGAGACGAAGTGAGCCGACGTCCTTCCAGGGGAGGGTACACGGGGGCCCGAGGGAGGCAGGGTTTGTCCAAGGTCACCCCGCGGGAGGGGTCGCCGTCCTCCACCCTGCCCTCCGCGCGGCAGGTGTCCCGACGCGCCCTCCCGGGGTCCCACCTGCGGCCGGGCGGGGCGGGCGCTCCCGGGCCGCTGTCCCTTTAAGCCCGGGCGCGATGCTCAGCCGCCGCCAGGCCGGAGCCGGAGCCGGAGCGGGAGCCCCAGCGGCCCGCGGAGCTCCCGGACCCGGACCGGACCCGGGCTGGGCGGCGGGCGGCGGGCGGCGCCCCGGGTCCTGCGGGGATGCGAGGGGCGGCGGGGGCGGCGACGGGCAGACGGACGGACGGCGGGGAGGCGGCGGACAGGGCGCGGAGCAGGTGCGCGGAGGGCGGGAGGCTCGGGGAGAGGGCGGGGCGCGGGGGCGCGCGGGGCGCGGGGGGCGCGGGGGCGCGGGTGCCCGGGGCGGGGGCGGGGGCGGCGCGCTCGGGGCTGGGCGGCGCGGGGCGCGGGGGCGCGCGGGGGCGCCGGGGAGCGGGAGCCGGGAGCCGGAGCCGGAGCCGGGCCCTCCCGCCCCACGCACACGCGGCGCGCGCACGGACACGCGCGCACGCCCTCCCGCCTCGCCGCCGCCGCGGAGCCGAGCCCTGCGGAGCGGACCCCGAGCCGGAGCCGGAGCGGGAGCGGGAGCCGGAGCCGGGGGATGCGGGCCCGGAGCGGAGCGGCGCGCCCGGTGCGCGCCCCGGACGGTGAGAGCGGCCGGGCCGGGCCGGGCCGGGCGGCGGCGGGCGGGGGCCGCGGGGGCGCAGGCCGGGGCGCGGGGGGTGCCCGGCGGCGGCGCCGCGTGCGCGGCCTCTGATTGGGCGGGAGCCGCGGGCCGCGGTGGGGGTGGGGCGCGGGGGGCGCGCGGGCGGGGGCGGGGGCGCGCGGGGACGGAGGGGCGCCCGCTCCCCGGGTGCGTGACCGCGCTCCCGCCCGCCCGCCCGCCCGCCGCGCCGCCCCGCCGGCCCCGCCGACCCCGCGACTCGGAGCCGCTCGGGGCGGGGGGGAGGGGAGGGGGGCCCAGGGCGGGGCTCCGGCCGCGCGCCCCGGGGGACAGCGCCCGCAGCGAGGGCCCGGGGCGCCCCCCTCCGCCGCGGCCGCGCTCCGCCCCGCCGGCTCCCGGGCCCGGGCTCCGGTGACTCCGGCGGGGTCGGGCGGGGCCGCAAGGTCGTCTGTGCAGCGGGGCCGAGGGCGCGGGGCTTGGGGCGGGGAGCGCGGAGACGTGCCCGCCTGGCCGTGTGCGCCCGCGCCTGCTGCTGCGGGGACCGGCGGCCGGACGGGTGGGACCGCGGGGGGGGGGCGGTGGTCGCTGGACCTGGCCCGCCTCGGCCCCTGGGGGGGCGCCCGCGTCCCCGTCCCCGTCCTCGTCCCCATCCCCGTTCCCATCCCCGGTCCCGTCCTCGTCCCCGACCCCGGCCCCGTCCCCGGCCCCGTCCTCGTTCCCATCTCTGGCCCCATCCCCGTCCCCGTTCCCATCCCCGTCCCCGTTCCCATCCCCGTCCTCGTCCTCATCCCCGTACCCGCCCCGTCCCCATCCTCATCCTCATCCCCGTCCCCGTCCCCGTCCCCGTCCTCCATCCCCGTCCCCGACCCCATCCCCGTCCCCGTGCCCGCTTTGCTTGCAGACGTGCCCCCGCGCGCTCTCCCGGGTAGCGCGGCTGTGCCCCCACCGTGCCCCCGCCCCTTCCACGCTGGAGCCCCCCCACGCTCCTGCCCCTCCCAGCCGGTGCTGGCCGCCGCACGGGACTTCCTAGGCCCCCTCCCCACATGGCAGCCCTACCCCTGCACAAGACCGGTCCTGCACGGTGCCCCCGAGAGGGTGGACCAGAGGCCCCCGCCGCCGGGAGAGGCCTAAGGAAGCGTCGGAGGCCAGGACTGCCCCTCTACAAACGCTCCTTGCTTCCAGGGCAGGTTCTTCCTCCCCTGGGAAGTCTTCCCTGATTGCCCCTTGAATCCATCCTTCCAGCTTGGGTTTCTGGGTCAGAGCAGCCGGGTTCCCCAGCCGCCCTTGCTCCGTGCTCTCCCCCGGGGCTCAGCGTGGGAGCCGGTGGGGGTCAGAAGCCAGTCAGCGGGTCGGGTGTGATGCTGGGCTAGGACCTACCCGGCTCTCGGGGGGATGGTAAGATTTTGTTTGAGCACTTTTCAGGCTTAAGCCTTGCCCCCGCTTGCTCATCCCCCTGGAATCCATCAGCCCCTTGCGAGAACGCAAGGCCCGTGGGCACGTTTCTGCTCCATTTCACAGAGGAG
Organism: Canis lupus familiaris; assembly: GCF_011100685.1. Taxonomy (NCBI): domain Eukaryota; kingdom Metazoa; phylum Chordata; class Mammalia; order Carnivora; family Canidae; genus Canis; species Canis lupus. The sequence goes on from NC_049251.1 coordinate 39,003,895, forward strand.
GGTTTTGGGCAGAGACGGAGCGAGGAGGACTCTAGGGTCAGGGTAGCCCCTGGCGCCGGGAAGGCACCCTTTAGCCCCGGGTCTTGGTGCGGTGGGCAGGGTCTGCGAGGGCACGCAGGCAGCAGGGGGCCGGCTGCCTGCCGCTGGAGTCTCCTGGGGCAGCTGTCCTGCCGCCTGTGACCAGCGCCCTCCCGGGTGGGCAGGAACGTGGGCACAGCCACTCTTGGCCTCGTTCTCCCTGCCTTGACTTCCGGCGCCTCTTGATCGCGGCTTCCTTAACCTTTGCGTCCTGGATTTGGGGCCGGGGTCTTCCTGGGCTCTGCTTGCTGGTTTGCAAACCTGGCTTCTGTGGAGCTCAGCACTGGGATGTCGGTATCGTTCTGGGGGTCGGAAGGGTACCCCCACCCCCACCCCAGCACCCTAGGCTAGGCCCTGGCATTGCCCTCCTGCATGGGCCCTGGAATCCTTCCTGGCCTTTAGAGATCTCCATCCTAGAGCCCCAGGCGGGCCAGGGAGCTCACTCGCAGGGAAATGGGTTCCCCCACAGAGGTGTAAATGTGCACTGGGGGGAGTGGAGTCTGGTGGCTCTTGGGACCACTTCCTTCCCAGGGTGGCCCACCTTAGGTCCAGGAAGCTAGAGTAGCTCTCAGCCCCACTCAGGCTTCTGTGACCCGCCCCCCCACCTCGTGCTGACCTGATGGCAGCCGGGACTCATTCCCAGGGCCACGTTGGCGGGGAGAACTGTTGCCCAGGAGTGACCAGAGCTCCTTCTGGGGTCGGGGTGCCATTGGACCCTTCAGCCTCTTTGCTGGCTTCATGCTCAGGGAGCCTCGCCCTGCCTCTCCCAGTCCCCTTCTGCCCTGCTCTCGCTCAGTGGCCTTTCTTTCCCATTGTTTCTTTTGTCTCTCTCTCTCCCTCTCCATCCCCATATGGCTCCCTGAGCTCTGGACTTTTGCCTTCCTGTGTGTCCACTGATGCTCCGGCTGACACCCAGGTGGCTGGAGCATGGCCAGGTGCCCACTTGGTCCCACCCCTGCCATCCAGGCCCGCCTGAGGCCGCACCCTGGTTCTTCTGGCCCCCTTCCACCAAAGGATTCCTGCAGGCTAAGCCCACCGTTTGGGGTTGCAGGCCAGGGGGAGGGAGAGAGCAGGGTACCCCTTTGGCCCGTGGTCTGTGCTATCAGGGGTGTGACTCGCAGCCAGGTGCTCCCAGCCCCTAGTCGCTGCCTGTTCCGGGAAGAGCCGCTCCCCCTCAAACCTCCTGTCCAGCGTGGCCCCTCCTTTTGCTGTCCAGCGAGTCCCTGACCCTGCCATCGGGATGTTTTACATTAGAAAGATATTATATTCTAATAAATTCAGTGATAAGTCATTGGGTGGGCTGAGCCTTGGGGTGATTTGTCGGGGAGAGTCCCCTGACCACTCAAGCCTCCTTTTGGGGGAACTGGGAGCCACTCTGGCCACCCAGAGTCTCCTCCACAGGCTTCTGGGGTGCAGACGTCTGCTCTTGAGAACCATGCCTCGGGCTTATTCCTTGAACCGTTCTAGGACTGAACCATTTCCTAGAATCCCGCAGTGGGGGCTCACTCCACGTTTAGGGGCATTTCCTGGTTTGAGGCCCAGACTGAGCACTGGGGATTCTGATGACAAGCCTGGGTCCTTCCCTGGTTGGGCTCTGAAAGGGGACGCAGGTATCCACCCCCACCCCTGGGTATGAGACCGAGTGGGCTGGGCAGCTGCAGAGGTACACGAGAGGGGTTGGTGGCTGGTTATCGCAGGTGGATTGGGAGGCTGGTGCATTTTGACCTGTTCGGATGTTTCTGGCACTTGGTAGAAGCTCAGTAAATACGTTGACTACACGAATGAATGGAGAACATGAACCAGCGAGGGCTTTCCAGGCAGATGGCACAGTCCTAGCATGGCGCCGTGGCGGGAAGCACCAGGCCTGGGTGGAACGTGTTTGCAATGCAGTAGTTCGTGCAGGGGCGCAGCACGCACGGAGCAGGTTGGCATGAGACAGGAGGATCCTGACTGCCCGACTGAGGAGTGAGAGCTGATTCCATATTGGGGGTTGCAGGGTTGAAGTGCTGGAGGTTGATGATTTAAACCGCTCCCTCTGGTGGCTGTGGGAGGGGTTGGCCCGAGAGCCAGAGGCAGGGAGGCGGTCCTGAGGCCGCCTGCTGTGGGAATCGGGCTGGTCATGAGGGCAGCAGCGGGGGCAGGCCCCAGTGCATCTTCTGAGGATGGCCAAGGGGCGGGGCCTGGCTTCCCACCCCAAGAAGATGGAGAGATTTGGCCTGGGGTAGGAGCCGGGTGCTGCACCATAGGCCATCCTTCCGGGGTTGGGCAAGGCCTCGAGTATGTCACGGGGCATAGGGAGGTGTCAGGTGTCCAGGACTCGTAGGATGCAGCCCCTAGTACTGGCCCTCCCACTGTGTGCGCGTGAGCAGGTCCCTGAGATCCCCCGGACCTCTGTTTCTATGTCTGTAAAATGGGTAAATGTGTCTCCCCGGAGACCTGGGGTGAGTTTGGGTGGAAGTCTGTGACCTTCGAAGTGGGCTACCAAGAGACGGGGTCGAGGGCTGGTCACACTGCTGTCTGCCAGAGGAAGAGTTTGAGGCCCAGGGAGGGGGGGGGGCGACTTGAATGAGGTGGCAGATCAGGTTGGGGGCAGGGCGTTCCGGCTTGGGGTTTTCCCAGCTGGGCCTGTGGCCTGCTGGGCAGGGGTGGGTGGCGTGGTCAGGGCCTCGAGGCGTCTGCAGGAGACGTCCTCGGGCAGTTGGTTCGGCAGTCCAGCTGTCAGGGAGCATATGGGGCCATATGGCCACATAGGGGAGGCACCAGCCGCCGAAGGAGGGTTAGCGGCTGCCATCCTGGCCTTCTGGATCTATGTGGGCACTGCCAGCCATCAGGGTCAGGGTGGGGGAGGCCAGAATGGAACCTCAGTGTCCACGTTGGGTCTTGGCAGATGGCCCAGTCCTAGCACCCATCTGCCAGGGCAGTCAGACAGGCGGCTTCATGCCCAGGGCTGATCCAATTAGTCCAGGCCAGCTGTGCCAGCCACCCTGCATGCCCCACCCAGCTCTGACGGCCCTGCGGCCCTCAGGTCGTGGGGTGCTACAGTGCATCTGATGTGGAGATGGGTCCCCGGAATCAGCCTAGTGTGGTTAAAGGGCCTGGGCGTGGACCTGGGTTTGAATCCTGGCTTAGCTGCTTCCACACTGGGTGAGCTCAGGCAAGGCCCTTCACTTTCCTGAGCCTCGGTTTCCTCATCTGTAGCCTGGGAGAAGGATACCCACCTCGTAGGCGCGGCGTTGGCGTACCCGGAAGGAACACGTGTAGCGGCTCTAGCCTGATGCGTCCAAGAATCTCAGCAAGCGTTGGTTCGTGTGTGTTCTCTGCTGGGAGAGGGAAGTGAGTCCTGAAGTAGAGGGAAACCCTATTACTATTTTCCAGAACAAAATGCACTTTGTGGTTTTCCGTATCTGTGCTCCTTCCCTCGTTCAGACCTCACGGCGGGGCTGCACGGTAGGCGAGAGCCCGGCCCTGCCGCAGATGAGGACACCGGCAAGGGACTCTCCAGAGCCGGCCCGTGAGTTGCCCGGTTTCTGGACTCGTGGTCCAGGACGCTTGCTCACGGGTGTTCCTCCCAAACCTGGGGGGAGAGGCTGGGGACGAGGGGATCTGTCTTCAGCGAAGCCCGTGTGGACCGAGCCTGGCAGTTCCTGCCTTGGTCGCAGATCCCGGGACAGCCCTCAGGGTGACAAGCAGCTGGTCGCAGCCGGGGTGCTGTGGGTGCCACCCCGTGGGGCAGCATCCCTCCGTCGCCCTCCAGGCCAGAGTAGAGAGGAGTGTAGAGGCCTGGACCGCGCTCGGGCCGCAGGGCTCAGCCTTCTGGGGGCGGTGGGAGGGCGCAGGCTCTCCCCCCACCCGCGCTGCGACCTCGGCCCGTCCGCGTCTGGCCCTCTTGGGGCCCTGGCTTCCCTCTCTGTAAACTGGGATGGGCATCTCCGGGCCCGCCTCCCACGGCTGTTTCTGAGGCTCAACCATAAACACAGATTTTTCTACAAACACGCTGCTCCACAAGGATGCGGGGGTCGCCGTCCTGCAGCTGATGGTCCTGTGATGGTCCAGTGATTCACTCGTGGGCGCTGCTCCTGGGCCTGGCTGTGCGGGCTGCGGCCGTCGCTTCTGCGGGGACAGAGAGGAGCAAGCCAGCCCCCGCCACCCCCCAGGGCCGTGCAGCCGCAGGGAGCGCGCACTCCCAGGCCCACGCCGGCCCACGCTGGCACGCGGCACCTTCCGGGGCTCCGGCCCTCCGCCCAGCCACCTCCCTCCGGCTCCTCTGTGCGCTCGGCCGGATGCCACCCGCCGTCCCTCTCGCGGGCACTGTGGCTTTCCTTCCTTCCAGGACTGGCTGTGGCTTTCCCTCCCGGGGGGCCTTCCTGCAGGTCCCACCCGCCTCGGGACTCAGCCCACGTGCCGTGTGTAAATCCCCGGCTCGAGGTAGTTGCTTTCTCCTCCGAGCTGTGCACCTGCTGTATGCAAGGCCTAGCGTTCGGGAGGCCCGTGACCCACGGTGGTTTATGTCCCTTCATGGCCCGGGAATGCCTTGGTGGCAGGGGCGGAGTGTATCCGTCCTGGGTTCCCTGGCAAGTCCGGGCAGCTGGGGCCAGATGGGCTCAGAGGAATGAGGTGCGTCCTTCAGGTGCCGCTGGGTCCTGCGTCCCGGGCCCGGGGACGCAGGCAAGGCCAGGGCATCTACTGGGAAGGCACCTGAGTGATGGGCGGCTTTTCAGGCTGAGGTGCTCCCCGCAGACACAGCCCTTCCTGCCCCCGGAGGCTCCACCGGGCTGGGGCGGCGGCGTCCCCGTCACTGGCTGCTCGTAAGTCTCCCCAGTGAATTGCATGGCGTTCGGCGATTGGCGATCGATTATTTGGGGCCCTGATAGCTCCTCCACCCTCGGTCGGTAGAGGTGGGCCCACGGCGTTGGCGTGGGTCGGCGGGGCCTGGCTGGGAGATTGTGACCACGGTTGTTCACTCCCGCCCCGGATGCTCCATAGAGAAGAGCCAGAGAAAAGGGGGTGCAGGCTAGCTACCCTTTGAGCCGCCAGGGTGGGGGTGGAGGGCTGGAGAGGAGGGGTGACTGGGGTACAGTCTTGCTCACTCCTGCCTCCCTCCGTCCCCGCCTTCTCGGGTCGGCCTCCAGGCTCATCTGGCCCTGAAGCTCCGCGATCCCATCCATTGGCGGGGATCTCAGCCTCTTCGTAGGGCAACCCTGTGCCTTTGAGTGGGATGGCCAGGCCGTTGCTGACTTGTCCTCCCTGGTGCTTAATGGGTGGGGGCCTTCTGAGGCTGGGAGAGGGCGGTGACCACCTGAGGACCGAGCTAGCATCACAGTCCCCAGCCTCCGGGCCCCGGGAGGACTTCTGCTCTGCAGAAGGGACAGGGAGATGGCAGGTGGGGGGCGGCGGCGGGGGGGGGGGGGGGGGGAGAGGACGGTTGCCTCGCCCAAGTGCTGTGTCTGGCTCCTGGATGTGCTGAGGCCTCTCCGTGTGCAGTTAGGACTCTGTGGAATTCGTGCAAAAGCGATTTCTAGGGAAACCACATAAAGGAGCTGGCGGGGGGGATGTTTAACCTACTTGAGAGACCTAGCTGCCTTTCAGGCTCCCCAGGAGCACGGGGCATTGTTTGTGGGGCTCTTGGCTCACGTCACCGAGGCTTTCTTTTTTTATTTTTTATTTTTTTGACTTTTTCTTAGGAACGTTTCCAAACACACAGAGAGATAGAGAGAGAATAGAATAGGGAGCCTTATATACCCTCACCTAGATCTAACAATTGTTGACATTTTGCCACATTTTGCCCTATCCTTTCCTTCCCCCCAAAGTATTTTAAAGTAAATTGTAGACATCATGCCATTTCACCCTAAACATTTCAGCATCTGTCTTTTAAAAAATAAGAGCATTTCTGTTTAACCTCAATTGGTCATATGGTCTCTTTTCATTTTGTTTTTGAGAGATGAGGATGCTGAACCCTGAGAGGCTGTGGCCTGTCCAAGGTCACAGAGTGGCGGGGTGGGGGGCCGGGGTGGGGCGGGTAGGGAGGAGAGGCAGGACCTAGAGGAGTCAGCCCAGGTGTCCCCCCAGGACTGCAGAGTAGGGAGGGGAGGAGGATGGCCCTGGTGGTCCTCAGCTGGGCAGGTGCCTGGAGCAGGATCCCTCCCTTTTTTGGGGGCGTTCCTCTGGCTCAGGCTGGGGTTCTTCCTGGAAACAGGAAGTGACTGTCTTTTAGGTTAATCTGCTGTCTTCCTTTTGTTTGCTGCGGGGATTAATCAGGAACTGCAGCGTCAGGAAAATCTAAAACAACTTCTTGTTTATTGTTTAATTTAGGAGAATGTTATGAGGCTCTGGCCATGCAAGCAAGGGGAGCTCCCGCCGGCGCGAGAAGCAGGGCTGCCCCCCTACTAGCCGCCCTGGAGGGGCGCTGGGGAAGGCAAGGGGGTGGCCCGGTAGGAGGGTTTAGGGTCCCAGTCTGGACTCTCAGGGGGTGTCTGAGGGAACGGGGGGGTGTGTGACGGGCTCGGGGCTGAGCCTGAGATCTGGGCTGGGCTACAGCCTCTGTATCCTCAGAACAGATGGGAAGTGAGGCAGCAGAGGGCTGAGCTCCTGGCGTGTGTGCAGAAAAGGGGGAGCCCCTGGCTGCCTCTAGCCATACAGAGGAGCTGCCTTTGCTCTCCTGCTCTCCTGCTGGGCCCACTCTTCCCTGGGGACACCTGCACGGGTGGGTGGGTGGGGTGTCTCCTGCCAGCGTAGGGCAGGTGCAGGGCTGGGCTTCCTTGTCTCCTTGGGGTCGGGGGTTCCTGCCCCCAGCAACCCACAGTGCTTGGGATTCCTTATTCTGCTGTTGGTGACTTAGTATCTCTTGATTTTGCAAGGATCACAGAGGGTCTCAGGTTTGGAATCGGAGGAAGTTGGAACCGGAAGGCAGCCCCAGAGGCGATCCCATTCTTGCTACGGGTTTCAGGAAGGGAAGCCGAGGCACAAGGCGTGGTTACCCTTGTCTCAGGGCTCACAGTGTAAAGCATCGTAGGGTCTTGGCAATAGGCAGGTGTCTGGCTTCTTGATCCCAGGATCACCTGCTTCTGGGCTCGTGGTTCGGGCAGACCAGCGCTCCCGCTGCACAAAGGGGCAGAGGCGGGCCCAGCTGGGGAAGGGCTGTCAGCCAGCCCAGGGGGGCCCAGGGTCCCCTCTCAGGGCCTGCCTCCCGTGTGTGCGCCACCCCCACACCTGAGCACACGCACACATGTTCACACGCACCTAGTCACTTACCAGAGGGGAGGATGGGTGTGCGGGTCAGGAAGAAGGCCTTAAGGGGGTGTCCTGAGGCCCAGCCATCCAGGCCTGGGACTGGCCTGCGCTTCTCCCATCTTTGCCCCCGCAATGGGGAGAGCCCTGATCAGTGCCAGGCTTACTGTTGGGCTTATTTCTTGAGGACGGGAAGTGGGGCAGGAGGGGGCCCTGGGAAAGCAAGAGACTGAGACATCAAAACACTTTCTGACCCCTGGCCTGTGGTCCTGTGGCGCTACCTGACGTGCGTCAAGTCTGTGCATTCTCTGCAGTTGGGGAAGGAGAGGAAAGCAGCCCAGCCTTGGAGGAGCGGCTGGATGGGGGCTGCTGACCTGGGTCGTGTCATCACCCCTCCTGGTACAATGGAGCAGGTCAGGGGCCCCTTCCGCCCCAAGAGTGAGGCCGGGAGGACAGGGTCTGGGCTGGCGGTTAGCCTGTGGCTGGACCTTCAGCCTCCGTGTGTGTGGGGAAGGTGGGCTGGGAAGGTCAGAGGAAGGAGGGGGCAGGTGCTCGCCACCCCCTCCCCAGCCCTTTCCTCTGCTCTTCCAATGCTGTAGGGGTGGGGTGAGCACGGTGCCTGGAGTCTGGGGGGCGGGCAGGTGGGACAGAGCCACCCTACGTCCCCACACTGACTCTGCTGCAGCTGGGGCAGGGCGCACAACAGTGTTACCCCTATTAGTGCCTGCAGCTGCTCTGCAAGGTGGACATCCCGGAGTCTGCTTTACAGACGAGGAAACCGAGGCTGTACCTGGCCCGGTAGGTGCTGAGGTTCTGCTGGAGGCTTCTTGGGAGGAATCCTCGTCAGGCAAGCCAAGTGAGAGGCTCCCTGGTGCTGCGCTGAGGATTGGGCTTCTGGGGGTGTGCGAAGCCCTTCAGAGCCTCCCACACCCTTTGCTCCTAGCTGGTGTGTGCCTTCTGTGCGTTCATCAGGTGGGGGGTCCCGTGTGCACCTAAGTGGGCCATCGCGAGGCCTGGGGAGGTGTGTTGAGGACTGAGCATAGTAGGACAGGGGTAGGTTCGTTGCACACCCCCCATTGGTCACAGTGTGGGTGCCTCGCATGCGTTCCCTCACTTAATCCTAAAAACAGCCCCGGGAGGGATGTGCCATTACTATTCCCATTTCCCAGGTAAGGGAGCTGAGGCTCAGAGAGCTTGCAGGACGTGCAGGGGTCACGCAGCTCGTGAGCGGAGGAGCTGGCCTTTGAACCTAGGAATGAACCGAGGTCTGTGCTGCTGCTACGAAGAGGGCAGTTGGATTTTAGGAAGGAGGCTCTGTGTTTGGAGAGAGGAGGCCAAGGGTCAGGAGGAAGGTCCAGGTGAGGAAGGGGTGGCTCAGAGGCCAGGCCTGGTGGGGATCCTTAGAGCTGTATGTCCTCGGCTCTGGGTCTGTATCCTCCTCAGGGGAGTGGTGTGCTCTCCTTCCGGCTCCTGATCTGGGCCTGGAGGCCGACAGAGCAAGGCTCCTGGTGGAGGGGAGGCCCGGCCGTGCAGGCCCCCAGGGCCGGCCTGGAGCGCTGGACATTCTCCGGTCACATCTGAGGCTTGGGGGGCGGCTGTCTAGGGGCTGGACTGGTTACTGGCCGTGGGCCGTGGGCGGTGGGCAGGGCGAGAGAGCAGAGGGCATCTGGAGGCTTCTCCCCTCCGCCAGGAGAGGCCGAGGGCCGTGGGGGGTTCATCTTTCCCTGTCTCTGTTCTTTGCTCTCCCTTTCTCCAGTCTCCCAGAGCGTGGAGTGAGGGTGGGGAGCTGGGGGTCCCTGCCCCTCCCAGGCCCCTCCCTTGGAGGCTGTAAATATTTTATCTCACCATCTCTGCTGTGGAAATTGCTGCTTTTAACACCTTTTTTCCCTTTTGCTTGATACAAACGAATGCTGGAAAAATTCTGTGCTGGGCGCTCACTCTCTCGCGTCTGCTTGTGCCCAGAGTCCCCTCCAAAAACTCTAATTGCTTTTAAGCTGTGATAGTTGGCAAAAGCAATTTTCTTTACATTATGGAGAAAGGGGGAAAATCCACCACATTTTCTTCTTCCTTTTTTTTTTTTTTTCCCCTAACCTTTCATTTTGAGTTCCTTCTCACGGCTGCTAAGATTCTGGGAGAGAAACGGAAGAGAGGAGAGATGTGGGCTGGGGAAGCAGAAGCATCCTTGGAGAGGGCCCTTTGCCTTTCTGGTCCTCGGTTTCCCCATTTAGAAGGTGCTCGTGTGTCATTCTTCCAAGAGACGTTCTGTGGCACCTCCCCTGGCAGCAGCTCCAGGGCCTGTGCGTCCCCGGCACCCAGCACAGAGCCTGACCCGCCGGCCGCGCTCCGTTTAGCTCAGTTGGCTGATCGGTAGCAGCGCTGTGAGCCGGGCACCTTGCCAGGCCCTGGGGCGCGGGGCGGCCTCGAGAGTCAGCGAGTGGACAGGACCCGCCAGGCCAGCACATTTGCCGCGTTACCGAGTCCTAGGAGTCCTAGGGCAGGTGGCTCCTGGGGTACTAGGGGCGTGGGGTGGGGGGGAGTGCAGAAAGCTGCCTGGGCTGCATCCTGAGCGGGGGAGGGAGACAGGTGGACGGGGCCAGGGAGGAGGCAATTCCAGACAGGAAAACCTGTATAAAGACAGGGTGGGGTGGGGGTAGGGGTAGGGGTGGGTGGTGAGCACTGGAGCCCAGAGGGTGGAGTCAGGCTGGAGAGGAGGGGAGGCGGGGAGGCTGCCCCGTGGGCCCAAGTTGCCTGGAAGGGCTTTCTATGGGGGTGGGGACTTTGGACGAGGTCCCGAGGGTGAGGAGGGGAGCCAGCAGTAGGGATGGGGGAGGAGGGGGTGCTGAGAGGCAGGTCCTGGAGTCCCTGGGGGGTGATGAGGATGGCAGCGTGGTTTTGAGGCAGACAAGGGAGAGGACCCCAGCCCCGGTGCTCAGCTCCTGTGCTCGTGCTGTGGCGAGAGGCCCCCACCCTTCCTGGACCCGGGTGAGGGCCCCCAGGACAGGCATCCGGTTCCTCGCCGTCTGCTGCAGTGGTCACCCAGGTTTGACTGCCCTCACCCCCTCAAGGCCCTTCACAAGGTAGGAGCCTGCGGGCCTCTGACCCTGCAGGTGACCTGAGGGGCGGCCTGGGCCGCACAGCAGGTGGGAATCGGATGGCTTTGCCCCATCTCTGCAGGCAGGTGAGGTGGGGGCATTTGACACTGGGTCGCAGGCCGCCTGGTGCCCTCCACACCCCTGCCCTGCTCCTTCCCTGTTTGCAGAGCATGTGGGGCTTTTCAAAAGCATTAATGATAGAAAATGAATTGGAATCGGAGAGGAATCATCCCGGGCATCTCGGAGGGCCGCCTCTGCCCGTCTCTCAGCATATTGAAGCCAGCAGCCAGCGGAATATGAATGAGGCCGCGCAGGCTCCGATCTGTGGGGAGCCCTCCCCTCCTCCCAGGCCAGCAGGCACTCACCAGCAGCAAAGCTGTTTGCAGCCAGGCCAGGGCGGATTCCTCTGGGATGGAGTCACCGCCCAGCCAAGGGGCAGGGGGAGCGGTGCCCAGTCCCCTCCCCGCTCAAGCCCTCGGCTGGACACACAGCACCGGGGCCAGCCCGGATGGGCTCGGGCACCCATGGCCGCGCTGGGGTAGGAGAGGGACGGCTGAAGCTGCCAGTGGTTCCTCCAGGTCTGGATTCCTCATCTGGGTATTCAAGGCCCTTTGCCCTGTCTCCTCCAGGAAGCCCTCTCGGATCGCTGCCCAGCTCACATTGGGTCTTCCATTTGGGCCTCTGTGGCTCCTGGAAGAGGGTGCAAACCTAGTGCCTGGAGGGGACAGGCAGGTAATGAGTGGGGCAGGCTGGGCGAGATCCAGCAGCGAAGGCGAGAGGCCCGCAGCGGGAAGGCACAGCCTGGGAGCCCGCCAGGGTGCTTTCATGCTCGGCTCTGGGTAGCCGGAGCTCCAAGGCCGGAGCGGTCATCCACCAACCAGCGGGGAGCTCCCGAAGGGCTGGTGTCCCTGCTGACGCCAGTGTGGGCTGGACACCTGTGCGGGCTTCCTGTCCAGCATTGGAGGCCCCGGGGCCCCGGGACCCAGGGAATAACATGGGGCAACCTTCCCGCTTGGAGCTAGGGAAACTGAGGCCCAGATGCGGGTGGTGAGGAGGAGCCCCTGTTCTGTTCCGCGCAGACTGTACATCCATGCAGGCATAACCCTCACAACAGGGGCAGGAGGGCGGGTTTTTGTACCTCGTCTTATTTATTTTTATTTATTTATTTTTATAAGATTTTATTAATTCATGAGAGACACACAGAGAGAGAGAGAGACACAGGCAGAGGGAGAAGCAGGCTCCGTGCAGGGAGCCTGATGCAGAACTTGATCCCGGGACCCCGGGGTCACGCCCTGAGCCGAAGGCAGGTGCCCACCCGCTGGGCCACCCGGGTGCACCCGTACCTCGTTTTAGAGAGGAGGAAACAGGCTGGGGGGGGGGCACTTTACGCCTGCGTTTGAATCGGTTGGGGCCCCAGTGCCAGCTGCTTCTTTCTGGCAGGATCATGGGGGTGCTGAGGTGTGCACTGAGTTCCCTGAGGGGGCCGGGGTGCATTTATGCCCAGAGTGAGCCCAGCTGGAGGCAGGAAGCCTGGGATCCTGGCCCACATGTGCCACCAACTCCCTCGGAGCTTGGGTGACCTTGGACTGGCTGCCAGCCCTGCTCAGTATTTCCGGCTGGTCTCTGGGCTCCTTCGGCTCCAGGCCAGGCCCATGATGAAGCCCTGTCCTTTTTGGGGTCACTGTCACGTGGGAGATGGTGACTGGGACATCCCAGAAGGGCCCCAGTTAGTCGTATGGGGCAATCAGGGAAGCCTGTTCCCCACCCAAGGAGGGGAGAGGACAGGCCACCACCAGGGGGGAGGGCTGCAGGACTGTGCACTCAGCTCTGTGGTCTGGAGCCTCCCCCCACCCCAGCATGACCTTGGCACTTCCGAAAACACTCGCAGAGTGAACGGGCAAGGATGCCCTGTATAGCCTGGGCTGTAAGATGGGGGAAGCCAGGCCCGGTGAGTCCAGGGAGCCTCGGGGTTGCCATTCGCTCCCTGGGGCCTCGCTGGTCCAGCCCCTGCTCACACCCTCACCCTTCCGTGAGGAGCTCACCCCCTCCCAGGGCAGCCCTGCCCTCTCTGCCCCAAGGAGGTTTTTCCCTCCCCACCACTTGCATGCATTCACATCTAGTGCAGTTTCAAGGCTCACAGACTCCCAAGTCCCCTCTCCCTGGGGACCCCAGTTAGAAACTTCCGCTTTAATCATTCCCCATGTGACTTGGATAATGTCATCCTTCATGCTGACCTAGGACAGGAAGCTAGGCAGTCCCCAGGCCATGCTTGCCCACTCGTTCTCTCCACACACGTTAGCCCGACGCCTTGTCTGTGCCAGGCCTAGGCTGGGCTCCGGGTGCAGAAGAGAGCAAGACCTGCCCCGGGGGCCCTGGGAAGTCACGTCCGTCAGCACTGACAGCTTGGCGGGGGGTGGTCAGGGCAGGACAGAGGTGCCCGCACCCCAGCCTGTTGGGCGAGGCCGCTTGGAGGACCCTGGGGAATGGTCAGGGAGGGGAGGCAGCCCTGCAAAGGAAGCAACGAGCGCAAAGGCTTGGAGGCCTGTGTCTGCTGGGGAAGGGGAGCCCGGGAGGCACTGGGTCCGGCGTGAGGCTGAGGGCCGGCTGCGGATGGGTCTCTGCTTTTTGCAACTGCTTCCGGCCTGTGTGCAGCTCTGCTGACTGCTCGTGTGCCCTAATACACACACACACACACACACACACACACAATCCCACTGACTCTAAATGCAGACACGACTGCACGCACGCCCCCCCCAGCTCATCTCCACAGACCTTGGACTGGCTGCCAGTGAGCACTGCACACCCGCACACAGCAGGCCCCTCTGCCTGCAGCCGCGGGCTCACCCATCCTTTTTCTTTGTACAGTGAACCCTGTAAGAGCCTGGGGCTGAGCCTCAAAGACTCCGTCCCTGGAGTTTTGTGCAAAGACCCTTAGGTGTCACCCTCCCCCCCGGGCTTCCCCTGAGCCTCGGCCTAGGCTCCCAGGGCACCCAGGGAAACCTCCCGTGCCAGCCCCGGAGGGCCGCAGCCCTGCTGAGAAGCCAGGCGCCCTGGCATTCGCCCCAGACAGTCTGGATTGCCTGTGTGACCTTGGCTAACCTTCTGCTTTGTCAGCCTTGGATTGGGGGGCGGGGGTACGGGCTCCTCGTTTCCAGCCTCCGTTCCCAGCCTGGTCCAAGAGCCCCGGCGTCCAGGAGGGTACCTGGGGGCTCCGGAGGCAGAGGTGGAGCTGGATGGGCCCCTTCCCTTTCAGCCGCAGCAGCAGGACTGCTTAGATCTGCATTTTATATTAAGGGTCAGGCAGGATTTGAAGGAAAAACCCATTAACTCTTTATTGATTTTGTTTTCCTGATTACAAAAGAAAATCCAACAACACGTTTGTGGATAAGAGCCCGTGAAAGCTCCTCCTCCTCCTCCTGGGAGGTGTTCCCTGTAACATCTGGGTGTTGTCCTCCAGCCTTTTGGGGCATATACCAACAAATGGCTTTTATAAAAATGGGCTCGTTCTGAAATAGCATCGTACAGCTTGATTTTTTTTGTATTGTTATATATAGATCTGCCTCTCTCTGTCGACGGGCGGCGGAGTATTCCCGAGCATAGATGTGCTGTATTTTTATTTTATTTTATTTTTTATTTTTTTATTTTTTAGATGTGCTGTATTTTAGATGAACATTCCCTTACTGGTGAGCACTGAGGTCACTTCCAATTTCTTTTTTCCTCTTACCAGCGATACCGCTGTAAGCATCCTTGATTATTTATACGTGACTGTCTCTGCTATAGTTTCTGTAGGAGAAGCTCCTAGAAGTGGGATAACTAGTTTGTAGAGCGTGTGGGTTTAAAGCGTTATCCGATAGTGCCAAATTACCCTCCCAAAGGTTGAGCCAATTCCCCCCTCCCTCTGATGGTCTGTGAGCGCTCACTTCCCTGCATCCTTGCCAGCACTGGTTGTTATCAATCATTTTAATTTTTCCCAATCTAATGGGCAAAAAATGGTATCGCGTCGCTTTCATCTGCGTTTCCCTGATTGCTAGTGAGATAGAACATCTTTTCATACATTTATTGGCCAATTGAGTTCTTCCTCTGTGAATTTCTAATTCACTGCCAATTTTCTCTTCTTTTGTCTTTTTTTTTTTCTTATTGATTTGTAGCGGCTCTTTGTATATTAGTGATGTTTCCTTCCAGTGTCTCGCTTGCCTTTTAACTTGCGCGTAGTGTCTTTTGCTCTACAGATGTCTTAGGTGTTTATGGACTCGGATTTATCAAATTTTCACTTTATGGCTTCTGGATTTAAGGTCTGGCATAGAAAGGCTTCCTCCACTGCATAAGATTTCATTTCGAATAAGGATTTTTATTGCTGAAAAATCTTTGCAGAGCTCTGCTTTGCGGGCTTCCCCTGGCAGCTGCAGTACTGGTTCTGGGGAGGAAGGGATGGTCCGTCCGTCCTTTTCTATCACTGCCTTTCCGTCGGTCTGTCTGGCTTTGGGGTCGTGGTCACGCGGTGTCTCTTCAGGGCCTCTGTCTCTCATGTGCTCTCCTCCTCCTTTCTGCTTTTCTATCCCCAGGTGGGTTCCGCATTGCACAGCGGGGGTGGCGGGACAGCCCTGGCGTCCTCAGTGGGTTGAGAAGCCGCAGGGAATGTGCCCAGCCCCCCTAGCCTCACCCTGAGTCTTAGGGGCTGGTGAGGCAGGCCCTGGCCCAGTTCTCCCTTTCAGGGCCGCTCACATCCTGCCGCTCTTGGTCCTCACTGGTGCCTTCTCGGGGCTGAGCAACCTGGGGCCACCCCTCACGATCTTGGCTTCCCTCTGGGTAAAATAGGTCCTGGGAGTCTGCACCAGCTCCCGAGAGATGCGGCCGGTGTGGGATGCAGCCAAGCTCTGGAACGTGTCCCCTCGTGCCCTCTTGCTACCAGCCCACCTCCAAGGAACCCAGACACCACAGGAGGGAATCTTTGTGTCGTGGACATGGATGGGGACTTCGTTCACGAGGGCGATGACTGATGGCCCGGGCTCACTTGCTTTCGGCCCTGTGCAGGGCCCCAGCCCAGTGCAAGGTCTGGCTCGAGGGAGGCTCCCAGGAAAGCAGGAACAAGCGGGGGAAGCTGCCTAGCCTGGGGGGGGTGGGGGGGCAGGCCGGGGCCATTCTGGGAGCTCCTTCTGTGTGGCAGGGCGCTGTCCTCCGGACTCCTTATTCCTAGGGACTGGGGGTGCTCATGGGGAGCAGCCTACTTACGTCTGGCACTCGGGGCCCCGGGTGGGTTCGGTGTTGCCTCACCCTGGAGGCCTCCGTGTGGGCTGTCCGGCGGGGCTGGGCTGAGGGAGCCGCTGGGAGACAAGCCAGGGAGACGCTTTGAAGCCTGGTTCTCCCATCACCTTCTTTCTGCCCATGATGCCCCGACTCCTCTCTGAGCTCCTGGTGGTAGGTGGGAGCAGTGTCCTTTACGTCTCTTTATCCCAATCACCAAGCACAGAATAGGCCCTTACCAAGACTAGAATGAATGAATGAATGAATGAATGAATGAATGAACAGATGGATGTTGGATAGAGGATTCAGGTCTGGGGAAGAAGAGGTGTGGGTTCTGGGCTTGACCTTTTGGCTGACTTGCTGGGTGACCCTGGTCCTCAGTCTCCCCATCTGTCCAGTGGGCGTGGGTCCCTCAAGCTCTGCGGCTCTGTGACCAAGCTGACCGGAGCAGGCGCAGGCCTGTACCCCTGTGTCTCTCTCTCCCCCTCCCCCCTCCCCAGTGCCGTTGTCTTTGATGACAGTGTTTGCTCGGCACCTGCCGGGTGCTGCCCCTTTGGTGGCACCCCGGAGTGGCGGTTTCCGTGGAGGTCTTACGTGCCCCAGGGCACGGAGCAGCTCTGTTGAACACCCAGACCTCCGGTTCCCGCAGGCCCCCGGGCTCCACTGAACACGCAAGGAGCTGGGAGGGCAGGGGGAGCCCCGCGCCTCTGTGGTGGTCTCCTTCCCCCCCTTGGCCCGGGGGCCTTGCAGCCGGGATTTCTGTCGTTTGCGGAACTCGGCAGGCAAGCAGGCCCTGGGTCCGGGGGAGCGCTTGGCTCCCACTGCGTCTCCCTGCCCCAAATCATTGTCATGCTCTGCCTGTGGTCCCATTTCCATAGCAACTCCTTGTGATGCCACGGAGGAGAGTGGGAGCTTCGGGGAGGTTTGGGGAGAAGGGAGCGGGAGGCCCATTCATTATCTTGGAACACGGCAGCCGGGGGCTTCGGGCGGCACCGTGGGATGGCTTGCCATGCCAAGCTCAGGTGGAACCGGGCTCAGGGCTGGCAGCCAGGTGGTCTGGAGGCCCGCCAGGAGCAGGGCTGTCCAGATTGGCCTGGGCCTGGCTGGCTTGTGCCAGTCCACCTGGTGCCAGCTTGGGCGGCCGCCGAGGGCACCCCTGCCTGGCTGGGCCTGGCCTGGAGGACCCTGGCCCGAGAGAGCCCAGGCTCCGCTTACCCACCGTCCTAGGCTGGCACCGCTGTGTCCTGTCTTGTCCTTTAGGAACAGCGGCCTTTGGAGGGCACCGCTGGGGCTTGCGGGCAGCAGGGGCAGCGTTCGGGGCTGGTCCCCTACAGCAGAGGCCACCTGCCGCATGGCTCAGTTATCAGGTCAGGACAGCCAGGTGGGCCCAGAAACCTGCTCGGGGCCCCTTCCTCGGCCTCATTCTTAGAGAAGTGGGCAGCCCTGAAGCAAGACGACTCTTGCCTCCAAGGAGGCCTCCGTCTTAACCTGCCTTGTAGATGGGAAATGGCACCCTTCACAGCTTAGACTGGGTGGGATATTGATTTTGGGAAGGACCGGAGGCCTTTGCTGTCTCCTGCCCACGTGATGGCAACCACCTCTGCACCCCATCCATCCGCGCGTCCCATCCGGAAGGCCTCGCGAGTCCTCCTGGGGACGTGGGCCTGTGATGGACGGTGCCGTGTGGGGAACCCGGAGGGAAGGGAGGAGCCATCCTGGCCCTCCAGGGGCGAGGGGGGCTGCTAGGAGTCAGGCCCCCTGAGACACGGGCTCTCCGCCTTTCCCTCCACCTTTGGGCTTGAGCCAGTGCTGGAGGCCACTTGTCCCCCGTTTTCCTAATCCCTGTCTTTGTGTTGAGTCGCATTTGAAGGTGGGTTTCCCGCACTCTCCAAGCCACACATCTGTGAAGTCCTAGTTGTTGTTTTAATACACTGGAGGATAAACACATACCCATGAGAATACAAGCCTTTGTCCGCGCACCGCCTAGGCTCCCCTTGAGCCTGCACCCACAGGTGGCAGGTGTCCCACACTTGGAGAGCGCTGATGAGATGGGCGCCTCTTGACAACGGCTCAGAAAGGGATTCGGGGCCTCATCTGAGAGGTGGGGGATACCAGTGCCGGGCAGGGAGCTCAGCCCGGGCCGCACAGCTGGCATGCAGGAGAGCGGCTCCGTGGCCTGCCTCCTTGGCCTTCCAGCCCCAGGCCTGTTGGCAGGACCTTGCCAAGGAGATGGAGCCGCTAGTGCCCTCCCCCCACTCATGGGAAGTTGCCCTTGGAGAACGTTTGGTGAAGAAAAGAACCAGGAGAGGTGGGGAGGAGGGGGTGGTGGGTGGGTGGGTCCTTGGGAACCGGGAACCAGCACCAAGAGCTCAGGCCCCAGGAGAGGGCCCCTGCCCCCTGCTGCTCTGGCCGCACCGTCTCTAGGGCGGGCCTCAGGCCTGCCTCCGGGCAGGTGCTGGCTGGGTGCTGCTGCGCGCCAGGCCGCGTGGCCTTCTCTGTTTATCTCCTCCTGGACCAGGCAGGAGCACCAGGATCCCCATTTTATGAGGAGGGGAAGTGAGGCTCAGAGACTTGATCATCCCAAGGTCATAGAGCCAGTGGGTGAGGAGGCAGACCTTCAACTTGGGGCCAGAGACCCCCCATTCCCAGGTCCCACCTGCCCCAGCTGGTGGCATGTGAGTGTGTGTATGTGTGTGGGGGCTGCTGACCGCCCGGCAGGTGCAGTCAGACCCATCTGTGCGCCTGGCCTCCCGCTGCCCCTCGATCTGCCCCCGTGGCCTGGCTCTGGCTGACGGCTCATCTCCTCTTTTTCCTACAGCCTCCTGTGCCCACAGGCCCTGAGGCTCCCATGCCAGCAGGGCAGAGAGGGCGACTGAGTCAAATCCAGGCTGACCCCAGCCCACTTGTGTTCCCCAAACGCCTGCCTGACCGGAGGTAAGAGGCCGCTGCGGGTCGCAGGGCCGAGTGGGGGTAGCATGGGCCTTGGCGGCAGGTGCGGCCCCGGGGGAGAGGCTGCAGGGAGGCCACGGAAGAGCCAGTCTTTCTGGGGGTGGCCCCCCTCCCACCCCTTGTGAAGAGAGGGCTGGGAGGGTCAATGTGGCAGTGCCGCCTTCCGCTGGCCCTTGCTACGGCGACGCTCTGACAGCAGGTCAGAGGCTGGGGACGTTCATGCGCCGGCTGTCGGGTTCCCGTGCGGTGTGGGAGGTCACTGGTGATGAGCTGGGGGGCTCTGTCCTTGCTACTGTCACGTCGTGGCCAGATGTGTGCATGACTGAAGGGGAGAGGGGACATGTCGACGGAGACAGTCAGGGGCCAAGAAGCTGTCAGGAGACGTTGGCACGGACTCCAACGTGCGCAGCGTAGCAGAGCTCCCGCCGAGTCTCCCGCAGATCCGACGCCGTCGGGCGGGGTGGGGCTCACAGGTGTGTCCGTGTGCCGAGGACGGGCAGCCAGGTGACCTTGGCTGGGTGTGAGCGGAAGGGCGGCCTGTTGGACTGTAGCATGCGGAGCAGGACTCCCAGAATGCGGGGGGGACGGGCCCTCTCCCGTGTCCCACGCGGGGCGAGTACCGAAGAAGCGGTGGATGGGCAAGGAGGGGGACCTGGCGTGCTCCTGACTTGTCTCCTGGCAGGCTCATGACCTTGGACGAGTGACTTCTCCTTATCTGAGCCAACCCACTGTTCTTGACAGGCTTCTGGGACCAGGCGAAGGCCGCAGAGGGACTTTGCTAACTGGAAGGAGCCCCAGGGAAGGCTGGGGCATGTTGGACGGAGCGTCGTCCCATTTTCAGGGGAAGCCCCCCCGGAGGCTCCGCGGGGCAGTGGGCCTCAAGCCCCTTCTCCTGAAGGATTAGGTGGCGGTTCTGGTGCAGCCGAGGCTCGACCTACCCTGTCCTGCCACCCGGGAAGCTGGTGGGGCGTGGCGGGGAGCAGATGGCTGGGTTCCCTTCTGGACTCCGGGCCTTGCTTTGAAGTCCGGTTATCTCTATCAGAATATTCCTGCTAATCAGTCAGTTCTGGGTGGGTTGAGCAGCTAATTAGCCCCTCTGCCTTAACCTGTAATTACTGCCGGGAGCCCGGGAGCGGGGATGTGGCCAGGGTTATCTGCAAGGCTGCCAAGGGCGGTAGGAGGGCTGCGGGCAGGGCGGCGGAGGCGGGAGGCGGGAGGCTGGGCCCTACCCGCAGGCTCGTCAGGGGCCACAGCACAGCACGCTGTCCGCTGCCCGGGGGGGGACCGTACCGGGCAGGGGTGGACGCGGGAGGTAAAGTGGGGTGCAGGCTGCTGCCTCAGCAGAGCTGGGGGGCTTAGCAGAGGGCCTGCCGGGGCTGAGCCCTGAAGGCTAATGGATTCTTTTAAAATGTTCTATTTTTCCGGTTATTAAAAAAAAAAAAAAAAACAAGAGCATGTGTTTTCTATAGAAAACACGAGCATTTGGGTGTTTTGCGTGTCAGTCTTTTACCAAATATGTATTTATGACATAATTTGGATCAGATTGTACTTACTATGTCCTATCTTGCTTTTTTGTCCTTAATACCGCACCGGGAGCGTTTTCCCATCATGAAACGCTCGTCTGTAATGTGATTTTTGAGGGCAGCATAATGTTCCAGCCTGTGCGCGGCCGTCGCGGGTGTGACTATTCCGCTACGTATTTTGATTGTTTCCGGTCGTGTGTCATTACAGAGCACCTGCTGGGACAGGATGATGTACGTGAAGTTGGGTTGGGCAGAAAGGTGGAGGGGTGGGGGGGGGCCCGGGCTCAGCAAAGGTGCAGAGGCGGGGGGGGGTTCGGGGGACTTGAGCAGGGCCGCGGCCGGGAGGGCGCCTCTGACGTGTGCCGAGGGGCTGGCACCGGACCCAGCAGAGCTCTGAGCATCGGAGGAGGCCAGGGTTTGGCTTGCTGCCTCCTGCCTCTCGTGCCCATGCCCCCGTCGTCTCCTCCATGCCCCTGTGATTGGGGCGGCAGCGGGGGGGCGCGGGCAGGACGCGCAAGGTCAAGGGGCCCAGATGCTGCGGCCCTGGACTTCCCGCCCACTGGTCTGATCAGGGCATTGAAATCAAGCCCCTCTGTCTCTGGTAGCCCTGCCTGGTCTCCGTCCTGCAGGAAGGACGCACACACCTTCTGAACGTTTAATGATGCCGGAATCCGAGAGCCTCCCTCAGGTCCCCCGAGCCTAACTAACCCTCAGTGGGAAGTGGGGGATGGCCCCTGACCCTGGGGGGCCAGGGAGGGAGGCTGGGCCTGGGGTGTCGCTTTCAGGAGGCTTCTCTGACCTCCGGGCCCATCCCCAGGACTCCAGAGTAGACAAAATTAAAAAAAAAAAAAACTGTAATAAGCCAATACTTTCCATAAGGGAGTAATAAGTGTCATGGGGGAAAATAGAGCAGAACCCGGGAGCGGGCGAGGGGCAGCCGTCCTCTGCAGGGTGCTCAGAAGAGGCGCGTCTGCTGAGGTACCCCTGAGCAGAGGCCCGGGAGAGCGGCCAGCCCTGGGCTGCAAGCAGCCTGTGGGGAGGAGGGCTGGAAATAGGGCTTATAGGGCCTCGAGTTAGTATGGACGGCCAGAGCTTGGCTGAGGCTACCGCTCACTGGCTTGCAGGGGAGAGGCTGGGGAGGCCTGGGGGGCGGAGTGGCTGGTTGGGGCAGCCTGAGGATGGGCTGCGGCTGGGAGGGATCGGGGCCAGGGAGCAGGGCGGGTGGGGCAGCCTTTGACCGAGCTAAGCAACGAGGGCCAAGGATGGGTTTGAGGGGTGACGAAGAGTCGTGCTCCGAGGCGGTTCGCTCGAGATGCGGGCACCCGGGCGGCCGCACACGTGGGCCCGTAAGGCTGCGGCTGGGCTGGGCTGGGCTGGGCGTGTGACGGAGGGAGTCGGTGGTGCTCTGGGGGTGTCGGAAAGCTCCTGAGGCTGGACCAGGTCTCAAACGGGGGCCTCAGGGCTTAGGGTGGGTCCAGCCCCTGCCAGGGGTGCCCCTTACTCCAGGCCTGCGGACAAGCTCTCCAGAATGACCCGCCTGGAGAAACTGCCACCAGCTCCCCTCCCAGCGACTCCTCCCAAATGGCCTAAAGGTTGGCACCCTCGTTTGTGACACTCTTCTGGCCGCTGCGGGCAGGGACTGGGGTGCTCACACTGGACCCAAGCCTGTCACCACCAGCCAAGTCCCCCGCCTTCCAGAACGCCACCCCAGCTCTCCTGCCCACTTGGGCCCCTTTGAATGGCCGTTGGTGCCTTCACCTCGTGCACTACCCTGTCATTTGGCTGTCATCGTCCTTCCCTTGTCTTGATCTTTGCTCTGCTCATCCTCTCCTGCCTCAGTCCTGCCTGAGGACTGCCCCTGCCCCATGCTCCATTACCAGAGTTCTTCCCAAATGGAATCCTGCTGCACACCTGGAGCTCTCTGGGCCAGGGCCCCCAGCCTGGCTCTGCATCAGGACCACCCAGGGGTGTCATTAAAGGGACCTCCCTGGGGGCCCATCAGGGCCTTCTGATACAGAGTCGCTGGGGGAACCTGGGAACCCGGGAACCTGGATAGTTAATAAGCCTCACGGTCACTTCTGAGGGCCAGCCAGGTTGGGATGTGCCGGCCCAAGCCAGACTCAGGGGGGCGTGCAGGTGCCCCGGGAGCATGGCCTCTGACCGATCCTTGCAGTCTTGCAGGGATGGGGACCTCACTCTGTCCAGGCCAGCCCGGGGCCCTGGAGGCATCTCTGCTGTGGACATAGCCCCTCCTTGTGAACCTGCCTCCCCCAAGCCTCTGTGGGTGGGTCTCGGCGCCACACAGGGCAGGAGCTGTTTGGGACTCAGAAGTTCTCAAAAAAAAAAAAAAATTTAATTAATTAATTAATTAAAAAAAAAAAAAAGAAGCTCTCCTTTCCTACTCCCAGGGCCCCGGGGGTGGGGCGGACTTGGCAAACCGTGGGGACTCAGGCGATGTCTGTGGCTTGATGGAGGGCTCACCTCCCGCCACCTCCACCTGCCGGGAGCAGCTCCTGCTGTGTTCGCGGCTCCACGCCTGGCGCTCTGCGGACCAAGCCGTCACCATGGGCATTTCAGGGCACGTTCCTGGTCTCATCCTTATCACGGCTGGGTGGAAGGTGGAAGCTGGCATCCTGTCGGTTCTAACAGGCACTTATCGGGCACCCGCTGTGTACAGAGCAGTGTCCTGGGGAGGACGGGAACCCGCCATGGTGTAGGAAGGCAGGGCCCGTCCAGAGCCCCACTGCTGCGGCGGGCCTGGGTCAGCATGAGAGCCTAGGTAGGTCTGTGCCGCAGGTTGCTAGGTCCGGTGCACAAAGTCCCACACACGGGTGGGGCCTGCACAGAAATGTGTCGTCTCCGGGTCTGGGAGGCTGGAAGTCAGAAAGCATGGTGTCTGCAGGGCCGTGCGGGAAGGACCCGTCCTGTGTCTCGCCCTAGCATCTTCCTTCTGTGTGGGTCTTGGGTCTTGTCCGCATCTCCTTTTCTTTTTAAAGGGCGCAAAGCCATCTGAGATTAAGGGTCCACCCTACTCTGCTGTAGGCTCACCCTAATTAACTAATTACATCTGCAATGACTCAGTTTCCAGATAGGCTCACATCCTGAGACACTGGGGTTTAGAAGTTCAGTGTGTAAATGGGGGCAGGTGGGGGGGGGACACATGATTCAACTCATAAGGGTGTGCAGGTGGCCTGGGATTTCCACGGCGTGACCGCAGTGGGCCAGGCAGCCGTGGCCATGGTGAGCATCTCTGGCCACGGGGTGAGGTGTGCCAGGGGAGGTCAAGGCTGCCCCAAGCTGCCAGGGACACAGAGGGGGAGTTTCCCACATCAGGACCAGGACCAGGGCTCCTTGAGGTTTAATTCAGCTCAGGATGGGGACCCAGACACTTGGCTCCTGTGTGTGCCTCCGGCAAGTCTGTCCCTGTGCACTCCGGCTGGAAGGCAGGTATACATGGTCGGGGCTGGGAGGAAGTCCCCGGCCTCTGCACCCCCTGGCTGGGTGACCTGGGCCAGTTGCTTTCCTCGCTGGGCCTCAGTCTACCTGACTGAAAGGGGACCCATCTTACCTGTCCGGCTTTGTCACCAGCCTCTGGTGAGGCTTGAAGGAGAGGATGGATAGGGAGGTGCTTTGCTTTTGTTCATTTTCATTCGTTGACTCTGTAGGCTTTTAATTAAGTGCAGCTCCTCGCTAGGCCCGGTGCTGTCACAGGGACACAGAGACGAGGTGGTCACCCTCCTGGCCCTCGAGGAGCTCCCAGGCCATGGGTGGGGCAGGCGGGCAAAGGTCGAGGGCCTTCGACCGGGTCCAAGCTCTGCCTCCTGCAAAAGATGTGAGTTCAGGCTGTTTACTTAAGCTTTCTGGGCCTTAGTCTTTTCGTCGGCAAATTGGGAATAAGAATAGCATCCGCCTTGTGTGGAAGCAGCAGCCGGGTGCACGTGAGGGTCTGGCACGTAGTAAATACTCGGTAAACGTCCTTCTGAGTCATCAGCTACAGGGACAGTGTGATGAAGGGTGGTAGCGGGGGTCTGAGGGGCTCTGCGGAGAGTGCTGGGCTCTGGGCACTCAGCAGACGTTGCCCCCAGCGGGCCCCGTCATCCTGCTGACCCTTTAGCTGTCTGCCACCCTGTGCTCGGAGTACGGGGTGGTGAGAGGGATGTGGGGCAGGTGGGCCCCAAGGGAGAGCTTCCGGGCCTTCTGACAGTCATTCTGAGGGTCTGGGGGTCTGAGCGGGTGGAGGGGGTGGCCCCTGGCGTGCCCTGCAGTCCTGGAAGGGGCACCGGGGTTCTTGGTACTTTCGTTAGCCTTTGTGTTCGGTCCACAGGTTTCGGGGAGAGAAGATGGTGGGGAAGCCAAATTAAAATTCCTCTTTGAGAAGTGAACAACTTCCCAATTAAAGGATTCTTATTTGCGAGATGCCTTGGAGGCCTTTTCAATCAAGAGGCTCTTCTGAGTAAGAGAAGGGCTTGAGCTGGGTTTGGAGAGGCGGGTGGAGCCTGAGCTCAGCCAGGAGAGGGTCTGGATGCCGAAGATGCCAAAGATGCGGAAGATGCTGGGAGCAGTGGCCCTGGGGGCGGGGGGGCGGTGCATGGGGTGAGGCTGTAGCTCTTTCTGCTCTGCAGTGGGGTGGGGGTTGGCGTGGGGAGGCAGAGACCGGGCACCTGTCTCTTCTTGAAGCCCCTCAACCCCAAGCCCCAGTGCCCTCCACTGGGACCCCTTCGGCTTCCTCCCCCGATCCCGTGCCTTGCTCCCCAGCCAGGTGGAGCTGGGAGGAGGCTCGGGTCCGGAATGGTCCATGTGGCCCCAACCTTGTGCGCAGGGGCCACCACATGGGGGTAGAGTCCTCCTGGCTTCTGGGACCACGGGTTCCCTGGGGCCTGTGCCAAGGCTGCTGCCCCGATCCGGGCTTTCCGGGTGACATCCTGGCTGTGTGCTGCTGGGTGGGCGTGTCCCCTGGCCTTTCAGCCTGGCACCCCACCCAACCTGCCCTGCTGGCGTCCTGGGCGGGGCTGAGTGTGTGGTGGGAGTCCCAGGAGGGGAGCATCCTCAGATCCTGCCAGCCTCAGGCCGCCTGGCTTACCTGAGCGCCTCGGATGTTCGCTCCGAGCAGCCGTCGCCCGAACCCCGTTGCAGATGAGGGAGCGGAGGCTCAGCAAAGTGAGGTGGCCCCTCGACACACAGAGGCGTCCTCGCTCAACGGGGCTGGCCTTCCCGGGTGTCCGGGGGCCAACCTTCCAGGACACTGAGCAGAAAGGAGCTGCGGGCGACATTGGGCGAGGCCTCCCCTCGGCAGGCTGGCCGGGCCTCCCCCCAGCCCAGAGGGTCTGCCCCAGGAGTCTCCAAGGTCATTTGAGGAGACCTGCCTCCACGGCTCTGCCGTCCGGGCGGCGCGGAGGGCGGCCGGACTGTTTTCAGCCCACACCTGCCGTCCCCCTCCCCCGCGTGTCCTACTTTCTGAGAGCCGCTGCGGCGAGGCTGTCTGCACATACCCAGGACTGTGAGAGCCAGGCCCCCGGGAAGGGGCAGCTGGCCCCATAGGGGGTCCCCGGAGCCCTGGGTCTGGGTAGTAATTGGGAGAGAGTGATGCTCTGGGGGGGGACGGGGCGGGTCCCCGGGGAGACTGGGGTGGATGCTGCAGACCTCACGGGGGCTGTCCCGGTCCTGCCCTCGGACCAGCCGGCAGCTGGCTCAGTTCTAGCCCCGCCACGTACTGCCTGTGTGTCCCCGAGCAGGTGACATGCCTCTCTGGACCTCAGGTTCCCCCTGGGTGGCACAGACGACGGTGCAGCCGAGGTGGCGAGGGGCACAGAGGACCGGCGGGCCACCGGTGTGGAATGTGGATCTGTGGGCTTTGTGTGGACACCTTTTGGTGGGGCTGGTTCACTTCTCTTCGCTTTCACGTAACAGGCGGAACGATGCCCTTCTCACGGGGTGTGTCCTCCATCAGTGGGGATCCTCTGTGCCCTTCCCCGGGGATCACTCGATGAGCCCATTCTTCCGGGAGTACCCGGTGGGCTTCGCCTGGACTTGGTGGCCGCAGAGTGAGTAGGTGACACAGTCCCTGCTTTTAGGTAGCAAAGTTAGAGCGCCCGAGGAAAGGGAGACAAGAGCTGGGGAAGTCAGGGAGGGCTTCCTGGAGGAGGCCAGACCTTAACGTTCAGGAGGATTCGGGAAGCAGGTGGGGCAGGCAGGACTATAGAGACACACCTGGTGGGGGGGGGGTGGTGTGAGCGAAGAGCACGCAGCAGCACAGGGCAGGTTGTGAGCTTCTGAGAGGCACAGGAGGGCATCTAGGTCAAGGCCCAGAGAGGCCCCAGTCCTGGAGCCCTGGTGTGGGAGGGGGGTGGGGAGTTGTCTCTCGGGGAGGCTCAGAGTTGAGGGTGTGTCCAGGTGTCACCAGCTCTGGGGTCTGCAGCCCCGGCTCCCTGGACAGGAGACGCGCGTCCTCCATGGAGCCGGTGGCCTCCGCTGGGCCCCACAGGGAGCCTTCCAGCCGCAGGCCTGCTCTGGCCTCCTCGTCACCGTCACCGTCACCGTCACCGTCACCGAGGGAGGCTTTAAAATCTCAGCCTCGAATTAAAGCCTATGAGTGCTTCAAAACAATAAAAAATTTCCCTAATAAAAGAGGAGGCGCACTCAGGCATGTCCTAAATGAATGGAGTGACTTGGGGATTAATCCAGGATGTATGGGAGGGCGCCCAGCCGGGAAGAGCTCGCGGTGGAGATTGTAACAAATTGTTTGCTCGCAAGAGAAATAATTCTTGATGTGCGCCAGCTGTAAGCGGAAGGCACCTTGGCCGCTCCTAAGCTGGTCCTGAGCGGTCCTGCTAGGGCGGCCTTACCCCCAGGCCTGTGCACCTGCAGGGACGACCTCCCAGCCCCACGGCCCCAGGAGCCAGTTGAGGCGGGGGGAGTGGGCAGCTGGTGAGGCCTTCGAGCGCCTACCCCAGGGCCTTTGAGCGGATGCGAGGGGCTAAATAGTCTCTTCACAGACTTGCCTCAGTTTACCTGTCAGAGCTCGGGCAAGTGCTTCCTCCCCAGAGGCCTGGCCTTGGGCACCGGGTGGTGGGCAGCGCTGTTCTCCCCAGCCAGCTCTCCCAGCCTCCTCCCTTTGTGCCCAACCTGGCGGGGGGGGGGGGGCGGGGTGGGATCGAAGCCAGTCCACGCTCTGGAACATCCCCTCTGAGGTGCAGGCCACGGAGACCTGGGTTGCACTTCCCACCCCGGGCTGTGGTGCGGCCCGCGCAGGGACAGGAGCACCCAGGCACCCAGGCCGCGCCGGAGTCTTAGGTCTTCCCCGGCTTCCTCACCCCCGTCCCCCATTTCCGAGAGCACAGGCTCACCCCCCGCCCCCCGCCCTGCCCCGCGGTGGCCCTAGGAAGCCGCCCTGCACCACCCTGTCAGGCGGCCGCAGGAACAGGCCAGGTGAGTGGTGCAGGCCGTGGGGCCCACCTCTGGGCCTTGGGGTCCCTGGAACTGGCTCCTGAAGTTGTTTAGAGGAAGGGCCTGGGGTCTTGGGTGCGGTTCTGCAGGGCTCGTGTGCACCTGCTCCCTCGCAGCTCGAGGCGGGGGCGGGAGGCACTGGGCAGGGGGTGCCCCGGCCCCCCTCACCAGCCGCTGCCTCAGAGCCCACCTGCCCATTCGGTCCTCACTGTCCCGCTCCTGCACATTAAGGGGACACCTCCCGAGCGCGGGGTGCTGCCCCAAGTCCTGGACCGGCACACGCGCCGCCTCTGCCCTCGGGGCGGGGGGGGCTCTGCTCTCGTGGGAGTGACGGTGAGCGGGGGCCACAGATACGTCGGAGGAGCTCAGACTGCGATGAAACTGGGGGGGGGCAGGGCCTGAGCTAGGGAGTGGCTGGGGGGCTGGGGGGCTTTGGAGCAGGAGGCGTCCAGGCGGGTCTTTCGAAGAAGAGGTGACACTGAAGGCGAGACCTCAAGTCTGAGAACAGCATTCTGGGCGGGGAACAGGTGGACAGGGGGCGGGGGGGGGGGGGTGCAGGGGGGAGGGCCGGACGGCCTGGGGTGTCGGAGGGTGTCAGAGGCACCTCCGGGGGGTGTCGGGGCCTGGGGAGGCCTGGACAGAGCTAAGCAGGAGCCCGCCGGGAGCCATTCGTGCTCTTGGCCCGCGGCCACGTGGGACAGCGAAGTAGCGCCGGTGGCAGGGACCGCGGGGCCGTGGCCGTGGCGCAGGAGAGCCGGGGTCAGGCCGGGGTGGCTGCCGGGCGGTGAGACGGGGCTGGGTGGGGAGACGGGGCCGAGGGCCTGGCCGGAGCCGCAGCACGGGTGGGGGCACCCCATCCCGAGTGGGGAACCAGTGCCGGGCCGCCAGGGGTGCACACTCCGGAGCACCCCCCTCCGTGCCTGGCGAATCTTCCCCGGCCCTGCTCGCCCCGTCCAGGCCGCAGGCTCGGTGCCGACCCGCTGGGAGGAGACGCTCAGCTCGGCCCGGGGGGACGGACCCGGGGAGCCCGCACCGTCTCCCGCTGATGCCCCGCGTGTGCGTGTGCGTGTGTGTGTGTGTGTGGGGGGGACACGCACGTGCGCGCCCGCGAGCATGCGCGGTGTGTCAGGCCCATTAACAAACAGAGAAATAAATTAACAAGTATTCAACCCACCAAATGTTCCTTCTGTTCTGTATAATAGAGCACGGGAACATAATTTTCCCCTGGAGCAAATTGCTACAGCTGAACCTGCGCCTCATTTTCCTCCAAAAACTGCTTAAAATTCTGGAATGCGTGTTGATTCCGGGTCCTTTCCTTTTCTGCCTCCCGTCCCCACCCCCCTCTGCTTTCCTCGCCTTTCCGTCCCCGTCGGGGGGCCTGGGGCGCGGGCTCCAGGACTTGGGGTGTGCTGAGCTGGAGTGAAATGCCCAGGGGTCCCCGAGCGGCCCGCCAAGCCCCGTGGGGCTTGCTGAGTGACTTTGTGCATGCCGCTGCCCTTTCTGGGCTTCAGAGTCCCCCCGGAGAGCGGGTGTGAGCACGCCCGCCATCCCCGTGGACACACCCTGTGGTGCACAGGGTGCCGTGTGAACGCGAGCCACCTCGTCCTGACGATGCCACCCACATTCAGGGAGCGGGTGCCCCCCTTGCCCTCTTGCCAGGCATTTCTTTGGAGCCTTTGGATTCGGGGACTCTGGCCCCGCTTCTGAAATCCTCCAGGGCACTTCTAATTTTCTTAAAGCAAATTAATTTTAATCCACTTTAATTAAATGTCTTATAAAAATGTATATGTATTTATAGCCCTTCTCTGTCTGTGTATCCGAATCATCTCTGTCCTTCAGAGCTCGGCCCAGGCGTCCACGTGCAGGCAGGGTGGGAACCGGGGGTGGGGGGCACCCCTGCACGCTGCCTTCTGGCTGCTTGGGCCGCTCACGACGACGACGACGACGCTGAGTTCCCGTTCTTGGTGGCGGGAAGGGAAGCTGGGAGCCTGTGCTCAGGAGCCATGAAATTCCAACCTCCAGGGACGCCCAGGGGGGCTCAGCGGCGGAGCGTCTGCCTTCGGCTCAGGGGGTGACCCCAGGGTCCTGGGATTGAGTCCCACCTCCCCCGAGTCCCCGCAGGGAGCCTGCTTCTCCCTCTGCCTGTGTTTCTGCCTCTCTCTTTGTGTCTCTCATGAATAAATAAATAAAATCTTAAAAAAAAAAAAATTCCAACCTCCCACCCCCGTCTCTGAGAGTCTGGCGATGCTTCGTGGAAGATGCAAGGTTCCATCCGTCCTGCAGCCGCCCCTGTGTGGCCGGGGGAGGCTAAGCCGTGGCTGAGGCCCGTGTGTGGCCGCGGTTCCAGCTGGCCGGGGTCTGGCCTGTCTCAGCCATAGCACATCCCCTGACTGCCTCCTCCAGGAAGCTCCCCTTGACTTCACCGTGTCTTAGCCTGCCTGGCCGCTGTAGCGAAATACCACGGCCCGGGAGGCGTCGCATCGGCCCTTGGGGTCTCGCGGCTCCGGAGGCTGGAGGTCGGACACGGGGGTGCACAGGGTGCCGGCGGTCGGCTTCCGAGGAGCCCTCTTTCTGGCTGGCGGGGGCTGCTTCTGTGTGCCCGCGGGACGGAGAAGGACGGAGACGAAGACGTGTTTCTGCCGTCCTGTCTTTGTACGATGCTGATCTTCTCAGACGGGGACTTGCTCCCACGGCCTCCTCTATCTTTGATTATCTCCTTTCTCCAGACACAGTCATGTTGGGGGTTAAGGGTTTAGCGTATGAACTTCGGGGGCCCCAGAGCGGTCCCCAAGGCTGTCTCTGCTCTCCTGTCCCCTTGGGATTGGTTGTGGGAGGTAGGGGGGCCTCCCGACGTCCTCACCTGCCACAGCCTTGCTTCAGTGGCCCACCCCTGCTCAGCCCCGCTGGCCCTGCTCTCCCAGACCCTTTGACCCTGGCCCTTGCTCCACCCCCCGCGGAGCCTCCTTTCCTGTCCTCTCCCTTGTCCCCAAACAGGTCTTATTACTTAGTTCTCTGTTTCTGTACCTGCTGTTCCTCTTGCCAGGCATAAACTATCTCCTCATCCACTCGGGAAACTCCTACTCATCCTGCAAAGCCCCCCCAAGCACGGCCCTCCCCAACACCTCCCCTCCCCGCAGACTGAGTTGATCCCGCTCTGCTCTGAGCTCCCATGACGCTCTGGGTTTCCCTGCCCCTGTGCTTAACACCCTGGACCTGTCAGGGGCTGTGCCTGGTCCTCCGAGGGACCCAGTACGTCCTCAGTGCCCGGCTTCTTCGTTATCTGTGGGGTGAATGAACGGGTGGATATGTGTTGTGTGCCTACTAGCCGCGGGGGACTGGCCCTGGGAGGCTGGTCACCAGGGAGCTTACGTTCAATGAGATGCATCAGCGGCACACGTATCACGTTGGTGATGATGTCAAATAGGAAAACAGTGAAGAGGGGAAGGGAACTGTGAGGGGTGGGGGTGCCCCACCGAGAAGGTGACTTTTAGGTGACGACCTGATGGAGGTAAGGGAGCCTTGAGGATACCTGGAGAGAGCGTTTGAGGCGGAGGGAGCAAGGCCCCGGGTGGGAGCGTGCTGGCCTGTGTGCAGAGCAGGGGGGAGGCTGTGGCCATAGCGGGAAGGGGAAAGGGAAGGGGAAGGGGAGAGAGGGCTGGGAATCCTTATGGGAGAGCAGGCGGGATCAGAGCTTGCAGACCTCTGTAAGGACTTTGCTTTCGTTCTCAGGGACACCGGAGTCCCTGCAGGGTTTGGACAGAGTGACGTCTGTGGGTTTTCAGGGTCCCTCCGGCTACTGTGGGAGGCAGGTACCCGAGGGGGAGGCGGTTGCCGTAATCCAGGAGGGCGGGCTGCGGCCTTGCCCTGGGGTGGCGGCCGTCGGGGTGCTGAGGGGTGCTCAGATTCTGGATAGATTTTGAAGGTAAACCCAACAAGACTTGCTGGTGGGGGGCGGGGGGGTCCATGTGGGGGTGAGAGAAAGAGAGGCGCTAAGTGCTGACCTCAGGTTGTGGGGGCTGGGTAGCTGCGGACTCTACTACCTGAGCTGAGAAGCCGGCAGGATCAGGCTTGGGGTAAAATGAGGCACTGAGCTGTGATCATGGGGGCGGGATGCACCTCTAGGTCTTCTAGGAGGGGTGTTGACGTAGGTCACGGTGTCTCCCAGACATGTCCAGGTCCTAGTCCCCCAAACCTGGGCAAGTTACCTTGGATGGAACAAGTCTCTGCAGACGTGACTAAGTCTAACATCTTGAGATGGGAAGATTAGTCTTTTTTTTTTTTTTTTAAAAGATTGATTGATTCATGAGACACAGAGAGAGGGAGGCAGAGACACAGGCAGAGGGAGAAGCAGGCTCCATGCAGGGAGCCCGACGCGGGACTCGATCCCGGGACCCCGGGGTCACGCACTGGGCTGAAGGCGGCGCTAAACCGCTGAGCCACCGGGGCATCCCAGGGAAAATTAGTCTTGATCGTCTGCAGTCACTTGTGTCCTTAGAAGGGGAGGCGGAGGGAGCTGACCATAGGTAAGAGAAGGCCGTGTGACCCCCGAGGCAGGGACTGGTGTGATGTGGCCACAGGCCGGGGGGTCTTGAGAGTCGCTGGAAGCTGGAAGAAGCAAGGACCGTGCCTCGGGACGGAACCAGCCGCTGACGCCTTGATTTGGGGCCACGGAAACCAGTTTTGGAGTTGGGGCCTCCAGAACCGCGGGAGGGTAGGTTCCTGTTCTGAGTCTCCTGGGCTGGAGGGGGGGTGAGCCGAGTGTCCTCAGTGTCCTGGCCCAGGGGGAGCGGGGTGCGTGCCCTCCTGCAGGGTGTGGGGGCAGGAAGGCCCCTGGAGCGGGGTCACCCCGCTGTGAGGGCAGCAGTCCCAGCGGGGACAGTGCACCGCCTGCCTGCCCTGCACTCGGTGCTCCCCGAACCCTGGGAGGGGCGGGGGTGCTGGTGGGCGTGGGGGGTCGGGAAGGCTGCAGGGAGCGCCCACGCGTGTCGGGCCTCTACTCTTATCTCGGCGGGGAGGGACTTCTGCGGGGCGGGCCCTGGGAGTCTCCCCGGGCGGTGGGGCTGCCTCAGCGGGCCGGGCTGGAAGGACGCTGCAAGCAGAGCCCTT
Source organism: Canis lupus familiaris (assembly GCF_011100685.1). Taxonomy (NCBI): domain Eukaryota; kingdom Metazoa; phylum Chordata; class Mammalia; order Carnivora; family Canidae; genus Canis; species Canis lupus. The sequence continues at coordinate 39,036,551 of NC_049251.1, forward strand.
ACGACGCGGGCTCTGGGGCCAGCCCGCCCAGCCTCGGATCCCGGCTCCTCCACCTGCGAGCTGCGTGGCCTTGGCTGTGCCTCAGTGTCCTGTCTGTGCATTGGGTGCATCAGTGGTGGCCTCTGGGGCCATCGTGAGGCTTACGTGATTACGTAGAAACACGCGAAAACCTTTAGAACATGTCAGGGCTTAACCCTCAGGCCTTGGGGAAGCCAGGGCTGTGGTGAGGAGCTTTATAGTCTGTGGTTTGGGGTTCGAATCCCTGCTCCCTCACAGACCAGCTGGGTGACCTCTGTTTGTATCTCTTCACGCTGGCTGCCTGCAGGGCGGTTGGGAGGAGGCCTTGGTGGCTGATAGGAAGGCGGCCGTGATGTTGGGGCCCGCAGCTGTGGTCAGCCAGGGTCAGCTCCCTTCCCTCGTTCCCATCAAACCCCTGGGCAGGCGACCCCTCCCCTCGCCCGCCTCTGCTGGGAGCAGATCCCCTCTCAGGGCTCGAGGGGCGGCGGGGGGCGGGGTGCATGGTCGAGGGGGTGCCGGGCCTCCCTCGTGGCCCTGGTGTGGCAGGGGCTGGCCAGGGCAGCCAGAGTGAGGCCTTAATGCATCCGCTAACCTGCCGTGGCTGCGGGTTTGTGGTTTGGCGGCGGCGGCGGCGGCAGCGATGGACTCAGGCCCCGTTAGAATGTGCAGGGAAACATGTGGTGGTATTTACAGCCCAAATCTCCGTCCTCATAAAGGGAGGCGGTGGCGGGAGGTGGGAGGGGGAGGGAGGGGCCGGACTTTCTGATAATGTCATAAACGGGAGTCTGTCTCCCTGGAAACGGCGGTGGCGGCGGCGCAGGCTGACAGATGTGCACGCGGTAATATGTGCCCGCGGTGGCAGTGGCAGGGACATTGGGAGGGAGGGATGGGCTGTAGCTCACCAGGCCTGGGGCTCGGGGACAGCCGGGTATAGTGAGGGCACGGTGGGGATGCCGATGGACGGATGGGGGTGGGATGGGCATCTGGGGCACACCGGGGTGCCCGCTCCTGGCCGGGGCCTGGGGGAGACCCTCCGGGCTCGGGCCTCTGGCCCCAGGCCGACCTCAGAGATAAGCCAAGCTGGCAGGGAGACGGTTCAGAGCTACAGGCCTTCCCTAACTCTCCAGTGACGGAGTGGGACCACCCACCCACAGAATGTTTGTTGTTCTAGGCTAGAGAGGCACAGACACCGGTTGGGGTGCTGGAGAGCCACTGCAAGGACGAGGACTGCGACCTGCAAGCTGGAAATGGCAGGCTGGGGGCAGCACTTGCTGTCCAGGGGTCTCCGAGGGGCCAGAACCCTGCCCCCAAAGCCTGGCCTGCAATGAGGCCCAGCTGCCCCAGAGCAGAGCCCAGTCCAGGGAGGGGGATTCCAATTGGAGTTACAAATGCACAGGCTGCTTCGGGTGGTAGTGGACTTGCTGTCATCAGAAGTGTGCAAGCCGGAGCTTGGTGGGCATGGCCAGGGAGACTGAGGGGGAGATCCCTGGGGAGGAAATGGAGAGAGGGGCAGGTTTGGGGCCTGGCCTTCTAGGCCCGAGGCACTGCAGCCTGAGTTCTAGGAGGTACGCGGGCCCATGACCTGAGCCCTGCTCCGCCACCTGAGCCCCAGGTCCAGGGAAGGGGATTCAGATTAGAGTCACGGATGGGCAGGCTGCGTATGACTGTTCTGGTGCCGGCGTGGCCCCGGCTTCTGAGTGACCTCACCTGGCGCCCTCGGCCTCTCTGGGGCTCAGCCTGGCGCTGGGCGCTGACTCCGCACCCCCTGGGCCGCTTTGCTGTGTGCACACCTGGGGCTGGGTGGTGCAGCGTGAGGCTGGAGTCCGGGCGCGCCAGTCCGTGTCTCTGTGGCCAGGGCCAGGGCGCAGCCTGGCGTCAGCAAGCTGGTCCTCATCGGCTGCCGGCGAGCGGTCCGCCCCATCACCTGCTGGCCTTACTGACGCGAGTGGCCCGAGCCGGGGGGCGCTGCGCCGTGCGTGGGGTGCGCGGTGTCGGGGGCTGGAGCCGGCCTCTGCCGTCGGGGGTGTGAGTGGAACCTAACCTGCTGTTTACCGGCCAGTGTTCGTCGGCGTCAGCTGTACAATCTAGGGATTTGACGCTGCGGTGCTTCTGTGCGTTACTCGGTGCTCATCGTGACCGTCGTGCTCTTAATCCCCTCACCTACTTCACCCATCCCCCTACCTGCTCCCCGAAAGAACCCAAACCCACACCAGCCCCTTGGAAGGTGCTTGCGGGGCAGTGGCCCGGGGGCGGGGGGGCTCCCCGTCTGGGGCCGTGTACCTGCTGCTCCGGCGGTCAGAGTTCAGGACGGGTCGTGCACCCACCCGTGACTCCGTGGTCCCTCTGGCGCCGAGGAGGGATACGCTTGCGGGGGCTGGAGGAGCCTGAGCAGCGCTCTCGAGAAGTAAGGGAGGGGTGGGTGGGGCTTGACCACCGAGGAAACTGAGGAAACTGGGCAGTGTGAGTGTGGGCGCGGGTTGGGGAGGGGGATTTTGAGCACAGGGGGCACAGCGGCTCCCAGGTAGGGTCTCAGGGTGAGGATGTTGGGGAGCTCTGCTCCGGGCAGGGCCTCGGAAAGGGGGGCTGGCCACCCCGAGTGAGTTTCCAGGAGTGAGGAGTGGAGTCAAGAGCCCTTTTCCTATATATATGTATTTTAAAGATTTTATTTACTTATTCATGAGAGAGAGAGAGAGAGAGAGAGAGGCAGAGACACAGGCGGAGGGAGAAGCAGGCTCCCCATAAGGAGCCGGATGTGGGACTCGATCCCAGACCCCAGGGTCACACCCTGAGCCGAAGGCAGAGGCTCAACCGCTGAGCCACCGGGCGTCCCAAGAGCCCTTTCCTTAAACTCCTCATTCTCTTGGGCTGCGCGCCCCCCAGCGAGTGCCTTTGCCCCTTCGCATCGCCGCGTGATGATATTTCCCATCTCCCAGGGCCTCTTGTGCTGGAAGGTGCCGAGAGCTGGGGAATCACTGTTCCTTCCTGGGTGGGGCCGGAGTCAGGGGCTGGGGTGCCTGGGCTTCCGGGGAGGGTGGGTGGGAGGGGGCTCAGTCTGCTGCCTTTGTGTGGGTTTCACCTCTTAGCTCCCACTGACTTGGCTGGGGCTCGCCTCCCCATCTGTTAAGGACTTTGGGAGGGACGCCCCACGGGGCTCTGGCGGCAAGATTGAACGAGCCCATTGGGTCAAGCCCTGCACACAGCAGGTGCTCATTAAATGTCCGTCATCGTTATAACCTCAGAATTGAGAGTACTTGGGGCTCCAGGCGAACCCCCGCCCCCGCCGGCCTGCTCTGTCTGTGCCGGAGCCTCCCTGGAACAGAGTATCGGGGCTCCGTGGGGCCCACAGTCACATGGGCCGGGCTCCGTAGCTCAGGGGTGGAGACCGAGGCCTCGAGGGAGAGCCACTACCGCGGGGACCGGGCCCGTGACAACCAGGTGAGGCTGAGCTGTGAAGGCTGGGAGGGGGGGAGGGAGAGATGGAAGCCCGCTGGGGGGGGCGACCCCCAGGGCCAAGCTGGTGCCTCTAATTAGCACCTCGACACCCCAAGGCCCTCTCCCCGCTGCTCCCAGACAGGTAATTACAATGAGGTTTTGGCTTCTGCGGGGGGGCGGGGGGGGGCAGCTGGAGGTGGTGGGGGAGAGGGCTTTTCTGGCTTTTTTACCACCCACGGGGATTTTCAGACCTACCCACTCTCACCTCATTTGGAGCAGGGAAATAAAAAAAGTGTTAATGGACCTTTTTCTGCAGCTGAGAGGGACAGTTTATGACAGAGGTGACAAACTTCATTTTAATGAGAGGCGAATTCCGCTTTAAACTCCAGATGTCACCCCCTCCTCGTCTGTGGATCCGGGGCATCGAAAGTGGAAGCCGAGGCGTCGGGCTGGGAGGAGGGAGGCCTGGGAAGAGGTCCCCTCCTGGCCTCCTGTTTCCTCGGCTCACACACGTCCCCCTCCCTTTAGGGGCGTGCTTATGGCCTCCGCGGATGGGAGGGGAAACTGAGGCAGAGGGAAGTTCAAAGGCTTGCCCCCCCCCCACTGCTTCAGTGGTGAAGGAAAACCTAAATGATATATATATTTTCTTAATTCATGTTTATTTTTTAAAAAGATTTTATTTATTTATTCATGAGACACACGGAGAGAGGCAGAGACCCAGGCAGAGGGAGACGCAGGCTCCGTGCAGGGAGCCCGAGGCGGGACTCGATCCCGGGACCCCGGGGTCACGGCCTGATGGAAGGCGGTGCTGAACCGCTGAGCGCCCCGCGCTGCCCTGAATGATATTTTCTATTTGCTTATGCAGTTGGCGCGTGACATCTGAATCTGGGTCGACACCAAGCGGTGTCCTCTTACCCCCCGTCTTCCTGCCTGACCTCGGGGGCGTGGGAGTCCAGCCAGGTCACTCCTGGGGGGGCAGGGAGCACAGGTCAGGGAAGGTGGGCCCGCTCCGGCCCAGAGCACCTGTGGTCACCCCGACCCAGGGGAGGGCCCCGGGGTTCCTCTTTCCACATGGAGGAGGCTGCTTGAAAGGCATTTGGAGGTGGGGTTCACAGGGGAGGTGGGCTCCCCATCTCCCTGTGGCCCCTGAGTCGGAGGGCGGCCCCTCTGAGGGTTGTTAACACCAGACCTGGAAACCTGGCTGGCGGGGCATGACCCCGTGCACTGAACAGAGAGACTCAAGGTCGAGGTGACAGGTGGCCTGCCCGGGCCCCCACCGCTGCTTAGAGCCAGAGCCGGGCTGAGGGCAGCCGCCCCGTACCGGGATGTGGACCTACGCCTGCAGTCTTCGTCCCCGTCGTACCGCATCTGTGGAATGGGCCCAGTCACACCCCGTTCCCGAGGAGGCGGGGCGGGCAGCGGCTTCTGGGGTCAGTGCCAGCCCGCTGCACCTCTTGGGCCCCACTGCAGGCTTTCAGGGCCCAGAGGTCAGCCTCACTAGCTGCTGCTTGGGGGTGTCGGGGGATAACTGGGAGCTCTTGTCTGTCGAGCTTGGAGAGCCAGGGTCTTGGAGGCAGGGCCCGAGTGGGGGATTTTTCCTGCCCTGTCAGAGCTCTCCGTGGAGAATCCTGGGACTGGGAAGTAACGGCTCTCAGAGCTGGATCAGAGGAATCTGTTATTACAGCCCCCGCCCCCCAAACCCGCTTGTGCCCACCTGGGACACTGTGAGCATGAGGACGTGTGCGCAGCGGCCGTAGTCGGGGCGTCAGTGAGACCCTAGCCCGCCGCTCATCCCTGGGGCCCTTGAGATCCCTGTCCTCTAGGAGAAAAGTGGGTTAAAACCCGCCTCCTGCTGGGGTGTGTGTGGAGGCCGTAAACAGGATGCTGTGCCATGTCGGAAGCATGAGATTTCCAGAAGCGTGGGATGTTAGCATCAGGGACCTCTGGAGGTACGGGGTCTGCAAACATCAGGGAATCTGGCTCAACCCCGCTCTAGAAGGGGGCTTGCCCATCCCCTCAGGCCTGCGATGTTGTCGCCCCACCTCTGCTTGTCCTCCCCTCTCTCTGACCCTGGCTCACCCACCCAGGTATCTGTGGGCGGAGAGGGGAGGGCCTGGGGTAGGAGTCAGCTTCCTGGGTGACCGAGTGCAGGGAAGGGCTGCAGTTTATCCCTTCGGGGACCTGAGGATGGGGACCAGTCCACTCCTTTGGGGTCCTTTGGGGTCCATCCCTCTGACTGGGCTGGGCTGGGAAGGTGGTGGGTGTCTGGGTGCCCCCTCTGGGCCGGGCTGGGAGTGCCCTGGATAGCTAAGCCCTGCGCCCGCCGGGCCAAGTCGAGGGCCTGCCGAGTGCGGAGGACGTGTCCTTCCTGGGAAGGGCCTCTGGGTGTGGAGTCAGGCTTGGGTCTGAATCTGCCTTTCCTAGTGTATTACCCGACTGAGTCCCTTAGCCCCTCGGAGCCTCAGTTTCCCCATCGATAAGTGCGGCAGTGAGCAGATCCTCCGGGCATCATGAAGATTCACGTAGCACTCAGCACTTAGTGGGTTCTCTCCCTGGGAGGAAGGCATTGGTTTCAGGGCCTGCCTCTCTGGGGGTGAGCCTGGCGAAAGGTGCCACGGACTCCTCTCCAGCTGAGAGCACCCGGGGTTATATTTGATGGGGGTGGGGTGGGGGGCACAAGGCCAGTGGATGGAGCTGCCCAGCTCGGGCGGCCAAGGGCGCTGCCCACAGTGGGGGTTATGAGGAGCTGGCTCCCTTACTCACCCTGTCACCACGGCAGTCCCTCCGCCTCCATGCTTGTCCCTAGCTGGTTTTGACATCGTTCAGCCCAATTTTGGGGTATAGTTGGGTGGGGGGAGGACTGTACCCCTCTCCGTTGGCCAGCAGATCTCCCAGAGTCCCCATTATGTGCGGGAAGTGGGGGGAGGAGGAAAGGAAAAGGCCCAAGTCACGGGGGAGACTGTGAGGTCATGGGAGGCTGGTTGAGGGACTGACCTCAGGGGGACGTGCAGCAGGTGAACTGGGCTGGGGGAGGGAGGCCCCTTAGCAGGAGCCTGGGGGTGGAAGAGGCCAGGGGGGTTCCCTTCCTGTCTGTGAGCCCTTAGCAGAGTCCCGCTCCTCCCAGGCCAGCTGCAGCAGGTTCCCCTGGAGGCTCTTGCCGGCCGGGTGGCAGCTGGGAGAGGCCTCCCTCTGGGACGGCCTCCTCTGTGCCCATCGGGACGCCGCTGAGTGGTCCTCGGCTCCTGACCCGGCAACGTGCCTCCGGAAGCCTGGCCGGGCCCACACAGGCAGGACCCGTAGATTGTTCCTGAGAGCAGTGGGAGCCGCCCAAGGGTCTTGAGCGGGAGAGGCCTGAGTGAGAGCCACGCTCAGGAGGAAGGACGGGGCACGAAGACGCCTGAGGGCGTCCTGCACCCACACCCTGCACCCCTCGCCCCTCGTGGCTGCAGGGCCGCATCTGACCTGAGTGCGGACTGAATGGAGGGTGGCGATCCCCTGGAGAGGTGGTCATGGGTTTCTGTTAAAGGATCGGGCCGTGGTTTCTCTCTCCTGCTGCCCTCTGACAAGCCTGGCACCGCGCGTGGCCGGGGCCGTGGGTAGGGAGCAAAAGCGGGGAGGCTGGGGTGCAGACTCCCTGTCACCCCTCCTTGCCGCCCGTTCCCTTCCTGTCCTCTCCAAGCCCAGACATGGTGCCGCTGCCACCATCCCAGCCGGTCCCTCAGCGTCACTGTTTCTGAAGGAACCGGAGGTCTCCTTCCACAGACCTGGTTCTCCTCCCTCGTGGCCCTTCCTTCAATTTGTGTTTCCTGCTTTGCTTCCTGCGCGGCCGCCTTGTTCCCGGGCCTGTCCCTGGTACCTGGGACCGAGGAGATGCTCAGCAGCTCTTTGCTAGTCTGCTGGCTTGGGCACGCCCCTGACCTCAGGAAGCAGACCCCCACCCAGGGAGCGGGGGAGGAGGAGGGGGAGGAGGAGGAGGGTCTCCCCGTTGAAAGGACTCGGGGACCTGCTTTGTCCCCCTTTGGGGCCCGGGTGCCAGGGGTTGAGACCTAGCAGGGGCAGAGGTGGGGGCCACCAGGAGCCTGGGCCGCAGGTGGGTGGGGGAGCTCAGGACACTGAAGGTTCACAGGTGAGGATGGGGCAGGGGGAGGTTCGGGGGGGACGCGGCCCCGCTCAGGTGGGAGGAGGCAGTTTTACTGCTTTGTGACACGCCTTACAGTCCCCTGCCCTTCGCTGGCCTCCTGCCACCCCTCTGAGCAAACCCTTTCAATTCTTTTCGTGGATTGCTTGTGTGCGTTACTTCCCTCGTCCTAAATAACCGGCTTATACAGCTGATCTTGGATTTCTCCAGTTTCAGGTGTCACTGGATGACTTTTCCCGTGGAGGCTGAGGATTTAGGTCCCTTTGACCACCTCCCCTCCCCCCACCGCCATGTTTTTGATTGGCTGAGCCTCCTAGCCGAGCCACGTACAATATCTGATACTTTTCCTTCCTTTCTTTCTTTTTTTCCTTCTTTCTTTCTTTTAAGATTTTATTTATTTATGAGAGAGAGAGAGAGAGAGAGAGAGAGAGAGGCAGAGACACAGGCAGACGGAGGAGCAGGCTCCATGCAGGGAGCCCAATGTGGGACTCGATCCTGGGACCCCAGGATCACGCCCTGGGCTGAAGGCAGATGCTCAAGTTCTGAGCCACCCAGAGGCCTCTACTTTTCCTTTCTTGATTCGCTGTTTTCCCTGACATTGATAATTGTATTTTTCTTGGGGTACGGGAGGGGGCTTAGCGCTTGTTTTTTATGCTCTCCCTCAGTTTAATGAATATAAAGTGCTCGATGTTAGTAAACACATGCGGTCCTCTGTCAGCTTTGCCTTGGAGGATCCCCCCTGAGGCCTCTGACCTCTCCTACCCAGTGCACCTGAAGGGTGGCCGGGCCGCAGGCACAGCGGGTGGCCCACCTCCATTGCTCGGGGGTCCGGGGGTCCGTTACTCAGCTCTCGGGGCCTGGACCTCTTGCTTCCTGATCCCACTCTCACTTTGGCAGAACCCACCCTCCAACACCTCGCAGAAAAGGTGCATGGGAGGGGTGTTGGGAGAGCCGCCTGTCTGGAGACTCTGGTGCCGCCCCTCCCCCCACCCAGTGATAGTTGGGCTGGGGATAGAACTCCAGCTGGAGCTCTGCACCCCAGAACTTTGCTGGACGCCCTCCCTTTATTTTTATTTTATTTTATTTTATTTTTTTTGAGGACGCCCTCCCTTTAAAGCCGATGCTTTGCTGGTGCTTACAGGGCTGGTGTGGGGGCTGCACCGCTGCTGGGGCATCGATTCTGTGCAGGCCACCTGGGCTTTGTCTTTCTGGCAGCCCGTAGGACCCGCTGTATCTCCGGCTTCCAGCTCCGGGAAAGCCTGTGGTTTCCTGACCTCCCCTGTCTCTGTTCTCTCTGGAACCCCAGGTAGCCAGGTGTCTCGCTTCCTGGAGGGACCCCTCACTTCCTCGTCTCTCCCCTCCTTCGTCACCTCTGTGTATCTTCCTGTCGCTGTTTCGGGGAGGTCTCCCCTGTGTCACCATTCCACCCTTCTCATAGAGTGGTACATAAATTTTTAATTTCAGAGATTCCTTTTTATTTGCTGAATGTTCTCTTTAAAACATGCTGTACCCTGTTCTTGTTTCAGGGATACTATATTTTATTTCTGCGAAGATAGTAATAGCTCTCTCTCTTTTTTTCTGTTCAGGCTTCCTTCTGTCTGCACTGCCTGTTTCCTTGTTGGCTGGCTTGTTTGGGACTCTGTCTTTCCTGTTAGAGCTCTCCTCAGTTAATTCACTCGGCAGAAATTTATGGAGTGCCTGCGGTGTGCCAGCCCTGTTCTGCAGCCTTGAACAAAATGGTCGGAAGTCCCTGAGCTGGTCTGGCGATGTTTGGGGATGGTCAGATGGTGGCTCCTTTTTAGAAGTGGGCACCAGAGGCTGATTGGCATCCCCGCGTGTGGGTGGCCCCGCAGCCGCGCTTCCCAGTGGCTGGCCCGCCCCGGCCGCCTGGAATCAGCATCTGCACTTTCACCTGCCCCTTCTGTTCTGTGGGGCCCCTCCCTCCACCTGGCCTGCTGTTTCCAGCCTTCCCTGGGCGGAGCCAAGGATGGAAGCTCCTGGGGTTTACCTGCTACTTACCTGGGGCCACCAGCTCCTGAGCCAGGTAACAGGACGGGGACCTGGGATGCCGCGGTCTCAGCTATGCCAAATCAATCACCATCCACCCATTTGCTTTGCCGACTTCCAAAGTCATGTTGCTGTTTTCTCTTCCATTCTTTGTCCTTGTGGGTTTTTTTTTTTTTTTTAAGATTTTATTCATTTATTCATGAGAGACACACAAAGAGAGAGGCAGAGACACAGGCAGAGGGAGAAGCAGGGTCTGCACAGGGAGCCCGATACAGGACTCGATCCTGGGACCCCTGGATCACACCCCGGGCTGAAGGCGGTGCTAAACCGCCGAGCCCCCAGGGGATCCCCTGTCCTTGTGGGTTTACGTACAGAAGAGATCCTTTATGGGTGTAACGGGGTTTTGGAAAGCAGTGAGGGTGAATGCATGTGCCCAGTCTGCCGCCGTGAGCCGTCCCCCCCGTTGGCCGTCTCCTCCTGGGGGACCTTCAGAGCATCTCCCCGTGTCGCTCTCACCGACAAGGCTGTGGGCATTGTGTGTTCTTGTGCGCTTGTGGGAGGGTTTCCCTGGACTGGCATTGCTCGGTGGCAGGGTGTGTGCATCCTCAGCTCTACAAGGTGAGGCCCGATGATTTCTCCGGATGCCTGTAGCGGCGTCCTCGGCCCCCGGCGATGCCCGAGGGGTCCTGCTGCCCCGCAGCCCCACAAGCTCTCAGCACTGCCTTTTTGGTCCCCACCCACCGCGGGGCACAGATTGTGTAGTTTCACTTGGCGGTTCTGGAAACTCTTTCGTGCTGAGGCGGGTCTTGTCATGGTTGTTGGCCCTCCGGGTCTCCTCATCTGCCAAGTGCCTGTTGCTGTTCTTTGCCTTTTAGAAAAAGGGGGCGATTTGTCTTTTTATTGATTTGCCGAGTTCTTTATGTAGCTTGGAAGCAAATATTTTTGTCAGCTGCTTGTACTGCAGGTGTACTCTTCTGGTCCGTCGATGGCTTGTCTTTCCCCTTTGTGATGTCTTTTGTCACACAGATGATTTAAGTTGTAACAAAGTCAAATTTCTCACCTTTATGGCTTATGCTTTTTTACGGTTTATTGGGAATGAGCATTTTTCAGGCTTTTGATATATATTGCTACATCGTCAGTGAGGAAAGTTGTCCTAATTTGCTCTTGGAACGGGCAGGGAGTCGATAGGTGCGCAAGTGGTGGGCAGGACTGCAGGGGGAGCAGGGATCAAGGAGCAGGATAATTAACGAGCAGCTAAAGTGCGTGCATTGCTCAAGGCTTCAAAGTGCTTTAGATGGAAATGCTTTGCTTGATTCCTGACACCGTCCTAAAAGGCCCTTTTCTTTTTCTCCGTTGGAGGTTGGAGAACGGAGGTGGCCGCAGTGCTCCTGGCACAGGTGGCCGTTTCCAGCGGTGGCGACTGGGCTGGGCTTGGAGGCGGCCCCGGGAGGGTGGTTCACCAGCGTCCAGGAGAGGTCCGACGAGCAGCCCGCCTCTCCCGTGGCCGGGGCCCTGTGGTGCTGCTGCGGTGGAGGGTTCGTGCCTCCGGAACCTTGCCGTCCGGGCGAGCAGAGGGGGCTCTGGGGTCACGGAGCCTGGGGTGCTGCCGCTGAGCAGCGTGTGATGGGGGCACGGCGTGGGCCTCGCGGAGCCTCCCCTTCCTGGTTAGAACGGGAACAAGGCTGACGCAGCCCTCGGGTGCCTGGGAGGGCCCAGAGACGATGACGGCAAAAGTACCTGAAGCTGGAAAGGTTTCTTTAGGTGGAAGGTCCGTTCCTGGCTTGGAGCGGGAGAGTGTGGACGCTGGGGCGTGGGGTGGGAGTGGGATCTAGTCAGGGGTGGGGAGGAGTCGACGCTCAGAGGTTGGTCCGTGGGGCAGGCCCCACTGGTGCTGGGTGGGACCTTTGCCTTATGAAAGGGCCTTTTTGAGAAACTCTGACCTTGGCCCAGTGAGTGGGCAGATATACGAGGGGAGGAGTGAGCTGTCCACTGGCAGGGGTGGGCGGTGGGGAGGGTGTGGGCAGGGGTGGGGGGAGTTGGGGCCCTGGGAAGGTGCCAGAAGGGAGGAGTGAGCTGTCCACTGGCAGGGGTGAGGGTGAGGGGGTGTGGGCAGGGGCGAGGAGGGGGTGGGGGCTGGGGGAGGTGGGGCCCTGGGAAGGTGTCAGGGGAGGAATGATCTGTCCACTGGCAGGGCTGGGGGTGAGGGGGCATGGACAGGGCTGGAGTGGGGAGGGCATGGGCAGGGCTGGGGGTGGGGGGAGGCCAGCCCCTGCCAGCCTCTGCTGCGGGGTGTCGCCCCCCTGCGTGTGCCCCCAGGCCGCCCCGCCTGCTGCCTCCTGGCGCCCGGGCCTGAGGGGTTAATTTTGCCGCCTGCGCAGCTTGGTGTGGCGGTATGCAAATCTATACACTTTCATAAACTGCTTAATTAGGCGAATGTTAATGAGACGTTAATTACTGTTGTGCCCGCGGATCCCACGGAAACGGAGATTATGTTTCTCTTCAAACATCCCGTCTTAATTATAACTTGTGCTTAATTCTGTAGCTTGTGCCAAGGGGGAGGGTGGGGTGGGGTGGTGCCGCCTGCGGGGGGGGGGGGGTGCCCTGGCACCTCCCTTCGGGGCGGTTCTCTGGTGCTTGGCGCCCTGGGTCCCCCACTCCCCCCTTAGAGCAGGCTCAGCACCTCTGGGCGCCGGGCGCCGTCCTGGAAGCTGCTGCTGGGGTGCCGGCCGGCGAGAGGGTCTCCCTCGGGGGCTCCCAGCCGGGGGTGGCAGCTGTGTGTGCAGAAGGCGCAGGAGGCCCGTGGGGCTGGGGAGGAGGTGTAGGCGCAGGCCTGCCTGGCCTGAGCGTGGCCCCGGGGAGGAAGCCGTGCGGCTCTTGGGGTGAGGGGTCAGAGGGCCTCGTGGAAGAGGGGGCCCAGGAAGTGGGCGTCCCCCAGGTAGGCCGGACACCTGGCTTCGGGTGGGGGCTCCTTTGGGCAAAGACCTTGCGCTTGGCGGCTTGACTACCGGGGACCTGCCCCGAGGCCTTCCTGCCCCTTCTGCGCACACAGTCCCGTCTCCGGAGGCACAGGTGTCTGCTCCATCTCACCTACCCCGCGGGCTTGTGGGGACAGGGGTCCCCGTGCAGGGAGGGAGGAGGTCAGGGGAGGCCTCCTGGAGGAGGCTCCTCTGGAGCGAGACTCTGTCTTGCCCTCGCACTTGAGTCTTTGGGCGTAAGATGCGCTTGGATGTGTCACGGCCCCTCCCACCCGGGCTGAACGGCCACCACCAGGGGCCTGGAGGCCTGTCCTCCCTCGGCCTCCCCCCACCTTGCAAGGCCTCCGGTGCTGCCTCCGCCCTCTCCCCGTCCTCTTCCACCCCAGGGACCAGGAAGCTTCGGGCTGTTGCGGCCGCTGCCAAACATGCCCAGGTGACTTCAGGGCTGGCACGAGAGACTCCAGAGGACACAAAGCCCCATTTCACAGATGGAGGGCGCGAAGCCAGCGGGGGGAAGGGCCCGGCCTGGGGCGCAGAGCCTAGCTGAGAACTGGGTCTCGGGGGCAGTGAGAGAAGTGGAGGCAGAAGCCTGCCCGGCCGGCCTCACTCCATCACTTATGCTCACTTTGCAGACGGGACAACCGAGGCACAAAGAGGTCGTGCGTCGTGATGGAAGCCCTCGGGGCTGGGCGCATAGCAGAGGCGGCAGTGAGCGCACCCGGCGCACTTCCTCGGGCACCGCTGGGCCGGGAGGGGGGCGGTTCCCGGGCACAGGGGCTGCGGGCAGCTAGGCAGGGGTTGGCTCCGGGCCCTGAGGCCGGGAGGCGGCCTGGGCCCCCCCAGCCACTCCCCCGGTGCCCTGTCGGAATCTCGCTTTCCAGCCCTTAATTACAGTGGAGGATCATTTCCCTCCCGTGTCTTGTGTCCGACCTGGACCCGATGAACGGTATCAAACCAGAGAGAGTAGTCGTAGCACAGGAAAGCTTGTAGCTCATCACGTGTGTTTGAACGGAGACGACGTCAGGCCTGTAGACCGGTCACCGCGTCCCCAAAGATGAGAACAGAGCGCGTCCGTCCTGGGTCCTGCAGCGTCAGCGAGGCCGTGGGGACAGCCCGTGAGTCTGGCCGCGGCCCTCCCAGTGCGGTGCTGGGCCTGAGCCCGGTCCCACCCCATGCACCAGAGCAGGCGTTCGGTCTCACGGGATGGCATGAACTAAAAATGGATACTTGTGAATAAAACCTTTGACAATAAATTCTGTGGTTTGTACGTTCCTGGCTTGTATTCCTAGCTTGGGTCGAGCGCCTCATCCCCGCCCCCCTCACCCTGCTGCAGATGTATTCACTTCCTCTTTCTCCTGTGCCTCGGTTTCCCCAGCCCCAGGCTGAGCGCAGGGGGCCTGATAGAGACGGAGAGACTTGCAGCCCCAGCTCCAGATGCCTGGCAGTCTCACGCCCCAGAAGCCCGGCTGGGGATGGAAATGAGTGAAGCGGGCCGGGTGGGACTGTGGGGAACCAGGGTCCCGGCTCCTGGCTGATAGTTGCCACTGTAGGTCCTGTGTGGCCAGATCAGGTTTTTCCCAAGAGGAGCCGGAAATCCAGATTTCCATGATATTTGTCAAAAAATTGGCGACTGCTCCGAATCTTTCAAAAACCACGGAGCAGGCGAGTGACCGGCGTGGTGGCGGGTTTGTGACCCCTACGGTTGGCCGAATGTTTGCCGTGGCAGACGGACCCAGCGGGGCTGGGGGCTGGGCCCGGGACCCCCTCAGGGGCCAGGCTCCCACCAGCTCCTTGCCTCCCCCGTACCCAGCCTGGGCTGTCGGGTGTTCCTCTCCTCACCCCCGGCGGGCCCCGGCCCTCCGCCTCGGGGTGACGCCGTCCTGAGGGGCCTGCTTGAGTGACACACAGAAGCAGGTGCCCCGGGGAGACAGGCGTGAGTCACTGCCGAGCTCTCTTTGGAAAAAAGAGGAAAATCAGCTGCCTCAGAACTGTCACCCAGGCTTGGGGACGGAGGGAGGGGGCTTCTAGGGCCTGCGGGTCACTTTCTGGGGTGTCCCCATCACCCGGGTCCTCTCAGTGATGGGGTGTGGCTCCGATGCTGGGGTCCCCGAAGGTGTGGCCGGGGAAGAGGGTTCGGCATGTTTGTTCAGCTATGACTTTTATAAATGACACAGGAGCAATGCAAGAGTTCCGTTAACGTGGCAGTTAACCAATCAGCATGCTTCAGTAGGACGCCCAGTTAGAGCGGGGTTTCCAGCAAGCGGACGCCCCCACGGAAGCTGGTCCCTTTCCCTCGGACGCTGCCTGCAATCTCTCACTGCCTTATGGGGTCTCCCGTTCCCGCAGGACATGGGATGGAAGCTGCTTTCAGCCCTCCCTGCACTATAGGATCAGGGGTGGGGCATCGGCCTGCGGGGGTGCTGGGGGGCCTCTGCGGGCCTCTCCCTTGCTGCTTCTGCATAGGCCCCACTTAATCTTTACAACCGTCTTGTGCAGTAGGGTATCATTGGTTCCTTTTTTTTTTTTTTTTTAGGATTTTATTTATTTGGGGTGGGGGTGCAGAGGGAGAGGGAGAAGCAGACTCCCCCACTGAGCAGGACCTGAGGCCGGGAGGGGCAGGCTCAATCCCAGGACCCTGAGGTCATGACCCGACCGAGCCCCCTAGGCACCCCAGAAGAGGTGATGGGGGCTCTGCGGGTGACCTGGCCGTGACCCGTGACCCCAGGCCCACTCGGGCAGGTTGGCCCTGGCAGTGCGGGGTTAGCAGGCCCGAGGGGTCGCTATGCCCCCTCTCAGCTGCCCTCTGGTCATCGAGCTAAGTGGGCCCTTCGTGCCAGCACACTCTGGGGCCCGGGGGGCTGGGGGTAGCCAGGAGCTTGTAAACTCAGGCCGGAGGCCACAGAGGGGAGAGGAAGCCGTGGGGGAGGTGGTGTGTGCGAGTGTGTGTGCACGAGGGCAGCGTATTTCATAGGCTGCACCCCCCACCCGCTCCGGCCGCACCCCACCTGCTGTTTTCCCATGTACCCCGCTGCAAAGAGCTTTGCCAGGGCTCCGGGGGAGAACTCCCGCGGCCTCGGGCAGGGGCCTGGGGGACGGCTGTGGGCTGGGCGGAGCAGATGCCACCCCGGGACACCTTGGACAGGTCCGGGCCGGAGCAGAAGTAGGGATGAGCCCCGGGGGGACTCAGGTCACAGTGACTTCACCCAGATATTTCCCCCCCCGTTCCTGCTTGTCCACCCCTGGTGACGGTGATGCTGGGATCACTGCTCAGCTTCTCTGTGCCAAGGGGGCGCGCCAGGGCTTCTCATGGATGGTGTCCCCATCGGGTCCTCCCGAGGACCCTGTGGGGTAGGCACTCATGTCATCGTTTTTCAGATGAGGAAATGGGGGCACAGGGAGGATAAGCAATCGACCAAGTCCCCAGAATAGATGGGAAAATGGGGGTGTGAGTCCAGGCGTCTCCGCCCGGAGCTCAGGGCTAGGCTGTTCCCCTCACAGCCCCAGGCTGCTCCGAGCTCCCTCCGAGCTCTGTGTCTGCAGCAGAGCCCAGGTCAGGCGGGCTTCTGTCTCCCTGGAGCCCGCAGATGGACGGGGGGTGAGGAGATGCCCGGGGGAGGCCAGCAGGACCCAGCTGCAGCGGCCGCAGGGGACCTGGACAGCGTCTCGTCTGCCCGGGCCCCTGCTCCCTGGACAAGGGAACGGGGCTGGAGAGGGGGCGCTGGACCTCCTGGTCCGCACTCCTGCTTGTGCACCCACCAGTGGTGATTCCACTTCAGGGACGGGGCCAGGTGGAGGCTGAGGGTGATGCCAGAGGGAGACCCAGCCGAGATCCCTCTCCCTCCGTCGCCTCTGCCCCTCACACCGTGCAGGCCTGTGCGGCTTCGACTTTCCTCCCATCCTTCACCTTCCCACAGTAAAAAAAAAAAAAAAAAAGAAAAAGAAAAGGAGGGGCAAGCCTTTGACATAAATGTTTAAATTAGCCTCCCTTTGCTGAAAACCGGGTGTCAGGATAAATCCAGTCCTACAATGCCATATCTCTTTTCCTGAGTGGGAAGCTGGTGAATAAATGAATGTTATTCCTGCATTACTATGGCCTGACACAGCCGCGGCAGGGGAGGCGGCCCCCGGTGATTAATAAGCAGGTCTTGGCTAATGAGCTGGAGCTTGGGCTCCGTACCAGGGGCGGGCGCCCTGGAGTCTGTGCCCGGGGTGCGGGCTGAGCCCCGGGTTCCGGGTGGTGCGAGGCAGCCCTTGCGGCTGAGAGGCCCGTGGCCGTCCGTCTCCTCTTCCTCCTTCTCTAGGGCGACTCCTCCTTACGCTGCCTCCGTACCCTCTGTCCTTCCCTCTGGGCACTCGGCGTGACGTCTCTGCTGCTGCAGGTCCACCGAGGACCCTTGTTGTGGGGGGAATAGAGACTTCCCTGAGGACACCCCGCAGGGAAACACCACGAGACTCTAATACCCATGTGGCATTTTGAGGTCAAAAACCACGTTGACTCGGTCTACACAACGTCCCCATTGATGAGGAAACAGGCACAGAAGTGGAGAGGGCTCCCGGGGCGGCCCGGCCTGAGCCGACGTGGGTGCAGGGCCATTCCCTGGGCACGGTCCCCTAAAGGGGCACCTTTGCAGTCCTGTCTCGACTTAGTGTGTGACATAGCGTTCTTCTTTATTTTTTTGGACATAAGTGTTCTTAGGACTTAAAAACGTGCAGAAGTAGGTGAAAGCCAGACAGAGAGAGAGAGAGAGATGGATGGAAATGGCCGTGAGTTCGCTGCCTCAACTGGGGGAGCTGACCCTGGGCTGCCACCGCGGGTGGGCCTTCCCTGCACGACGTGCACATGTGCTCGGAGGCGCGTGGCTGTTACTGTGCGTCAGTGTGTCCGTGAGCGAGCGTCTCTGTGTGTTTTGTGTAAGCGCGTGTGTATGCGTGTGCATGACTGTTGTGTGTTAGCGTCCTGTGAGTGTGACTGTGAGCGAGGGTGTCAGAGTGTCGGAGCACCTTGGGGCCCGTGTTCCTCAGGGACCCCAGTGAGACCGTGCTCCATGCCTGCACGCAGGGGCCATCTGCTCCGAGCACACGAAGAGATGTCCACGCGGAGATCAGGAGCCTTCGGAGCAGAAAGTGGGCCCGGCCGGGCGGGGTCTAGCCCGGGGCCTGCCCTGGCCCTCTCCTTGGACGGGGACGCACGCTCCTTGTCCCCGGGGCTCTGTCTCCCCAACCCCGGCCTGGAGCAGCCCAGACCCTCCTACTGGCTGTCGTTCGGTCACGTTGTGGAGACAGGACAAGGAGGAGGCCTGTCCTGGCCCTGGAGGGGCCCCTGGTCCCACCCTAGGGACGGGAGAAGGAACTTGGGCGGCGGGTAAGTGTTTAACCACACCGAGCCGGTCGGAGAAGGCTCCCTGGAGGTGACAGGGCTGGAGCAGGCCTTGGCAGATTGAAATGTGGCTTTGGCTTTGCAGAGGGGAGGACGCAGGGCGATCCGGGTGGAAGGAACAGCAGGAGCAGACAGTTGGCATCGGGAAGGAGGCCAGAGCGCGGAGGAGCGAGGAGGCCGGCCAGCTGGGGCCGGGGTCCTCACGGAAGAGGAGAGTCAGCAAGGTGGGCAGCAGAAGGCCCGGCGCCTACTAGAACCTCAGTAAATACTGGTGCCGCGAGACCGAGGGTCTAATTACGGGCTTTTCAATGTGACCTCAGGGAAGGCGTTAGATGGGAAGTGTGACTGCAGCGTAACTAACGGGAACCGTTGTGTTTGTTGGCACCTACAGTGTGGGCAGCACCGCGAGCCGGGGGTGTCGCTGCGTCCCTTCCCGGATCGGGAAACGGAGGCTCCGGGAGGCAGTGATGCGCTCAAGGTGACGGCACAAGTAAACGGCAGTGCTGGGATTCGATGTGAAGCCTGAGTTCCTCCCCCCCCCCACCCCACCCCCCCCCACCCCCGGGCCTTGGTTTGCCCATCTGCGTTGTTGTCCGGGCTGGGAGGGGATGACCTTGGGTTTGGCCACTCTCCGAGGATAGGGGCTGCGCCTTGCTTTGGGGCCTGAGCCTCTTGGGGCTGAGCCTGCCGCCCCCAGCGTCCCCTCTCAGCCCTGGTTCTGCGCCTGGTCAGGTCCCTAGGGCCGCCGGCATTGAGGCCGGGGTGGGCCCTGGCCCAGGCTGGGCAATAGGGCTGCTGTTGAGAGCTCGTTGGGGCATCTCCGCACTCCTGAAGGGGACCGAGAACGGTCCAGGGGGGTCCTGGCTGGGGACTGAGGACGGTTTGTGCCTTTGTGGCCTTCCGGCCCCCGTCCCCCGGGCCTGGCAGCAGAGGCGAGGGGATGTCCTCCTCGTGCACAGCCCTGCTGGGATCGAAGCCCTGCCACCCGCACTGCCTGCCTCGAGCTTCACGGCCACCTTGGGATTCTCTCCAGACCCTTTCTGTGGCTGAAGAAACCGTTTCTTGGAAGCCTCTGAGTTTCCCGAGGTGTGCGCTGACGGGGACAGAGCCGGGGCGAGCCACCTCCGGGCACCTGACTGCCCACGGCCTGGTGCTGGCCTGGTGCTCGCCGGGGCGGGGAGGCTGCACCTCCCGACGCAGAGAGGGCGGCCCTGGCCCCTGGAGGGGGCAGCCAGACGCCGGCCCCAGAGCCCGAGGGGCCACTCGGCTGGCCCGTGCTCCTCAGAGCTCCCCGCCCGGGACACCCCACGCGCCAGGCCGGGACTGCCAGCCACGGGGTGCCCGGGAGCCCGCGGAGCCCTGGGCGGAGCATGTCGCCCTGTCCCAGGGAGGCGGGTGTGCCTAATGATTTAATTAATGTTGGCAAAGCACTTGGAGATCTGGGGCTGAAAGGTGCTCCGTACATGCAAATCAGAGTGATTGTTATTACCCATAATTACGGAGTTTCTGCTGGAGAAATTATTCAGAAGCGGACGGTGCTGGGCCAGCACGGGGCCCTGCCAAGATCTGCTCTTCACGAGCAGTGGAACCTGCCTTCCTCTCCCCCGCTTCCTGCCTCCCCTCCCCCTCCCCTTGCTGCCCCCTCCTCCCTCCCTCCTCCCCCCCCCTCTCCTCTTCCACCTTCCCCTCCCTTTCCCTCTCCCTCCCCCTCTTTCCCTTCCCCTCCTTCCTCTCTCCTTTCCCTCTCCCTCCATCCCTCTCCCTCTCCCCTCCCCCTCCTTCCCCTTCCCCCTTTCCCTCCCCCTCCATTTCTCTCCCCGTCGCCTCCTCCTCTTTCCCCTCCTTCCCTCCCCCTCCCCTTTCCCTCCCCATCCATCCCTCTTTCCCCTCCCCCTCCCCCTTCTTCCCCTCTTCCCTCTTTCCCTCCATCCCTCTCCCTCCTCCATCCCCCTCCTTCCCCCTTTCCCTCCCCCTCCATCCCTCTTCCCCTCCCCTCCCCCTCCTTCCCTCTCCCCTCCCCCCTCTTCCTCCCCCTCTCCCTTCCCCTCTCCCCTCCCCCCTTTCCTCCCCCCTCCCTTCCCCTCCCCCTCCCCCCTCTTCCCCTCTCCCCATCCTTCCCTCTCCCTTCCCCCTCTATCCCTCTCCCCTTCCCCCCACTTCCCCTCCCCTCCTTCCCTCTCCCCTCCTCCCTTCTCCCCCCTCCTTCCTCTCCCCTCCCCCCCCACTCCCCTCCCCTCCTTCCCTCTCCCCTCCTCCCTTTCCCCCTCCTTCCCTCTCTCCTCCCTCCTCCTCCCTTCTCCCCCCTCCTTCCCTCTCCCCTTCCCCCCACTTCCCCTCCCCTCCTTCCCTCTCCCCTCCCCCTCCCTCCTTACCTCTTTCCCCTCCTCCCATCCTCTTTTCCTCCCTTTGTTCCCCCTTCCCTTTCTCCGTCCTTCCTCCCATCCCTCTCGCTCCCACTTTCTCTCCGCTCCGGGCACGTTGCCCGCTCCTCCATAGCACATGCCTTCTTTGTCTCATCTCTCATGAAGACAAGCACCTGGCACAGTTTGGGGAAGACGTGGATCGGGCAATGACTTCTCACACTCTGGAAGTGAGAAGGATCCAGGAACCCATCTCCAACGGGGCTGTGAGGGGTTCCCTGTTCCTCCTCGGGTGGGGGGGCGGCGAGGCAAGCGTGGCAGCGCCTGGAAAGGCACTCGGATTGAGAAGCTCGACGCCTGTGAGGCTTGGCCGCTCCTGGCTGACATAACATCGCTGTGTGTGTACTCGCGTGTGCACAGGTGGCGTGTGTGCGCTCCCAGCCCCTCCTCCGCCAGACCGTGTTCTCCGCGTGGCTCACCGGCTACACTGCTGGTCCCCTAGCGGCCGAGCTGCGGCTGGGCATCCTCCGCTCGCGTGGGCACCAGGCCCCGTGCCGCCCGGCGTGCCCGGCCCCAGCCAGCCCTCTGCTGCCTTCCCTCCCTGCCCCCGCGGCCTATCGGGCCATGAGCTGCGTCCGGCTCAGCACAGCCCCAGCAAGGTGAACAGAACCTCAGAGGTCATTTCAACTCAAACCCTGCCTTGACAGACCAGGACACTGAGGCCAAGAGGATGCCAAGGACTGACCCAAGAGCACACAGACTCTCACTTTAGGGCTGACCGGCAGCCCTGCTCTCTGACCACCCCCTCCCCCAATATCCTCCACTGCAGTGCATGGAGGCTTTGGAAGGATTTCCTGGGGGTCCTGTCAGCACCGCTTCTCAAGCTCCTACCGTGTGCCCCTACACCACGCTCCACGATGGCGAGGCAGCGAGGAGGCCAGATCTCTCTTCCTTCCACATCAGGACCTGCAGGTCAAGAACCAGAGCCACCACAGGGAAAGCTGGGCACGGCAGACACTACAGGGCCACGGGCTTGATTTTGTGGGGCCCAGAAGAGCTCCGGAGACTGGAGGCAGAGCAGAATGGAGTAGCCAGGAAGGCCCCTTGAAAGAGGAGGCACCAAGCCTGGGGAGGCAGAAAGGAGGGGGAACCAACATGGTCACCCGAGAGGAGGCTGGCAGGAGGCCACCTGCGTGCGTGGGGGTGGCGAGAAGCTCATCCGATGGGCTTACGGCAGCTGGCGGCGCTGAGCGTGGGCAGGTAGGCAGTGGCCGTGCCGCGGGGCCGGTCTCTGTCCTGCGGGCACAAGGGAAGGCTGCCCATCACCATGGACACCCCGGGATCGCGCCTCGGCTCTCCAGCCCGGCTGCACCAGAATCACCGCTCCCCCCGCCCCGCCCCCCGCCTTCCCTCCTTTACCTGGAGATGGCCGATTTCGTCCAGAAGCGACAATAGGCATGAGTTCTCGGTGGGCCCTTTGTGCCTCGCTGCTCAGCCTGTAATCTTTCCCATCCAACACTGGCTTTTTTCTCTTCCCCGGCATCTGTCAGAAAGATGGGACGGAGCCCCAGGCCCCGTGGGGAGGCCGGGCCAGAGCTGGCCTCTTGCTGCCCATTGATTTGCTCTGCTGTTGCCAGCTGCCTGAGCGTGTTGGCTGGACACCGTGGGGCTGTGTTGAGCTTCAGATAATGAAATAATGTCCTCGCTGAGGAGAGGATGGAGTCTCTGCTAATTAGCTCAGCTGCCTCCTTTGAGGACAAAGTCTTCACTGCTGTGTTCCTGGGGCTGGCTGAGTGCGGGGCTCTGCAGGGGGCCAGGGGGTGAGCACGCACCGCGAGGGCAACAGGGGAAAACGAGAGGGGCCGGGGAAGCAGGGTGCTCAGACAAAGCTGTCCAGGAATGCTGTCTCCTCGGCCCTGTGCCCCACAGCAGGTGCTTCCCGGCTTAGGGGGCGGCATGGGGTAAGGAAGGGCCTTGGCTCAGAGGGATCTGGGTGCTGTCCCCAGCTCTGCCTTGTGACCTAGGGCAAGTTGCAGTTGACCTCTCGGGGTTTCGCGTCCTCTGAGGAATGGGGCCACAGTAGTCCCACCGTGTGAGAGGGTGGCTCTTTGGGTCGAGTAAGATAATGGAGCACCGTGCTTGATGCGCAGCCGGGATTTGTTGGTTCACCTTATAGTTCACCTCTTGGGGTGGTGCCCTTAGTTGGTGCTTGTCTCGGACCTTATCCATCTTGGGCACATATATCCCACCTCTCAGCCACGTGAGCCCTTAGAAGGATAAAGTCTTCATCTCATGCCTCTCCTGGGGCTCGGGAGGCAGTGGAGGCCGATTGAATGCCTGGATTTGAAGGCTAAAGCTCTTGAAATGCTCCTTCCGTTACAGTCTAGGCTCTGGGGCTGGGGTCTTCCGAGGGCCTTGTGGGAAGGTGCTGGAAGGTGAGCAGATGAGGGGGGCTGGGGTGGAGAGGCCTGAAGCCCTGCCCCGTCTCCAGAAACCTCTCCAGCTGGAGGCTTTGCTTCCCTGTGTCGAGACTTTCATTGTGTTCCCCCTAGGGCCGTCCCTCCCCCGAGTCCTGTGGGTCCTACCATCCCTCCCGTTTCTAACGAGGCCCTTTCTAGAAGTTCTCTCCTCCCCGGGTCCATTGGCTCCTGGGTGAGGTGGATGACAGTACCGGCGATAATGCAGTAATAACGGTAATGGTAAAAGCAGCTAACTCTTACCGAGCTTGCCGTGTGCCGGGCCCAGTTCACACCTCTCTACGTGCGATCGTGCGATCGCTGCTCTACTGCAGGGAGATGGGGTCAAGTTTACTCTCATCTTACAGAGAAGGAACGTGAGGCTGGAGCAGGTGAAGGGGCCTCTGAGGGCACAACAGGAGAAGTGGCGGAGATGTGTGTGACCTCACACGCGGCTCAGGTCATGTCCAGCTGACGATCCCGTACGGTCTCTAGGGACACGGAGAGATGATGGGACGCTCTCGGGCCCTCAAGGGGCTCACGGTGATGATCCCCCCCCCCCCGCCCCCGGCTTTTCCTGTCCGTCTTGACCTCCTTCTCTTCCGACTCAGGTGGCATCTGTGACTTTCCGCCCCTTGGCTCGGCCCCTGGCTCTGGGCTGTCTTTGGGGGTGGGGGTCCCACAAGGGCAGAGGCTCCGATCTTGCTGAAGCGCTGCTAGCACTTACCAGGCGCCGGCGTGCAGCTTAGTGGAGGAAGGAGGGTCACACTGTGCATGTTAAGTACTTGGCCCTCAACAAATATTTATTGAATGAACAAATGTCTTTGGGCGGAATGAGGGAGGTGACGCTGTGAGTGTCTGGCCCGCAGTAGGCTCCGCACTCGGGAACAGCAGTCAGGGCGGCCTCCCTTCTTCTGCAGAGGGCTGGGTGGCCGGGCCGGAAGCGAGGCCTGCGAGGAGGGGAGAGAAGCCAGGGACAGGCAGGGGCCGGAACTCGCAAGAGGACGACAGCAGGGAGGAGGCTGCTTAGCAGCTGGGGCCCCGACACCCACTCCGTGTGGAGCCGAGGATGGGAGCGCGTGCGTGTGTGCACACGTGTAGGCGGGTGTGTGTGTGTAAAACAAATAACTGGAAAATGAATTTAATTATAAGGCACTTTTAATAGCTATTTATATTTAATCTTGCTAATTCTGTGCCTTGTGTAGCCAAACTGTGATTCTATTCTTCTTACTCATTTGCTAGTGAGAATGGAGAGAGGGAGAGGGAGACGGTCCCACAGGAAGGCAGCAGACGGCTGCCCCCTCCCCCCCAGCCCTGGTGTGGCCGGGCCAGCTTTTGACCCTGAGGGCAGGGAGGGCGGATCTCAGCACGGCTGCCGCAGGGGAAATCTGGGAAATGGGCCCAACCCTGGTTCCTTCCATGCTTGTGTTCCCCCAGCACCTGGGGCGGGGGCGGGGAAGCGATGCGGAGAGCCCCGCAGACGCAGGTTCCTGTCCACGCGCCGCCCCGTGCCTTAACCTCAGAGAGGCTCACTTTTCCCCACCCGTGCCGTGCCGTGGGCATAGTAGAGCCCTCCCCGGGGTGGTCGGGGGGATTAAATTAGAGAGAGCAAGGCTGCTGCGTGCTCGGACCTCTACCCTCCTCACTCCCAGCACCACGCACCAAGCCGGCCGCTTCTCGGGGTTTCAGCCTCCCTTGACTCGCCCACACCGCCCCTAGCTCGCTCGCAGAGAGAAGGTGGTGGCCAAGGACCCCTGGGGTGGTGGTGCAGGGCGGGGGTGGTTGGAGGGCCCGGAGGCCTGAGGCGGGTTGAGGGTGCTCTTCCGGCCGGATCCCAGGTGCCGAGCAGCTTCAGGAGGCAGGGAGGAGGCCTTGCAGGGGCTGCGGGAGGGGGAGGGGAAGAGCTGGCTCTCAGGAGGGACCCCAAGGCGGTGGCCTGGGCAGAGGGGCCCTAAAGGAGAGCTTTGGAGGAGCGAGGTCAGGAGCTAGAGGCCCCGGGGCCGGGTGTCGCTTCTGCTGCAGGGACGCTGGCCAGCCACCCGCTGAGCCTGTCTCCTCTGGGCCTCGGGCCAGGCTGTGGGAGGAGGAGGAGAGGCCTTGAGCCGGGAGTGGGGGGGTTGGGGGATTGGGGGGAGCCATGCTCACGGGGTGGCGGGGTGGTGTGTGTGTGTGGCCTGGCAGTGCTTCCTGCGGTCACGCCCGGGGCAGGGGCCTGGGGCAGCCCGGGAGGGGGCCAGGTGGGGATTCTCAGGCCCCCAGGGAGGGCCTTCCTCCCCTCTTATCCTTGCTCTGCTCCCTCCTCTGACGGCAGCCAGCTCGGGGTTCCGGGCCTCCCTGAGGGCTCCTGCGGGACGTCCAGGTGGGTGGCTGCACCCAGAGGCAGAGTAGGCTACCCTGGGGGCGGCCCCGAGCCGGGCTCTGTGCCAGGCTCCTTCTGCATCGCCAGTGGCATCCCTGCGCCGACTTGGCAAGCTAGGTGCCACTCTCTCCATTTTACAGAAGGGGAGGCTGAGGCCCGCACAGTTGAGGGACATGATTAGAATTGGGGTCACCTGATTCTAAAGCCAGCTCCGTTTCCTCCTAAACCCTAGTGGTCCCGGGGTGGCGGTGAGGAGTGGCACGTCCAGGGGCGGGGACACAGGGAAAATCCTGCCTCACGAGGACGAGGACGGCTGGGAGCGCCGGAGGAGGGCTTCAGTTCCTGGTTGCGCACACCTGGGCCCAGAAGCTCTCCCCGGGGCCCTGCAGGGCTGATGGTGGAGGCCAGTAGCTCATCCTGCCAGGGGAGGCCCCGGGGGCTCAGGGAGGCAGCCACAGCGCCCGTCTGGATTGGGTGGATGGGGAGCACCTGGCCTCGGGCCACCCGGGTTCGGATCCTGGCTCTGCCACTCTCAGGCTCAGTGACCTCTGTCCCGGCGGGCACTTGACTCCTGGGCTGCAGCGTCACCACCACGCGGGCTGGAGCAGGTGCCCGGTGCCCTCCCCTCCCCTGCATGCTTCCTCTGCCGACTCTGGACATGGCCCGTGACCCAGGCCCGTGACGATGCTTCCCTGTAGCGGGGACACTTCAGGCATGGGGGCCGCTGTGGGGGGCGTGGGCGGGGGCCTGCCCGGCTCCTGCCCTCTCCCCCCCACCCCGGGGCTCCCGCTGCGCTCCTCACAGGCAGGCCGGCGGCTCCTCGGTCTGGCGGAGGCACTTGTCCGAGCGGCTGGAGCATCAGCCCCTGGGAGGCCGGCCTGGGAATTGGTGGGCATCCCGACGCCCGCAGACCGGGCCGAGCGCCGCTCTTCTAGGCAGTGAGTGGCCACTGGGCAGAGGCGCGGGGCCGCGATGAACCCAGGGGAGGGAAGCCGGAGGGGTGGGCCTTGGGCAGAGGCCCCGGGGTGGGTCTCACGGGGCCGTTGACACGATCCCTGGGGCCTGCTGGCACCTGCCGTGGCTCGTCCCGGCTCCTCGTCCGCTCCGTCCTACAGGACATGCCTCTGCGCCCCGGGTGCCCGCCGTGACATGGCCCTGCTGTCGGCAGGAGCGCAGGGGCAGACGGGCTTCTAGCCCCGGCCTGGGCCTGGCGATGGGAGGGGTTAGGAGCTCTTCTTGGAGGACTCGGCAGAGCTTGAGGGCAGAGGGGATTTGGAGAGGCCCCTGGAGGGTGCGCGGCCTTGAGGGAAGGGCCACGTGATCTGAGGTGAGGGGCCTGGGTTCTAGTCCACGTTCTGAAGTTGGCTCCCTGTGTGACGTTGGGTAAGGCCCTGCTCTCTCTGGGCCTCAGTTTTCCCATCTGTGCAGTGGGAGTTTTGATCTGGATGTCTTTTGTACCCCTGTCCCTGATTCTGAGAAAGCCTGGGCCAGGGGCTGCCCTGGGGGTGGAGGTGGGCTGGGAGCACAGGGAGGGGGAGCTGGAGGGGGGTGGGAGGCAGATGTAGGGGCTGCCGTCCCTGTGGCTGGCACGTTCACTACGCACCCAGCTCACCTGGCACCTGAGCCTCGGTTTATTTCTTCCCGAGTGGGGTCATCCTTCATGTTAGCTTTGCTGCCCGAGGGCGTGGCTGGCTCTGGCCTGAGCCTCCTGTAGGTCAGGTGCCTTGGTTTCCTCCAGGCAGGGCTCCCCTCACCCCTACCACGCTCCCGTACCTGAGTGCCCTTACCCAGGTGGCATGGGGCAGTCCCGCCCTCCAGTCTGCTCCAGCCCCCCACCTGGACTGCGGGTCCAGGCTGCTCGAAGGGCTGCTGGGGCAGTCAGGGCTGGCTTCTTGCAGGAGGTAGCAGTACCGGTTCTAGACCTTTAAAAATAGCTGAGTGGGAATTGGACAGGTAGGAAGAGGAGCAGGTGCTGTCACATGGGGTTGGGAGAAGGATGGATGGGAGGCCATGGGACAAGTGCAGGAGGTCCCTCACTGGTGCCTGTTCCTTATGGAGGGCACCCAGGCCGCGCTTGGTGACCAGTTGGCTGATCCCGTCCCCAGTTCTTGTAATCTTCTGTTGTTTCAGGCTCGGGTACCCTACAGCCTTCTCAGGAAACATCAGGGGACCTCACATGGCCTTCATCCACACAGTACCCCCCGTCCAGCCCTGCCAGAGGCATGTGGCATAGGGCAGATTTTGCCCCCAGCCAGCTACGTGGCCTTGGACAAGCCGCGTCGTCTTTTGGAGCCATAATCCTGAGAATCGTCAGGTGTCACTGCAGAGAGCGTACGTGACGGGCCCCAGAGTAGATGGGAGTTCTGTGGGCAGAGGCAGGTCGGGTAGCAATGATTCTAGGTCGGAATGGGATGCCTGGGACCGCGCCGAGGCACCGCTTCTGGGCCAGTGTCGCGATGAAGGACGCAGGCTTTGCTCCGTGCATCCCGGCTGCCCCACTTGCAGCTGTGCGACCCTGGGCAAGGCACCCACCTGGCTGTGTCTTGGTTTCCTCTGGGAGACGGAGGACGCTGCTAGCACCTACCGCATGGCGCTGCGTTGGGTAAATGAGGGCACGCGTGAGTTCTAGGATAACGAACGCTGCGTACGTCGGTCCTAACTGCTTAACAGAAGTCAGCTGCTGTCGTTACTCTTACTGGGGCTCAGAGAGAGGAAGGGACTTGCCCACGGACACGGCCTGCGATGGAGCTTCGGGACCTCGGCCAGAGCCCCTCCTCTTTCCTCTCCTCCGGGCACTGCTCGTGTCTGCCGGAGGCGCCCGGTGTGCGACCCGCGGGGAGGCCTCCCCTGGGGGGTGGAGGAGGCGTTGGACCAGGCTCTGCCCCCAGCGTGTTCTCTTCCAAGATGCTTGTGGGCAGGACCTTGTCCGTCTCGTTCCCTGAGGACCCCAGGGCCTGGTACACAGTAGGTGCTCAGAAATTGCTTGCTACTTGGCCGGCTCGCTGGCTAAATCAAGGCAGGGCAGGCCAGCGGCTGCTCCTGGGGCTCCCGGTGCTCACTCCCCCAGCTCCCCCACACCTCCAGTTTTTGTGCCTGATTGGCAGGGTCCCCTGGTTTGGCCCCCCCTTGGTTGCCCTTGGCCCCCACACCCCGCTCTGGCCCCCAGCAGCACCCCCTTGTTCCCCACCCCCTCCCCCCTCCCCCCTTTGTTCTGGCCCCAGCAGCACTCCCTTGACCCCACTCTGGCCCCAGCAGCACCCCCTTGACCCCACTCTGGCCCCAGCAGCACCCCCTTGGCCCCCGCTCTGGCCCCAGCAGCACCCCCTTGACCCCACTCTGGCCCCAGCAGCACCCCCTTGACCCCACTCTGGCCCCAGCAGCACCCCCTTGGCCCCCACACCCCCTCTGGCCCCAGCAGCACCCCCTTGGCCCTCGCAGTACCTACCAGCTGCCCACCTTGCTGCTCTTCTCCCTGGGAGCCTGAAGGCTGCTGGTTCTGCTCCCGCCACCCCCCCCATCCCGTCCCCGCCCAGTCCCAGCACATCTTCAGCTCCTCTCTTGCATTTTCCTGTCCTCCCCACTTGCTCGTTAAGATGAGAATAACTCCTGAGCTTGATGTCTCTGCCTCTGCTTTTGTACCGAACTATAATTTGACTGTCTAAAGGTTCTTAGAGGAGAGAGCAAAGAACCCGCCCCCCCATCCAGGCTCAGAGGAGACTCTGTGCAGGGGCAAGGGGGCCGACCCTCTTTAGACCCAGGACACGGGGCACAAACCCGGGGCCAGGAAGCCCCCTCTGCCGGTGGGCGCAGGAATCTGTACCCACTGGGCCCCTCGGCTCCGCTGGGTGGGATCAGGTCGTGCTTCTCCTTTGACAGAGGGGGGAGAGGGCCCTCACGCTCTGCCCCCCACCCCCTCCCCACCCCAGGGCTCCCCACAGCCCCTTCGCACTACCCTGTGGGCTGCGGCTAGAGGTATGTTAGGGATGGACAGGAGTGATGGGGGGAGGGGGTAGGAGCCCAGAGGGGAGAAGGGGCTGCCTCCTTTATGGAGACCCCTCCTGGTGGGGAGTTTGGGGGGGTTGGAGGGGCGGGGGAGGGGGGCTAGTCAGGAGGGCCAAGGCAGCAGAGCGGCCAGGACAGCGCTGCTCCCCCACCCTCCCTGCCCTTCCAGTCCAGCCGCCAGAGAGGTCAGTGGTGGGCTGGGGTCCTGCCTGTCTTTCTCCATCTTTCCATCCTGCCCCCCTCCACCACCACCTCTCGGGACTATCTGGAGAGCCCACACTCCACCCCTGAGGCTTCTTACACCTGCATCTCTTCCAGCCTACCTGCTGCTGGGCAGCAGCCTTTCCTCCGGGCTCTGTCAAAGGTGAGACTGTCCTCGGAGCCCCGTCACCCTTTGCAGTTTGGTTCATCTGGTTGCCTTGTGACCTCAGCTCTGATGGGCTGAATAGAAGTTGGGATTTTTCAGGTGGTTTGGCCTCTTCTCTTTGTTATGCTGGGAACGATGCTCTCTGTGGCTTCTATCCAGCCTCGGTTTCCCCTGTGCAAGGTCGCACACTGTCCCCTCAGGGAACGCCGGGAGGGTAGGTGAGCTGCTAGGCGGGCGGTGCAGAGGGTGGCTCCTTGAGGCCCTGGCCACCCGACTGCCCCCCCGGGGCATAGGATGCAGAGATGGGGGCCACCCCTGGTGGGGAAGCCAGGGTGGGGTGCTCCCTGGGCCTACAGACTCCTCCTATGTCTGAACCCCGATTTCCTCTAGGACCCCCTCCTCTCCGAGTACAGCCGAGGTCTCGTGAAGCCTGGCGTCTGGGCGAGGCCTCCCTGGGCTGCATGGGGACCAGGGCAGGGCAGGGCTGGTTCCACTGAGCTTCCTATGTCTCCAACCGTCCCTGGTGCCCTAGAGCCCGAAGCCTCAGTGGGCTGCACCGGGAGGCCAAGGCGGGAAGCGACTTCGTTATAGAGCCCCAAGGTCAGCCTGCGTCTTTGTGCTTCCCCTGGCAGCGGTGGGCCTTGGGGAGAGGGCCTGGCTGCAGCGGAGTCTGTATCCAGGTCTCCCCAGGACCTGCCGGGCCTCCGCTGAGGACCCAGGGCAGGGTTAGTGAGGGGCCCTTGCAGGTGAGATCCCTTAGGCTCCGATGTGTCCTCGGCCCAAGGGGGCTGGGAGTGGGGTGGGTCCTCGGGGCCAAAAACCAGATGATAGAGACCCTGAGTCTGGCCAGAGCAGGTTCCCCGAGTTTCCCAGCCTCTGGGGACAGTGGAGTGGGTGGGAGGAGGTTGGTTCCTTCAGGGCTCAGGCTTCGGGGGTAGACCCCCGTTTCCAGGAGCCCAGCCAGGCCGGAAGCCCCGAGGGCCAAGGAAGCAGATGTGCACGAGGCATTGCTGGGCTCGAGGATGTGCCCACGGCACGGCCCGCCAGTCCAGCCAGCGTCTCCTTCAGGTGTTCTTGCTTCCCCCGCCCGGGTTCAGGCTCCTTCTCCAGGCTCTGTCCCCCTCCCGTTAGCCACGCGGTGCTGGTTCTGGGGGTGGGGGTGCTGGGGGGGCAGTGACTGCCTATGGGCACAGAGGCTGCTCCGTATGGCCCGGGGCGGGGGCTGTAATACCCAGCCCCAGGCCAGCGTGCTTGTGCCAGTGTGGGAGCCCACGGGAGTGCTGGGCCCATGAGTAAGATTCGAGCTGAACTTTGCAGCGGGGGCCTGGGGTTGAGGAGCTTCTGGGGACAGAGCTCAGGCTAGGAAGGGCCTTGAATGCCGCATAAGGAGTCTGTGATCTGACCTCCCTCTAGCCAGAGAGCACCAGGGGGAGGCCTCAGCTGGGCGGTGTGTTCCTGAGAGCAGACCCTCCGTGTGATGCCGCGAGGCCTCCCCGCACAGCCCCGGCCTGGTGGTCTCCTACTTGTCCTTCCAGGATGCTTCCTCGGGGAAGTCCCGCGGCCCCTGTGTGTGTTAGAGTCCCCGGGCCTCTCCTCTCAAGCCCTCGCCCCGTGTGAGCGCTGGTTGCCCACCAGGCTTTCTTTAAGGCCCCTGAAGGCAGGAATCAGAAGGGCTCGGTTGTCCCCTGGGTGTCCAGCCCCCAGCCCAGTGCCTGGCCCAGAGCAGGTGCTCAGGAAATGTCGCTTGAAGATGTGAATGCCTGCAGGGGCACGGAGCCCAGGGCTCCAGGCCAGAGCTGCCGGGCTGCTGCGGAGGAGCTGGGCTGATGCGGGGAGGCCTCCCGCGTGAGGTGGGGCCACGCCCGGGCCCCAGCTGGAACTGTGCTCCCTTTGTGTGTCATTAGGTGGCTCCTTAAAGAGCTGTTTGCTGGAACAAAGGCCGCCGCTGGCAGCCCTCAGCGGGTGGGCCAGGCCTGGCCTGCTCCCTTTGGTGGCGCTTCCGGAGCAGGTGGACTGAGCCAACTTGTCACCCCCTGGCTGGCTGGTGACTCTGAGGAGTGGGGGCCGCCACGGGGTGGGGACCGTGGAAGGCAGGGCGATTGGCGGATCCGGCCCTGACCTCAACAAAATTATTTTTAAAACCTGCAAGAGAAAGGGGATATTTTTAACCTTTGTTCCATCAAGACATCCCGAGGGGAAAAGAAGGGGGAAGGAGGCAGGTGAAGAGTGTGAAGCGGGGCCGGGGCCGGGGCTTCTGTGGGAGGGAGAGGCCTGACGACGAGCTCTCTTGTCCCTAGCCCTTTTAAATTTTTTAAAAGCTCCAAACAGCAAGAGGGACGATGAAGTTCATTATATCGAGTTATCTCCTCTGTTTCAGGCAAAGATCAATCTTCCCAGCCTCGCAGCTTCAAGGGGGAGGGGAGGGAAGAGAAAGAAAACGAGAGGCAGAGGAAAAAAACTCCCTGGACCAATTTCCGCCGGCTAACGCGATTACTTGGCTGCCTGGCAGCGGCGCCAGCTGTTGGCAGGCCCCCTGGCCCCCTGCCAGGCACGCTCGGTCGCCGGCTGCCCCCAAGGCTCCCTCCCGAGCGGGACAGGTTGGCAGGTGCCGGGGCTGTGGGCCCCCGGGGGGCAGGGGGTGCCAGGCCTGGCGCCCCAGGGAGAGCTGAGGCTGCTCTGCTGCCGCCCGTGGCTCGGCCTTGGCCCACGCCCTGCCTTTACCCGGAGGGTCCTGTCCCGCAGGGTGTGCCCTCTGGCGCCTCCCCATTTCCTCATATGAGAGGCAGTTTGTGCAGGGAAGTAAGAGGACAGGCTTTGGAGCCAGATGGAGCTGGCTCTGCCCATTCATTCATTCGACAAACTTTTACTGAGCATCTACTACGCACCAAGCACTGCACATAGTACAGAGGGGGCTGTGGAGCCGGATCAGAGGGACACGGTCCCTCCCCTGCCTTGCAGACCTTATGTCATGGTGAGGAGACGCCTAAGAGACAAGGACACACGCAAATAGCGGGATAATGGCGGGTGGGCACAAAAGCAATGGGAAATGGGAAAGATTGGGGTGCACGGGGACATTTGTCCTCGGGCGACGGAGGAGGATAAAGGAGGTCCCATTGAAACCCGGATGATAGGAAGGTCTGGGGAGCCCTGGGGCCTCAGGTGTTTGGAGGCGAGGGAGGCGCGGGAGGACGAGCAGGAGAAACTGAGGCCTGGGGGCCCCGGAGATAGTGTTTCCCAAGGGAGGCCGGCGTCAGCCGTGTCAGGCACGGCCACTGGGTCTGGCAAGACTGAGGGTTCTGGGAACCTTGATATGAGCGGTTCTGTGGAGTGGGCGGCACCGAGGCGCAGCTGCAGACGGAGGGAGGGCGAAATGGGACGGGGCTGTGGACGCTGGGCCGCTAAGTAGAGACACCTCTTGAATTTTGCAATAAAAGGGAGCAGAAACACGAAGGGTACGTGGGATCAAGGGCCCTCACTCCCTCCCCCTCCCTCCCCCACCTCCCGCAGCTTCCCCACCTCCCTCCCTTCCTTCCCAGTACTGAGGCCCATCCACATGCCCCTCGCTGGCTTTGTGACCTTGGGCGGGTGGCCTAGACTCTCCGGGCCCAAGTTCTACTTGTGCAAGATGGAGACGTCACTGGATCTGATGCATAGTAGGTGCTCAGCAAACGCGAATTGTTCTTAGTAAGAACAGAGTAAGGGTCCACCTGGGGAGAAGCGGCAGCCCGGCGTCGAGATAGACATTTTTGGAGAACAGCGTGACAGCGAGTTCAAAATTTAAAACGCGTCCGTCCTCTGAGCTACCCTTAAGGAGTCCTTGCACACGCGCCCCTAGAGGCAGGGGGTCTTTTTCTAGCAAAGGTTTGAAATGAAAACCGGAAGCCGGGAAGCAGCGGGCCCGGGGGTCCGGTTAGATGGTGAGGGTGTGCCCCACGCGGAGGCCTCGGTGGGGGAATTCAGTGTCACTCTGGCCGCAGTCGGGCCGTCGGACGCTGGCGGATCGTTGGCTCAGCCACTCCTGGCCACGTTAGCAGCCACACTGTGCGCTCCGGCCTGCTCCTCTGCAGAGCTGAACTGACACCAGGGGTTGTCATGAAAAGTAGGGGGGTTGATACCTGAAGTGTTGCACACGGTGTGCGTCATCCGGCAGGAGCTCCGGGAGGGCAAGCAGTGACTCTTCTTAGCTTTCTCTGTGGACAAGGAAAGTCCTCCAGGCCCATCGTCAAGCGAGGAGCATAGTCTACACCAGCACGGAGCTCTGATCCCGGGTGTGGAACCCCTCTGTGCGTACGTCCCTGCATGTGTGTGCAGGTGTGCCGTGAAAGTTTCATCCCAGAGGGATGGCAGTCGGGGCCTCAGGAGGCGCGGCTGGGAGTGCTTGCGGGTGCCTGCACTTGAAGGCTTCGTGCTGGTTTGTGTGATGATAAGACTGTAGCTGAGATTGTCCGTTAGGCCTTTGCCTCCTGCAGGCAGTCCTCCGTGACTGCACCAGCCCGTAGCTCGCCCCTTATCAGATCTCCTAAGTGGGCGGAAGCCACATTTCCCGCTGTGGCTGCCGTGCCTGTGTGCAGACCCCTCAGCGGGCCTGAGCCTCCCTGAGGGTGTGTGCTGTGCGCTCTGCAATCCAGACACGTCTAGACTGGTGGTTCTCAAAGCGTGATCCCAAACGGCAGCACAGCCCCTCCTGGGAGCTTGCTGGGAATGCACATTCTCAGGTCCCACCCTGGACCTGCTGAAGGGGAAATTCCGGGGGTTGGGGGCGCAGGACCCGGCACGTGTGTCTTCGTGAGCCGTCCGGTGACTCCGGTGTGCCTGCTGGTACTGTTCAGGGAAGTCAGAGCAAAGTGGGACGGGCCCGGGGTCGGGGCCACTGAGGTCGAAGTCCTGGTCAGAGGTGAAGGTGGGGACCTGGAGGGTATTTGGTCCCAGGAGGGAGGATGTGGGGTTCGGTGCCAGAGCACTGCCCCCCGGGCGTGGGCGCGTGTGGGTAGGTGCGGGCGGGGGCTCCGTCTGCTGCAGGGCTTTGGGCAGAGCCCGGGGCGGGGCTGGTCGCAGGACGGGCCCTACGGGCAGGGGGTCTGCAGGCCCCCCCATCCGACTATTGTCTCGTCCCTTCCCCACTGTCCCTCTGCAGGTGTCCTGCTTAGAGCCCCTGCACCTGCTTGTCCCCGTGAGGTCAGCAGCCGCTGCCCAGGTCGGTGGATGAGGTAGGGGCCAAGGGGGTATACGTAGGGCAGGTACTGGGGTCACCGTCTTGCCCTCCTCGGCCCTCTCTCTGCCAACCCTTCCCTCTCCCATCTTCTGGAGCTCCCTTCGCCCTCCTCCAGTCGCTTCCTGGGGCTGTTGAGTCACAGGGTGAAGATGGGGTGAGGAGGTTTGGGGATGAGCCTCAGGAGGAGGGGGGGAGTGTGACTCCTCTGATGGGATTAGGGTCCTCAGTGCTGGGGAGCCTCTGGAGAGCCGCTGTTGGGACCCTGGGGGGCTTGGCCCAGGCACTGGCAGGAACAGGGACCCGGGGCAGGGGACAGAGCTGTGGTCCCCTCAGGTGAGGTGCATCTGCCTGTTGGGTGGGGGGCAGGTGCTCTGGGTGGCTGGGCCCTGGCTGCAGTCAGTGATGAGTAAGTGTTTGGGGGACATGCCTCCTGTGCCTGGAGGATGTGGTCTGATGAGGGGCTATCAGGGCAGTTCCCGGAAGTCTCGGGGGGCAGACGGGGCGTCCTCGGCCCAGCTCCTCCTCCCCGACGTCTGCGTGTCCGCGGACTTCGGCTCCGAGGAGGCTTTGCTGAGCGGATGATTTCTGGGAGGGCTTCTGGCGTTAACTTGGCGTCAGGGCCTCTGCTGAGTCAGCCTCACCTCCTCGGCGGGAGCAGGGCGGTGTGAAGGGGGGAGCCTGCAGCAGCAGCCCCGGGCCTGCAGCAGGGCCTTGCGGGGGGGCCCCGGGTCCCCACCCTCATCTGGCCCAGCCTGGGTGTGCAGCTCGGGGCGCGGCTTCGCTGACACGGGGGTCGGGGTTCGGCCTTGAGCCCGGCTCTGTGACCCAGGCCCCCACACCCCCTTGTGTGTTCCGGGGCCCCTCGGGGGCATCCCTGGGGGGTGTGGCGTGGGGAAGGCCAAGGAGGGAGGCTGGCGCCGCGAGTGTTGAAACACGCACCAGTTGCTTTGCAGCACGACCCGGTTCGCGCCGGGTGGGCCTGGTTAGGGGCGCTCGGCCCTGCACCTCCGGGCTAGAGGGAGCGGGGCTGCGCAGGGCCCTGAGCTGGAGCCGCGGGGCCGCTCTCCCAGCCGCCCGTCCCCGCCAGGACCCTCTTCCCTCCCTGTGCCTGGCTAACAGCCCCCCTGCTCAGAGTCGTGCCCTCATGGAAGCTCTCCGTGTCTCCGCTTTCTCATCGGGACGAGGGAGGATGATCGTAGACCCCACCTCCCAGGGTCATTAGGGGCCAGCTGGAGTGCTCGCGTCGTGCGTTAGCAGTGACGCCTCCTGAGTTGCATGTGCTCAGCAAACTCGGATCATGGTTGTCAGTGTTGTTAGCAGGTGTGGAATGTTCTAGAACGAGAGCAGGGCCCTCCCGGTTCTTTTGTGCAACCAGAGGCCAGAGCCAAGAGGGGCTGGGCTGAAGTGTGCCTCAACCTCCCCCTTGCCCCATTCCCCCCTCCAGACCCTGGGAGCGGGGGTTGGAGCCTGGTGGGAACCCTGGGGTGGGGTTGGGGGTGGCGCAGGGTCATTGTGTCATTTGCAGCTGGTGCCCCGGGCTGAGGGAGGCCGGATTTGATGAGCAGCAAAGCGGGCCTGATCTTGCTGGGATCCCCACCCCCTTCAGGGCGGAGTCTGGTGCGGAAGGGCTCTCGCAGGGCGTCTCTTCCAGACGTGGAAATGGGGGCCCAGAGGGGAGTTTTGAGTCCTTACTGGGTGCCAGGTGTTCGGAGCCACCATCCGCTTCCTCCTCCTCGGTGCCCTACCGAGGGCGTGAACAAGCCGGGGCTCTGAGATGGACCCTGAACTTCCCCGGGGCCCACGCAGCTGGGAGGAGCCAGCCCTGCACCCAGGCCTGTCCGGCCTCGAGAGGCAGAGAGCGAGCGTTCCTTCCTCGAGGGGGCGGCCAGCCAGGGTGGGGGCAGCATTTGCACAGCCATCCACGCACCCCGCAGAAGCTCAGGATTTAGGGAGTGGGGGGCAGATGCTTGATCTGGGTGAGGGGGGCTGGGCGGCTCCAGGCAGGGAGACCCCCCCCCGCCGCCGCCTGCAGGGGCGTGATGCTGGGGCACAGGGCAAGGACGGTGTGGGTTGGCACTGGGCACCACGGCTCCCGACGCCTGTGCCCCTGCCAGCTCCTCCGTCACCCGCCGGCCCCCGGGGTCTCCTGTCCGCCCGCAGGGCAGGTCCTGACACCCGTTGCGCTGCTCCAGTCCTCTCCTCCAGAACTCTCAGCGGCTGCAGCTCCCTGCGCCCGGCCTCCCTGACCCTCCGCCCCGAGCCGCTCAGCTCTGCCGGCTTCTCTGCACTGCACGTCCTCCGTGGTCCAGGTCTGCAGGTGCCCACGGCTCTGGGTGGTCACTGGGAGCTCCAGCCTGCCCTCCCCTGCCCACGGCCTTCTGCCCCCCTACACCTCGAGGTGCTCAGACACAGGATGGAATCTTCCTTGCTCCCCCTGGTGCCGCCTGGATTCCCAGGGGGAGAGGGGCAGGGGCTCCATAAAGCCTTGCAGGGAAGGAGGGGCAGAAAGGGGCATGGTTCCTCAGTGCCCAGGCCTCAGGACAGCCCCATGGAATAGGACTCCAGCAGCACACCCGCAACCAGCCTGGCCCACGCTTCTGTAGTGCCCGCTGGATGCCAGGCACCTGCCAGGCAGGTTACGGATCTCTGTTTAATCCGGACCACGACCCCTGAGGCTCTTCCTACAGAAGGAGCTGAAGCAGAGCGGCCACGTCACTTGCCCAGAGCAACACAGCCCCGATGTGGCCCAGGGGAGAGCTAGAAGGGGAAGGGGCCTACCTTTCACTGTGCTTCCGTTACATTCCGAGCATTTGGCACCTGCTATTTCCTTGGCTCCTCCCGACGGCCTGTCCCGGGAGCCTGGAGGAGCAGGCGTGAGCCAGGTGTGAGGCCACAGGAAGCCTTCCCGGTGGGGCCATCACTTGGGCCCCGGCGCTCGGCGGGGCTTTGGCCTCCGGTCTGGGAACTGGGCGGGCACTGGGGGCTGAGACTCCTGCAGGTCCTGGTGCCACCCCCGGGCCCGGGCCGCTGGGCGTGTGGTGTGGCCGCCACGAACCCACCACCTCCAGGCTTGGCTGGACGGGGAGGACGAGGGGCAGCCAGAGGCCGTCTCCGCTGGCAGCTGGTTGGGGAGCGGGGCGCAGACTGAGGGAGGAGACGCAGCCTTGACCTGGGGGTCCTCTCTGGACAGGCTCAGGTTGAGGGACACCCCCCCCCCACCATTTGTATATCTTTTTTTTTTTGGAGAAACGTGGATTCAAATCCTTTTTTGCTCATTTTTGATCAGGGCATTTCGGCGTCGAGCCGTAGGAGGTCTTTGTGGCTCCGGGTACCAACCCCCTTTCCGCATGTGGTCTGCGAGTGCTCTCTCCCGTCCCACAGGTTGCCTCTTCGCTCGGTTGGTTATTTACTTTGATGTACGGGAATTTTTAAGTGTGATCTGGTTCCGTTTGTCTGGTCTGGATTGCGTTGCATGTGCTTTTGGCGGTACAGCCCAGAAATCGTTGCCAAATGCGACGTCGCGAAGCTCTCGCCCTGTGTTTCTTGCAGGGGTTTTGTGGTTTCCGATCTTACGTGTAGATCTTTAATCCATTTTGAGTCAATGCTTGCATATGTCGTAAGATAAGGGTTCCGTGTCATTCTTTTGCGTCGGATGGCAGGAAACCAGACGTAGCTCACAGCAGCTGCAAGTTCGCCTCTTCTGGGGCGCCGTCTGTCCATCCGAGTCCACCGAGAGCAGGGACCACATGCCTTCCTCCTGGGGGGATGGCTGTTCCCCGGAGCTCTTCCTCCCGACTGCTGCAGGCCCTGCTGCAGGCCCAGGCTGGGGTCGGGGTGCAAGGCTGGCTTGGGGTGTGAGCCAGCCCAGGGATGCAGGCCTCTGCCCCTCCGTCGTCCGGGCCGCGGGGGCCTCGGGGTGGGTATCCAGGGCCAGTCCACTCAGGAGGATGGAGGCAGACCAGGGGGCCAAGGAGAATACCAGACACTGGTCGGTGGGAGGAAGGCCCCTGCAGAGCATCTTGGGGCCCTGGCCTACCGTGCCCCCATCCTCTCCTGGCTCACGTGAAAGCAGAGAGTCCCACGTTTGCCAGCAAGAGGCAGTTCTCGCCTTGGGTGCTCAGCCGACGGAAGCGCTGGGCCAAACCCCGCTAAACCAAATAGAATTCTAGAGCCAGAAAAAGGAAGTTCTGCGCTTGGGCACAAAAACTCGCAGGCCAGGGGGGTGGGCACGGGAGCGGGGACCGCGCGGCCGCTCCCGTGCACGCTCACCAGCGCAGCCGTGCGGCAGCCAGCTTGCACGCCTCCCTCGCTCATGCACCCACTGCCGCTTGCTCAGGGACGTTCTGAGCCGCTCGTTCAACACGGGCATCCCAGAGGTCCTGGCCTTCCCGGGCCCGGCAGAGGCGGGCGGCCTGTGATGGGGGCTGCCGGTGAGGCCGGGGGCTAACAGGCTCTCCCGCTCGCTCTCTGTGCAAACTCGACAGGCCTCTTCCCTCCTTTCCCTCCTTGGGCCTCAGTTTCTCCATCTGTAAAATGGCCGTGGTTTCCGTGACACAGGGGAACTTTGAGGATTCAGCGAGATGATGGATGTAAGGACGACTCCTTTTGTGGGGAGTCAGCCGTGCTCAGAGTTCTGGATCGGGCACCGCAGAGGCCCCCCGAGAACATTGCACTGCGTAGATGGTGAAGCAGAGGGCCCCAAGCTCACGTGGCTGACCTAGAACTCAGACCCCAGTCGCCGAAATTCCCCATCCAGCATCGTCGTCCCACCCAGGCCCTGGGGAGAAAACCAGCAAATTCGTTTGCACCTGCGTCCAGACGGGGCGCATCCAGACCAGCTTCAGGTGCCTGGGAGGAAGCCCTGCCGTGTGTGGACAGGGTGGAGCACGGGGTTCGGTGCTCCTGCCGTGGCCTGTGTGGCCCGTGGAGGGTCGGCGGCGGCTAGGCCATATTCCCGGGCTCTCCCAGGAGGGAGGGAAAGGTCCGCCTGCCCCCCGGGAAGCAGCTGGTTCCGCTTGCCGCGGGCTGGCCGTGCACTTTGTGGACACAGGCCGGGGTGGGGTGTTGGGGGAGCGGATGAGCCTTTGGCCGTGAGGCTGGAGCTCTGGCCCGGTCAGGGCCCCGGCCAACGGAGACGGTGGGACTCTGGGGTACCTCCTGCCCTGGGACTGGGGGGCCTCTTCCTCATGGGATGGGGGAGCTCGTTGCCTCGTCTTGTCTGGTCTTCACGATCGCCCGGGGGCCTACCGATGAGGAGGCTGAGCTCAGCGAGGTAGGACGCGTCCGGGTAGGACTCGCGGGTGGCTCTGGGCCTCGCCAACCCCTGAGACCTGGGTCCGCGCGGCCGTCGTGGGTGCTGTGTGCACCTGCGTGTGCGGGTGAGGGGTGCCTGGACGGGGCGGGCGGACGCCTGGGGCCACGGGCGAGGGGAGGCCCCGTTGCCTCGCAGGCCCTGCTCCGGGGGGCAGGGTAGGAGCAGGCCGGCGCAGGGTCCGTGCCCACTATATATAGCCGCTCAGACGCGCACGCCCAGCTATTTCTGTGTCCCTCCTCCTACTGAGGCAGGGGGAGGGGAGAGAAAGTAGTCCATCTAAAAATATAACCCGGGGAAAATATCACAGCTCCTGAGCCCGAGCCGCGGAGATCTGTCTCGTTCTCTCGCCTTCCACCCCCGCGCCCCAACTTTACCTCACAGCCGCCTCGGCTCCGCTTGGAACCTTCGGAACGTCGCCTCCTCCGCGGCCCGTGCCACCTTCCTCCGGGCCCGCGGCTGGGTCGCTGCCCCGTGTCGCGCGGAGGAGCCGAGGCCCGCGAAGGGCTTGCTGCGGGGCCCTGCGGGGCGTCGGGCCGGCTCTGACCTCCGCCTGCTCGGCCAGCAGGTGCAGGTGCAGGTGCAGGTGCAGGCCGGGCCGCGCTTACGGGTGTGGCAAAGGGCACGGCCATCCAGCGGTCCTTGTCGTCGGCATCACCACACCTGCAGCAGGCACGCGTGTCCCCCCCTCCCCGTCCGCAGGGGCCCGGGTCTGCTGGGCCGGGTTTCCTGTGGCCTCACAGGGGCCGCGCCACTTAGAGGATGTCCCGGGGGCTCCCGGGGGCGGGGGGCTCCCAGGGCCGAGGGAGGCGTGTGCCCAGGTGTGATGAGGCACCTGCCACGGGCCTGCGGGGTGGGAGGCCCTTCGGAGAGGAAGCCCTGGCCCCGGGTGCCCCTGCCTGGCCCCGCGTGGAGTCTGCAGCAGGCTTCCCCGGGGGGCTCGGCCCGACGCTTCCTGCTGGTGCTTCTTGCCCCGCGGGGCCGGCTCCGAGCGCCCCCCCCCAGAGGCTTCTGCAGCCCGGGCCTCAC
Source organism: Canis lupus familiaris (assembly GCF_011100685.1). NCBI lineage: Eukaryota > Metazoa > Chordata > Mammalia > Carnivora > Canidae > Canis > Canis lupus. The sequence goes on from NC_049251.1 coordinate 39,077,594, forward strand.
GCGGGCCGCGTGGTGCTTCCGTGTGGAGACGGCAGCCCACGCGGGAGTGGGGACAGGCTGCCGGACCTCATGCTCCCACCAGCAGGCGTCGGCTCGTGACCAGACTTGTTTCTTCTGTGCCCGCCCACTCCCCACCACCACTGGGCTATTTTGACATCGTAAAATTTTATCCATTAACGTTTCGGTGTTGTACGGCCCTAAAAGGAAAGGACCCTTTAAAAGATGTGACCGTGATGCCATCGCCACACCATAAAACCCAAATGTTACCTGGCATGGGTGTCTGTTACCCGACTCATCCCTCCCAGTAGCCCTGGGGGAAGTCGCATTTGCTGTTTTATAGATGAGGAAAGTGGGGGCGCAGACAGGCGTGGGCACTTGGCCTGGGGTCGCACGGCCGATAAATGGCTAAGGAGGGATTTGCACTCGAGGCGCTTGGCTACAAGACCCGCGCTCGTTCCCCTTTCCCCCGTCACCCCCAAGGTTGCCAAGTCTCGGGGCGCCCGGGGGGCTCCGGGCACGTCTCGCCGGGCAGTGTCTAGCTGCTGGGCCCAGGCTGCGGGGCTGTCCGGCCGCGGCGGGGCCAGGAGCGAGCTGTCTCCGGCCAGCGCTGAGCTTTACGGGGCATTAACGAGCCATTTAAAAAGCGCTGACAACACACTTTGTGGCTCCTATTTAAGATGTACTAAAAAATAAGCACCTTTTCAGGGAGGAAGCTGCAGGATGTCGGGTTAAAATATGTCCGTGGTGTCACCTACGCACATGTCACCCTGCAGGTGCCTGTGGGGGAGCATCCAGCACTCAGCTTCACCCCTCGGTGGGTTTGCAGGGTGGCGGTTTCTTGATGAGCGGGTTCATTTGTCAGCAACTCCAGCTCTGCAGGGGGAAGGGGAGGGAGGTCTGAAGCGTTGGGGGTGTTAGGTGGAGTGGGGGTGGGAGGGGAGGGCAGACGAAATTACCTGCTCCAGGCAGCCCACTTTGCAGATGGAAACGCTGAGGCCCAGAGCAGAGAAGGAAAGGTCCGAGGTCACCCGCCCTGAGAGTTGCCCCCAGCAGCTCTCAGCACCCCCAGACCCGGGGAGGGGGGCACCGCACCCAGAGAGCATCCTCCAATATCTCCCTCCTCATTGCATGTCGAAGAGACATTCTCAGGACGTGGGGCGGGCCTGGGCTCTGCGTGGGGTCTCTGTGACCTCCGGTGCACCCTGCCTCTCTCTGGGGCCGTATCTGTAAAATGGGTAGCGCGGTGATGCCCAGATGGGACGAGGGGGCGTGGGAGCTTCCCAGCTTGGCGGGGCCCCCTCACGGGGCTTAGGACAGTCTCCTGGAGAGCTCCCTGGAGTGGGGGGGGGGCTCCTGCTCCTCCCTCCTCCCTCCTCCTCCTCCCTGCTCTTCCTTCTTCTTTTCCACGAGTATTTCTTAAGTGCTTGTCACGAGCCAGGCACTGTGACGGGCGCCGGGGTACAGCAGCGACCGGACAGTGTCATCAAACACACGCACACACACAAGGACGGAGTCTCCAGCCACTTCACGGAGCTAGTAGTTGTGCGGACGAGGCCAAAGCTGGGTGTAAAACCACAGCAATGTGGTAAGGCTGCCACGTACCTCCTCCCATGGGGCGGATGTGCGGTGCCATGAGAGGGTTTAAGAGGGGTTGACCGGGCCGGGGAGGTTGAGGAGGGCTTCCCTGAGGAGGTGATGCCCGAGCCAAGTGCTGTGGGATGAGTGGAGAAGCCAAGAGGGGCAGGGGGCAGCAGGCAGAGGGAGTAGCATGTGCAAAGGCCCTGTGGTGGAAGCTCAAGAGGACGAGGAAGGGCCAGTGTGGCTGCTGTGGGGCGGGCTCTGGGCAGCGACCGACGGGGCTGGGCCAGGCCTCCTTGAGGCCCGGGATGGGGACAGCGATACACTTAGGATTGGGGCGTGGACGGATTTCTGGTTGTTACGTAGAGGAGTGGCCTGAACATGAGTCGAGGGTGGAGTGGGGAGGTGGATGGGGGTGAATGTGTGCATCTGGGCGTGGACCAGGGTGGTGGCCTCAGGGTGCCCGCTGTCACCCAGTACTCCCCGGAGGCAGGCTGACCCAGTGAAGTCCCCGTGGGTGTTTGGGAGGGAGGCCCGGGGCCCTGGGACTGGCTGTTCAGCAGGTGGGCAGGTGGTCTGAGGGCGCCCCTTCCTCCGCTGGGGGCCGGGGGGCCGTGCTGAGGCCAGGCACACGAGGCGCTGAAATGCAGCTCCAGAGGCCGCGGGGGTGTGCCCTGGGTTCCCGGACCCGGGGAGCACCGGGTGCCCCAGAGGGGAGGGGAGCGCGAAGGAACGAGTGGCTTGCCCTCCCTAGTTCTGACTGATGGTGACAGCTTGCATCTTTAGTCTGAGAAGTATCTATGGGATAAGGACCGCTTTCCTCAATCGGGATAATTATGTTAATTAAAATGCTTTCTTTATAGCGGTTCTGATTAATAAAAACAGTTCCACTGCTCTCTTTAAACACTCTAACCTTCTGTTGCACGGGGAAGGAGGTCCTTTCTCAGCAATTTACGGCTCTTCACGCAGATTCCAGGAGGCGACCGCCGCTGGGGTGGCCCGGTGGCGGGCACTTGGCTCACACACGTGTGGGGACGGATGCACACGCAGTGGCCGTCGCGGGCGGGGATGGCGCGGAGTCTGCTGGAGAGTAAAAAGACCACTAATTTCTCTAATTGCTGTTTATTTGCCTCGGAAAAGCACGGGGATAATTAACGAGCTCCCGGTTAAGAAAAAATCACGTGTGGGGTAAAGAGGGTGCCGGGGCTGGAAGTGGTTCTGGAGTTGAAGGGTGATGGTGGGGGAGCTCGGGGGGGGGGGCTGGGAGGAAGCAGAGGGGTGCCCTGGTGGTGGATGCTCTGGGCTGGGGGGTCGGGGAGGGGGTGCTGGAGGCAGGGAGGGCAGGTGGGAAGGGGGATGACGGGGTGTCTCCTGCCCCCGGAGAAGGTGGACACTGGGTTCCAGGGCCGGCCTCCTCTGACTCCCAGTCCCCCAGCTCTGACCCTTGATGCCGCCGCTCCACCCACGTCAGAGGGCCCGAACGGGGGCCCGGAGGTGGATCTGGCCCACAGACGTGTGTGAGCGTGAGCTCGGGGGAGAGCACGTGCGTGTGTGCAGGTGTGAGCACAGGTGCGGGTCTCGGTACGTGTATGTGGCCCAGCGTGTCCGTGTGAGAGCGTGAGAGGCGCCCGTGTGCCTGTGGGCTCAGTGTGCACGTGTGCGTGAGAATATGAGCGTACATGTACGATAGGAGTGTCCGGGTGCGTGCGTGTGTCCATTCGCGGCAGGATTCGTAGTCCTTAGATTTCGGAAAGGTTGGGAGGCGTGCCACGAAAACCAGGCGCCGTGCACCTCTTGGAAAGTCAGAAGCCCGGACCCTGCGCCCCGCGAGGAGCTCCGGGTGGACACAGGCAGCGGCAGCTCCCGCTGGTCTCGCCTTCACGCCCCCTCCCCGTTTATATTACAGTCTGACTCGGGATGGGGGGGCAGAGGGAGTAGCATGTGCAAAGGCCCTGTGGTGAGTTTTCAACCCCTGATCTCGGGGAGGCACCCCGTGACTCCGTCAGGGCTGGCAGGATGGTCTTGTATGGAGAAGGGGGTTTAGGCCCCAGAGAAGGCGGGGGATGTCTCAGGTGACCGCTGTCCCCTTCTCCTGAAAGGACTGAGCACACGTGGGGTCACGGAGGCCCCGAGTCGGGGTGCCCTAGGTGCTGGAAGGAGACTGTGGGGTTCCCCAGTATGTTCGCAGCCCCGAGGGGCTCAGACAAGGCGGCGGGGGTGGGGGGCGACTCTCCCAACAAGGCAGAGAGGAGGGGCCGTAGGAGACGCTGCAGCAACCCGTCCCTGTACCCGAAGCCCCGGCTCTCTGCTGGACGCCCGTCCCCAGGTCTTTGTCGCTGCCGCCCTCTTGGCCATGCTCCTCGTGATGAGGGTGGCTAAGGCCCCGGGGCTGAAACTGGAGGGTCCCCACCACCCACCAGAGGAAGCCATGCTGCTGGCTCCCTAGACCCCTGGCCCTTCCTCATGGGAACGCTGCGGACCAGCCCCTGGCTTGCCTGAAGCCCGATGTCGGGGCCCAGAGGCTCCCGTTGCATACGGGGGTGGGCGCTCACACATGTGCATCCCACGTCTACGTGTGTGCAGGCGTCGACAGGACCTGTGTGTCTGCACGTGTGGGTGCTCCTGCGTGCACGCGGCCCTGCTCACGGCAGGTGCATGTGTGCGCCTCGGGTGCAGCTCCCGGCAGCCCTGCTCCTACATCGTCGCACGGGGGTGTCTCCCCATGTGGGTCTGTGTGTGCAGCTGGCGGATGTGGCAAGGCCCGTCCTTCGGCCCCGGAAGAGGGTGGCTCTCTAAGCAGGTGCTGACCAGGTGGAGGCTTGAGCTCTGGCGCACGTGGGGACCATCTCTGGGTGCCGGGAGTGTCCCGTTGGCTTCTGGGTGGGCCTGGATCCCCGCCCCGGGCTCCTGGGCCCCAAGCCCTGGCAGGTAGAGAGTGTGAGCTGCACAGACCTCAAGACCCCACTGCCCAGGTGTGCTGGCACAGGTCTCCGCACCGCCTCCGGCCGTGGCCAGGGGCAAGCCCTTCCCTGCGCGGCCGAAGCAAACCCAGGTGTGCTCTGGGGACGGGGCTGCGTTGACAAGGACCTGCCCCCCCCCCCCCCCCCGTCCATGCCTCCAGCAGCCCGGGTCCTCGCCCCCGCCCAGGCACACTGACGAAGGTGGAAGTCACCTAAGCTCTCCGGGCGCCTGCCTCCCGTCCCCATCCCTCCGCCCGCCGTTGTCTGACCGGCCCAGGGCTGGGCTGTGGCCGTCTCCCAGGAGGGCCAGACAGGGCCAGTCTGACCCCTCAGACGCCGTGACCTACTGGGAGTGACGCTGGGGGCACCCCCCTCGCCTCGGGAGGGGACCTGCCTGCCACTCCCACCTCGGCCCGCCCAGGGTCCCCCCCTCCCGCCTCCACTGTATTTACGTGTCTGTTTTATGATTTCAATTTTTAATGCCTCTGCTCTTTGAAGACGCTTAATGCTTTCGAGTGGAACATTTCCTTCCAGGACCCGAGCGCAGATTGAGGACAGAGCAATAAATCAACTAATAACTGGAACCTCATTTTCTGCTCCGCGGCGGAGAGTTAACCCCCGCCTCCCTGCACTCCTCTCCAGGCGGCTGCGCGGCCGCAGGGGGGAGCGGGGGTGCCGGGCGTCCCCGCACCCGCTCCTCCTGGGCCTCTCCCCTCCTTGCCTTTCTTGCTCCTCTGTCTCTTCGTCTCTGTTTGCTTCTGTCCTGCTCCAAGCAGGTCGGAAGAGAGGGGGTGTCTGCAATTGGGGATCATGGGGGGGCCCCCAGGTGGCGTGAGAAGGCGTTTGTCAGGACCTGGACTTGCTGCACGAGCTCAGGGGTGTCCAGCCCTTCCCGTGCCACCGGGTTAACAGCTGTGCAAGGGGATCTGAGCACCCGGACGGGCCCGCGGAGGATGGCAGCGCTCAAGAGCCTTCCAGGCCCTGCCCAGGGGACACGCTCAGGCCGCAGGACCAGGAGACATGGCTCTTGGCTCCTCTTATGCGCACAGTCTGCATGTGTCCTGCCTGCCTGGGCGTGCACGTGTGTGTGTCTCACGTGCTCATGCGTTTGGGCCTCCAGGGCCAGGAAGCACCAGCGCCGTCCTCCTAGGGTGACTCCTGACCCCCCGTGGGACGTGCGGAAGGGCCCACGGTGCACAGCCGTGTCCGAGTCGACAGCCCGGGTGCGCGGGTCCAGATTAGGAGCCCTGACTCTGAGACTGCGCTGCCTCGGTGCACATCCGGCTTCGCCACTTACAGCCGCGTGTCCCTGGGTAAGCCACTTAACCTCTCTGGGCCTCAGTTTCCCCATCTGCAAACCAGAGATAACAATAGAGCCTCCCTGGGGCTCCTGGAGGGCACAGTTGGTTAAGCATCCGACCCTCGGCTTCCACTCAGGTGGTGATCTCAGGGTCATGAGTTCGAGCCCACGTCGGGCTCTGTGCTCAGGGTGGAGTCCTGAAGACTCTCTCTTCCTCTCCCCCGGCCGCCCCCCACCCCGTAAAATAAATAAATAAATCTTAAAAAAAATTGTGCCTCTCTCATTACTTTTTAGGTGTAGGTTAAATGAGTTAGTTCCTTGTAAGGCGCTGGGTATGCATAAGTGCTTGCGGTCATTTTTGTAAGATGCGCACACAGAGCACGCCCCCCCCCCCCGAGCTACTGACCACAGGAGACCAGAGGTGCAGTAGTCACAGGTGCCCACACCCACCAGGCTCCCTCGCCTCGTGTGCACCACAGCCTGCGATGAAGAAGAGGACGGTGTTTAGCAGAGCAGCCGGGGTGGCTTCCTGGAGGAGGTGGCACCGGCACCAGGCCTCGGGTAAATAGAGGGGAGCACCTCCGTAAATTGCCCCCGGCACCTGTTGGGGAAGGGCAGGAAGGGTATCTGGAGAGCGCCAAGGCCCAGAGGGAGGCATCTGGCTGGCTCTGGGGGGAGGCAGGAAGGGGACAGGCCACGTTCACTGGGCGCCCGTGTATATTTTGCGACGCGTACGAGATGCAGACTCTGTGGCACGTTGACGCCGTGGAGCCGAGGAAGCTGCATCTGAGCCCCAGCACGCGGCTTGCCCAGGGTCCCCCCCGCCGCCAGGGGCAGCGGCGAGAGCTAGACGTGTGCCTGGCTCCGCGCAAACCCCTGCTCGTCCTGCCCGTGGATGATGGGGGGCCTGGTGATGGGGGCTCTCTACCTTTCAGGACGGCTCAGGCCGTGTTCCTGCGGCTCCACTCCTCCCGGGGCCGTGCCCTGCGGGTCCCGGCGCCGCCGATGGGCCGCCCCCCACGCGTGGCGGGAATGGAGGGCGCCCCGTGCTGAGCTCCTGCCGTGTGCCGGCACGACGCGTGGCCCTGCCGCATCCACACGAGCCTCGCTCTCCGCGCGGAGGAGGTGAGCCAAGCTCCAGGTGCCCGCCCGGGGGGTCGCGCATCCCGCATCCCGGACGGCCAGGCCCCCCAGCGGCGCCCGGGCAATCGAGAAACATGCTCGGCCCCGGGAACTCGGTCTCCAGAGTATGAAGCAGAGGACTCCGCTGGGTTATAATTCTAGCACATCACGGCTGACGTCTTCTTGGGGCCATAAAACGGCAGACCCTCACGGCGGGAAGCCGCCCCATCACGTCGTCGAGCCATCCGGGGATCGGTCACTGCCTGGGGAGCGTGGGGCGTGCCGGCCTTTACAGACGTGTGCGCCCTCCCCTGTGCACAGGCGAGCCAGCCTCCACCAGCTGCCGGGGAGGCCGGGGAGCTCGCGTCCGTGCGGGCGACACCTCTCGTGCGAGCACCTACTGGGTGCCACGTGCGGACTGTTCAGGCTCCCTCGGGCTGGTGGGTAAAGCAGACGCCAGTAAAGGCAAACGGGGAATTCGAGATTAATGGTGCAGTGGCGGGATGGACGGGGTCGCCTGCGAGATGAGGCTCAGGCCTCCGAGGTGACGGGGAGCCCGAGGGAGGGTGCTGAGTGAGGACGAGGAGCCTGCATGGCGGGGGAGGGGGCAAGTGAGGGCACCCGCAGGGCACTCGGGCTGTGGGGGGAGCAGAGGTGTTTCCAAGGGGTGGCGACCAACTGCTGAGGGGTTCCAGGTGGTGGACCTGGAATGCCGGGGTGGCCGCCCGCATTCATGCCTTTAAAAGACCCCTGTGGCTGCTGCAGGAGGGGCCGAGGGGGGAAGCAGGGTAAGGTAGCCGTGATGGAGGCCGGGGCCGAAATGGTGACCCTGGTGATACAGGCACGTCGGAGCGGGGTGCCCGAGCCCCCGGCGTAGCTTCGGGTGACCACGCGGCGGCCCCGTGCTGCACACACCCCTCTGCCCCACCCCGCCCCTCCCCGAGCACCTGCTCCTTGCTCCTCCATCTCCGGGGCTCCGCTGCCTCCTGGGTGGTGCAGGAACGGGATCGCGCGGCGTGGAGCCTTCTGAGACGCAAGTTCCTAAAACTCAGCACAATGAGTGAGGGGGTTTTTAAAGGATGGGAGACTCCGAACCATGATGCTGATGGGGAGGATGATGGATCCACCAGGGGAGGCGAGGTGGATGGTGCCTAAGGAAATCATAGTGACGGGAGCCACCTTCCTGGGACCAGAGGCGACAGGGTTCAGAGCCCCAGGGGACAACTCAGCTTTGAGGGGCAGCACGGCCCGTCCCCAGGCAGGGACAGGGCATGTGGGCCAGAGCAGGTGGGCTTCCGGAGCCTGCAGTGGGCCGATGAGCGAGTTCACATCCGCTGGCTCCTGCTTTCTCAGTGAGGACGGGTGGACGTGTCCGTTGGGAGTGGCCAGTCGGGTGGAGACGGGAGAGGTGAGGCCAGTGTTGCAGGGGTGACAGCGCCACCTTGGAGAGCAGGGACGCGAGTGGCCCAGGGCTCGAGGTCTGAGATCCCAGCTCGTGAAGGGCACAGCTCCGTGGTGGGCTCATTCTAGCCGCAGGTGCCAAGAGGGTGCCAGTTGGGTCCATCCAGATCAGGATGGGAGCACTGCTGGGGGGCAGAGAGGACGGTGCGTTTGGAGGGTGCAGTGGCACACGGGAGCCCAAGCGAGGCAGGGGGAGTGGGGACGGAAGAGCAGGGATGAGACGTGGGAGGCGTGGTGGTCCCAGTGCCCTGAAGGAGGTGGGGGGGAGAGGGCCGGCGGGGGGCCAGTGGTGGCCCGGGGGGTGAGGTGCCTGACCAAGAGCCATGGTGGACACGAGGCCCAGGCTGTGGCCCGGGGTGACGGCTGCAGGGGATGGAGGCCAGAGGTCCCTGGAGACCAGAGGACCAGAGGTTGGGAACCGTGAGCCCCGGCGCCGGCCATCCCTGGTGTGGATCGCAAGGCTTGGAGCTCAGAGGGAGACGGGACCTTGCTGTGGGTGAGGAGCAGGGGCCAGAAGGTTGGAGGGAAGAGATTGGGGGTGCGGGCCCCATAGTCTGATGGGGCAGGCATCGAAGGGACAGGAAAGTTTTGGTGGAAAGATTTGGAGCTGGGGTCTGGAAGGGGCCTAGCAGAGGTTGCCTACAAAGCCTTGCTTGGCGCCCAGTCCTCAGATGGGGAAACAGAGGCCCAGGGAGGTTACACACGCTTCAGAGGTGGCGGGAGCCTAGCCAGGGCCTGCTTGGAGGTCAGCGGAGTGGGGAAGAAGGCGGATTCTGGACTGGCGTGTCGCCCGGGCTTAAGTCCTGCTGCTTCCACCCGTAGCTGTTTTTAAGGTCTTTCCAGGCCTTTCTGAAATGAGGCTCTGACCAGTCTGTCCTGCAGAGGTGGCCTCGAGGATCGAATGAGTTCATGCATCCCGCTTGTGCACCGCGGGGCCAGCCTCTTACACGTAGGGAACTGGAGCCCCCGAGAGAGGAATTGGCTTGTCCAAGCCCCGGTGGCCCCCAGCCTCCCTGCCGGGGCCATGCCCTGCCCCAGGGTCACCCCCCCCCACTGCATGGACCCCGTTCCCCCCAGAACACGTGGTCTGTCCAGGTCATCCTGGGTGCTCCAACAGCCCCACGCAGGAAGCAGGACGAGGGCCTCACTCCCATTTGACAGATGGGGAAACTGAGGGCGAGACGGCGTCTTCACCCCCGTGTCTCCCAGCGTGCCGGCGGAGGCTGGAGTCTTTATTAGCAGCCAGTCCTCACTGCGGGGAACACAGACGCGACACACATGCTGTTCTTGTCCCTGTGCCACCGTCACACAGGGGAGACGGGACGAAATAGCGAGTAGAGGTAGAGCCATTAGACAGTGGAAGGAGCCGGAGTTGAGGCCTGGAGGATCGCGGAGAGGGGAAGGGAAGGCTGTGGCGGCCGTGGAGGAGCTGGGATGTGCAGGGTAGGGAGCTGGCGGGAGCGGAGGGCGCGGGGCGGGGAGGGAGCTGTGTGAGCAAAGGCCCCGCGCGGGGCTGGGGACGGGACAAGGGGTCCTGCTGGAGCACAGAGGCGGGCGGGTGGGCCCTGGGGGCTGGCGCCTCCCTGCGGCCTCAGTCTTCTCCAGGGACGCGTGAGCCAGATGCCCCAGGGCTCGCGGACCACGCCAGGGGTGGGAAGGGGGCCAGCGGATCGCCCGTGGCCCCACACGCGTGCAGCCGCCAAGCAGGGGACGCAAGGGGACCGGCGCCAGGGTGCCACTGGCCAGGTGCCCGGGACCCCGAGCCAGCCGCTCTGCACACAGGTGGTCGTGGCGCCCGGCTCCGTCGCGGGGGCTGGACGCAGCTGCGGGCTTGGGGCTCCCTGCCAGGGCCACCCGACAGAAAGCAGGGCTCTGGGGGAACCTTTGACTTTGGGGGGTTTTGGCGTCAAGCGGGGAGGGAGCAGAGGCAGCCCCGCGCACTGACACCGGGCTGGCGCCTCGTGCATCGGCTGCCTCGGCGTTCAAAGCCACACCTAATTAGAAGGGGCCCGACTCTGTGCCGGCCGGTGGCCCATCGTCCGCTGGACAGGTCGCAGCAGGTGGCTTCAGAGCTCCCGTGCGTCCCCGCCGGGCAGTGCCCATCACAGCGTTGGGAGCTGCGCTGCCCTGGCCGGCGAGTGTGCCCGCGCCAGGGCCTCCACTCGCCTCCCAGCTCCGGCCAGACACGGGTGGGGGCGCGGGGCCCAGAGGCCTGGAAGGAGCCAGAGGAGACGCAGGAGCCACTGCCGTCCCTCGGCCACGTTCCCTCCCTCCCTTCCCCTGCCAGGCAGGGGCCTAGGACGGGGCCTAGGATGCAAGCCCGAGGTCACACTTGGCCTGGGGTCACCCCCGGGGGCTCGCTGGCTGGTCTGAGCTGCGTGGACCCTGGGTCCCCAAGGAGATACAGGGTCCTGCCTTCCCCTGATTTTGATGTGCACCCCCCACGCCCCGTGCCCGGGCTTTGCACACAGCAGGGCACTCAGTCAGGGTCTATCAGCCCGTGTGGCGCCCGCCTCGCCCGGTGACTGCACCCGACACGCACGTCGGAGGCCATGGGCCGCGAGGCTCCCTCGGAAGCGTCCGGTTGGAGTTGGGCTTTCGGCATTGAGGGCACGTCCGCTCTGGGACAGCAGGGGACAGGGAACCTGGACTTTTCTCGGCCGTCCAGGACGGTGAGCGAACTGCCCCTGGGAAGGCAGGAGGTAGACTCGGGGCGGTGAGCCCGAAAGGGCCCCAGGCTGGCAGCCAAGATGCCAGGATTCCGGGCCGGGGTGGCCACCGGGCGCCGGCTCTCTGCCTTCCGTGGGCCTCAGTTGCCAAATCTGTGGGTTGGGAATGGCCGCTCTGTCTTGGCCGGTTTCTTGGACGTCTCGCGGGGGAGTCAGCGCCAACCTGCCCTGGCAGCTGTTGAGAGTGGTGGGGGGACGAGAGCCACCCCTGGCTTTGCTTGCACGCCCCGGGGCTGCTGAAACGAATTCCCACAGACCTGCTGCCTCAGCACGGGGCTGCACTCGTGGTTCGCGTCCGCAGTGGGGGAGTTGGCGGGGTCACGCTCCCCCCGAGGGCCCTGCAGGAGGGACCCCTGGCCTCTCCCAGCTCCCCGGGGCTGCTGGCAGTCTTCGGCGTTCCTTGGCTCGCGGAGGCATCACGCCAATCTCTGCCTTCGTCTTCACGTGACGTTCTCCTGTGTGTGCGTCTGTGTCCAAATTTACCTCTTTTTATAAAGACACCAGTTGTTAGATTAGAATCCACGCTAACCCAGGATGACGTCACCTCAGCTGCTTACCTCCGCGGTTACAAATACCTGTTTCCAAATAAAGTCAGAGTCTGAGGTCCCAGGCGACGCGGCGGAGGGGGCGGGCGGGGGCCGGGGGCCGCGGCTCAAGCCAGTCCACTCGCTCTCCTTCCTTCCCCTGAGCCCAGACTTCGTCTCCTGTGACTTCACGCCCGCGGGTCCCCCACTGCCCTCGCCCAGCCCCACGCCTCGACAGGGCCCCAGCACGCCTTCGAGGCTCCCCTCGGCCTTCGGGGACACTGGGCGCGCCGCCGCTTCTCTGGCAGAGGCCCTGTCTGACCTCCCAGGCCTTGGGGTGTCTCCGGTTCTTCTCACCTTTCGGGTTGGGGACTCCACGGCTGCGCTCCGGGACTCAGCCCCGGTCCCGCCAATTACCAGCCGCCTTGATGTGGAGCACCGTAAACCCCGTCACCTCATTATAAGGAATTTCTTTTGAATGGCCTTTAAAACCCGTCTCATTACACAGGAGGGACTGTAATTACCTTGCTCAGGACGGGGGTTCTGGACAGGCGGTTGCCTGGCGCCGCCGAAATCGCGGGACGGCGTTCACGACCGGCTGGCTTGGCCACTACAGCCGAGCCCCTGCCCCCTCCCCGGCCCCTTGTCCCCCGGGGTCTGGGCCCCTCGTCCCTCTTGGAGGCCCCAGGAAGTCAGAGCCTCCCAGAGAAAGAGCAGAGCTGCAGAGGCCTGGGTTGGGGACATCGGTGCTCACGTTGCGATGCTCGGAGCCCCCCCCCCACTTTCACTGGGGACCGTCCAGCCTCTCTCCGAGCCCACCCGCCCGGAGCCCGGTGGAGCTTGCCTGCTGGTCCCAACAGGCCCAGCCCCTGCCCTCGGCCGCTTGCCCAGCCGTCCCCGGCACCCCTGAGGAGGGACCCCGGCCCAGCTCCCTGGGATCATCTTCCCCAGAATCAGGGCTTCTGTCCAAGCTGTGCGGGGAGTAGCTGCTGCCGCCCCACTGCGGCCCCGATCCCGGCTGTGTGACCTTGGGCAAGGCCGTGGCCTCCCTGAGCTTGTTTCCCCGAGTGCAGGATGATCAGGATTGTCTCTCCCTCAAGGGCTGTGGTGAGCAGGGGCTGTGGCCACGGGTGTGGGATGCCCGGTGTGGGGCTCGCGAGGGGCAAGTGGACCCACACTGTGGCCCTTGCCCCGAGGGGGCCGAGAACGGCTCAGGGGTCCCTCGGTAGCCCTGCCCTCCCCTGTGCCCCGTCCCTGCTCCCGTGTCCTGGGCGGTGGCTTCCCTTTCCCATGACCCCACCCCATCCTGCCCACTTCCCAAGCCTCCCCCGCACCCGCCCCAGCGAGGGTGCCAGTATGTGTCAGGGGAGCTGTAGGGGGAGAAATGAGGGCCGTGGGGTGCCCCTCGCTGGATATACCCCCATGGGGCTTTTTTTTTTTTTTTTTTTTTTTTTTTTTTGCTGTCCTGACCTTTCCGGGGTTTGGCACTGTGATAGGTTGTGGTGACCACTTTGGTCCCCACTGACGAGTGAGCCGGGCCCCTGGGAGGGGCTGGCAGCTTGTGGAAATGTCAGTGACGCTGCGGAGCCTGGACCCCTCTCCCAAGGGAGCCGCTGTGCCCGAGATGGGATGGCTCCGGAGAGAGGCCTGGATCCCGGGCGTCAGCCTGGTGGGCGGGAGCTGGAGTGGGCTGGGGGGCAGGGGGAGTTGGTACCCACCTGCCCCACGCCCGCCCCGGCCTCCTGAGCACACTGTCCGCGCAGACCCTTCCTAGGGCACGTCTGGCACCAGGATCCCCTCCCCTGTCCCGGTCCCCCCGCCCCTCCCCGGCCTGCACTGCTGCCGCAGGCTGTGCTCCCGTCTCCTGTTCACCCCTCGGCACAGGCGGGCCCGAAGGTGCTTTCGTTGGTATGGTCGCCTCGCCCAGTCATGGTCACTCAGGAGCCGGGTGAGGCTTGTTCAGCCCACACCCCCAGGGCCCGAGTCCTGGCACACATCTATGCCGTGATTGAATGATGGGAGGCTTAGGCCTCTGGCTCTGTGTCCCAGGGGACCGTACGGTCCACCCGCCTCCGGGACCATCTCAGGTAGCCCGGGTCCCCTCCCCGAAGCCCGTCGCGCGGGCCTGCCCGGGGCCGGAGCAGGAGGTGCCAGGCGCTCACCGCACACCTGGCCACGGTTGGCTGCAGGCCCTGCCCTGCCCCGAGCTGCACTGACTCCTCGGGGGCTCTGCACGGCGTCCTGGCACAGCCACAGCCGTGGGCACTGGCCAAGGAGGCAGAGCCGGGCCGATTCGAGTGTCTGCGCCCACCGACTCCTCTTCTGGGACTCCAGAGGTGGCTTCTGGGGCTGCCTGGCAAAGCAGCGAGGGCACACTGTCCCGACTGCTCCCGAGTGATGAACCTCAGGGGAGGATTCCCGTTTGTTGAGCAAGGAGGGGCCAAGAACATCCGTGCCTGGAGGAGTGTTGGCGCTTGAGGAGCTAGAAGGAAGGTCATGGAATGGGAGGACAAGAGCCAAAGGAGGTGGGGGCTGGGTGGGCGGCAGGGCTGGGCCCGGCACAGCGCGTGGACCACGGTAAGGAGGGCAGGTGCGTTTTGTCCTAAGAGGAAGCTGTTGGATGTTTTTTTTTTTTTTTAAGATTTTATTCATTTATTCATGAGAGACATAGAGAGAGAGAGGCAGAGACACAGGCCGAGGGAGAAGCAGGCTCCACGCAGGGAGCCCGACGCAGGATTCAATCCCGGGTCTCCAGGATCTGGCCCTGGGCTAAAGGCGGCGCTAACCCTCTGAGCCACCCGGGCTGCCCTGATGGATGGTTTTGAGCAAGGAAGGGACCTCGTCTAACTTAGGGCTCAGCGATCCTGCCCTGGTCACTGTGGGGACACAGAGGCAGAAGGAAGATGGGTGCATCCAGCGGGTGGCGGTGGGCCTGGCGGGGGAGGAGGTGCAGAGCAGGTTGGAGATACACTCAGGACCGTGCTGGGCTGCAGGAAGGGGGTTGGGAAGGGGTCCCAGGGGCTCCCCGGCTTCTGGCGTGTGCAGCGGGGCCAGTGGGGACATTCGCAGAGACAGGGACGCTGGCAGAGGGCGAGGGCCTCGGGGAGGACGGGGAGGAGGTGTGGGGGGGCTGTCCCTGGGGGACGGGACAGGGACGTCAGGGTTTTCGTGGGAACAATCAGGCAGCTGACGTATTCTTATCCCCATTTCGCGGATGATGGCTCTGCAGCTCAGGAAGGCCACCCAGCTGAGTGTCTCCCCAGCCAGGACATGGACCCAGAGCCGTGGCCTCTCGAGGTGACCCCCCACCCTCGTCTAGGCTTACGGTTGAGAAGAGCAATGCACGAGCTGTGAACGGTGGGATTTTAGGTGGGTGGCATCTCCCAGTGTCACCGGCTTGGTCTTCACTCAGGGCCGCATCTGGGTTCAGTTCCGGACCCTCCCCTTGTGCTGCACTTGCGGTGCTCTTGGTCCGGGGGCCTCGGCCACCCTGGGATGGTGGGAGGCAGCTCAGCTCTGCAGCCCATAATGCCAGGAAGGATCTAGAAAAGTCTTTCAATCGTTCAGCCTGAGAAGCGTCTAAAGTCAGCCTTGAGTGGAGGCAGAGGAGCCCCGGACGGGCTGGCTCCCTGGGGCTCTGCTACCTCCTACCCCCTTGCTGGACATGGGAGGGGGCTTAGGACTTGCCGGGACTTGTCTACGGGGGCCCCTCCTCTGCTGGCTGGCTGGGGCGGTCAGAGGTAGCAAAAGCACCGGGCCAGGACGGGAGTCTTGGGGCTCCCATTCACCCCCAGTGACCTCAGGGTCCCCGCCTGGACAGACAGCCCAGGAAATGAGTGAGACCTGAGGCTTCTTCCCTCAGGCATTCCAAGCTCTCCATCTTCTGAGGTCCGAGAGGAAAAACATACCAAAGGCCGCGACGGCAGGCTTGTGGTCAGGGGACAGAACTGGTCGGGGTGCCTAGGAAACATGGCCAGGGTGATGGGTGTGGAGCTGTGGGCGGGGGGGGGGGGGGCGCCTTCCCGGAAGGTACGGGGAGGGTGTGAACAGGAGGCACAAGGGACCAGGGGGCACACAGGAATGGGCTGGTTCATGTGAAAATTAAACCAGCAGGTTTTCCACGAGAGGATGGGAACCCAGCAGCCCTCCTCGGGGCCGGCTATGACATTGGCCTCTGGTGTGGACTGGACGCAGTAGCTGGTGACTGGGGCGGGGCTCGGTGTGTGACCAGGGCCGGGGCTCATGGAGGGCAGGATCAGGGGTCAGTAGGTGAGCAGGATGGGGGCTCGGTGTGTGGGTAGGATCAGGGCTCAGTGTATGGGTAGGATCAGGGGTCAGTAGGTGAGCAGGATGGGGGCTCAGTGTGTGGGTAGGATCAGGGCTCAGTGTATGGGTAGGATCAGGGCTCAGTGTGTGGGTAGGATGGGGACTCAGTGTATGGGTAGGATCAGGGCTCAGTGTATGGGCAGGATCAGGGGTCAGTAGGTGAGCAGGATGGGGGCTCAGTGTGTGGGTAGGATCAGGGCTCAGTGTATGGGTAGGATCAGGGCTCAGTATGTGGGTAGGATCAGGGCTCAGTAGATGAGCAGGATGGGGGCTCAGTGTGTGGGTAGGATCAGGGCTCATGGGAGAGCAGGATCAGGGATCAGCAGGTGAGCAGGATGGGGGCTCAGTGCGTGACCAGGGCCAGGGCTCAGGCTCTCTGGTGGAGGCCCCTGGGGCCGGCCCCACACCCTCCACGGCCACGCTCCCTCTGGGCTCCCAGGGCTCCCCTCCCCCAAGGGGCTTATTACTTAAGTGCCCAAGGCCGACATCGCTTACTCTGGGCCTTGACGTGCGAAAGCCAAAGCGCTGGCCAGGAATCTGGTCACCGTGTTGGTGGCTTGTCCAGAATTGCCATGTGCCGGCCCCTCTGGGTGCGTTTTATTCTTGGAGACCAGGAGACTGGGACTCACAGAGGCAGAGTGACTCAGGTCAGGCAGCTCGTCCCGCAGTGGGGCTGGGAGCAGGGTCTCTGTCCCTCCCCCCTTCCCGGGCTCCCTGAGCACCCCCGGGGCAGCGAGCTCTCAGCAGAGCCCTGCACACTCAGGCCCACTTGCTCCCTTTCCCGTGTGCACGGGGTGGGGGTGGGGGTGGGGGGGCTGTTAGTTCAGCCTCCCTCGGGCTGGGGCTCCCGGGGGAGGCCGGCTGGGCCTGAGGACGGACTAGGGATCCTCCTGGGCCAGGTCCTGTCCTCACGGGGCTAGGACTGGGGGGGGGGGGGGGGGGCTTGCCGGTGGGACCCCATCAAGCCCGGCAGTTTGACTTTGCCCCTTTGTTGGAAGGGAAGGGAGGCGACAGTCCGAGTGGAGGCGCTGGGCTGCCGTGGTCCTGAGTTCGAGAGCTTTGGAGGGTCCTTCCCACCGCGCTGGCATCACCCTACAAGCATTTTCCTGTTTTGCCTCCTTTAGGAAATAGTGTGAAGAGGGCCACCCTGCCTCGTGGAGGCCCGGACACCTCATCTACGGAGCCGGGTGGCGGAGGCCAAGAGAGGAAGACGCTTGCGCCACGACGCTGGGTAGGTCCTCAGAGAGGAGGGGCCGGAGCCCCAGGGCCCTGTCACCTGCTGCCAGTGTTCCTAGATGTCCCCTCTCCCGGGCTCCTCACCCTGGTGGAAACCGGACACTCACGAGCCCACAGAGGAATCACATTCTAATAATGGGATTCTGAGCCCCGGGCCAGTTCTCTGGGGGCTTCCTGGCCCTTCTGTTGGCCTCAGGCATCTCGGTGATGAGTCTGCCCGTTTGTAGGCCATTCGGACAATCTGATGGGGAGACGCGGTGCAGGATTTGGGTGAGGTCCCTGGAGGGCGGGGTGGACGGAGGGTCAGCAGCGCCCCCCCCCCCCCCGGCTTACGGGCGCTGTTCTGGAAACCCCGGCGGGCCTGTGAGGCGGATGGGAGCGGCTCTGTCCACGCTGGGGCACCTGAAGCTTGGTGGGGCGGCGGAGGGGACGGTGACGGTCCTGCAGTTGTCCCCCCGGTTCTCACGCACCCCTGCCGGCTCCCAGGCCAGTCCGTCCGTGTCCCAGGCTGGGGCCTAGAAAGGAGAGGGAGACAGCTCCCGCCGCTCAAGGAGCTGCTGAGAGGAGGAGCACGAGCCGATGATGCTGTGTGCTCTGGTCAGGGCCGTGCCAGGAGCACAGGCGGGACGGGGGCACCTGGGCAGGGGTGAAGTCTAGAAGGAGGAGGGCTTGGCCACGGATGGAGCTGCGGCTGCGCGGGGGGGGGGGGGGGGGGGGCGTGCAGGTGGAAGCCTGGAGCCACAGCCAGTGCTGGACGAGCTGCGCTCCAGGGGCCTTGTCTGCGCCTCTTCCTGGACCCCTGGGAGGGGCCCTTCTCACGCCGGAGCCTCGGGGTGCTCTCCTAGCAAATGGGGTGCTGCTGCTGATTGCATCAAGGCCTTGTTGAGAGGCTAAGGGAAGGCCTGGAGGATGGCGCCGGGCTCACGGCCCGCAGTCAGCTCAGGCGTGGGGAGGGGTGGCATGTTGGGGGCCCCACCAGCCCCGTCAGGTGTGCGCCAGCCTCTGCAGACGGGGCACCTGGGGACCAGAGAGGGGATGACACTTGTGCCAAGAAGCATAGTGTGTTAGTAGCGGAAGGGGCCACCCTCAGGGCCCTCTCTCCCCCGGCCGATATTCCCGGGTGGTGCCTCGCCCAGGCTCAGCATTCTGGAAACTGCACATTTCTGAGGACTCAAAGGGATGATGCTGCGCCTGCGGGGGTCCGGGCACTGCAACCCCTTCTCCTAGGCCTTCCCGGTGCTCCTTGTCCCTGGGCCGCAGGTGGCCTTGTCGTAGCTCTGGGCGGAGTTTCATCTCCCTTTAACCACACTCCCAGCCACGTGCAAGGGCCTCCTAGGTGCCCCACCCACCAGGGAGCTGGGATGCTTTGGGGCAGGGGTGAGTGGGGCAGAGGGCTGCTGGAAGCCAGAGGAGAGACCTCTCTCACCCTCTCCTGCCTCATCTTCTCAAACTGCCCCATCCACCCCCCACCTGCCCCGCCGCCACCAGCCGTGGGTACGGGACGACCTGCAGCCACTGGGAAGGGTGTCAGGAAGAGTTTGCCCCTAAAGACCCGTCCTGGGCCTGCTGACTGCTTGACACGCCCTCCACCTTCAGCCCCGCGAGCCCTCTTGGCCTCTGGCATCCACCTCCGGGTCCATTCAACAGACAGTTGTAGGTGTGAGTCCCGGTTGTGACCTCGGGCAAGGGGCACTACCCCCGGGAGCTTGCTCCCTCATTAAGTGGGAGTAGTCCCACCCTCCGGGCTACTGTGCAATTCCCGCGTAGACACACACACGCACACGGCGCGGGCCACAGCTGCTTGTCTCCTCTTCCCTCCTTCTCCCTCCACCCCTGCCTGCTTCGAGCCCTAGGACTTCTGGAGCCTGGCATGTGGGTGAGGTTGGTCCTGGGAGGGCAGGATGGGGGAAGCGCAGGTGCAGGCCACACTCAGCACCGCAGCGAGGGCTGGGTTGAGGCGCCGCCACCGCAGCCCTGCGCAGCCCTGACCTGGCTCTGGAAGCCTCCCTGCCCCTGCAGCCCCGCCCCCACTCCACTTACTCAGCTCCGGAGGCTGGAAGCACCTGGCGCTCTCCCGCCACCAGCCACTCCCACCTTGCCTGCCACCCAACACCAGCAGAAGGGGGTCTAGGAGTGTGCCAGGCTTCGCCTCTTCCCTGCCTCCATCTCTGGGCACCAGGTGCTCACACAGGGCCTAGCGCAGACTGAGCGCTGCACGTGCTTCAGCTGTCGTCATTGGGAGGAGGGGGGGAGGGGGAGGAGGAGGGGGAGGAGGAGGGGAGGAGGAGGAAGATGGGAGGAGGAGGAGGAAGAGGGGGAGGAGGGGGAGGAGGAAGACGGGGAGGAGGATAGCAGTCCCATTTCGTGGAAGAGCAAGGTGAGGCCTGGAGCAGTTAAGAAGCCACCACCTCTGTGAAGCCTCCCAGGCTCCGCCCCTTCTCCCAGGAGTGGATCCTCCCTTTTGCCTTCTGTCGATTCCTCCCAGGGCTGTAGCTGGGGCAGGGCCAGGCACGCGCCGGGTGGGGTGGGCGAGGGGCAGTTGGGGGAGCAGCTCGCAAGGCTGTGCGTGCTCTTAGGGGGCCCGTGGCCGTGAGGCCCTCCCCCTGGGCGCACCCCAGCCCCCTTCTCACCCCCCTCCACCTGGCAGCTCGCCTGATTGTTGAGGAACCCTACAGTGTGGCAAGAACCAGGCCCCCCACGGCCGCAGCCCCCACCTCTTCTGCATCCCCCCACTTCCTGGGCCCCCCGCGTGGCCGCCCTCCCGGCCACTCCCCAGCTGCTGGGCACTTAAACTCGGGTCAGTAGAAGTCAAGGGAGCAGAGGCGTCGCGAGGCCCCCGGAGTCTGCGGGGACTGGCCCCCGCGTGGCCGAGGGGCTCTCGGGCCGGGCCGTGGCAGCAGCCCTGCTTGCCCGCCCGCCCCGTGCCTCCGGGGAACCTCCTGGGCAGCTCTCCTGGCTCTCGGCACCACCCCCCACCCCCCCGGGACACAGTGGGCGCTGCACAGATGCCTGTTGCGCTAGTGAACCCAGTCACGAAGCCCCGGCGCACCTGCTCACCTGAACGTGTGCGATCCGAGCAGCTGCTGGATTTGAAAAAGACTCGAGCACGTTGACGGCGCCGTCTGGGCTGGTGGCCCTCGTGCTGGCGGGGCCGGTGCTCCCGTCCCACCACGTCGCCGCCGCCTTCGCCTTCGCTCTGCAGGCTTGGCCTCCCAGGCGCTCTTGCGCCCGCCCCTCCTCCGCACCCTTTGCCTGCCCTGGGCCCCACCTTCCCTCCTGACTCCCCGCTCCCTGTCTCCTCCTGTGTAGTCCGTCCTCACTGGGCCCTGTCACTACCCACTTAGAACCAACCCTTCAGGCTGCCCGAGGCTCTCCAGGTTAGAGCTAAGGCCCTGCCTCTGCACCCAGGGCCCTCCCCGAGGGAGAGGAGCGGTCTCCCCCTCCGCCCGCCGTCCATGCCCCCGGGCATTGGCACAGGCTGCCCCTCTGCCTGCAGACCTCGCTCCACTGCTTTTAAAGCCAGTTCCTGGGCAGCCTGGGTGGCTCAACGGTTTAGCACCTCCTTCAGCCCAGGGTGTGACCCCAGAGTCCTGCGTCGGGCTCCCTGCATGGAGCCTGCTTCTCCCTCGGCCTGTGTCTCTGCCTCTCTCTCTGTCTCTCATTAATAAATAAATAAAATATTTTTTAAAAAACTAAAATAAATAAACCCAGTTCCTTTTCCCCTAAGGCCTTTCTTCAAGGACCCTTCCCCTGGAAGCCCTCCTGGATTGGAGGCCTCCTGCCGTTTCCCCAGCAAGCTGGGCTCACTCTGGTGCAGTCCCTGGATCGCTGGCCTTGTCTCCCTGGGGGCTCCATGTACGCACTTGTCCCATTAGGCTGTGAATGCCCTGATGCAGGACCTTGGGGGTGCTTGTACCTCTAGTTCACAGAAAGCATTAGAGAGCATTTGCTGACGGACTGACGGACTGAATGAATGAATGAGTTGCACCCCCGCCCCGCTGTGGGGACTCTGGGCTGGCCCTTCGGGTCTGCAGTGGGACGTGGGCAGCCCAGCAGCCCCAACCTACCCTGGGGGAGGCCTTCCCTCCTGGGGCCCCCTGGGCTGCAGTCACTTGTTCTGGAATCGCCCTCGCAGCGGCCTTCCTGGCCCAGCCGGCTGCGCAGGAGCAGCAGGTGTCTGCAGCAGAGGCTCCCCTGAGCCGCCCAGAGCTTTGCCGCAGACGACGGGCTGCGGAATCCCAAGGAGCGGGGTCTGCAGGGTCGCCCCCGGCTCCCCGCCCTACTGCCCTGCACCCCCCCCCGCCCCCCCGGCTGGAGCCACTTGACCCGTGCCTCCTCTTGGGCCAGCCCTGCCCCTCGTGCCCCCTGGGACCTCCTGGCCCGAGCCTCCGGCTTGTCAGCACTGTGCGGGGAACCCAGCCGCAGCCCCGGCTCTGTGCTGCTCTGCCCTGCCCCGGCCCCGCCTCGTGCCCTGACGGTCCTGCAGGCGGTCTGGCCACCCCCTTGCTCTCACGCACTCCTGCTTCCCGGGCGCTGACCGCCTTCCTCTGCCTGTTACCTTCCAGAGCACCCGGGCCCTGCCTCTGAGCCTGCAAACCTGGGCAGAGCTCTGGGTGCCCCGACCTGGAAGGGGGCTTGGGGGACACGGGGCGAAGGATGTGCCACCCGGGCCCAGGGACCTGGGAGGGCTCGCCCGGCGGGTCGGACGCTGCAGGAGATACTCACGAGCGGTTCCTGGAGTGCGTGTGTCCTGGAGGAGGGGCTGCAGGGGCGGTGCGCTCCAGTGGGCAGAGCAGAGCCAGGCTGTCCTGGGCGCCTCCCCGCTGGGCCGGTGCCAGCCTCCTCCCCTGCCCGGCACCGCCGCCCGGTGGGTGGCTGTTACAGCTCCGTCCAGAAGATGGGGGAGCAGGTTCAGAGAGGCTCGGAGGCCCCCCCCCGGGGTCACCGGCCGTCCCCCCGCGCTGTCAGGCCTCCACCCGGGCTCTGGCACCTTCTCCGGCTCCAGAGTGGAGGCAGGGAGGCAGAGTCTGAGGAGGAGGGGGAGGGAGGCTGGCGCCCGCCAGAAGCACCCAACAGCTGCTGACTGTGACTTTCCGGGGAGGGGGTGTGGGTGGGGGGTGGCTTTCTGAGTTGGTCCTGTTCCTCCCTGCCTCCCCCCTCCCGTGGGAGAACCCTCACGACGAGAGGTTCCCGCCGCGCCCCCTCCCTGCAGAGGCCGGCGGTTTGCCTTTTCGGAGGATAATTCCCCATTAGACAGAGATATTTAGCCTAATAGAAGGCGACAGATCACTCAGGGCAGTGATGTCCTCCGGCTCGAGCGTCTAGATGCCGCGGCCTGAGCTCAGATTAAAGGCTCCTTGCCCGCGCCCCGCAACCACGGGCCTGTGACCTTGACTGCGGCGACGGTAGGTTTCTCCCGCCTGCTTTCCCTCCTCCTCCCCGCGGCTCCCTCCTCCCTCCCTGCCTCTCTCTCTCTCTCTCTTTCTTGGAAAAAAAAAAAAAGGTATTTTCCTTCTTCAGGATTCAGCAGAGAGGCTGTGGCTCCAACCCCGCACGCTCCGGGGACAGCGGAGGGGCTCGGCGGCCGGCGGGGCGCGGGGACGCCCGGCCCTGCCCCCTCCCTCTGCCCGCCGCCCCCCTGCCCCGGGCTTGCACCCCCGCGACGGGCAACTCCCCAGGCGGGAGGCTCCACGTGCCGCTCAGGCCCGGACACCCGGGGAAGGATCTGGGGACGCCCAGGGCTGGACTGGAGGGCAGATGGCAGCAAAGTGGCACTTGGTGGCTTTCCATTGATCAAAAGGGTGACTTCTGGGCTGTCCCAGCCCGGCCCCTGCGGGGGCCACTTGTCAGTTCACCCGTCCCCGCCGCCCAGAGTCTTGCCCTTGTCCTGCCTTCTCGCCCCTGTCATCTGCTCACCAGGCTGCCTTCGGAGCTGCCTCGTACTCCTGTGCCAGCAACGCGGGGCGTGTTGGGCCTCAGCCGGTCCTGGGTTCGAATCCTGACTCCCAGCCTTACAAGCTGTTTCTGTTCAATTTAGTAGTTTGAATTTGGACGGGTTCCCTAATCTCTCTGAGGCTTCATTCCCTCACCTGGAGAGGAAGAGCATCCTGAGGGCTCAGGCCGTGGTGTGTGTGGGGGGGTGGCACTAGAGGTGGCTGCCCTGAGAGACGCCCCCTCCGGAGGCTCCCACCTGCCCTGCCCGATGCCCTCTGGATAGGAGAAGGGCAAGTGGTCGGGGGGTGCCTGGCAGGGACGGTTCTGGTTCCCCCGCGCACGAGCCGCCCACGTAGGTGCGAGGAGAAGAATGAGGCCAAGGTGGAGGGGCCCGTCTCCTTGAGTCCACTTCCTGGGCAAAGCCTAGTGCCTGATTTGAAGGAAGCCACGTCGGGGCAGTGGCTGGACTCAGGGGAAGGAGTGGGGAGGATGGAAGACCGGGGCCCCGGCAGCCTGGGAGGATGGACCTCCCGGGCTGGGACTCCCCTCCCAGGGCACAGGGGGCCGAGCACAAAGAACCTCGAAGCGTCAGGAACGAAGGGTCTCGGCAACTGGATGAAACCCCAGGTGGCGGAGAGATTTCTGCTCCTTCCGGGGCAGGGGCGGTGGGGTCACCATGAGGGGTGCAGGCGGGGAAGGCCTCTGGTGTGGGGCCGTCAGCCCAGAATCTGGTGCTGATATGCTGTGGGACCTTCAGCTGGTCCCATTTCCTGTCTGGGCCTCAGTTGCCTCATCCTATAAATGGGTTAGTCACCCTGCCCTGTGTACCTCGCGGGATGAGCAGAAGATCCGGGTCAGAGAATATTTGGGAACGTTCAGTGATTTATTCTGGCCACTCGCTTGCTTTCCCTTCACTCTCTGTGGCTCCCACTTTGATCCAGGCAACCTAATCCTGCCTGACGCCTATGCTGCTAGAATTCAACACGCGGCTGAAAGCAACCTCTGCGTTTAGTGCAAAATTCCTGCCCAACATACCATGTTGCCAGACCTCTGCTTGCATGCCCCCAGGGACAGGGAGCTCACTACCCCTCATGATGGACAGGCATCTGTCCCCCCTAGAATCTCTTATTCCCTGGACTTAGCTCCACTCTCTGGGCATGCAAACGCTGCGTGTCTTTGTCAGGGACCTAAAATCATGACCAGGCCTTTTGAGGCTTCCCCGGGGAACATGGGTGCTAGGCCCGCCTCTTCCTGTCAGGGTCTCCGTGGGCAGATTTCATGTTATCACAGACCTTCTCGCCGGGACCTAGATGCCCGGGCGTGGCTTTCTGGAAGTGGCTGCGCTGGCTCCAGAGCTGAAGCAGCTGGTTCACGCAGCCTCTGTGTCTGCTGCTCGCAGCTGCCCGGAGGTCCTGGCCCCTGTGCGTAGTGGCCCTTGGAGCTCCCACGGAGCTTCCCCAGGCTCTGGTAACGCCTGGATACTGTGGCCCATTCCTGGGGCACGTGGAGGGCTTGGTCGGGGGACCCTGCCTCCCTAATCGGCCCCTTTTGGGCTGGACCTACCTCCAAGCTTCCATCCTAGTCCCTGCCAGAAAAAGAAAAAAAAAAAAAAGAAAGAAAAATTGTCGCCAGCAGAGCCAAGGGCCAGCCCTGCCAGTGCGGCGGCAAATCCTCCCCCGGAGCCAGCGTGACCTGGGCCCCCAGTCGTAGCTGACCCCCGAGGCAGCCAGCCCACAGCTGGGGCCTCCTCTGCGAGGGGCCGGAGGGCCTCGTCCCTGGCCGGCCGGAGCGCACGGGGGAGGACTTGCAGTTAGGCTGCAGGATGCTTCGGGAGGTGAACTCAAGGGTGCTGCTGTCTTGCCTGGGCTCTGCGCAGCCCTTCTGGAGTTTCTATCACACTGGATGGAAGCTGCCCCTCTAAGCCCAAACTGGCTTTTTTTAAAAAATATTTTTTTAAATTTTTATTTATTTATGATAGTCACAGAGAGAGAGAGAGAGAGAGAGAGAGAGGCAGAGACACAGGCAGAGGGAGAAGCAGGCTCCATGCACCGGGAGCCCGACGTGGGATTCGATCCCGGGTCTCCAGGATCACGCCCTGGGCCAAAGGCAGGCGCCAAACCGCTGCGCCACCCAGGGATCCCCCCAAACTGGCTTTTTTAACCCGTCGTTTTAAAACAAAAGGGGAAGGATGCTAATATTTATAAAAATGCCACTTCTTGACATATCTCATTTCACCGACTCTTCATCACCGCCTTGTGTGGGGGAGGAGGGCGAGCGAGCCGAGCCTGGGGAAGCAGAAGGTCCTGGGGGTCCGGGTGGAGCCAGGACGCAGAAGTGGGCCTGCCCGGGCTCTGGCTCCAGCTCGGCTCCGGCTCCCATCCCGGGCGGGGCCTGCTCTGGGCCAGCCCCCTGGCGCCCTCTCCCGTCCAGCCCTGTCCTGTCTTTTGGGACAGTCTCTCCAGCATCTCCGCTCCTGCTCCTCCCACGCCGCGTACAGGCCCCAGGAGGGAGCAGGGGCTCTGGAATCAGAGGCGGCAGGGGCAGGGGCGTGGGAGGCTGGGATGGCCCGTGCTGGGTGCTGGGTGTGGGGCGGTGGTGAAGGAAGGACACGTGTGTGCTAGAAGACGGGAGTCCCCCCTGCCTCCTCTCCTTACCCCACTGTCGCACCTGCCACCCGCCCAGGAGCCGGCTCTCACGTCCCCAGCGGCCCGCCTCGCCACCCGTGGGGCGCTGGGCCCTCCCGGCTGCTCCTGTAAGGCCAGTCTCCACCCGGCAGCCCGGGAACTTTGCACCCCGAGGAGGCCGGCCCCCCACCTCCCTGGCGACCTTTCATCACCCGGGCCCTGGCCTCCGCGGAGGCCCCGCTCCCCTCGCAGCCACATCTCCCATAGTTGTGCCCACGCCCCCCGCCGGGCCCCCCTCCTGCCTGCTGCTCCCCGAGCACCGGCCTCCCGCCCACCTCTGCCCTGCTCCTGCTGCTGCTCAAGGAGAGCCTGGCTCCCTACCCTCTAGGTGTGAGTTCAGGTGCGGCGTCCGCCCAGGTAGGATGGTCCCCAGCCCCGCCCCAGGGCCCCGCCCTCACGTCCCTGGTTTGATGATCTTAGTTGTACCTGCTGCTCTTTGCGGTCGGTCGCCTGCCTTGCTTGTCTGCTTGTCCTCTGTGCCCCTCCCGTGGGCGCGTCA
This sequence comes from Canis lupus familiaris, assembly GCF_011100685.1. NCBI lineage: Eukaryota > Metazoa > Chordata > Mammalia > Carnivora > Canidae > Canis > Canis lupus. The sequence continues at coordinate 39,103,947 of NC_049251.1, forward strand.
GACCTGTCTGCTTTGTAGCCCGGAGCCCTCCGCGCCTGGCGTGCGGCCTGCACACAGTACGTGCTCAATAAGTCGGGGAGAGAAAATGGGAACTCGGGATCACGTGAAGGAGAAATAGCAGATGATACAGTTGTGGGTATCGCAGCAGCTCGGGGTGGAACATTCGTGTGCGCGTGAGTGTGTGCGGGTGGCTGGGGGTCATCTGCTCCTCTAACGAGAGGGCCGGGCCCAGCCCGGAGCGCCGCGTGCATGGGGGCACACGCACGCAGACGTGCTTCGCTGCCCGGGAGCCCTGTAACCTCGTGCCCGCCCGGCCCAGTCGCCTCCCCTGAGGGCCAGGGCCGCTGGATGCCCTGCGGAGGGACCCACGGGCAGCGTGCCCGCCCCGCCGGCCTGCCGCACCGGCTGGAAGGTGATTGTTGCAGTCCCCTCCGCCCGGGGCTGCTTCCCGCTGACCTCGGAGGCGCGGGTCTCGCCCAGCAGTGGGGGGGGGGGGGGGGGGGGGGGGGGGCGGGTCAGGGCGCCGGAAACGGGCAGGAAAGCCTGGAGACACGAGCTTTGCTGCTGGGAGCTGGATTATGTTCACGTAATCGGTTGCTCGGATGCCTCAGGAGCTTGACCTTGCAAGGTGTTCATTTTTGTGCGTGTGCTTGTTTTTGAAAGAAGAATTTTGAGACATGCATTTCTTGAAACGTTTTCTTTCGAATCGAAAGAATTTTTGTGAAATTTAAAACGGAAAACACACACACACACACAGACTTGTATTTGCAACAACCCAAGGCAACAAGTCTTCCCTGTCTGCCTCCTTGCCCTTTGCCTGCAACCTTGGAGAACATGTGGGGGGTACAGGGGGCTCTGGACCTCAGGCGAGCGGCTTCCTCTATGCCTCGGTCTCCTCATCCAAAAGTAGTAACAACAACAAGGGCATCACGCTCGCTCCCTCCCCGGTTCCCGTGCAGATTGCACGAGGCCGCGTTCCCCACGCACTGCGGGCGCTTAGGAGGAGTTTGTTAAATCAGAGGAGTAAATAAATAGGAAGGAAGGGGCTCCCAGGAGGCCCCACGGCACGGAGAGGCAGCAGTGGAAGCCTGTCCTTCGGGTCAGGACTCCAGAGCTCACGCCCCGACTGCCCTCGCTGCCCGTGTCCCAGGAGCACGTGTGGCTTCTCTGCCTCAGCTCCTCCATCCACAAGATGGTTTTGTCATCTGCCGCCGGCGACGCCGCGGGTGTGCGTGGGCTCCGTGAGCACAGGGCCCCGGACGCCGCTGTCGCCCAGGCCCCACCCTCCCCCATCTTCTCCGCTTTCTTGCTCAGCATCATTATAACTCGGGACGCCCGGGTGGCTCGGCAGTTGAGCGTCTGCCTTAGGCTCGGGGCGTGATCCCAGGTCCCGGGATCGAGTCCTGCATCGGGCTCGCTGCGTGGAGCCTGCTTCTCCCTCTGCTTGGGTCTCTGCCTCCCTCTCTCTGCATTTCATGAATAAACAAATAAGATCTTTAAAAAAATGCATCATTGTAGCTCCGTGTTGCTACCAGTCTCATGGTTGTCATTTTTAACGGCCGCGTAATATTCCATCGGGCAGAGGTGTCCTGATGCGCTTCCTCATCTCTGATGCGGGGTGGGTGGTGATTTCCCCAGGCAACCTCATGGATACCGACCGAGGCTGCTTTCTGGGTGGGGGCCGAGGGCCGGGCCAGCGGCAGTGGCCGGGAGGGTGGCCTGTAGCCTACTCCAGGAGCGGCAGCAGGGCTAGCGGGGCAGCGACACGGCCAGTGTGACAGCACTGAGCATGGTGGGAAAAGCAGCGCATCGGGTGTGAGGGTGACAAGCGTCCGGCCTGGACAACCTAGGCCACGTGGGCGGCGGGCAGGAGCTCCACCGGGAGCCGGAGCAGCAAGGCTCTGGTCTTGCCTTTGTGTCTCTGTCACTCGCCCACACGCCCTGCATGACCTTGAGCAAATCCCTTCCTCTCCGTGGACCCAGGGGCTGGGCTGGGGCTGTGCTGTCTCCTCTGGCGGCTACTAAGCCACCTGTGGCTGTTTTGATTTAAATAGAAATTAATTAAGATTTTCAGATCACTTTCGTAGTCACGGTGTCCACGGTTCAGAATCCAGTCGTGGCTGGTGGCTGCCACGCTGGGCATTATGGGTATAGAACATTCCTGTTGCTGCAGAAGGCCCTACTGGACTGTGCTAGTCGAGAGACGTTTCCAGAAACCCCGTCAGCCCTCGTGTGCTATGGTTCAGGATCTCATGTCATCATGCCAAGAAGGGCCAGCAGCCCAGAGCTCAGAGGACTCATTAGGAGCCTAACAAGGCTTAGTGACTTGCACAGGCCAGGACCTCTGGTAGCCTCCAGAGTCTGAAATACCCACCCCTGTTTCTCTCTCCAGAGGTCCCAGCATGGCCTCTGAAAGAAGCTGGGTGAGAGTCTGGGTTCTGGAAGGGTAGCCCCAGCCAAGGTCGGCGCCCAGGGGAGGCTGGCATAGGGACAGGGTAGGGGGTCTCCCGGCTGGGGGCAGCCCAAGGCGTCACCGGTTCCCTCGGGGTGCCTTGTCTTCTCTAGGACTCCTTTGGGGGGTGTGGCCTAGAGAGCAGAAGGATGGCCACCTCGCTCGCCTTGCGCTGCTCTGGCTGCCTCCAGCCCTAGGCCGGCGCCGGGCACTTGCTGGGAGAGGAGCCCGCAGCACGAGGGTGAAGCTGCGTCTCCCCAGCAGCAGGTGCACGTGCTCTGGCGACCCAGGGTTCTGACCACGCCTGCCCCCGTCTCTCCCTCCCTGTCGGAGGAGCCCCCCATAGTTGCTTTTCTGCAGCCTGGAGGTGCGGCAGGGGGAGGAGAGATGCCTGGGCTGGGGTGCAGTGAACAGGGGGAAGCAGAGGCGGGATGTGAGGGTGTGCAGAGGAGCTCGGCTGGCTTTGGTCTCACCTTTGCCAAAGTAGCTGCCTTCACCCTGCCCCTGTGCCCACGGGCTCCTCTGTCCCGCTACGAGCCCTACTGCTCACCCTTGTCTCTCCTGTTTTCCAGGGATCCCATGGCCATGTCCTGGCTGCCTTGAGCCTGTGAGGCCACCCAGCCTCCCACCTGCATCTACAGGGCTCTGCCCCCATCCAGTCCCTGGACCAGCTTCCAAGCCTACCCCTCACCCCAGCCTGGGGGCTCCGCAAGCTTCAGGACTCCGAGGGGCTCAGTAGCAGTCACGGTAGGTGGCATCCTCACTCTGCTCACTCCCTGGCTCCTGGGGATACTCAGCTGGGCTTTCGTGGTCTCTGGAATAAGAAGGAAACCTTTCTGAACTTGGTCTCTGTCAGAATTCCCTTGGTTGCAATGGCAAAAAAAAAAAAAAAAAAAAAAAACCATTTGGATAAAATAAAATTAGCAGCTCACATAACTGAAGGGTTCAGAGGTAGGTTGGGCTTCGGGCAGGGCTTGATCCAGTGGCTCAAACAATGTGACCAGGACCTGTTTCCTGTCTGTATTTCTCTGCTTCTCGTCCTGGGTGATGGCTCTGCTCTTGGGAGCCGTGGCACATGACACGGTCACAGGATGTCTGCCAAGAGTTTCTGAGGCAACATGCTCCCAGGTTAAAATCTGGGGTCAGGGCTGGAGATGAATTCTGCTTTCTTGATGGAACAAACAGAAGTCCTGGGGTTGATCTCTTGGGCCCGATTGGATCCCTGTTTGGATCGTCCTGACCCTTTAACGGGGTCCACAGGTCCTGGAAACCTAAAGGGACTGGGGGTCAGGGCCTGTCCCTCCCCAGCCGTGTGACCAGGAGCGAAGGGAGGGTGTTCCCCAAAGGAAGCTTGGAGTCTAGCTGCAGAAGGAGTCACCCCTGATTGAGGGAAGCAAGTGACAAATGAGCGGTGGAGTTTGTCCGGCTTGGACAGCTGGACGCCAGTCCCAGGTAGATGCCGATGTGCTGCGCGTCCTTGGGCAAATCCCTGCGCCTCCCTGAGCCTTGGTTTCCTGATCTGATGATGACCCCACCGGGCAGGGATGCTTCGAGAGCTACTCGAAATGATCTGTGCGAAGCGCTGGCGTCTGGCAGGTGCTCCGTAAATCCTTGTCCTCGTCTCCTTCCTTTTCCGGGGAGCTGGGAACATCCTATCCTCTTCAAATTTGGAAGGAGCCACAGAGCAAGTATTGCCAGTCGGGATCCCCGGAAGGGGGAAAGAGCAGGAATGGGGTAGGAATGAGCCCGTGAGTGAGGTCGTGGTCTCAGGGAGCGTAGCCTCGGGCTGGTCCCCGGGTTCACACCACAGAACCTCCCGCCCCGCAGACAAGGTGGCCCCGAGCTGGGCTGCCCAGCCTGGGGTCTGCTGACGGGGTGGACCGTTGTCCCCTCCTCTCCAGAAGCTTTTCCCGCCCCGCCCCAGGCCTCCCCGTCCTCCCTCTGCTCCCCGCCTCTCCCCCTCTGCCTTCAGCCTCAGCCATGTGGTCCTCCCGCCTCCTGTGCCCCTTCTTGCTCTCTGCATCCTCCTTCAGGGCCTGTGTGGGTCCCTCCCTTTCCGGGAGGCCTCTGCTCACTGCCCCGGCCACTGTCTGTCTCCTTGAGTCCTTCCTCGGCTGCACCCTTCCGACAGACGGGGAGGCACGTCCCCGTGAACGCTCTGTGGGTTCCAGCAGCGGTGCCGAAGCGTGTTGCTCTCTTTGCCTTGGCTGCCAGGAAGCAGGTGGCTGGTTTGTGGCCCACGTCTCGTTAGGGCTCAGAGTGCTGTCACGTGGTCGCTCAGTAGCCTTACCTCTGGCCTCCTCTGTCTCATTTTCTCCTTCTGATTTCTTAATTTTCAGCTTGTGCTGTTCTTAGTAGCCTCAGACTCTTTTCGGGGAAGGTGGGGTCTAAATTACAAATAAGCAAGAGTGGCCTGGGTTAAAGCTCTCAGCCGGACGCCGGGCTTTGCCCTTCCCAAAGGTGGCTGGGGTGGGAGTGTCTCCCCCAGAGCCCGGGCTGAGCCTGTCCCCAGGGAGACACGGAGGCCTGACCGTGGCAACCCGGGGGGAAGTGCCCACCCTGCCCTCTGCGGGTCACGAATGACATTGTTCTGCCTCCCGCCCAGCTCCCTCCCCGCTTCTCATCTTATCAGAAGCTAATGAAAGAGGCTGGGAAACCCAATCCTCTGGTAATTAAATTTACTTAACGGGTATTCAAGTGGAGTAATGAGAAGTTTAATGCAGTGATTAGATTTTTCTTTAATTAATTAAAATGAGAACCATGTGTCTTGCCAGCAAACCAACTTGACCCTCTGCTTGAGAGTAGCGGGCAGAGAGGGTAGGGGGCTTGGCGTTGTGGGTGGGGGCAGAGGGGTGGCCGCAGCCCCCTGCCCTGGCGGTCTTGGGAGGAAGCCTAGCTCTGGTGCCCACCCAGGGCGGCCTCGGATGCAGCTCCCCTGAGCTCGGACTAGGCCCGAGTCACCCAGGACTGAGGGATCCAACAGTCCCTGCACCCAGACAGCTGAAAACTGACCCACAACTGGGTTTCAGAGGGGGTTGGGCAAGGGTGGCTGAGAGCAAGGAGCACAAAGCAGGGGTTTCAGGCACTGCGACAGGTGGGGGCATTTGGGGTGTCACGTCTTGTTGCATGCACGGGCCAGTGGACACCTTACCTGCATGCTGAGCCAGACCTGGGTTTAGGGCCGTTGGTGGTCTCTGGGCTAAGGGAGTGAGGGCAGCGGGGTGGAGAATTGAGAAATCAGGGACAATCCGCAAACCCCTTCTCCTGGCCGTGGGGATGCATCCGTGCCAGGACGGCCGTCCTGGCTGTGTTTCTGAAGCCCAGTTAGGGATGCAGGGAGGTGCTTGCTGCCTCGGGCCACTTCTGCTGGGCTGGGGTTGGGGGCCGGGGAAACGGGAATATGGGAATCCCAGCAGAGCTGTGGAGGGTGCAGCATAGGACGGGCCCTGCCAGGGTGCGGGGTGCGCATAACGAGGACCGGAAGGCAGGCCCCTGCCTCTCGAGAGCAGAAGATGTGGTTTGCAAGCGGTGGGCGAGGCTGGGGAGAGTCCCGAGGCAGAAAACCTCCTGTATGGAGCTCTGACCTACCCCACCCCGAGCCCTGATCCCAGTCCTAGACTGAGCCCTGATCCCAGCCTCACTCAGCCCAGCATCGTCAGGGGCTTGCGGGCGGAGTAACGGGCTGGGGTGGGCAGGGCAGGAGACCCTACTTGTCCGTCCTCAGCGCCAGCCCTCCTGCTTATCGGCAGGACTGCCCTGCGAGGCCCGCACCAGTCTCTGAAATGGCCAAGATGAGTCACACACGGTCCCTGCCCGCAGGGCTGGTGGGGGGAGTGACAAGCACGCGGGCACTGAGGTCGGAGCTGAGGTGGGGAGGCTGGGGGTGCTGGAGGGGCTGACGCTGGTCGCCACGGAGGAGGATGGTGCGGGGCTGGTGTGGGGGCCGGGTCGCTGGAACCCCCCCGGGTGAGTGACTCTCCTGCAGGAACTGGCTGGCACGACTCGCGTGGGGAGGGCTGGTAGGGCGCCGGCCGGTAGTGTTACCTTACAAGGGAGGCATTTTTATCCCTTGCATCCAGGAGCTCACAGGTGTGCAGGGACCCGCCCGACGTTGCCCAGTGGGGGCAGTTCCCGGAGCTCTCGGCCTGCGCACCGCCCTTCAGGGAATGCCTGGGCCCTGGGGGGCAGGAGTTGTCCCCTTCCAACTCCTCCCCCCTCACCTGGCTGGAGCCTGAGGCCTGCGGGGAGCAGAGGGTCCCGGCTGCGTAGGGGACCGGCCCCCGAAGGAAGTCTGCTGCTTTCCCATCCCGCTTGTCCCCTCTCCTGGTTCCACTAGGTTCCTCTTCCCCCCCTCTTCTTGCCTCCCTGAGAAAGCCGGCCCAGAGAACCCACGCAGCCAGCCGCCCACCACTGTCGTGGGCAAAGTGAGGCCGGGACCCTCCCAGATCACGGGGCTGTGCCTCTCATCCGTCCTTAAGGTTAAAGGGTCTGAATCACGTTACCCCGAACGCAAGCACAGGACTGCGTGGGATGCAAGTCCACACCCCGCAGGCGGCGGCCCCCGGCCCCGGCAGGCCCCCCAGGCGTGTTGACCTCCCCTCTGCAGGTTCCCAGTGCTGGAAGCACCTTCTCCTTTAAACCCCTTAGCAGTCTGGGGAGGTGTTTATCCAGGTGGCTGGGCCTGGGCCAGAGTCCCCCCGAGAGCCACCCGCTGCGTGCAGAGGCGGAGGGAGCTTGCCTGACACCCTCCCACCCTGGGCCCAGCCACCCCTCCGCCTCAGGCCAGCCTGGCCTCGCCTCTGCTGCTGTCCCCCCCCCCCCCCCGCGCCCCTCCTCGTCCACTGCCGCCTTCTGGAGCCACAACCGTGACTCACCCCCGGCCGCCCCGCACTTTCCGCCCCCCACACTACACTAGGCCCTGTTCAAGCTGATTCAGCCCCCGGAGTTCTCCTCCCCATCGCCATCTGCCCAAACCCCCTTCATGTCTCTAGGCTGGGCCCAGACGCCACTTCCTTCATGGAGCCACCCGTGGGCTCACTCTCCAGGCAGAAGTCACCCGCGCTCCCTGCACCATCCCACAGGTGCTCTCCGCCCTGCCCCCTAGGCTCCTGGCCCTCCTGGGTCTGACCTCGAGGCTCCTGGAAGGCAGGGCCGGTGGCCCCCAGGGCCTGGCACACAGTAGGGGTACAAGAGATAGTGGGGGGCGGGCTTCCTTGGGAGGGGTCACACCTCCACAAACCCGTCCCTTTCCTCAGCAGTCCCGGGTCCCTTAGCCCCCTGAGGACACCGGCCCGCAGCCTGCCAGATGCTCTGCAGCAGCCGTGCCTGCTGGGGATGGAGGGCTGCCTTGAGGCCCCAGCAGACCTCCCCGGGCCCAGGTTCGGGGAGCAGGGCAGGAACAAGGCAAGGCCCACCACTGGGGCTCGCAGGAGAGTCTACGGGCCCCAGCGCAGGCCCCTCTGCATGGGCACCCTCGATGGCTCTGCTGATTCCTGGTGGTGTGGCTGAGCCAGTCGTGGAATCTCGCCGTGCCTCAGTTTCCTCCTCTGGTAGATGAGGTGCTGACAAGCCCCTCTGGGGTTGCTCTGAACACAGCGTGAAGCCCATGGCGCAGCCCTGACGTAGACCCACAGCGACTGTGCGCTGTCACTGTGACTCTGGGAGGGGCCTGAAGGTACAGTGTTGAGGGAGTTTCCAGAAGGTGGTGACACATGATGAGGCCCAGAGGCAGGGAAGGACGTGCCCAGAAGAGGGAACCATAGATGAAGATCCAGAGGCAGTTTGGGGACATGCAAGGGATCTGGCTCTGTCTAGACTTAAGAATGGGTCAAGGAGGGGCGTCTGGGGGGCTCAGTCGGCTAAGTGTCTGCCTTCAGCTCAGGTCATGACCTCAGGGTCCTGGGGGCCAGCCCTGAGTCGGGCTCCCTGCTCAGCGGGGAGTCTGCTCCTCCCTCTGCCTCCGCCCCTCCTCATGCTCATGCTGTCTCACCTTGCTCTCTCAAATAAGTAAATAAATCTTTAAAAAAAAAAGGGGGGTCAAGGGGAGGTCCCAGGGCTGTGTCCTGAGGGACCTTGGATGCCACATGGGGGAGTATAGCCCTATAGCCCGTGAGGGGCCATGGGATGGGGTCTTTTTTTTCTCTTTCTTCTTTTTTAACATTTGCTCATGCAAAGACATTGAAACAGTATAGACGTGTGTCTATACACATGGAAGTTCCCTCTTTGCCCTTAAATCTTGTGCTGCCAAGGCCTCACCATCGTGGGTCTGAGGTGCCTCCTTCCAGAGCTTTTTGCTGCGTTTTACAAACATATGTATTATATATCACTTTTTCTTTAAAGGTTTTAGTTCTTTTTTTTAAAAAAAAAAAAAGGTTTTATTTATTTATTCACGAGAGACACAGAGACACAGGCCGGGGGAGAGGCAGGCTCCCTGCAGGGAGCCCGATGCGGGACTCGATCCCAGGACCCGGGGATCACGACCTGAGCCAGAGGCAGATGCTCAACCCCTGAGCCACCTGGGCGCCCCCTAAAGGTTTTAGTTCTGAGTAATCTCTACACCCAACATGGGGCTTGAACTCACAACCCCGAGATCAAGAGTCACGTGCTCTACCGACTGAACCACCCGGGTGCCCCGTATATCACTATCTATCTATTTATTTTAAAGATTGTATTTATTTATTCATGAGACACAGAGAGAGAGGCAGAGACACAGGCAGAGGGAGAAGCAGGGGGAGCCCGATGCGGGATTCGATCCCAGGACCCTGGGGTCACAACCTGAGCTGAAAGCAGAGCTTAACCGCTGAGCCCCCCATGCGTCCCCTGTATCTCACTTTTTTTTAAAAAAAAAAAACATGGATTCATGTCCAGCACATGCGGCTCCCCCTTTCCCTTTCCGGCATGGGGTGCGCATCTGTCAGGGGCCCTGCACACAGGTCTGTGGTGTCCATTTTATTTTTTTTTAATTTTTATTTATTTATGATAGTCACACAGAGAGAGAGAGAGAGAGAGGCAGAGACACAGGCAGAGGGAGAAGCAGGCTCCAGGCACCGGGAGCCCGACGTGGGATTCGATCCCGGGTCTCCAGGATTGCGCCCTGGGCCAAAGGCAGGCGCCAAACCGCTGCGCCACCCAGGGATCCCTGTGGTATCCATTTTAATGGTTGCCTAATAGTCCCTTGTTTGGCCAAAGGGTGGTGTGGGTAACGAGTCCTGGGTTGACGGATACTTAGGTCATCTTCAGTTTTTCACTCTTCCGAATAAGGCGTCAGCGGCCGCCCTCGAGTAGACATCTTGCTGACACGCGTGAGCATCTAGGATGGATTTGTAGAGGTGGGGTTGCCTGGCCAAAGGGCACGTTTATCACATTTTGGTAGGTGGCCGCGGCGCTCTTGCAGAAGGTTGGGCCGCCCGCGGAATCTGTGGCTGGCCACGTCCCCCACACCGTCCTCCGCACCCAACTGACCAAGCTTTTTAACTTGAGCTAAGAATCCAGGAGAGCGTCTTGCTGCGGTTTCAACACTCACTTTCCTTCTCCCCAGCGGAGCTGAGCATCTTGTTCGTGGACCATTTGTACTTCCTCCTCCGTGAATTGACTGTTCATATCCTTTGCCCATTTTTCTTCCTTTTCCTTTTTTCCTTATTTCTTGTTGCTACAAAGGAGCTTTTAGTATATTAGGGATTTTCAGACTTTTTTGTCTGTTGGGTGCATTGCACATCTTTTCCCTAGTCTGCTGTTTGTCTTTTTTAACTTGGTTTATGGTCTCTTTGGCCCTAGAGAAGCTTTAGATCTTTATTTAGTCAAATCTGTCAGACTTTTTCTGAGTTTCTGAGTTTCACATCCTGCTTGGCCGGGCTTCCTGGAAGGGTTCTAAGTGGAGGTCAGATGGGTGACTGGGAAAGGTGGCTCTGATGGCCGCTGTGTGCAGGGCGGGCGGAGGGGGACAGCGAGCCGGAGGACGGGGAGCAGCTGAGACCTTTGTCCTGGGTGGGGTTGGGGCAAGACTGGGGAGAAGGTGAGTTTGGGAAATACTCAACGATTGGCTGCCCATAGTGATGGGATGTGACGATGGAAGAGGGAGAGGGAAAGGACTTTGGAGCAATGCCGGGGTGTGCGGCTGGGGGTCTGCATGGCTCGTGCCACCACCACTGTGAGGTGGGGACAGATTAGGAGGGAAATGCATGCAGGTGCCTGCAGGTGCTCCCCCGTGCAGGGACGCGGCATCTGTGAACACATCTATGCACACGGGTACCAGCAGGGTCTGGGGTTGGCCATCTGTACCCGGGGTCTGGGGTTGGCCTTCTGTACCGTGGCTGCACGGAGGGGCCGCGGCACGGACTCTCATCTTCGTGGAGCGTCTGTTCTCCGCCAGGTAGTGTCCGCGGCTCGGCGCACGCTCACTCGGTGACCTCTCCCACCGTAGGAGGTTGTCTTATGGACAAGGACCCAGGCTCTGGTTAAGTAAGTGGCTTAAGGAGGCAGAGCGGTACGAGACAGAAAGGGGATTTTTTTCGACAACTTAGATCTGACCACCCAACAGTATTTTTTAAAAAAAGATTTTATTTATTTATTCATGAGAGACACACAGAGAGAGGCAGAGACACAGGCAGAGGGAGAAGCAGGCTCCTTGCAGGGAGCCCGACGTGGGACTCGATCCCGGGACCCCGAGGTCACAGCCCGGGCGAGAGGCAGACGCTCCACGGCTGAGCCCCCACCGTCCCTCCCGCCAACACTGTTAGGAGCCTTGCCCTCGCCTCTAACTGACCAACCCCGTTTCGTCGGGGACTCTGAGCGCGAGTGCCGGGACCTTACAAGGCAAGTTACGGCCCCTCTCCGTGCCTCAGTGTCCCCATTCTGAAAACGTAGACGATCCCGGTGCCCACCTCGCAGGGTGCTGGCGGCACTGAAGTGTTAGCGCCCGCGACGCGCTCCGCCCGGGAGGCCGATGGCGACGGCCCAAGGCGACGCCTTCACCTCGGTCTCTGCTCCGTCCTGCCTCCTTCCTCTCGTCTTCTCTTCACCTGTCACTTCACCCCGTGCCAGCTCTTCCTCTGGTCCCCGCGGGGCCTTCTTTCACCCTGTGCCTGTGAACCTCTGTCCTCGGCGTCAGCCCCCAAGGCCTTGGCAGACCGTGAATTGAAGCGCAGCTGGTGGCAAAGGGCGTCCAGGGGCAGGGCAGCCTCCGTGCACCCCACGCGGATCCGGATCCGGTGTCTGGAACACCCCTTGCTCCCTGGGTGGAGCCGGGTGTGCTCTGGGGCCGAGGGCCCAGCTGACCCAGCCCGACCGGCCCCCGGGCCGCAGCCGTCGCTGGAGCCCTGAGCCCCGGCCAGCAGCCCGACCCACAGGAAACAAAAGCCGAAAGCCCCGCAAATCCCGGCACGGTTTCCTCCCACGAGCAGATCAGAGCAGATCAGAGCAGATCCTGTGGCTGCGAAGGGTGAGAGCAAGGTGTTCACACTGGGCTCGAACCTCAGGTCTACACCCAGGTAAAGGTTTCCCACCGAAATCATCAGACTCACCACTGCGGATTTCTCGTCGCCGGAACGAGCCGCCGGGTAAATAAATGCTCGTGGTAAAGGATGGAGCCGCCAGCGCTTGTAGGGTTTTGTTCTCAGTTGCCCGGCATCAGGCACACCTGCTTATTAACCCGAAGGACGAGAGAGCTGCCTGAGACTGCCTGGGGGGCTGGGGGGGGTTACACCCGGGACAGCAGAACCCCGGCCGGTAGGAGACAGGGTCCTTGTGACGGCTTCGGGGAGGCTGGCTCTGTCCCGGGGCTCCTGCACCATCTCTGCCTGCTTCCAGCCCAGCCCCGCCTCCACTCACCCCGCACCCCTGCAGGGCGCCCCTAGGACTCCCAGCCAACCTGGCCGAACAAGGCCAGGTGAGCCTTTGGGCACTGGGGGCGGCCTAGCCACGTCAGCACTCCTCCTCCTCCTCCTCCTCCTCCTCCTCCTCCTCCTCCTCCTCCGACAACGAGGACCACGACCCTCCCCAAGCTTGCCCACGTCCTGCGGGCCTCAAGGACGCTGCACGGCACCCTTTAAGGTTCTCCCCAACGTGGGTACAAGGGAGGCAGTATAACCCACTACTGCCGAACCATCGCTCTCGGAAAAAGCGAGGAACCCCGGGGGCGTTAATGGACGCGAGGCCCTTCCCCTCAGGTCGCTGCCAGAGCCGGTTGGTGCCTCCAGGGGCTCCCTCTTCTCCCTGTGGTCCCGGGTTGTCCCACAGGAGCGCAGAGCATTGAAGGGGATAATTGCCAAAGTAAAGTGACCATAATTTCAAAATACAAAGGTGAATTAAGCTTGTGGCCGCTGTCATGGTGGCTCAAGGGCCCTGCTGGAACCTCCCTGCCCCAGCTGTCATCCAGGGCAGACAAAGAGGGGCCCCGGGCCGAGCGGGGCTAAAGCTCTGAGGGCGCCCTAGCCTTTGTTCGAAGTTCAACTCCAAGCCCTTGAATGTAGGCCGAGGCGCCCGCTGTCCTGGAGGTGTTACCGCTTGCCTCTGCTCGCGCCTCCCTTCTGCAGGGGGGATCATCCCGCTGGCGGATCCTACTACAGGGCTGGAAACTTCCCCCTTTTACTTGTGGATGGAGAACCTGTGAAATTGGGGATTGATGCATTTGTGTCCCCCACTGAAGTGCTAGTGATTTAGGGGCTTCCAAATGGAGCTTAGTTCTCTCCCTCAGAACGTCATGCAAACATGCTCTCCAAGCAAATACAGCAAGGTCATGTGCCCCAGGTGGCCCATGGGGATGCCGGGGGGTGTGCAGGGCCGTGCTGCTCGAACCGGTGCTCTGGGAACTACCGGTGACCTACGGCAGCAAAGGCTCTGTTATTCTTTCTTCCTCTATGGACAGTCTGACCTCGTATTCCGTGTCCAGTGAGGGAAGTGGGGACGGGGGCGGACTCTGGTCCGTACAGTCACGCAGGGACCCAGGCTGGCCGGAACTCCACCATCCTGTAGCCGCCCCACCTGGAACGCGGGGCCTCCTCCAGTCACCGTGGCAAAGAAGAGAAAAAGATGGAATCACACTCTGCTCTTAAATGCCTCGGCCCAGCAATGACACACATCACTTTTGTTCCCAACCCATTGGCCAGAACTTCTCATGCAGCCTCAACTGACTATAAGGGGGACGAGGAGAGGGGACATCCTGCTAGGACAGGAGGGCGTGGAGGAAATGCACCCAGATGTTCAGCGACCAGTAAAATCTTCTCTACAAGGGGTGTTACAGGACCACTGTCAGAGCCAGGGCTTCAGAAGCGCCAAGGCCACGACCTGCTGTCATTCTCTCCACTGGGGTTGGGGAAGCCAGAGTGTCTGGGAGGGCTTGATGAGAGAAGCTTTGGGGAAGAGTCCCTATGGATGAATAAGCCCCATGGCAGGCCCAGGTCCAGGCCTCCACTCACCAAGCTCTAGGTTTGACTCAGCCTCTCCCCTCTTACCCCAATGACTGCTTCGAATACCAAGACCATCCCATAAAATGAGTTTCTCAAGAGGAGAAGCAGGAACGGGAGTGAAGACAAGTTCAGCTTTGGCGGGAGAAAATCCAAGAGAAGACATCAGAAGCTATGTCTTAAGTCCATTTGGGCTGCTCTAACAAAATCCCACAGACTGGGTGGCCAGTAAACAGCAGAGGGTTATTGTCTCCCGGTTCTGGAGGCTGGGAAGTCCAAGACCAAGACGCCGGCAGATTTGGTGTCTAGTGAGGGCCCGTTTCCTAGGTCATCGACGCCATCTTTTCATGGTGTCATCCTATGGCACAAGGGACGGGTCTCTTTGGTAAAGGTGCTAATCTCATTCATGAGATTCATGAGACCTTCATGACCTAATCCCCTCCCCCAAAGCCTCACCTCCAAATACCATTACCTTGGACTTCAGTTTCAACACAGGAATTTGGGGGTGTGGACGGGACATAGACACTCAGTCTATGGCATGTTGGGTATGATGGCCTCCAGCCCAGGAGCATACCCTCACCGTGAGAGAGAGCTAGAAGATCCTGCCTTTCATCCAGGCTTTCATTCCTTCAGCAAATGTGGGTCATGGAATGTACTGATGACTACTGTGCGGTCTGATTCCAGAACAGCTGGGATGGAAGCATGGCTTGGCCCCTTATCAGCGAAGTGACCTAGGGCCAGGTACTTCCCTCTGCCTCAGCTTTCTTCTCTTAACATGAGGGTATTGATAGCATGTATCTGTCTTAGGGGAAGGGTGAGCATTAAATGGGTTAGTATTTGTAAAGTCCTCAGAACAGCGCTGGGCACATGATAAGTACTCTATAAATATTAACTCTCAACACTGCAGCTGCCGTCACCACCACCACCACCACCACCACCACCACCACCACCATCACTCCCATCACCACCACCATCACCACTATCACCACCACCATCATCACCGTCATCACCACCACCCCCACCCCCATCACCACCACCACCACCACCATCATCTAGTACCAGATGCTGTGCTAGGTATTGGGGGAGTAGACGTCAGGGTCTCTGCTCTCATGGATGATGGGGGAAATGGAAAAAAAGAAAGATGTAAATAATTAAATTAAGATGATAATTGCAAATAGAGATGGTACGAAAACAGTAAATCAGGTACATGAAAAATTAAAACCAGTGAGATACCACCGTGTGTCTCTTGCATTGACGTCTACCAAATTGGCAATATCAAGTGTCAGTAAGGATACGGAACAAGGGGGACTCTCCCGTGTTGCTGGTGGGAATGCAAAATGGTACAGCCACTTTAGAAAACAGTTTGGCCAAAAAAAACCAAAAAAACAAAAAAACCACGTTTGGCAGTTTCTTATAAAGTTAAAAATATGTTTACCATAGAACCCAGCAATCCTGCCGCTAAGTATTTACCCAAGGGAAGTAACAACTTATGTTCACGTAGAAACCTGTATGTGAATATTTATAGTGGCTTTATTCATAGTCGCCACAAGCTGGAAACAGCCCAAATGCCCTTGAGCCGGTAAACGGATGAACAATTGAATACTACTCAGCAATAAAAAAAGAATGAAACTAGGAACAAAGAAACAACAAAGGTAAATCGCAAATGCATTATATGCTAAGTGAATAAAGCCAGACTCAAAAGGCTACATGGAGATGATTCCCTTCGTCTGATATTCTGGAAAATGCAAACCTACAGAGACAGGAAATAGATGAGTGGTTGTTAGGGGCTGGGGTGCAGGAAGTTGGCTACAAAGGGACGGCGCGGGGAGACTTTTGATAGAATTGTTCTGTCTTGACTGTGGTCGCGGTTCCACGGCTGCGTGCAGCTGTCAAAACGCACGGAACTGTGTGCTAGAAAGGGTAAATTTTACTCTAGGTAAATTATAGCTCAATTAACCTGCCTGGAAAAAAAGCTCTCGGTGAGATTGTTGAGACAGGGAAATCCGGATGACAGGTAGGTCATTCGGGGTAGTGCGACACGGGGAAGGAGGGCCTCGCGCACACGGAGGGCAGGGGAGGCTTTCCGAGGAGGAGAAGGAGCCTGGCCCGGAGGAGCGGCAGCGTGGCCGCGTGGCCGGGCTTCCACTCTGGGCATACACAGGGCCAGGCAGCCGGGGAGGACGGGGGACAGGGCACAGCAGCTTGTGACCACGTGTAGGAGGAGGACCATGGATGGAGGGGTCAGGGAGCCTCCTACGGGAGGAGTGGTCAGCCAGCCCGCGGGCGCCGATGGTGCAGGGGACCTTCTGGACCTTGCTGGGGCTCTTGCGGCCCGTGGGGAGGGCTCAGACGTCCCGGGTAGAGTAGCCGAGGCCCATCTCACCTGCACTAACCCTCCTGCTCTTCCACTGCAGTGCATGCTGGGACCGCGACCGAGAGGCTGCTGCTCCCCGGGCCCCCAGAGGCAGATCTGTTGGCCTCCCGGCGCCGTCTGACCCAGGTAGGGGGAGAGCAGGGGCTCCCGCCGCCTCCTGCCTCTGCTGGGGGGGAGGGCTCGGGCAGTGAGGAGCGGATGGGCTGCGGGCGACGGTGTGGGACACAGGTGGCTGTGAAGGCTCCGACCACAGCAGGGCCTCCTGGGGCGCCTGGGGGCACCGAGAGGCCCCAGGACATACAAGGCTGCCACCCCGATCGTCCTGTGGTCTGTTCAGCATCCTTTCCCTAAGCCCTGTGGCTCTGGGAGCTTCTGCATCCGTGGGGCTCCCGGTGCCGTCACTCCGGCCTTTCTCTGCCGGAGTCGCCGAGCTAGGCTTGCGTGTGTGCTTCCACGAGGGACGGCTCTTACTCCGGAAGGCCCCAGACCCCTGCAGGACTCCCCCAGGGCACAGGTGCTCTTCTGGGCACCAGGACCAGCCCCGCTCACTTTGGATCTACTTGGCATTTCTCTGCTGCTTCGGGGCACCCCGAAGGGTGGAGGCTTTCTGCTCAGGGCCAACAGCCCCCCAGGTGGGATGGACTGTGGGATTGCAGAAAAAATACCGGATGTCCAGTTAAATTAGAGCTCCAGACAGGTAACAATTTTTTTTAGCATAAGTGTATCCCCGATCTTGCATTGGATACAATTTTTGCTAAATCTGACAACTCTAGTGGGACTGAAGCTCCGGTCCCCTCTCTACTTCTGGCAAGTCTCCCTGCTGGGCCCGCCTTGGCCCCCTTGGACCAGCTGGCTCCAGTGCCTGTGATGACTGTCCTGGTGGCCCAGCCTGCTCAGGTCGGAATCAGTGGACATCTCCTGACTCCCCCAGGTCCCACAGGCCAACCCTGGGGCAGAGACCTGGGGGCTCCCTCTGGAGGCTGTTGACAGTGCCCTCAGGGTCCTCCCCCTATGTGGCTCTCTGACAGCAGGGTCATGGGGTGTGGCCAGCTGAGCCTCTGTGCCCGTGAACAGAACTGTGAGACAGGCCTGGAGCCGTGAAAAGAACCAAGAATAGAAAATTGTTTCATGAGGTTGGAACCCAGAGTGCTTGGGGTGTGGGGATGGAGGTGGGGGGTAACAGGAATGAGGCAGGGCCAGACAATGCATGGCTTGGGATGCCCTATTTCTGCATCTTTCAAAACTGGGGAGACCAGGGAAGTGTTTTCATGGCAAATGGAATCCTTTTTCTGATCAGTTAGGTAATATGTTCTCCGTATGTCATCTGTCTATGTATCTATGTATCTATCAAACAATCCAAAGTATTTGAAGCATGCACTTTGAGTCCTTCCCCTAATCTTTTCCTCCCCAGGACTAAGCGCTGCTAACTAGTTCAGTATATCTCCCTCCAGACTCTTTTTCTTTGCACTTATAAAAATATATTTTTTAAGATTTATTTATTTATTTATGAGAGAGAGAGAGAGAGAGAGAGGCAGAGACACAGGAGGAGGGAGAAGCAGGCTCCATGCACCGAGAGCCTGATGTGGGACTCGATCCCAGGACTCCAGGATCGTGCCCTGGGCCAAAGGCAGGTGCTAAACCGCCAAACCACCCAGGGATCCCATAAAAATATTTTAAAAGCAAACACAGGGACTCATCCTGGTTACACTGCTCTGTCACTTGAGTTTTCACCCGACAACACGTAGTATAGAGCATTGCAGAGCTCTTAGCTGTCCTCTCCTGCCCGTGGCTTGGGGGGCCTTTAAATTAGGCATCCCAAAAAAATAAATAAATAAAAATAAATAAATAAAAATAAAAAAATTATGCATCCTCGTCAGCCCTGCTGGTGGCCCGTTAGAGCGTTTGGCCGTCCATAAACCTCCCCCAGGGAACCTCCCAGTTGGTGGTCTGTGTGCATGTGTGGTGGGTCCTTCAGGAGTGTTTCTGAAAGTGGGCCGCCTGGGTCGGAGGGTGCACATCTTCCAAGGTGTGATCCGTACGGCCAGGGCAACCTCAACAAGGTAGTGCCCACTTACCACGTGCACGAGGCCTCGTCCCCTCATCCTTGCCAGCCGTGGGCATTAGCAGTAACGGAAATCTCTGCTGATGAGTTAGGGGAAAATAGCTTTTCTTTTGCATTTCTTTGATTGTGAATGAGGTCGGGCACGACTAGGTATGTTTGTTGGCCACTTCCATTTCTTCGTTTGCGAATTGCCTGTTGACGTCATGTCCTCAGCTCATTGTGCTACTCATCTGTCCGTGCATTCAGCAGGCGTTTATTGAGCACTTGTTATGTGTCAAGCACCCTTTTGGTCGGGGACCTAACAGTGAGCAAAACTGAGAAAAAGACCTGCTCCTTGGAACTAACGCGCTAGCGGAGGAGAGATGGCCGAGAAAAACAGATAAATGAGTGAAATTTGGTGTGTGCATTGAGTGTTAAGTTTAAAGGAGGAAAAAATACAGCAGGGCAGGGATGGGAGCGGCTGGGACATGGGGAGTGAGAGAGGGTGGGAGGTACGGCCAGAGGGGGATCCAGAGCAGATCACATGGCTGCCCCGAAGACTTGGCTTTTACTCAGGACGAAGCAGGGAGCCGTGGAAGGTTCTGAATATGACATGATGTGATCTGAATTTCATTTGAATCCGATCCCTCTGGCTGCTGTGAAGGGGGCCAGGGAAGCAGGGAGATCAGTCAGGAGGCTGTTGTAACGATCTAGGGAAGAGACAGTGGGGGCCGGGAGTGGGGGGGCTTGATGGAGGTGGGGGAGGCGGATGGAGTCTGGGTGCGTGCTCATGGTAGAGCCAGTGGGACTTGCTGACAGATTGGGTGAGGCGGAGTGTGCGTGTGAGACGGAGAGGGAGCCAAGGATTACTGCCTTAGTCATCTCAGGCGGCCATAACCAAACACCATGGGCTTGGGGGCTTGAACAACACACGTGTGTTCCTCACACTTCTGGAGACCGGGAAGTCTAAGATCAAGGTGCTGACAGACTCAGCTCTTGGGGACGACCCCCCACTTGGCTTGCAGACCAAGCCACCGTCTCACCTGGGCTCCCATGACCTCTTCCTTAGTCTGCCTGCCTGCAGAGAACCCAGAAGTCTTCCTCTTCTTTGAAGGACACTAATCCCATCAAGAGGCCCTACTCGACCTCATCTAATCCTATTTACCTCCCAAAGGCCCCACCTCCAAGTACCACATTAGAGGTTAGGGCTTCAGCTTATGAATTTTGAGGGGCACAAACATTCAGTCTGTAACAATGACTCCAAGGGTTTGGGCCCAAGTCGCTGCCATCAACGGAGACTGGACAGAGGAGTGAGTTTGGTGGTGCAGGGAAGGAGAAGGCTTCATCTGTGGGCGGCAGGCCTGCCGACCTAATGTGTGGGGCCCGGAGCAAAGTGAAAATGGGTGACACTTTGTTTATTTTTATTTTTTTTAAAGATTTTATTTATTTATTCATGAGAGACACAGAGAGAGAGGCAGAGACACAGGCAGAGGGAGAAGCAGGCTCCATGCAGGGACCCCGACGTGGGACTCGATCCCGGGTCTCCAGGGTCAGGCCTTGGACGGAAGGTAGCGCTAAACCGCTGAGCCACCCGGGCCTCCCGACACACTTTGTTTAAAAAAATCATTAAGAATTGCAAAGTGGGAACAGTAGAGCATTAAACCAAAAGCATTAGACGACACTCAGGGGCCTTGTGTGACTGCCCAGGTGGCACACCTGTGAGCAGGCCCTGGCTGGGCACATGCCAAGCGTGACATGCCAGTAGACGTCCAAGAAGTGTGGAGGGACAGTTGGATGTGTGAGGCTGGAGTCTGGGGGAGAGGTCTGGGCTGGAGATACAAGCCCAGGATTATCAGCCTAAAGGTAGTAGTTTAAGCCTTGAGATTGATTGAGAGCATCAAGGGAGTGAATATACGTAGAAAAGAAGCACCAGAGGCTTGTCCCTGGGGCCTCCCCAGTTAGGAGTTGGGAGCTGAGGAGGAACAGGAAAGGTGAGTAAGAAAGAGCAACCAGGAGGCCGAGGAAAACCAGGCAGGTGTGAGGTCCTGGAAGCCAAGGGCAAGACCTGCTTCAGGCCTGAGGTGGGATGAGAGGCGGAGGGAACATTGATCTTGCATTAGCTGCGGGAGATCGCAGATGACCTTGGTTTCAGGGGTGGGGGCGGAGCGGATGTGTGAAATGCAACTCATTGACTTGCAAGAACAAACTGATTTATGAGAGGTTAAGGGGTTTAACCCTTTATCTGTCATATGTGGCAAATAGCTTTTCACGTTTTTTTTTTTTTTTTTTTTGTCATTCACACTTACAGAGCTTTTCTTAACCTCCTTAAATGTTCAAAACTGTCCCGCGGTCAGGTTTGCCACTCTTGTCCTTTACGGTTTCTGGCCTTTCCCAACTGCAAAGTATTGAAAATGTTGTCTTGCGTTACTTTCTGGTTGTTTATGATATTTTAAAACATGTAGCTCTGTAGTTCATTTGGAACGTTGTTACGTATGTGGCTTGAGGTGGGGATCAAAGTAGTTTTCCCCAGACGACCCGCCAGTTGCTTTGATGCTTCACGGAGTAAACTTTCCTCCCTGCTCTGCAGCTCCGTCCGTCCGTCCATCCGTTGCCATCGTTTGATCCCACTGATCTGTGCCTGGGGAGACGTTTGGGAAGTGGAGAGTATGGAGGCTCAGTCGTCGACGGGGGTGGAGTGTGTGTGTGGGGGGGGTTGGAGTGGAGGCTGACACAGATGCCTTCGGGGGTAGCGGGGAGAGGCAGAGGGAAGTCAGGGAGGACAGGGCTCTCCAGTCCCGAGGGCCTCCTGTGTGCCCTCGCGGTCCTGCGGGGGTGGTACTCTGTATATCCATTTGCAGATGTGGAAACTGAGGCCCTGAGAGTTGTCATCACATGTCCAAAGGCATCAGCTCTTAGGAGGTGGAGCTGAGACCGGGAGGCAGCGGGCTCCCTGCAGCCATGCCTGCGCTCTGTCCACGCAGGTGAAAGGAGAGGCGGAGGGGAGCGGCTTCCAGGGAGGCTGGAAGGGCTCCAGGCATAAAATACACCCCTCCACCCCTCTCTGCTTCCCTGTCTGCCATTTGGCTGGGTCTTGAAGGTTTTCCCATTTTGAAGAGGAACCTGTTAAAACCAGAATACTCCTGGCAGGGAATCACACGTTAAGTTTACAGCTAACATCTTAATTATCAGTTAACACCTCTGCAGGGATTAGCTGACAGCCAGCTGAGGACACGGAATGGGGGCCGGGTGTGATGTGTATCTGGGCTGGGAAAGGCCAGGCAGGGGGAAGGGTGACAGAGGAGGAGGCAGGTACCTAGCAATTCACAGCTTTCTTCGGGGCCCTGGGAAAGAGAGCGGGGTGGAGCTGGAGCCAGGTTTAGGGGGGCGCGGGTGGGGGGTGGGGGCAGCTCCTCTGTGGATGCCTGGCTCGAGGGGGAGCTGACATCTATTAGATACTTGTTGTGTCCTGGGATCAGAGGAGGCTTGTCACATTCTCAGCCCTGGCCTCGAGGTCAGGAAATCAGCCACCCATTAGCTGCCACACCAGTTGCCAGGAGGCACTCAAGGCTGGAACTTGTCTCTGACACCCACAGACCGAATCTGTCACCTAGCCCTGAGGAGTAGTGGTAGGAGAGAGGCTGAGGTGTTTGGAGCCTCTTCTAGCTTTTTGAGGGCCAGTCTACCCTGCCAGGGTCAGGGCTATGTGTGTGACCAGGGTCAGTGCTCAGGATGTGACAAGGCTCAGGGCTCAGAGGGTGAACAAGGTCAGTCTCAGAGTGTGAGCAGGGTCAGGACTCTGTTGAGTGACCAGGATCAGGGCTCAGTGTGTGTCCAGGGTCGGGGCTCAGTGTGTGTCCAGGCTCAGGGCTCAGTGTGTGACCAGGCTCAGGGCTCAGTGTGTGATCAGGCTCGGGGCTCAGTGTGTCCAGGCTCAGGGCTCAGTGTGTGATCAGGGTCGGGGCTCAGTGTGTGACCAGGCTCAGGGCTCAGTGTGTGATCAGGGTCGGGGCTCAGTGTGTGACCAGGCTCAGGGCTCAGTGTGTGATCAGGGTCGGGGCTCAGTGTGTGACCAGGCTCAGGGCTCAGTGTGTGATCAGGGTCGGGGCTCAGTGTGTGACCAGGAGGGGTCAGATGGAGGAGGCCTCCTGGGCCGCACAGAGACCTCAGAATTTATTCCCAAGCGGTCATTTCCGCTTGTTTAGTCCTCGGCCGTGCAGAGCCATCGCAGGGAAGCGTGTTCGTCGAGCACGAGTTCCTGGGCACCTGGTCTTCTGGACCCAGAGCCGTGGCTGTGAACCAAATAGAAAACCGCCCCCTGCCTTCCGGCGGCTGATGGGAACCAAGGGGCCGGCTCTGGTGCCCCTTCCCCAGGCCATCTCCGCAGACACAGGGGCTCATGGGGCAGGTTCTGGAAACCTGCTGTCCTTATGGGGCCCGAAGGAGCTGCTGACGGAAGGTTCTGGGAGGGAGGATGGCTGAGTCCAAGAGGAGGCGAGCAGAAGAGACCTCTCAGGAGAGGAGACCCCACCCCCTGAGGCCCACCCTCCAGGGCAGAGAAGGGGGTTAGGCCCTCGCAGGTGTGGTGGCCGGCCGTCCCGTTCTGCTCAGGACTGTCCCACCGTAGCTGTGTCAGCCCCCGGATGGCCCGTCACGCCCCCCGAAGGCCCCTCTGTCCCCGAACCCCGGACTCTGCCCCTGGCCGGCCCGGAGCGGCCGGTCGCTTGGACGGGGTCTAGGCCTTGGTGCCGGCCGCGCCTGGGCTCTGGGAAGCAGCTGTGGGCCGGCTGGGGTGCTGCTGGAGGGGCGAGGGGCGAGGGGCGAGGCGTCCGTGCCGTGGCTGCCCGAGGCGGGAGGCCAGATCCAGCAGGCGGACTCGGGTCTGGGGCACCCGGCCGGGCCGTGCTGGCGAGGGAGTGGCCACCGGCTGCCCCGGGCGGGAGGCCTGGCTCCTCTGCTGATCGGCCTGCAGCTCGCTGTGTGGCCCCGGGGACAGGCGGCCCCGAAACTGGACCTTCGCGGCTTCCGCTGAGACTCGGCTGGGACTCGGGCCAGAGCCCCTGAGGGGGGTTTGGAAAGCACAAAATGTGGCACAAAAGGGGGGTCAGCGTGCTGCTTTGGGCACAGCGGTGGTTCTAGGGCCTGCCCGCGGGTGCCAGCTCTGGGCCTGCAGAGGGGCCTCGGGGCGGCCACCTCTCGGTTCTCGGGGGAGTCACCCATGTGTCAGCTGCGGGACAGGAATTGGAGGCCGCGGCCGGGGATGTGGCCTGTGGATGTGTTGGTTCCATTTCAAACACGCTGGTTCCTTAACACCGAGATCTAATTCTCGTACCCTGAGACTCACCACTTTAAAGTGTGCAGCTCGGTCCTTTTTTAGCACATTCACAGGAGTGTACGATGGTCGCTGTTCTAATTTCAGAGCGTTTCCAGCCCTCGGAGGAGCCCTGTGCCCATCTCCGCTCTCCAGCCCCCAGGCCCCGCAGCCACGGCTCCCGCTCCGCTCCCTGTGTCTGGGCTGGCCTCGTCCGCGTTTCTTAGCCTTGGAGTCCCGCGCCACGTAGCCTGCTGGGCCTGGCCACCCAAGGGGACGTTTGCAGAGCTCATCCGCGTTGTGACGGGCCCCGCAGTCCTTCTCGTGGCCCAACCGTATCCGTGCTACGGAGAGACCGTGTTTTCTGTTACGCGTTTATTCGCGGGCATTGGGATTCTCTCCTCTTTTTGGCGATTAGGAATGACGCGTTTGTGCGACGGTCCTTGTGGGAACGTGCGTCCTGTCGTCTTGCATCTACCCCGGGGCTGGGACGGCTGGGCTGTGAGGTGTCTGCGTCTCTGCCTCACTCAGGGCCTGTGCCCTCCACTTCCCAGGTCCTGCCACTCCTGATGGCGTCACGGCGCCCCTCCGGTCCCTGTCATCTCCTCTCTGGCCCCTGTAGGCCTCCTAAGTATTCAGCCTTTGATTACAGAACAGTGGTGGAGGGAAATGTCGGGGCTGTAGGAGACTGAGAAGCCTCCTGACCCAGGGAGGCGTCCTGGAGGGCTTCCTGGAGGAGATGCCACCTGCCTTACTTAGGCCCAGTGGACATTTTTTAGGGCAGAAAGAGTGAGGGAGGGTCTTTCCCGGCCTGGTGGGCAGGCGCTGGGAGGCCAGGGGGGGCTCCAGGGCCCAGCCGAGGTGTCCTCTGTCCCGTCCTCTGGTGCTCACCTTCCCTCCACCTTCAGCCTTGGTCTCTGCCATTTGTTCAGGGAACTTCAGGCAGCTTGAGAGAAGGGGAAGATGAGGGAGTGAGGGCAGCCGACGGCCTCTGCAGAGAGACCCCAAGCAGGGTGGGCCCAAGGATGGGGGCTTGGGTGCTGGGGGCACAGTCCGAGGACCTAGGGCAGAGGGCACCATGGGCCAGGCCACCTCACGTCCCCAAATGGCATCTGCTTGTCCCTCCTCCGGGGCCAGTGAGAGGCGGGATGGGCTGGACCAGGCCCGCACAGAGGCAGGGCAAGGGCCCGCACCCGGAGCCGCGCGTCCTCCCGGGCTTCTGCTCCGCTACCTAATGGGTAATTATACCCTGACGTGCACGGAGGCAAAGAAGGGATTTTCTCTGAAGCAAATTCTCCCGTGAAATATTCAGGCCACGCTGGGCTTCACTTCCCAGCCGCCTAATCGCTGCTGCTTGGCTTGGCCGCAGCGTGAGAGGCCACATGTGCCTGGAAGGCCACATGGGGCTTTTTATTTCCTTCTCAACAGGGAGAGGTTTCCACGGGCTGGAAGAGCCTTGGCTTTGGGCCTGAGATGCTGCACGCGTGTGCGCGCGCGTGCTGGGGGGTGCTTGCTGCTTCTAGCCTGTGCACACTGCTGTATGAACTTGGCCGCGTGTGCACGTGGTGCTGCGTGTGCCGATGCCCCGGCACCTACAGGCCAGTTCGCAGCCCCCCGGCTTGTCTCTGAAGGGCCTTCCCCGCTCCGCCCCGCGTCTGTGATTCTGGGCGGCAGGGCCGTGCGACACCCTCTCGGGCGTGAGTCCTGCCCGTGACCGCACGGCACGCGGGCTTCTGGAGGCCTGGGGGTCCTCACGGGCTCGGGCTCAGGGACGCACATGGCCCTGGCCCGCCGTGCACTGGACTCAGGCTCTGCCTCTCTTCTGACGGGAGGGTTCGTTTGGTTGCCGGCAAGTCTTAAGGACTTGATGTGGGGCTGGGAGGGCGGGACGATGTCTGGCCCTGTCGGTGCCCCCAGCCCCTGGCTACCCCACTGGTCTCGTGCAGCCCAGAAGAGCCTGGCCTCTGCACAGAGGGTGTGAGGGTGTTGCCACTGGATCGTGCTTTTGCAGTCGGTTGCCTCTTCCACGCTGCGCAGTAGGCAGGGCTGGAGCTGTCGTACCCGTCCGGCCGAGGAGGAAACTGAGGTCCAGAGAGGCAGAGGCCTGCTGAGGTCTCTGGGTGAAGCAGGCTGTGAGCGGGAGCGCCGGCTCCGCCTCCCCTGGCGGGGGGGCCCTGCCCCTGGGAGAGGTGGCCCCAGCGCCCCTGTCCTCTCCGCAGCAGCACCGGGGGTGCCGGAGGCGGTGGGCGTGATGCCCGTCGCTGGTGTTTCCTCCCGTGGCGGTAATTAGCAGCTGCCCAGGCGGAGGTCCGGGCACACTTCGCAGTGTCGGCCTGTTACCGTCACCCTGACAAGGCCGACGGGGGACTGGCCTTAGGGGAGAAGGAGAGGCGGACGCCGAGCCCAAGGCCCGCAGCTCTGCCCCGCTCCCCTGGGACGTGCCCTTGAGCGTGGCCCTCTAGAGCGGCCCCTTGGCCCGTGTCCCCCTGGGGGCTCGCTTCCCCCTCGGCTCCCCGGCCCCTCGGCCCTCCGCTCGGCTCCGCTGGCTTCCACTGGAGAGCGGCCTCCGCAGCCCCGGGAGCCTCGGGCCCTGTCCCAGCCGGACCTGCGTACCCCTGGGGGCCCAGGCGGCACCTCATCCATGAGCTCTTTCAAACAGGGGGGCCAAGAGGAGCCCTGGAGACCCCTGGAGTCTCCTTGTCCACCCCTTCGGGCCTCCCCTCCTCCCTCCCCTCCGCCTCCCTCCCCTAGATCTCTTTAGATCCTTTGGCTCCTTGAGCAGCAGAAGCCAAGCCGGCTGTCATCCGGGGACTTCCCCGCCCTTGCCATCTCCCCAGCTCCCTCGCTGCCAGCCCGCCAGGCTGCAGGCCTCACCTAACGGGAAAACAGGCGACGGCGCTAAAGCGGCTGCTCTTGTTTCTCGAGTGTTTATCCTGTGATAGGTTCTGTTAAAAGCCTCTTAACAGCAATCCGGTCCTCAAAACAACCCTACGGGGTAAATACACGGATCATCCCCATTCTCCAGGTGAGGAACTGAGGTGCAAGGAAGCTGAGTGCACCCAGCCCCGCTGTCGCCCGCCAAGCCATTGCCTCCACCTGCCTCCCTCCCCCTGGGCTCCCAGGACAGGTGGGGGTCACGCCTTGCCTGACCCCCCGCCCAGTGCCCGGCCCACAGCGGGCGCCTGATGGGCCAGCGAGGGTAGTGGCAGCGACAGCAGATGACTCCCCTCCCTGGAGCTGCGTGCACCGCGGCGGGGGTCTAGCGCCCCACGTCCTGCAGGAGGCCCCGCTCTGCCTGTGAGCGCCCCGACGCGCCGAGAGGCCGCGCTGCCTGCCGGGCCGCACTCCCCCGGGCCCGGCCGCCGCAGGGGTGATCGGAGCTGGGTCTCAGCTCTTCCCGGGACTTGGCGAGGGTCCCCACACATTCCCATCACTTCCTCTTCTGTTGGACGGGCCCTGGCGGCTGCTGCGCGCTCGGTGCCCGGCCCCGCGGAGGGCCTTCGGCTCGATGAGGTGACCAGGCCACCGGGCACGCAGCCTAGGTGGCACGGGAGCAGCGGGCGGGGTAACACTCGCCCGGGGACAAGTACCAGGGCAGCGTGTGGGGCTGGGCAGGGTGGGGGAGGAAGGCGGGAAGGGGAGGAGTGATTTTCAGGCTGAAGGAGAGGGAAGGGCATCACACGCAGAGGGAACAGCCTGTGCAAAGCTCAGAGTCTGAGGGAGCACGTCGGGCTCGGGACGGGGCGAGTTCAGTGACAAAATATGTGGTGGGTGGGCCTGCTTGAGGCGGGGCGGGCTGGCTGGGGCCGTTGGGCGGATGTGCACCCCCCCCCCAGAGGGGCCCGTGAGGGCCATTCAGCGCATCTTCCCTGCCCCATGTAGGGGGACGTGTGCGAGGCCAGTGTCCGCGGTCGGGTGGCGGTGCTGGTCCCCAGCCTGCTCACTGAGCCAGCCGCGGAGAGGCCCGTGCGAGGACCAAGGGTGCCCTGACCACACTCGCTGGAGGCATCTTGGGCTCGGGAGCCAGACACACCTGGACCGGGGCTGCACGCATCTGTGCCTCGCCTCCCGGCCGTCAGAGCTCCCAGCCCCTCCGTGAGCCCCTCCTACGGGGTCACCCCAGTAGGAGCGGGGAGACCAAGTCCCCAGAGTGGTGGGGTCCCGCACGGGCTCACGCACAAGCAGTGGGTGAGGCGGGCTGCTTCCCGCCCTTCGGAGGGGTTTTGGGGTCGTCGGCAGGGATGAGACCCTAGCTCTCGGGGTCTGGAGCAGGCGAGCTGTGGAGAAGTGCAGGGCTCAGCGAGGGCAGAGGTCAGGCGAGGAGCCTGGAAGGTGGCCGAGGAGGCGGCTTCCTTTTGGAGACCTACCACCGCCCAGAAGGGTTTCCAGAATTTAACTTGAGCACCAAGTGGCCTGTCTCTGGGGGTATTTCTTCTCTCGTAGCTCGTGGGGCCCCGAGGTCCGGCCTCCCCGGGGCAGACACTGGGGGTGGAGGTGGGCACCCAGGGGACAGCCGAGCGGGTGCCCTCCACCCATCCCTATGTGCCCCTCCCCTGCCATGACGGGGAGCTCAGGGCCTCCCAGAGCAGCACCCAGGTGCCCAGAAAGGAGAGGTTGGGAGAGTCGGAGGGTAGGGTCGCGGCTCAGCTGGGGCGTGGGCTCCTGGCAGTGAGGTCGGGCCTGGGGATTCAGGGCCTTTTACCTTGTTGTCAAGAGCATATTTTAGCTATTAGTGACAGCAGCGAGGGATTTGGGGAGGATTTCTCTCTCATTTCCCAGAGCTTTCAGCAAGCCTCCTCCCTTCCCACCCTTCCGCCTGCCAGGGCTGAGAATATACACACACACATGCACACAGGCACGCACACACACGCTCGGTGTTCCTGTGTGGCTGAGAGAGGGAGAGAAATCTGGGTCAGTCTCCCAGAGAAGGCTCTTGGCGTCTCCCCACCTTCCCCAGCAGATGCTCCGTGTGGCAAACTTGGGCCGTGGTCTGACAGCCGGGGCCCTGCCTCGGGCCTGCCCGGCACGGGGACCCCTCCCTGGGCCCCCCTGCCCGGGCAACCTCACACGGCGGCCTCCGTGTCTCCCCGCAGCCAGACACCAGGGCTCACACGGGGCGGGGGGGGCGGGGGCTGGGTGCACTCAGCTTCCTTGCACCTCAGTTCCTCACCTGGAGAATGGGGGTGAGCCGTGCTGTGCTCTGCTGTTGGCCATGTTGAGGGCGATGCAGGCTTTCCCGTCCCCTGCTGCACCCTCCGGCTTCAGCCCCTGGTTTGGGGGAAGACCGTCCCTGGAGCTGGGGACACGTGGTAGGAACCCCGTGCACAGAATGCCTGACCCGAGGCAGGCCCCCTACTGCTGGAATTCCATGCAGTAGGCAAGGGCCAGGGTCCGGGTTGGGTGCCTCAGGGGTGGGTTTCTGAAGAAGGTGGACAGACAAACAGCTGAAGAGGTCACTTCCATTTCAGGATGGAGCTAGAGCCCCGAGGGGGCAAGTGGGTGCCCGAGACAGGCCCAAAGGATGTGGCTGGTCCGGTCAGAAAGGAAAAGGGATGGGGCTGGCTGGGGTCCCGGAGGGGCAGGCACCCCAAGGGCCACGTGGGATCCTCAGCTGGAAAGACGGCAGGGTGGGCTGTGGTGTGGGCAGTGTCCTGGGCAGGGATGGCCCGTGAAGATTGGGACAGTCTGAGATCATCTGCCCCCCAGCACTGGCCCTTGGGGGGGTCTGTAAGACCCTCTGGTTTGGCACAGCTGCAGACAGGGAAACTGAGGCCTAGTGAATGTAGAGGGCTCACCTCTGGCTGTGTGTGGTGAGGGCCACCCTGCCCCAGCTTGCTCGGCCCCTCCGAGAGGGCAGGAGGCGAGAAGGAGCAGAGGGCAGCAAAGTCAGGAAAACAGGATGCAAGGTGTAGGGTGGTGTGAGGATGTGACCAGCTGTTCCCCCAGCAGATGTTGGCCGGAGAAGGGCTTGTCCCAGCCCTGCCCTCCGCAGAGGTGGCCTAGCTGAGCATGGACAGCGACCTGCACTGGGTCCCCTTTGCAGTCTCACGTGGGCTGGCGAGGTAGGTGCTAGCATCCCCATTTCATAGATGCGCACACTGAGGCCCAAAGGAGGCCTTCCCCGGGCACATGGATGGGTAGGGGCAGCGCCTGCCCGAAGGGTACACAGCCCTGCTCCTGGCAGGGGGGGGTCTTCCACAGCTGAACACTCTCAGCAAGGCGTTCCTCGCTGCCCTGAGGCAGGGCTGGGCCCAGCTCCTCTGGGAGGATGCACGCTTGTCTTTAGGACGCTATACGTCCCGTTTTGTTCCCTGCGCTCGCCAAGAATTTCTTCTGTGAGTCTGACCAGGGTCCCTCACGCTTTACCTTGATCCCACCATTCTTGTGGGGTCTGGTCAATCCAAAGGCCCCAGCTTCTTCTCCTCTGTTCCTCTGTCTTCTTGGTTGTGGGTGGGCCCCGCAGCCTGGCCAGCCCCTGGGGGCCAGGAGCCAGACTGACCACGCGGCCCTCCGCAGCACCCTCCGCAGCGCCCTCCGCAGCAGGCTGGTTGAGAATAGCTCGCCTTTGCCTAGTGTTGCCGTCCCCATCACCGCCTCCGCCCATCTCGTTTCTGCTGAACTCCTTTGCCATCTAAAGGGCCTTATTTTCCACCCTTTTTGTCCATTCCTCTCTCCCAGTGTGTGTCCGCAGAGCCCAGCACAGCACTGAGCAGCCAGCCAGGCTTCAGGCAGGCTCAGAGCCCTTCCTCCCCGCTCCGGCCTGTCTGGGGATTTCCCAGCTCCCAAACCAGGCTTGTGGTTTGGTTGAGATCTAGGGGCAGGCTCTCAAGCCCTTCTTTTAAAAAAATATTTTATTTCTTTATTCATGAGAGACACAGAGAGAGAGAGAGAGAGAGGCAGAGACTGGGCAGAGGGAGAAGCAGGCTCCATGCAGGGAGCCCGACATAGGACTCGATCCCAGGACCCTGGGGTCACACCCTGGGCTGCAGGCAGGTGCTCAACCAGTGAGCCACCCGGGCGTCCCTCTCAAGCCCTTGAAGGCTGTTCTCCACTCTCTCTCCACCTTATCCACCCAGGCTGGGAAGACCTAGGGTTCACCCTGAAATCTGATGCTAAGAGGCCCAGACCTTGCTTACTGTGCCCTGCCCCCTACAACAAGCCCCCGATTTGCCTCCATCCAGAGAGAAGCTGACCTTAGATCAGGGGGAGCAGGGAAGCAAGGTGGCTTTTAACTAATTCATACTAAGGTGGCAGTGACTGATAGCCATTTATCCTACCTATGGTATTTGGATTTGAACAGAGGAGCGTTATAGCAATGATATTAATAATAACAGTAACAAACTACTAACTCAGCTTTTGCTGCGTCGGATACTGTTGTTGACACCGTACACGTATTACATCGTTTAATTGATCCACTAACTCTGATGAATTTCTAATTGGCGGGAAGATGAGGAAAGTATTTTGAGGGGCGGGAGGAGAATGAGGAGGCGGGGGCAGACCGCTCTCCTCCAAACCTCCATCCCAGCTCCCACTTGCTATAGAAAGGAGTCCAGGGGTTTGCACTGCGAACCGTGTCCGACATTTGCTTGAGGTCACCTTGGGAGGGCGGGGAGGCTCTGCTTCTCCCTGGGGCTCACAGGTCTCCCAGAGACGCCTGGGAGGGTGGCACCCAGTCTAGGCAGCCTGCCCCCTCCATCTGGGATCTCTGAGCGCCCTTTAGAAAGTCCCTTGCTGCTGCTAAGGGTCATCACACAGCCGCCCCCCCCCCCCCCCCACTGGGAGGCAAAGGCAGTGTCCTCCATGGTCCCTGAGCCCCTCCAGGTGTCCTGTGGCTGAACAGCCGTCTGGCCTTATGACCATACCGTTGACTCGGCGCCAGGCTGGACATGCCCCAGAGCCTATTAGTGTGGTTTAACACAAGCCTCAAGTAAACCCTACAGAGTGAGTGGAGCAGGGACAAGCATCCCCATCTTGCAGATGGGGAGACCGAGGCTCAAAGAGAAATAACTGTGCTGAATCTTATTCTCCGGAAGGATGGCCTAATGGACTCCTCCTGAAGTGAGGGGTGAGAAGGCTGATTGATTGCACCCAGACAGGGACGCTCGCCCCTTGGAACAAAGGAGCATGAGGTAGTGGTGGCCTTTGAGGCCCCATCGCTCTGCATCTCCACCACCCTGTCGCCTGGATCCTGCGGGCAGCCCCCGTTGGAGGAGCCTGAGCACTGCTCCTAGGTGGCCACCTACCAGACCAGCTCAGCGTCTCCTGCCTGCCAGCGCTCGAGGCCAGGCGGCCTGGAAATTCAGTCATTGATCTGGAGACTTCCCTTGGAAATCTCCCCGCGTAGCCGGCTTTTCCCGTACGGCCAGCCCCACAGCCCATTCCTCGCAGCTGCCCTGACGGTGACCGGTCATCCATGCCCCCGTGGGAAGGTAGCTGGCCATTCCCTGTTCCCCCACCCCACACTCCCAAGGGCACAGCCCCGGGGACTCTGAGCCCAGACGTGGTTCTGGGTAATGCGGTTCCGAACTGACCTCAACCACCAACTGCTGTGTGGTCTCAAGCAAACCACTTCCCTTCTCTGAGCCTTTGTGTCCACACCCAGGACACGGATGGAGGTCAGATGGCCTTGAGGGTGCAGTGTGATCGAGTGAGGGAGCTGGCAGGGTGGCCGCCGTGATGAGGGCTCCCAAGGGACCCGTCCTTGGAGGTCCTCGGGCTGGGGGAGGCCAGCGTCGGGCGCGATGACACCTGCCTGTCAGCAAGTCAGGGAGGACTTCTCAGAGGAAGTGGCACTTGGGCTGGCCCTGAAGGACCATCAGACCGGGCGATGGTGTTCTCCGTGGCTAGAAGGGCCCCACGGGGGCTTGGCCCACCTGCGGCCTGGGAGTTTCTGACTTGCAGTTCCTACTTGTTGACCATGTAGGCCGCGGCACATACCCTTCAGCGGCTCCCGACGCCCGGGGCCAGAGTCCCTCAGAGGCCGGCAATGCCTGGTCCCGGCCCGCTTCGGGCACCCAGGCCTCCGGCCGCGCCCAACTTCTTTCTCATTCTGTCCGAGCTGGGACCTTTGCACAAGCTGCTCCCTGACCTGACGCTTGTGACCACAGTAACGCCTGACTCTGTGGTCAGATGACCCCCATTCCCTTCCAGGGCCCACCAGGCCCTCTGGGATCCGCCTCCCACTCCCCCCCAGAACCCAAACCCCCTCTCCATGTCCCAGACCCCAGCGTCGCAGCCTCCTATTTGGGGCTCAGCTCCAGTAGCCACCGGGTGACATCCTGGTTTGCCTGCGACTAGGGCTTTTCCGGAAAACTTCTAATGCTGAAACCAGGACAGTCCCCGACACATGGGCGTGGTTGGGCACCCTGATTTCCCTCCAGCCCCTACTGCCAAGCCTGCCTCTCTTCTTGTCCTCACCACTCTTCTGCTAGAAGACCAGCCTGTCCCGGTGTTTTTCCTCCTCCGTCAGTTGTCCCTGCCGCTGGCCTTGAGCTGCCAGAGAGCAGAGCAGTCCTGCGTGTCCGTCTAGCCCCAAACCCCCCGGGCCCAGAAGGATGCCGGCGCCGGCGCGCGCTCAGTCGGTTTGTTGAATGAATGAGTGAGGGGCGTGGACTTGGACCCGAGCAAGTCTCTTTTCCTCTTTGGCCTGAGTTCCCTTCCTGGAGCCGGAGAGTGGGCTCCGGGTGCCTCGGGGACGGCTCTGGGCCCAGGGCCCCCCCATGCAGCAAGCGGGAGACGGGGGCAGAGCCGGCGGCGGGGGCAGCGGGGCCGGGAGGGAGCCAAGGCTCAGAGCCCTCACCTGCCCACGTGTCCCACCATCACCTGAGGGCCATTTCTGGGCCAGGCTCCTGGTCCAGACCCAGGGCTGGGGGTGTCCAGAGCAATGGCGCAGCTGCCAAGCCCCGCTCCCCGCCACCCCCGAGAAACAGATGGCCCGAGCTTGGGCGGGTGGCAGAGACGAGGACTGGCATTTGTGTATGTGTGTGGTTTTTAAAAAATCTGACACATTTTTGTCACGTCTTGGTGCATCAGAACAGTAAAGGAGGCGGGAGTGTGAGAATGTTTTAACTCGCAACTTTGTAACAGCTCCAGCTTCTCCGGGCCTCCTCCGGCTCCCCCAGGCCCCCGCGGCGGAGCCTCGAGCCCATCTGTTCCCGAATCCCCGCACCCCCACACCCTGCCGTCGCTCCAGCCGTCCGTCCATCCATCCTTCCTGTCGGCTGAGGGGAAGCAAGGAGTAGGGAGCGGCTTGAGACTCCCAGAGGGCCCCGGGCACGGAGGCGGGGGACCTGTTTTGGGGCGTCGGCCTGACCCCGTACTTGCTGTGGGACCTTGTGCAGTTCCTGACCCTCTAGCCCCGGCCCCGCCCCGTGTTCCTAAGGGGTCAGGCCCATCCCCATCGGATTCCGTGACTCTGACACTCTGGGAGAATGAAGAAAGGGAAGTTTGGGATTCAGAGCACCCAGGGATCGTGGCCCCCACGTGGTAGTGAGAACGACATTCCCGACCCCAGACTCAGTGTGTCCCAACCTGCACTCCCCTCAGGCCTGCGGCTCGGGTTTGTCACAACCTAATCCCCACTCCACCCAGTCCACCCCGGGTGGTGCTTGGAGGGTGACCAGGTCGGATTGGCTGCTCCGGGGAGGAACTGGGGCGGGGCGGGGCGGGGGGGAAGGAGCCAGGTGGTCGTACCAGGGACCCAGACGTCTTTCCACTGCCCCACTGTGTTCCTCTGTCCTGCAGGAAAGGAAGCAGGGCGGGCACTAGGTCCTCAAAGACTTGCTTCTCGGCCCTGAGCCTGCCTGGCTCTGGCTTCCATTTCATTAGTCATGGAAATGCCAACTGGCCTGGAAAACCAGGAGTACACACGGCAGGCTGGTAGGAGATGCCCTGGGCTTTGGGAACTGCTCAGAGTGAGAAGGGGCCGTGCCCTGGGACAGCTCAGTCATGGCGAGGGGCCGAGCCTCACGTCCTCTTTCCGCAGCTCAGACACCTAGGCTGCTGGGCACCTGTGCCATGGCTTGCGCTGGCGTGGGGGCAGGTGGCTGGCGTGCCACGGCCAGGGGCAAAGAAACCAGCCCCGCTCTGTCCTGTGCCCTGTGTCCCTGTGCACCTAACACACCTGAACTTCCAAGTCCAGGGCAGGTGTCAGGGAGCAAAGGCAGAGGGAACAGGAGGCAGAGGGAGTTGTCTTCTTCTGTCCCATGGCCCCCCGTCCCCTCGTCCCCCTTGTCCCCATCAGAGGCTGCACCAGATCACTGTCAGGGCTTGGGGAGCTCTGTGCTCCTTGGGCAGGGCCTGGGCCAGCAGGACAGCACCACCTCCAGCCCCCCACCGCCCTGCCTCCGCCCCGCCAATCATAAGAGTCCCTGCAGGAGATGGGCTCGCTTGCTGGGGACGGTAGGCCCTGACCAGGGCAGCCAGCAACCAAGTAGACCAGCAGCACCCCATTGCGGCCCAGGCCCCGGACCCCAGGGCCCAGCTGAGTCAGTGCCATTTGAAGCTCACCATATGGGCGCTGGGTGGGTGCAGGGGGAGGAGCTGGGGTTGCCATGAGAACCCGCACGCTGGCATTTCCTCTTTTGGGGAAGCTGAACCATACTTCGCAGGCGGTGTAGGCTTCTGAATCCCATTTCTCTGTGTTTTTTAGGAAGGGAAAAAGGGCAGGGAAAGGGGGTGGAAAAGATAAGGAGGGAGAGACATGGAGTGAGGCACAGGGAGCCACGGGGGCTGTGTCCTTTCCGGAGCTCTGTGGGGTTGATCAGGGGCCTTTGTTCGCAGGAGCGGAGCCCAGGGCCAGAGTGGGGCTTGGTGTCCCCTCTGACCCCTTACCCAGGCCTTGTAAACCTTTTCCTTTCAACACACAAACCCCGCGCCCTGCCTGAGTTGGAAGCCAAGGCTTTGGCCCCTTCCTGGGTTCTCATCCTCCCTCCTGTCCCTGAGTGCCCAGCCTGTGTGCAGTGGCCCTGGGGCAAGGAGGTCAGGGGCAGGCGTCTGTTCTGACCCGAGCGTATCACAGCCTCCACGGCTTCGGTAGCTGGGCGGTGGGGTTCCACGTGGCGGGGTGGACAGACGTGGAAGGCTGCCTGGAGAACGGGGAATCGTGCAGGGCTGGGGAGCTGAGAGGAGAGGGCTGTTTCCACCATCCATCTGGTAAGGGATGGGGGAGGTGGATATGCTAAGAATACAGGCTTTGGGGGCAGACAGATCCGGGTGTGAATCTGGCGCTGTCTCTTCATACCTGTGGCACCTCTGGCAGATGAGCCTCCTCTAGCCTCCTTCTCCCCATTCTGTGAAATGGGGTGATGGCACCTGCTGCGGGCTTCCTGCAGTGCTTACCACCTGGGGGGGGTGGACCTTGTTAAGTGGCATCTGCCCCTGGTGGTGTCACTCAGGACGTGGGCCCTGGCATTGGGTGGGGGCCCAGGGACAAGCGGATGTGGCCCTGGGCCTGGAGGGGGGGTGCCCGCCCTGAGCAAAGGTGTGGCGGTGGGACCTAGCACAGCCGCGTTCTGGGGAGGCGACATTGGAGAGGAGCTGCCCTGACGGGGAGGAGGAGAGGGACGGCAGGAAGGAGGCAGTGATGGGGCAGTTGCATTATTCCCACTTGACACCTGAGAAGACCAAGGATCAGAGGAGGAGAGTAGTTGCCCCCATACCCCGTCCCCAGCTAGGGTAGCAGCACCGGGATTAGAGCCCCGGTCGGCCCTGGAGCGCTGCCCACGATCCTTCTGGGCCTCTCTCCTCCAGCCCTCCCACACCAAGGCCCCAGCCTGGCCTCCCCGATGGGCCACAGGGCGAGGCTGGCTGCGAGGATGCTGCACTCAGCAAAGACAGAGAAACCAGGAGGCACGGGTGCTCCCTGCCGGCCGGAGTGGGACCGTAGAGCCAGCCTGGGGCGCCTCGGGACCCCGGCTTCGGAGGAGCACAGTCCCGGCACCGGGGATCTTGAGGCCGATTCTGAACTTGGCCGCCGATTCCCCGTGGTTCCCCGGCAAGTGAGCTGACCTCTGCGCCTCCCTTTGCTCACCCAGCAAACGGGAGCCGAGCGGCCTCCGTCCGCCAGACTCGGTGGCTTTTGCTGCAATAATGACCTCAAACATCTCAGAGGGTCCACACAACTCTGGGGCATTTTCTTGCTCTGATTACAATCGGGGCAGGGTCGGGCTGTTCTCGTTGTCCCTTCAGACCCCAGGCTGAAGGAGCTGCCCCCCCAGCACCGGCCTGTACCCCAGAAATATGGCAGCAGGAAGAGGGGCCCTTAGGGAACATTCCTCCTTGATGACTGCAGGCACCTGCCCCCCAGGGAGGAATGGGGGCTGTGGCACACAGAAGGTGCCAAATAAAGGCTCAGCTCTCCTCCCCTTCGCTCACAGGTCCTAGGAATGTACACCCTGTTTTCTTTCCTGGGGGGCTCCCTGAATGGGTCACCAGGGTCGCTGGACCGTGCCTGCCTTGCGGTGGGAGACCTTTGCTTCTGGGACAGAGGGGGGGGGGTGTGTTTCCCAGGGGGACATGGCATATGGCAGCGGAGGCCACGATGGGCAGGACTCCCTCACCCTGCCCCCCTCCCAGCATTGCTTTTAACAAATGAAAAAAAAAAAGCAGCAGATGCCAGTAATACCTTGACTTTATTAAGGGCTTCATAAGACCCAGATCCAATTACACCT
Organism: Canis lupus familiaris; assembly: GCF_011100685.1. Classification (NCBI taxonomy): domain Eukaryota; kingdom Metazoa; phylum Chordata; class Mammalia; order Carnivora; family Canidae; genus Canis; species Canis lupus. Next base: position 39,141,191 of record NC_049251.1, read on the forward strand.
CCTGCAATCGAACAGTAAATTGTAAACTCAATTCTGTTCAGTGAATGTTCTGTTCTACACCAGGAGGGCCCGGGGTGGTCTGGGCGGACCCCCGGGCTGGGACCCCGCCTGCCACTCGGCACCTCCGCTCAGTCCTCAGGAAGATGCATCCTCCCCGGCTGGAAGCCAGAGTTCAAGATGAGCCCAAGGTGCTTAGCAAGGCCTGGGGAGGTGGAGAGGGTAAGGGACAGTGGGACGGACTTGGAGCTCGGGTCACTTGAGTCCACAGCCACACAAGGCTGTGTGTCCGTGGCCAAGTCCCTCTCCCTCTTCGGATTTCAGTCTCCGCAGCTGAAACACAGGCCTAGGTCCGCGTCTCCATCCTAACGTCAGGGCTCTGAGAGCTTCTTTACCAACCAGTGTTTCCCTTTCCCAAAGTGAGGGGAGAGGGCCTTGTGCACCCCCCACCCCTCACTCTGTGCTCGGTGGGCCTGTGAGACCCCGCCACGCTCCCCTGCCATAGCTCATGGTCAGAGGAGCGACGGGTATCAGGCCAAGACGGGGCCGTGTGACCGAGGAACACTCCCCCCGAGGAGGCTCACTGGTTAGCAGCCATGGCACCAACCAGACAGGCCGGAGCTTGAGCTCAGTCTCCTGCCTCTCCCCTCTGGCCCCCCCATTGACCACCACGGAGCTGGAGAAATCCAGGAGGACTCCCTGGTGAGGGAGGAACCACGTCGCTGGGTCAGAGGTTGGAGCAGGCTGCAGCTGGAGGACGGCAGGAGCGATGGCTTGGAGGCGGGTGTGTCTGGGGTGGGAGTGAGTGACCCACGTGACCCGGAGGATACAGTGACACGGGGACAGGTGACTTCCGTGTTCTAGTGGCACAACACCCACACGCGCACACACCTTTCTCCAGCTGCAGCCGCAGGCAAGAGATGTTGAGATTGTTCAGGACAGAAGCGCTGTCACCTGGATTTCATAATGTGGAGAAAGGTCCGGAGAGGCTTCTGAGCCCCCCGTGTGCCCCGGGGACCTTCTCCCCGGCGAATCGGTGACAGCAGGAGCAGTAGGCACCCTTCCTCGCACTTTACCATCCGTGAAGCACTTTGGTTCCGTGGTTTTATTCGATCCTCCCCGTGACCCCGTGAGGGCTGCTCTGCCCCGCGGATTCCCTGATTCACGGCCAGATGTGCCCAGAGCTGCTGGGTCCGTGCGGTAGGTTCACACCACGTGACCCCGCGGTGTATCCGTGCCTGCTTTTTAGGAGCCACGTGGGCTTCATCAAGGGGACGTCTCCTTGGCAGGTAGGGTGCTGGCCTGAGAAGCTGGGTCTCGGTTTCCCGCTCGGTGGATTTCCTTGCCTCCTCGGGTTCCAGACGTGTCCCAGGGCCACCCTTGCTCGGCCTTCACCCAGGCTCCCCGAGGGCCTGAGCAAACCCGGAGCCGCGGAGACCCCAAGCCCCCACGCTGCAGGGCGTCTCCCCCTAGGAAGGCAGAGTGGCAGCCACAGGGCGCGGGGTCGGCCACGACCCTGCCCCGCAGTCCGTGGACCCTCCCGCTGGCGTTGCTCGTCCATCAGGGCCCCTGGAGGGTGCGGTGCTCGCTCTTCACCTGCAGTTGTCTAGAAAGTGTCGCCTGTGGCTGGGAGGCCAGCGCCTGCTTCAGAACCGCCACTTACTAAGTCGGAGCACGGCCGAGATCTAGAGCCCTGGGTGCAACGTGGGACCTTCTGGGTGGAAATTGACTGTCACCGCGGACTCCTCGGTACAGCTTTGGGTTTTGATCATTTGGCCTCAGGAAGGCACCGTTAGCTCATTTTGCAGATGCACCTGTGGGAGCTCCGGGCGCGCCTTGGCCCCCGCGGTGTGGGGGTTGCTGTGGCTTCTGGCCACCAGCCCATCTGCATTTTTAGGTCAGTCTGGTTTCTCTCTCTCTCTCTCTTTTTTTAAAATTTTTTTAAGTGTATCTTTTTTTTTTTTTTAAAGATTTTTTAAATTTACTTATTCATGATAGACACAGAGACAGAGAGAGACACGGGAGGAGGGAGAAGCAGGCTCCATGCAGGGAGCCCGGCGTGGGACTCCATCCCAGGACTCCAGGATCGCGCCCCGGGCCGAAGGCAGGCACTGAACCGCCGAGCCACCCAGGGGTCCCCCTTTAGTGTATCTTTTAAGTAATCTCTACCCCTAACGTGGGACTCGGGCCCACGACGCCGAGACCGAGAGTCACGGGCTCCACGGCGTGAGCCAGGCAGGTGCTCCCGTGGGTTTGGCCTCCTTCGCGGCTCAGCTCCTTGGATGCCAGCCTGCAAACGATGGGAGGGGGCGCCTCCTTAGAGCTCCGGGGAGCCTTCTAAACGCCCCCATTCAGTCTCTGTCGTCCATTCGTTTCCTCAGGTGTGTCTGAGCGGCAGGGACCAGGGTCACACAGCGCAAGAGGGGTGAGCCCCAGCATTCTCCGGCCAGGGTGCCTCCGCCAGCTCCCAGCCACGGCCGACCCACACTCCTCTCCCGTGGGCATCTGTCCCCTCATGTGCCCGTCCGGCCCCGGCCTTCGAGGCCCCGGTGAGGCCAGATCCCGGGGAGTCCCCGTCCTGAGATGTCCCCGGCCCATCCTTGCCCGCCTGCCAGCCGTCCCCGTCCCACCAGGGCCCAGGCTTGCCTTGCTGACCCGGGGTCTCTCCCTGTGTGGACACCGTCGCAAAATAACAGCGAAGCCTGTCCTAGTCTGTGTCCCACCCGGGAGCCTTTTAAGCCTCCCGACTCCTTTAGACGCGTAATAATTTTTTTCACTTTTGAGATTATCCTGAAGCCTCACTCCCCCCTGGCTTCCGTCCTCCGTGGCAGTCGCCGAGGGCCTCGGGGCTTCTGACACATGCCTGTGCTGTGCCCGTGCTGACATGCCGTGTAGACGTCAACTTGGCCTCCCTGTGATTGTCACTTGGCAGCCAGGCCCCAAGGGCCAGGAGCTCTGGACCCCTCGTCTCAGGGATCGAGGTCGGGGTCAGGACCAGGCCATCCTGTGTGTACAACTGCTACTTAACGTTCCCCCTGCGACAGGGATCGACCTGGGAGTGGCGCTCAGCCTTGGGATGGGAGTGTGGACCAACGCGGGTTCGAGGCTCGTTTCTCCCACTACCAGCCGGCTGCAGAGGGCGGGGTGCGGTGGTTGCAGAACGGCCACCCCCTGGCTGCATGGTCAGCGCTGTAGCTCTGCTGGCCCGGACGTGTGGCCAGACGCTCCTGACCTCCCTTCTGAGCCCCAATTTCCCTTCCATAAAACAAGGCCGGCGATGTATCGGCCTCAGAGGGTCCGTTGCGCGTGAAGTGTCCAGCACAGTGCCTGGCACAGAGCGAGCGCTCCTTGAATGCTAGCTCCGTGGCTGACGTCAACACAATAAGGGCGGTTGCGCCTGGGCCATCTCGGGGCTCAGTCTCCTCATCTGTAAAATGGGGTTGGTGATGCTGCTGGGGGCCCCAGCTGCCACCTGATGCCAAAGGCGTCCCGGCTCCCGACACCCACTCTCCGTGTCTGCTGCCGTTGGCCCCGTCCTTCCTAGATGCCCTAGAACAGAGAGGGGGAGGGAGGAAGGACGCAGGGAAGGGGATCGCTCACTGTCCGTCCGTCAGTTAGCAAGGGTGGTGTCAGTTTTCATAGAGAAGGGGAATCTGCAAAGTAGTCAAAAAAATATTTCCTCTGTGACTCCAGCAGCCCAGCTGTTCCCTTTCAGGAAAAGTGCTGAGGGCTGAAAATAAAATAAAGGAACAATAATAGGAAGATACAAGAAAAGAAGGGCGGGGCGCAGGGAGGGACGAGGCAGGTGCGGGAGCCCAGATGACCCCCAGGCTTTGGCAGGGCCGCCCCGAGCCACCGGGACCCCGTGCCGGCCGGAGCCGGGCTGTGCTGGGGGGCGGCCGTGAGAGCTCACCTTGGGTGCGCTTGTGAGTCGGCCTGCCTCACCTCGGGGAGCATCGGGGGCATCCCGGCGAGGCGTAAGACGGGCCACGGCATGGGGCGGGAGGCCCTGGAGAGGCATTTCCAGGCCCCCAGCGGGCCGCTCGCATACCCCGACTCTGAGCCCCTGCTGGGCAGCTGTGGCCGCTCCGCGGGCCTGGTGCAGACCCCGCTCTGTGCAGCCTCTGCACCTCGTACCTCTGTTCCTTCCCATTAGATGTTCCCTTCTCTGCATGCCAGGATTTGACCGCTCCTGCAGGACACTCGAGGCAGACCCTGGGGCTCCCACGCCCCAGTTCACCGCTCTTCCCCTCCTGCTCTGAGGACCACCCGCCCGTGTCAGACCCTCTCGTAGACTGGGCCTCCCTCTCCACGGGTCTGTGCTCTGCGGTCGGGGCCAGGACGGCCAAAGGTCCAGAGCAAGAGCCTGGTCTGAGGACCTCCAGGTCCCTAGACTCCCAGCAGGGAAGCCACCGAGGAAACTGCCCCCAGCTTCAGCATCAGCACCTGTGAAGTAGGCGGCCGGACCGCGGAAGTTCTAAGTCCCCCACCACACACCAGCCAGCCGGGGCCCTCCCCGCGCCCCTGCGCTCTTCGGCTAGAATGTACCCGTCGTGCCAGTCCAGCTTTACCACCCACTTCCCTGAGCCCTTGGGGGAGTCCCTGTGCCTCTCTGTGGCTCGGTTCCCTCCCTGGGAGACACCGGCACTAGCAGAGCTTTCCCCTTTGCTCTTGAGACTGTGGGAGAAGTTACTGTGGAGAACACGGGAGGACCCTGGCGCCTGGTGCAGGGGAGACGCGTGGGGAGAGCCCGGCCCCGTTTAGGGGAACACACCCTCCCTGGCTGGTCGGCTAATTCCAGGCCAGGCACTGGAGGCTGGCCCACTTCCCACCCTCCTTGGGGTGACTCGGGACAGAGCCGGCTCAGGGGCCCCGTGGAGCAAATCCTCCAGGCTGTGTGGAAGGAGATGGGAGACGTCCGGGCCTCCAGGTCCTGGCCCGGATGTGGGTTTATACCCTGCTCCATCCGCTCCCAGGAGGGAGGGCTGGACGGCCCCTGGTAGCCCTCTGGAAGAATTGTGAGCCACAGCCGGTCCCCTCCTCGCCCGTCCACACCGCCTCTGCTCCGCGCTCTCGGTTGCCATGACCGCGGGGCACTGGGGACAGACTCCCGTATGGGGACAGAACCACGGTGTGCCAGCGTGTGTGCCCGGGGTGGGCGGGGCCCTCCTGCAGCTGGTGTGCGGTGGGGCCGTACGTCCCTTCCAGGCCACACGCTCTTCCCTGACGTGCAGCGAGAGCACACGAGGAGCCGGCGGTGCCTCTGCCGTTGGGGGTCCGCCCTGTGACACCGCCACCGGGCTCGTGCACGACGCAGGCAGCCACACAGTGCTGTCCCCCGACGGAGAGGGGCAGACGGAGGGCTGCTCGCGCACTCGCTCGTTCCCTGGTCCCCTGGGCAGCGGGGGAACGAGAGCGGCTTCGGGGACCTCGTTTCCTGGGCGGCCTCTCCGTCCACACCCGAGTAAGGCTGCCTCACGTCCACCACAAGGGGAGAGTCCCCAGCAACGTGCTGAACTTTGCTTCTCTTTATTCTTCAGCCTCCAGAGCTAACCTCTGGCTTAAGGAAAGGCCACCAGCCTTTCTCAAGTAGGGCCCGGAGCCAGCTGTCTCGTGGGACCCGTGAGTCATGTGCGGGCACCAAGTGATGCAGCCGCGGGGCTGCGGGCTCACCTGGGCGGCAGCCGTGCCGTGGGCGGGGCCAGGCAGCCTGGGGGCGGGCGGGGGGGCCGGGCGGCAGGCTGCTGCGCGCGTTCGCGTTCGTGATGCTCTCCGCACCTGAGGCGCCATCGGGGTTCATCCTCAGCCGCGGTCCGCGCAGGTGCGTGCCTCCCCCACCTGCCAGCATGTTGACTGAATGGGAAGGCGCTCCTGCCACGCTCAAGAGTGGAGGGAGAGCTGGGCGGCGGTGGGGGCACGACGGGCCGGCGAGGGGGAGCCAGGCACAGGGTCGGCCCTCACTCCACGCCGTCCTGCCCGCCGCACCGTGTGCCCGGGGCCCCCGCTGGCCTGGCTTCCTGGGCTGTGAGCTGCCTGGCCAGGGCTGCTTCCTTCCAGACCCCTCCGGCCCCTGATTTGGGGAGTGGGTGGGGGTCTTCTCCGCCCCGCGCTCTTTTGCGGGGTGGGAGGCGGCTAGAGGCCCCCTGGCAAGTGGGTTCTGGGGGTGTATGAGTGGGGGAGCAGCGTCTGGGTGTGCAGAGGGACGGCTACAAGTGTGTGAGTCACTGGGAAATTTCCTGAGGGCACACTGGGCCTCTGTCCCCACTTGTCTGGTGAGCCACCACGACAGTGCAGGTATTTATGGCTGGTTTTCACGCCCCAGCAGGTGGTGTGAACACACTGCCTGGATGTCTGTGTTTTGGTTTGGGAGTGTGGGGGCTCTCCCATTGTCTGCCTTCCAGATCTCCCCACCTCGGCCTGCCAGCCTGAGCCGCACGTCACTTCCCCCACGGAGAGGACTCCACACGAGGGTCCTCCTCCTGCCCCCAGACCTCTGTGACTGTCACCAGGGTCAGGCCTGCCTGCTGGTTGTGGCTTCAGTGGGGTGAGTCACCTCACCTTCCTGAGCCTCAGTTTTCACATCTGTGAGATGGGCACAGTGGCTCCTTCCGCCCGTGTTGCTGGAGGGATTGGGGCAGCCGGTGCTGTGCCCATCGGCTGCAGGAATGGCCAGTGAGGAGTTGCCCAGGGCTCAGCCTGCTGCTAGCTCAGCCCTGTTCTGGAGCCCATTCCCCGTCAGCTCAGGGCGCATGTGCTGGCTTCTCTCTTGCCCTCCTGGCGTCATTCACACTTCTAATGTCAACCCCATTTCCTAGGAAACAGAAATGCCACAAGCAGGTGGGCCCAGAAGGAGCAGACTGTTGCTCAGGCTGCCCCGGGGACCCCAGGAACCAGGGTGCCCCTCACCAACCCGACATCCTGGGCTGCTAAACAGCCTGGGCAGAGGAGGGACAGAGAGGGAGGGCACTGCCCAAATGCAGAGCCCAGTTGCTGCTCCAGCACAGCTGGGAAGCCCTGAAGGAGGCCCTGGGTTTTCCATTCTAGAAGCTTCTCTCATGTACCACACTCACTCCTTTCCCTGTCCTCAGATACTAGAGGGGGATGAAGTAGGAGGGCAGAAACCTGGGTATCCTGCCTGGGGGCGGCAGCAGACTCTCAGGAAGGACGCCCCTGTCTCCCGAGTCCCTGCCTGAGGCTCCCCCATGGCTCGTTGCCTCTGGGCCAGTGCCGTGGCTGCTCACGGGGCTCAAACCCTACAAGCCCTAGAGCATGGCGCGTGGGGGAGCAGCGTCAGTACTGCCCCGCTGCCCCCTGCACTAGGACTGGCCGGGTGGCGCACCCAAGGATGGCGGGAGAGGCAGTGCAGGCCCACGTGGCCAGGAGAGGCCCCGCAGGAGCCCCAGGGACCTGAGGCCTCGGGGTTTTCCTCCCTGCGTCCCCCCCGCCGTCCACACGCCCCCTGGGAGCCGCTCACCCCTCGCTGTAAGTCACCACTGCCGACGGTTCCAGCCGTCGAGCCACGATCTGACCCAGATGAGGGGGGAGAGAGGGCCCTTCCCGCCTCTGAGGTAGTCCTACCCCCAGGATCTTGGATCGCTCCCCCGAGCCCCCGGGAAGCCCTGCCCTCCCACCTGGTCCAGGGCAGGCAGGCGTCCTGCTCCCCATTTCTCGTCAGCTTCCAGCACCGTCCCGGGGGCCTGGTCAGGGCCACCTGTTACCTGCCCAGGGCTCTGGCTTGCCTGCTCTCCCCTGACCCTCTGAGTGAAGGAGAGTAAGCCAGACAGACGGAGGGAGAGACAGAAAGGGGTCAGAGAGGGGTTGGTGCTGAATTCTGAGGTCACAAGGGGCTGTGGCCTGACCCGACCAGCGCAGCCCCGAAAGTACACCTGCTCGGGTCCTTGTAGCAGCTGGTAGTCTTATCCCTGCACCTTCTGCATGCTTCCCCCACCCCACCCCCATCCCCGGGTGATGGGCAGGCAGGTGCAATCGCTTTGGAGCAGACTTTGAAACTGGACAGACATGTTCCAGCTCCCCTCACATGACCTATGCAATCCTGGGTGAAAGACCTTCCCTCTCAGAGGAGGGAGGACTCTGGAGGGCTCAGACTGAGCACCTGGTCCCAAGAGCTGCCTCTAAGAGCCCCCATCCCCCTCTGCCCAGGCCATCTGGCTGCTACCACAGGCACCCGCCCCAGCTGCCCCGACCCCACCGGGCAGTTGATGGGCAAGCAGGTGCCAAGGACCAGGAATTCCTGGTCAGGAAGAGAGCTCCTGGGAATGCCACACCACAGCGGCTGTCAGAGCGCTTGTCTCGGTTGTCACAACATGACGCTGAGCATGGGCATGAGCGTGAGAATCTCCCCACCTCCTCCTGGGACTGAGTCCAACTCACGTGGGGAGAGGCAGGAGGCCGAGGCTGCAGGCTCAGCACTGACTTGCTGTGTGGCCTCTGGCAGCTGTGATGCTTCTCTGTCCACGTGCGAAACGGGTGCCATGGGACAGACCAAGGCTGTAAAGGCAGGAGGTACAGAGAGGACCCCCAGAGGGGAGGCCCAGCCCCAAGCGTCACTGGTGAGAACTCCTCTGGTAGACGGAAACCCTCGTAGAACTAATATACCACTGGGGATAGTTTAGGACTAGAGAGAGGAGCCCGTTTGCTGCCCAAAGCCCAGCTGACGTGCCTCGCCTGCTCCCTGCGTGACCTCCAGCAGGTTCTGGGTGAACTGGCTGCCTCCTTCGGGCCAGGTCCGGGAGAGGGCTGCCTTCCCAGGCCTGCCTCCCCTTGTCCTGCGTGGCCCTCGGCAGAGCTGGGTGCACCGTGGGCACCCACACGCCCAGCTTGGGCTCCCTGGTCCCTGAAGGAAGTATCCCAGAGACTGGGGACGCTCGGCCCAAGAGACGGTGGGGTGCCATGCTCTTCGTCACCGAGGTTCCAAAATGCCAGCATTGCCATCCATCCCTCCCCCTCCTGCCCATGCCCCGTGAGGCCTCTCCCTGTTGGCAGCCCCGCCTCCGTCTTCCTCCTCTGTTCCCTGGAGCGTGGGGATGCCCCGTGTGTGGTGGAGCCTGGGGTGGGCCGAGCCCTGGCAGCTGGATGCCTTCCCCTCCTCAGCCTTCTTCCCCCTTCCTACTAATGTCCTGCACGCAGGCCTTAATGGAGTGGAAAGAGAGCCTAGCAGAGGGAAGCCTCATTAGACCTGATCTAATTAGGAGCTCCTGCGAGATTGGGAAGACGAGGGAGCACCCCGTGTACCAGGAATATCACACACAGATTCTCCTAGGACCTCCTCCTAATCGCCAGGGTAGGCACAACTGTCCCCAGGTGGCATGGATGGAAAGCGGCTCGGAGGGCGCAGGTGAGCTGCTCCAGGTCACAGGCCAGCAGGTGGCTTCCCTGGGATGACACCCTGTGGGCGTGGCCCCGACCTCGGGAGCTGGGCAGGCCCCTGTAGCACCGCCCCTGGAGGTTTGTCCGCAGCGAGGGAGCGCACAGTCTGCCTCTGGCTCCTGGTCTGTGGGCCTCCTCGGGGGTCTGGATGAGGGAGGGGCCGGGCAGCAGGGCCGGCCAGTCCCTTAGGCTCCCCCCACACCTGCTCGCATCCATCTCCCTCTGCGCTCCCGGGGTGTTGGGGACGCTGTGCGATGCCGGGCGCCCAGTGCCCCTTTGTTAGTCTTAGCTAACAAGCTGTTGATGGGTGCGACATGACACCTGCCTTCTTTTTTCTAACTTCAATAATTTATGGGCATATTAGTGGCCAGGCGGCCGCCCTGGGTCCCAGCCAGACAGGACCAGGCGATGCAGCCGGGTGCCTCTGCCGATGTTGACTCTCTCCCACCATCAATTATTAAGGAGCTGGCCTTCATTTTGCACATAATTACATGCACCGTGATGGTTCGAACGCTCCTGCTCCTAGTCCCTCTGGAGCAGGGCCCGGCCTGCCCAACAGGGCTGAGCTGACACGGGGGCCCAGCTGGCTGGAGGATGCGGCAGGCAGACCTGTACCTGCGAGACTGTGGCCGCCTCAGCTGCACACCCCCTCTCGGGGCAGCTGGAACCACCTGGGCCTTCCCGAGGGCCAGCTGTCTGTCCCCATCATCCCGGCGTCAGGCCTCTGCACCTGCCCTTCTCTCCGCTCGGGACACTGTCCCCCACCCTCCCTATGGCTGGTCGACTCGTGCTTAGCCTCCAGATTGCAGCTCAGCCACCACCACCTCCCGGTGACCCATTCTGATTCCCCTGTGTGTGCGTCTCCCGTCTCCACCTGCATTAAGTCTTGCACACTAGACCATGGGCACTTTGGGGCTCGGAGAAAGCCGTATCGAATGTTGAGGGAAGGAGCGAATGGATGGGTGGATGGGTGGATGGGTGGATGGGTCCTCTATTCACACCTTCTCTTGTCCACATCTCTTTCCGTGGCCCCAGGCTCCGCTCATGGGAGCCCTGCAAACATCCTAGATAGATTAATCAAGACTCCCGCTGTCTCAGTCCACACCTGCGAAAGGGGAAGTGGACCAGTCTCTCCCATGCTCCAGAAGAGTAGACTGAGGCCAGGGAGGTGACGTGGCCTCCTCCAAATGGGCGGCAGAGTGAGGAGCCAAGCTCTGGCCTCTTGGCTGGACTCAAAAGCTAGGAACGCCTCGTCTGAGACCCTGTGCCTCAGAGTCCTCCTCTATAAGAAGAGATAATAATAGGATAGACCCATGGGACTGCCAAGAGGATAACCTGTGTCACTTAGAACCATCGGGAGCACCTCAGTGTGGAGTTCAGGATGGGCCTGCCTCTACCACTTCCACCTTGTTGACGTTGACCATTTTTTTGCATATTTTTAGACTTTGCTTATATATGTAGGTATCCATACACGGTTTATAAGATCTGGGGCTTGCTTTTAAACCTTATGTAGGTGATACCATCTTGTACGTATCCTTGGGTTTCTTTCCTCCACCTGGTGTTTGTGAGGTCACCCACGTTGGTGCGTGGAGCCCGTCCATTTTCAAGGCTACGTGGCATCCCCTGTGCGATTACACACTGTTCTGGTCATGTTTTCTCCTAGTGATGGGCATGTAGGGTGTTTCCAGGTCTTCACTAGTACGAACATTTTGTACACTTGTGTCCTTGTCTCCTGTGAATGTTCCTGCGGGGCACATACCATAGAGTGTGCATCTTTTCAACTCTACTTGGTAACCGCCAAGTTGCTGTGCCATTTTTCACCCCGACCGGCAGTAGGCACTTTTGCCTGCATTATCTCAACGCCCCCGGCCGGCCACACTGGGAGAAAGTAATGTTTTGCTCATCTCACGGATGGAGTATGTATTAGTTAGTTGTCTATGGCTGCGTAACGAATCACCCCAACACCCAGTCGCTTGAAACAACAAATTTGTATTATCTTACAGGTTCTGTGGATTAGGAATCCAGGTGAGGCTTAGCTGGGGACCGCCAACTCCAGGTGTCTCACAAGGCTGCAGTCCAGGTGTTAGCCAGAGCATCAGTCATCTCAAGGCTCGAATTGGGCAGGGGTCTGCTTCCACATTTGCTCGTGTGGGTATTGGAAGGCCTCAGGGCCTCACGGGGGTGTTGGTTAGAGACATTGGTTCCTTTCCATGTGGGCTCCTCACCAGGGCAGCTAATAATAGGGCATCTGTTACCTGTCCCAGTGAACAAGCCAGTGATGGAGAGAGGGTTCCCAAGATGACAGCTAGTCTCTTTGTAGCTTTGTACCCTGACCTCAGAAGGGCTAGGCCATCATATCCTCGTCATTAGAAGCGACTCCATTAGTCCAGCCCACACTCAGGGGGAGGGGATTGCACTCAGTGGGGGAAATGCCAGAAGGTAGGGACCACGGGGAGTCCTTGAGGGAGCTGCCGCCTGTCACAGGGCGACGGAGGCTCAGAGAGGTGAAGTGACTTTCCCGGGGTCGCACAGCGGTTGGAGGTGGAGCCAGAACTGGAACTCAGGACTGCTCGGCTCTAAGGCTAGACACCTTCTGAGCCACCACCCGCTGCCTTTGACTCAATAACGGGTTCCGACTTAAGTTAATAAACAAGGCTGCTGCACAACGGAACTCAAGACAAGCGCTTAATGAATGGATTTGCTAATAGTGCTGCCTGTTTGCACACATTAGCTCAAGTGCCCCCTGACATGATCCATGGGGACAGCCGAGCCCAGGCTCTCAGGAGAAGCTGCTCTGCCAAGCCTGGAGCCCAGATTCCCAAAGAGCCAGGGAGTGGTCCCTTTTTACAGATTGCTTTTTATGTTTGCTTTTTTTTTTTTTTTTTGCTCTCGATTTAATCATTTGGGTGTATCTGTGGGTTTTATTTGGGGGCGGGGGGAGGGTTTGGTTTTAGTGGCGTGTACACTTCCTTGCGTTCTCAGGAGAGCTAACTGCAAGGTCAGGAACATCAAGTGTTCCCGGGGAGGAACTTTGGGGTGGGCGGGGCTGACCAGCCCTCTCACTGGCCCCAGATGCATTTCCTGCTTCTCCGCTCTCCTGGATGCAGTGACCAGGCACCCCAGGAACCCCAGCAGGGCTGTGTGGCCAGGCGGAGTGAGGGCCAGTCCCCGGACCTTATGCGTCTGCACGGCTCCTACCCTGGGTCCTCCAGGAGCCAGTTCTCAGTGGGATTCCAAGTAGTGGAGGCTGCTGCCTACATTGCTGCTAGATGAGTGAATGTCATGGATGCTGGAACATTTCCAGTGGAGGCGTGGGTGACCAAGGCCCCGAGATGAGGGGAAGTGAGAGTTGAGGATCTGAGTGTCTCTGCCCCCATGCCCTGGCCCCCTCCGCCTCCAAGGGGAACCCACTAGTCCTTCCCGATGAGTGGATTTCAGCGGAGTTTAATTTGCACACATCATCGCCTCTGGAATCAGGGCTCTGGGCTCTCTGCAGAAAGTGGAAGAGACACAAGATCAATCCCTGCCTTCGGGGTGTTCCTGATTCTCAGAGGATGAACTCGGTCGAGGCTTCTCTTAGTGGGAACATTGAAAGGTACCTCTGTCGTTATAGAGGAGGGGCTGGAGGGCCAGGGAACGGAGAGCAACCGTAGCAGCATAATAACCATTTATTAAGCACCTATTATATGCCTCCGTTTTTTAGGCACCTACCGTGTGCCAGGCCTCGCATCAAGTACTGGATATGTATTAAGTCATGAGACCCTCACGTCATTCCCCATGAAATGGGTTCTACTGATATTCCATCTTCCAGAAGAGGAAACGGAGGCCCAGAGAGGTACCCAAGGATACAGAGCAGGAGGCTGAGGTGCTCAGAGTAGGCTTCTGGAAGGAGGGGGCCACACAGAGCCCCGGATTGAAAGGGAAGAGGGGAACGTTTGGAAGAAATGGGTGGAGAGTCTGAGAAAGCTTCAGTGACAAGACATGGTGAGGTAGGGGGCTGCCGGGGAAGAGACACCGGGGAAGCGACGGCGGGCTTTCTGCACCTCTGCCCTTGGAGCCCTGGCCTCGGCCTCGGCCGCAAGGGGAATCCCTCTGTGGGGATCAGCACATCTCCACGTGCGCTTTGTGCAAAGTGCCCTTCCCGGGGCCGGCTGCCCCATGCAGGATGGGGGACAGGGACTGGGGAGCACCCGGAGGACTGTCTTTTCCCTCGCGGTTCCTGGGCGTGACCCTCCGCCACATGCCTGACTGGGCCCCTGGCATCCCTGAGTCGCTCTGGTTCATCGAGGGGCTTCAGAGGGCGTCAAGAAGGTCGTAACCCTGGCCACAGCTCCAGGCCCACCTCCAAGAGGGGCTTCCTTGCCAGCCCCTCGGAGGCCGCATCTCCACCCCCTCCATGGCTGCACCAGTGCGGGGCTCTGACCTATGGATTTTCTGCTACTTCCTGATCCACTTCACTGCAGCCTGAGTCCTTAGGACTTCATTATACCCGCGGCCTCAGCAACCCCAGCACGGAGGGCTGCGCGTGGGGCCCCTGCTGCCCCTGGAGGCTGCACTGCCCCCCCATTCCTGGGCTTCAGCCTTCTAGGAACTCAGAAGCCTTGAAGGAGCCCCCCCTGAGGTCACATCCCATTCACCCCACTCTCCAGGTGGGGCCACAGAGACAGCACCTTCCCACCCTGCCAACCCCCGTTGCCTAGCCAGCGAAGCTCTTACCCAGGGAGGGGCAGTGGCCTGTCAAGGTCGCAGAGCAAGTTATTAAAAGTGCTTGGAATCAAATTTGTGATATGAATTAGGACATTGAGGGGGGGGGTGTCCACTAGTTCCCCAGGGACCTCCTGCTGGCTCCCGCTCCAGCCTGCTCCCCAACCTGCTCCATGCCCTGTGCCGCCTGCCCAGCCCCCACCCCCTCCCCAGCTCCTGGTCTCCGTTTTTCTTGCTAATTAGAGGTCTCAGCAATGACTCCACTGTCCCAGCCATTTTAGAGCTGTCATTAATTTCAAGTGGCTTCAGAAATAATCATCATCGTAAAACCCCTCCAGCTGCCGGGCCCCACACAGGCAGCACCAGCACCGACAGAGCTGGCGCACAGGCGGGCCTGCGTGTGCCACCCATTCCTTCCTGGGCCCTGGGGAACTGGCCCCTCTTCCTGCATCGACGGCCTCGCAGAGTGGCGGAGCCCAGAGCTGGCGCTGTGACATCAGGCAGGCGCCGAGCTTCAAAGTCCAGCCCTGCTTCTATCAGACTGAACTTGGGCAAGATACCAGCCTCCCCAGAGCCTCAGTGTTTCATCTGTACAATAGGGGTGGTAATACCAGGGTTGAAGTGACAAGTACTCGAAGTTGTGGCTCTGAGCCTGGCTCACAGTAGGGGCTGAGCAAAGGTTCCAGGGCCCGGTCCCCTCCTCCCCAGTCCCCTGGCAAACCCGTTCCAGTTTCTCTACTTTGCTGTTCTCACTCAGGCCACTGCAGGCTGGCTGCTGCTTCCAGCCATCGGCTCCTGCTTGACTGAGGCTTGCCGAATATTCTCCCTGAAGCCAGGATCTGCCGTGTGCCCACCCGCGAGACAGGTAGGTCGAGGCCTGCTCTTGGGAGCTGCTAGTCTGAGGACAGAGAGGGAGGAGACTGCGGCCTGGCTTCCCAGGCCATTTGGTCTGGGGAGGGGAGACAGGAATGGAGACCACTAATAGAGGTCTCAGTTTGGTCTTGAAGCCCAGGTGCGGGCAGGCCAGTGAGGCTGAGGCTTGCAAGTGTGGGGGCAACAGTCCGCAGCTGTAGGCCGGCAGGGTCCCCGGGTTAGGTTATGCCAAGGAGGCCTTGGGCCAGGCCGCCCCGATGTTCACATTGGTCCCCAGGGTGGGGCCCGGGAGGGGGCTCTGCGGGGTCCCCCCACCGGCCAGAGCGCAGAGGCGCCTCATTCCCCATCTCGTGGGGACCCGGTGACAGGCCTCCCCGCCCTTCTGTGGGGTCTTTGCGCACGAGGCCCGGGCTGGACCCTCCCAAAGGCGCTTCCTTCCTCCGCCTGGTTGCCCCAGCTGCGCCCCACCCACCGCAGTGCACCCGGAGCGCTGGAGGGGGTCGGTCCTCTGCAGAGACGGCAAGGGGCAGGGCGGGGACCCGTGCCCGGTGGAGAAGCCAGGCCCAGGGCAGAGCCGCAGGCGGGGCTCTTGGGTGCGCGCAGGGGGCGACCCGGCGCGGGTCGTGGGGGCAGGGGCGCCCCCCCAGCTCCTCCGCCGTCACCGAGGCTGGCAGCAGGTGAGTCGGGGGCGGCGATGCCGTGGCCGCGCGGTGCCTGCGTCAGTCGCCGCACCAGGAATAGCCCCCGCCCCCGCCGCCGCCCCCCTGCGGGTCTGCGCCCGCCCCGCGCCCGCCGAGCCTTTACGCAGGAGCCCGAGAGCGTCTATTCCTGTCGGGCTGGTGGGAGGCGCGCGGGGGGCGGGAGCGCGGGGAGGGGCCGGGCCGGGGCGGGCTCCGTTAGGGGCGCGGACACCTGTGCCGCCTCCCCGCCCCCCGCCCCCCGCCCCCCTGCCCCCGGCCGGGCGCCCCCCCGCGGCGAGCCCGGGTCCGTCCTCCCGTCGCGGGGGCGCAGCGCCTCGGAGGGCGGCGGGGGCAGGAGCGGCGGCGCGCACCTGCCGGGGGCGCTCGGGCGGGGCCGGCGATGGACGCGGGGCGGCGGGGAGGCCGCGGAGCGCCCGGGATCCGCTCGGCTGGAGCAGGTTCGTGCGACTCTCCGGGTGCGCGCGTGGGGCTCGGCGGCCGGGGCGGGGCGGGGCGGGGCGCGCTGTGGGGGCGCCGGGAGAGGCCCCCGAGGTCCCGGGCTTCCTTCGCCGCCGCCGCCGGAGCGCCCTGCCCCGGCCCCTGCCCCGACCCCTCCCCCTCCCCCCGACCCCCTGCCCCGACCCCGCTCGCCCTACCCGTACCCCTATCCGTACCCTAACCCCTACCCCGCCCTTACCCCGACCCCATACCCCTACCCCCTACCCGTACTTTTACCCGTACTTCCTACCCCCTACCCGTACCCCCTACCCCGGCCCCATACTCCCTACTCCCCACCCCTACCCGTCCCTTACCCTGTACCCCTTACCCCTACCCCGTAGTCCCTACCCCCACCCCTATCCCTTACCCCGACCCCATACTCCCTACTCCCCACCCCTACCCGTCCCTTACCCCGACCCCGTACCCTACCCCTACCCCCTACCCCCTACCCGTACCCTTACCCCGGCCCCATACTCCCTACTCCCCACCCCTACCCCTCCCTTACCCTCACCCCGTACCCTACCCCTACCCCTACCCCCTACCCGTACCCCCACCCCGACCCGTACCCCTCCCCCGCCCCCGCGGGCCGACCACCGCAGGGCGCCGTGCGCTAGACTGTCCGGAGTGGAGGGGGGCGGGGGGCGGGGGGCGCCGTCATTGGTGGTTTTTCCGACCAAGTTAACTTAGTGCCGAAGGGCATCCGCTTCGGGGGGGCGGGGCGGGGCGGGGCGGGAGGGGTGAGGCCCCAGGGTGCGAGTCCCGGTGCAGCCCACGGCGCCGGGGGTCGCGCGCGTCGGCCGGTCCCGGAGGATCCGCCGCCCGCGGAGACGGCCCCTCCCTGGGCCCGGAGCCCCGGATCAGCGGGAGGCGCGCACGTGGGGTCCGCCGTGCCCGCCCCGAGGCTGCGCGCTGCCCCCTGCCGGCCTGTGGGTGCAGCGCCCTGGGCCCGCGCGGGTCGCGGCGGCGGCTGCCCCCTGCGGGGCGGGGCGGGGCTAAGGGGGCGGGGCCGGGGCGCGGGCCGCAGGGGGCGGGGCCGGGGCCGGGGCGCGCGAGCCGCGGAGCCCGCGCCCTCCGCTGGGCGCCCCGGAGCTGCCCCCTGCGCCCTCGGGGCCCGGGGCCGGGGCGTGTGACCCGCAGGCGCCTCGGCCCGGGGACACGGGGACGGGCGCTCCGGGCCTGACCCCACGCCGTCCTCCGAGCATCCGCGGCCGGGGGAGCCTTGGCCGCTGTCGGGCGCGTGTCCGCCCCACGGCCGTGCGCACGGACCTGCTGGACACGTGCGGACACACTCACGTGCTCACGCGCACACGCATGTGGCCGCACGGGAGGGCGCGTTCACACGTCCACACGCAGGGAAGCGCGCCCGGGCCTCGGAGGGCGCGGCCGCTGCCCCTCCCCGCCGCTCCCCGCCGCTCCCCGCCCCGCTCCCCGCCCCCGGGCTCCGGGCCCGCGGCCGCGCCTCCTCCCTCCCCTCCCCGCGGCCCCTCCTCCCTCCCGCTCGCTCGCTCCTCGCGCTCCCTCCCCGCGCCGCGGCAGAGCGCGCAGCCCGGGCGGGAGCCGGTGCGGGCGCAGGAGCGGGAGCGGGAGCGGGAGCGGGAGCGGGAGGGGAGCGGGCGGGCGGGCGGCCCCGACCCCGACCCCGGCCCCGGCCCCGGCCCCGGCCCCGGCGCGTGCGGACCCCCCCCCCCCCCGCCCTCTCCCGCCCGGGGTCGGGCAGCAGCATGCGCGCCCGCTGCCCGCCGGCCTCAGCCCCGGCCCCCGCCCCCGCCCCCGCCCCGCTGCGGAGCGCGCCCGGCCTCGACCCCGGCCCCGGCCCCGGCCCCCGCCCCAGCCCCAGCCCCGGCCCCGGCCTCGGCGGCTCAGGCGGCGGCGACCCCGGCCCGGCCCGGCGCGCGGAACCAGGCTCGGCCTGAGCGCCCCCGCCCGCCCCCGCCCGCCCCCGCCCTCCGCGCTTCATCCCGGCCCGGCCCGGCTCCCCCGCGCGCGGCGGACGGACGGACGGACGGACGGACGGACAGACAGCGCCGCCGGGCGGAGGTGTGGGCCGAGGAGGAGGAGACGGGGAGGGGGCTGGGCCGGGGGAGCCGGCGGGGAGACATGCGGCTGGTGCCCGAGCCCAGCGGACGGACGGCGCGCCCGAGATGCAGGTGAGCGCGGGGCCCGATGCGGAGCCCCCAGGCCCCCGTGCGTCGCAGGCCCGACCCCCTCCGGCCTCAGACCTGAAGCTCCTTCCCCTGCCGCCGGGGTGTTGGCTGGCTGGGCGCGCAGCCCCGGAGGGCACCCCTGCACCCCGCACCCCTGCCCCCGCCCGCCAGGCCAGCGCAGCCCGGCCCGGACGGTAAGCCCCTGCCCAGCGGGCGCCGCACCCCTCCTGGGTCCTGCCCGGGGTGGATGCCGGTCGGGGACCAGTGTTCTCCACGGGCTCCGGCCTGGGCACCGTCTTCCTCCCCCCGACAAGGAGCAGCCCCTTTCCTGCCCTGGCCCACGGGGAGGGAGGAGAGGGGAACCGGGGGGTGAGGAGGGTGCAGGGGACGGAGTTGAGGTTGTGGAGGACTCGGGAACCCTTCAGGGGCCTCCCTTTGTCTGTCTTCAGCCCCGCTTCTCACCTCCTCCTGTCCCACTTTTCATTCTGAGGCTGCCGGTGGGAGGTGGGAAGCAACCGAGAAAAGGGAGGTGAGAAGGGAGCATCCAGTTCCGCCTCCCCACCCTCTGTGAGGTGGCCCAGCAACCCCCCCCCAGGCCGTGCCCCTCCAGGTGGCTTCCACCGTGAGGAGGGGTGGGGCCAGGCCCGTGGGCAGTGCCCCCTGTTCCCACCCTGGGTCCCAGCCCAGCCCCATCCAGCCCTGGCTCTGCTGAAGGCATCCCCTTTGTTCTCCGAGGTCCTGGGCTCAGGGTGGGGGAGAAGGGGCATGTGGGAGGTGCCCTGGGACTGCCGGAGGCCCTGAGGTGGGAGGCACCACCGTCTGGGCTGGCCCCTTCCCTTCCGGCCCAGCCCACCGTTGGTCCTCCTCTGCTTGGTTTGGGCAGCCGGCCGGCCGGAGGTGCACCTGCCCACGGCTCTGGGCTCAGCCCTGCTGGTCATTATGCCACCAACACTGCTGCCTCCCATGCCCGGGGAGCAATGAGCCAGGGCATCCGGGCGGCAAAGCACCCGGGGCTTCCCCACATCCAGCAAGGAGTGCAGGTGAGGGGAGAGAGGGTCACGGGTTCCCAAATCCTTTGTCCTTATGTGGGATCTGGTCTGCTGGGGGACAGCTTGCCTGCTTCCTCCTCATTGCCTGAGGCAGGAGAGAGAGGATAAAGTGACAGAGGGGAGAGGCCAGGAACTCCTAGGAACCCAGGCAGGGACTCCTGGCAGCACCCGCTTGCCTCAATGCCTGCCTGGAGGAGGGCTTAGCAAGGGTGAGGGCAGGCTCACCGAGATGTGCTTGCTGTCTCTGTCCCCTCCCCCGCCCCCTGCCAATTTAAGTGTGAGGTGGGCCTTGGGTAGGGCTTGGTCAAGGCTGCAGTGCTCCCCAGGGCCCAGAGTTACAGAAGGTCCTCAGTCCACCGGTCCAGATTTTGGGGGTCCAGATTCGTGCTCAAGGCCCAGGAACCTTGGCTTGTGGGGAGAGGACCCTGGGTGCCTAGAGGGAAGTGGAGAGGCTGCTCTGCCCCTTGCATAGTAGTCAGCTGCTCCATCCCCTGCCTCTGACCACCCATGTTTTTCTTGCCTAGATACTGTTTTCTAAAACTCAGAATTTCAGAGGGACACCAAGAAAAACCAAAACCAGAGAAGACCCAGAAACCTCTTGTGTGTGGGTCTTTGTTCAGCATAAAGCCAGACAGGATCCCTGGTACCAGTGATGGCTCATCTGCTGCTGTCTCCAGGTGCCCACCAGAGCAAAGGGCCGGAGGATCACAGCTGGGGCTGGAGGAGCGAGGCGGTGCGGGGTGATTTATGCAGGGTCCCATGGAGGCTCGAGGCAGTGTGTCCGATGTGGAGCTAGTGACAGCCAGGGCGGGGAGGCAGTGGACGATGGTGATTTCAAAGTCAGAGTCTTAGCCTGCTGGCCGGGGTCTCTCCGTCCTGCTGTCCTCTGCATGGCACTCTATGGAAAGATGGTGCCTTCCAGCTCCAGGGCCCCTCCCCCTCCTCCCAGTGGTCACCCAGTGATGGCTCTGTTTTCTTCCCACCAGTTCCCCTACCTTCCCACCAGTTCCTACCACCTGTCTTGGTCCAGCATCCCTACCCAGAGGCCCTCCCCCTCCTCTTCTCCCTGCCTCTGCTCAGGGAAGCCTTCCTGATTGCTCCAAGTTACTGACCCTCCTCCTCCAGGCACCCACAGTGAAGAGCCACACTGGTTTGGACCTAATATTGTGCCAATTATTCATGTGCTAATTCTACACATCCTGGACCAACTGTCTGTTCAGCTCCGGACTAGGCCGTTTTAGGGCTCCCATGGATTGCCTTGAATGTTCAGCCCTGGGGAATCACGTACCCACCCCCGGGGCTCCCCTGCTTGGCCCCCTGGATAGGGAAGGTGCTGGGAGGCACTGGGGAGCAGTAGTTGGCTGGTAGCAAGGACCACCTGGAGGGGACTCCATATCCTCAGCCTGTGTGGATGGACAGAGCCAGGTGACACCAAGGATGCCCCAGGTAGGGTACTTGGTAGCACACCCAGGCCCTCAGAGAAGGATTGGATTTGTTTGGGGAGGCTGAAGTAGTCAGAATTCTTCCAGAAAGAGAGAGAGAGATTTGCGGGTCCTGAGGTAGTAGCAGACTTTGCAGAGACACAGAAAACGGGATTCCAGAATCGGGGACAGTTCTTTGTAGAAACAATGTGTGGTGGCAAGGCACGTTCACGTCCAAATGCATTTGAGGCATTGATACCTTTGTTTATGGAATGAATGAATGAATGAATGAATGTCCTTGGGTGCTGTGGGTCTGGGAGAGCCACATACTGACAACAGTGTCTCCCCCTATGTACTTGGTTCCTCTGATGTCACTCTACGGTGAACTTGTTGAGTGTGACCCCTGGAGCCGGATGCCTGGGTTCAGACCTTGCCTGGTTACTTAACCTCCCTGGGCCTCCGGCGGCTTCTTATCCATGAAGGGAGGATAGCAAGGTTGTTGACCTGTAGGCCCAGCGGGACAATTTAGTATGCAAATATATGCAAAACATTTAGAACAGGGCCTAGTACAGAGTAAGCTCTCAGGAAATGCTAGCTACTTGTAACTTTTTTTTTTTTAAGATTTTTATTTATTCATGAGAGACACAGGCAGAGGGAGAAGCAGGCTCCATGCAGGGAGCCCCATGTGGGACTCGATCCCCGGTCTCCAGGATCACACCTGAGCCCCCCCCCCACCCCGGGCTGCCTTAGCTACTCGTAACTTCTATCAGTGATGTGTTCTCAGTCTTCCCCCCGGAGCTGGTACAGAGATTTGATTTGATAGCTGAGAAATCTGAGAGAGCCCGACAGGTAGACTGACTCGCCCAAAGTCCCCAGCTCACACGCTCCGTCTAGAAGCCTTCCTCGGTCTCCTGGGGTTCAGAGCTCGCTCACCTGGGTGTGGCCTGGGAATGGATTCACGTATTTAGCATTAGTAGTAATAACAGTATTACAGAGGCAGCAGCGCCACTCCGCAGCGTGAATACTAGCGCTCCGATAGTGGTGCGCGCCTCCCGTGCGCTTCCCCTCACTTTATTCCTTGGTGGCTTTCTCTGAGGCAGCCACTATCCTAATTATCGGGTGAGCATGCCCTCGCCTTTCTAAAATCGTGTCTTTTAATATATGGAAATTGCTCAGTTTGGGTTACTTTTGAACTTTGTCAGAAGAACCTGAAACTGGCTGCAGCCCTCTAGAACTTGCTTTTTTTCCTCCTCCACCGTCATATTCCTAAGCTTTGTTGGTATTATGGCAAAGAACGGTAGATGTAGTCTGTTTTTGCGGGTATATAATGTTCTGCTTGGGTTTTTTTTTTTTTTATGTTCTGTTTGAACAGTGTATTTATCATTCTTGTGTTGATGGATATGTGGGTTGCTCCCTCCAAACCATGCTGCCGTGAACCTTCTTGCCCCGTCGCCTGAGGTGATGTGCAGGAGTGGCTCTGGGGCATCTGGCTAGGAGCGGAATTGCTGGGCCGCAGGGCATGTTCATATTCACCTTTACTAAAAGTGTTTTCCAAATGAGTCAGGACCATTTATGCTTCCTGAGCAGGGGAGTGGTGTCCCCAGTGCTCCCCCCGCCCTTGCCAATGCTCGGTGTGGTCAGCCTTCTGGGTTTTACCAATTGATTGAGTGTGAAATGGTGGTACATTCTGGTCTTGATTTGCATTTCCGGGATTCAGGGTTTCTGATGTAGGAAATGGGGATTGAGATGGGCAACAGCCAACGTGTAACAGATGCTTAGGAAGCAGTTGTCCCTTCTGTACCTCAGCATCCCCCGTTAGTGGGGGTGCTGTCTCGACAAGCCCTGAGCTCAGGGATGGGCAAGAGCAGTCAGGAGGACCCCCCAGGGATGGGGGGTGAAGGAAGAGCAAAGAGAGATAAAGTCCTGCACAGTTGGAGCCAAAGAAACCCCAGTGGTTCTGCCTTCACCCCCAGGATGGGCAGGGGCGGTGCTCGCTTGGGAGAGGGAGCGAGCTTGTGCTTCATTGTCTTAATAACACATGGCCTCCTGAAAACCCTGTCTCCACACCCTGGGGTCTGGTGTGGGGCTTGGCCTGAGGAGTCCTTAATCAGAGTTTGGTGAGCTGGGGAATGAATACTGGATGAGACAAATGTATTCCCACCTCCTTGGGGAGTCCTCCCTGACTGCTCTTGCCCGTTGAGTGGGTGAGGGCTGGCTGAGCAAGGTAGCTCCCGGGCGTTAGCAGAGTCCTCCCGGGAGGCCTCAGGACCCTGCGTGCCCCCAGAGGCCGAGAAGCTCGGGGCTGGCAAGGTAATTTGGAGCCACTCTCTCTGCCAGCTGGTGCACCAACGATTGATTCCAGGCCGCTTTCCCCGCCCGGACCTGGGCCCCTGGAGCTAGTTAGAGACGAGCGACAGGGCTGGCGGAATAATTATGCCTATTTCATGTGACACCCAAATTGATTGCCGCCAGGGTGACATTACCAGGGCATTGTTCCTTGTCTCCAACCTCTTATTACATGTTATTAGGGTGTGTGGTGTGTGTGTGTTTTTCTATTTTTTCCCCTTTCAGGGAATTAATCTCTCTCTGCCACCTCCTCTGCTTCCCTCTGCAGAGAACCTGCTCGTGTCTCTGTGAGGGGGTGGGGGCCCGGCCAGCATGCTTCCTCTGCCTGGCCCAGGGGGGGAGCCCAGTCCTAGTAGGGCTCTCGGGAGGGCCGGCCCGGCCGTCTCCAGTCCCTCTACTTAGGTGTGCGGTGGAGGGGTCTCAGAGCTGAGAGGGGCCACCGAGGTGTGGTCCTAGCAGAGGGGTTCCCCTCCGGCGTCAGTGATCTGCTCTGCTCTGCTTGCATACCTCTCGTGGCAGGCCACTCGCCCACTACTACTAGGGCAGATCTTCCATCCTGAACCGTGTGGTCTTCCACTTGGTTTCTCGCACTGAGCTGAGTGGGCCTCCCCCAGGACTCCGCCCGTGGGCTTTGACTCCACCCTCTCTAGCCAGCATCGGGCTCTTTGCACTCTCTGCCTTGGGACACCCCTAGAGATTTGCAGAGAGGCCACCCCAAGCCTGGGCTGCTCATGAACAGGCAGCTGGGTAAAGGCATCGATTGTGCCTGAGAAGAACATAGCACTCACCCACGTCTAACCAGAGGGCTTCGCCACCTTGACTCTGATCTCCGTGTACGGGTTGGATAAATGGGTTTCGGCAAGGGGTTGGCCAAGATCCACTTGAGCAGAGAGGGCTTTGACTAGTCTGTGGCGGTGGAAGGGCAAGTGTTTTTATTTATGGTTTCCCCGTCCATGTTATAAAAAACTCGCTGGACCTTGATTTGGGATAATCTGGGGGTTGCTCTTATATCTCGTCTTTTTGAGGCAGAAATAACTCAAACCTTCACTTGTCCCTGATCTAGCCCCAGCACGGGATCCTGGCGGCACGCTGCGGAGAGAAGGTTCTGGCTGCAGCCAAGAGGCTGGGCTTCCTCTCAGGCCCTGGCCCTGAGATGCTGTGGGACCCAGGGACGAGGCCCTGATGTTCTCGGGCCTTCCGTCACCTGTGTGATGGTCTCTAGGGTTACCCAGCCTCTGGAGTCAGGCAAGCTTAGGGACCTCGGGCAGGTGAACTAATGGCTTGGAGCCTCAGTTTCCCCATCCACGAAGTGGGGTATGTGATGAGGGTGGGTGAGGTCCTTCTGCAAAGCACTCAGTGTGTTTCCTTCCTTCTCTTGACCTCTCTGCCCCCAGCTGCGAGAGGGCAGCGAGAGGTCTGTCCTCCCCTTTTCTGGAGGGGGAGTTTCGAGCCCCAGACATGAAGCCGCGTGCCCGTCAGCCACCCTACAGCTTAGCAGGCCCTTGAACCTGCCTCAGAGAAAGGCCCGATGCGGGTCGGAACGGCCGGGCTCCAACCGCCCCGGCCCAGCCCCAGCTCCGCCCTTTGTTGCTGCGGGACTCGGGGCCGCTGCCCCTCCTCTGTGCATCCGTCGCCAACCCTCGAATCTGTAAAACAGGGAGAATGATACCACCCTAACGAGATTGTCGCGAAGGTGAAACAAGCTCATGTTTGCAGTCACACCCTGCGAGCTGTGTGACCTTGAGCAAGTTACGGGACCTCTTTGTGACCTTGAGCAAGTTGGAGAACCTGTTCGTGCTTCTGTTTTTTACCATCTGCAAAACGGGGGTAAATAGCACGTCCTACCTCGACCAGTCATGTTGGGAGAAGTGAATTCTGTACGTAAAGTGCTTAGAATGATGCCGCACGCGAAAGGCCGTCATTATCCTCGCGATGCTCCGTCTCTGGCCTTCCCCTGCGTGGCTGTGTGGCTGCTGGAGTGGGGGGGCGGCGCCCTGGCGGGCGGGGGGCGGGGGCTGGCTGGTTTCCAGGCCTCCAAAGCCTGAGATGGGCGACCTGAGCTGTCCTCAAGGTAGAGGAGCCCTGAGGACTGGGGGAGGCGGGAAGGTGAGAGGAGGTCTCCAGGCACCTCCCACGCTGGCCCAGGTGAGGGCTGGCGGGTACCTTCTTGCCCCTTTGAGCCTAGGTTGGCCTTTTAGACCTGGGCAGAGGTGGGAAGGGAGCTGTAGCGGCCCAGACCCGTGTTTTCCTTGCGCATCCTCAGGCTACCACATGGGCACCTGCCCCCCCGCCCCCGGTTCTGGGACACCTGCCCCTGAACACCTGCCCCCCCCTCGTCAGTCTGGGACACCTACCCTCCTGGGCACCTGCCCCCTCCTCCTCGGTCTGGGACACCTGCCCCTGGGCACCTGCCCCCCCCCTCGGTGCTGGGACACCTGCCCCTGGGCACTTGCCCCCCCCCTCAGTCTGGGACACCTGCCCCTGGGCACCTGCCCACCCCTCCTCGGTCTGGGACACCTACCCCTGGACACTTGCCCACCCCTCCTCGGTTCTGGGACACCTGCCCCTGGGCACCTGCCCTCTCCCTCCTCAGTCTGTGGCACCTGCCCACCCCTCCTCGGTTCTGGGACACCTGCCCCTGGGCACCTGCCCACCCCTCCTCGGTTCTGGGACAGCTCCCATCCAAGGAGGCGTGCTGTGCACTCAGGTGGGCTCAGCACAGACAGTACGGAAGCTTCCTAGAACCAGTGCTCCCTCCCACCTCCCTTAGGACAGCTCCTAGCCTCCTAGCTGGACTCCTAACCTCAGAGCCAGCCTGGGAAGGGCAGCCAGGGCCCAGAGTGGTCCAGGACTCACCCGTGTTCAGAGAGCAGGGCGGATGCGCAGGGTGCCCGGACTGGACTGCAGACGTGGGACCTGTGGGCCCAGTGCCCTCCGCCCACCCAGAACTGGCTCTTCTCCGCCCCACCAGGCCGGCTGCTCCTGGAGGCCAGAGCCTATATATAGAAGCCTTTAAACACTAAGATGCTTTGACAATTAAAATTCATAATTTATCCCGAAGACGGCCTGGAGCTGTGGGCTGGCCGGAAGGCTGGCCGCTCCTGAGGTCAGCTGCCCCAGTGGGGTGGGCGGTGGGGCGGGTGCCTGCCCAGGGCCACGCAAGCAGCAGGCGGCCCCACTGCGCCCAGGCGGCACCCTCCGACCTGGCTGCCGCTGAGGGGCCCGGCGAGCACCCTGGGGAGAGGCTGGAGTTGCCCAGCACAGCTGAGAGCCGGGCTGGTGGCACTGGGCCCGGCACTGGGCCAGGCGGGAGGAGGCAGCAGGCAGGCACGCCCACACAGCCCCCCACCGCACGCACAGGCACACCCATGCGGGCACACGCACACCCTGGGGGTCCAGCAACTCTGCCGGAACCAAGAACAAGAGGAAAATAAAGAATCCTACACGACAAAGGACGTGACCTCAATTTTCTTCCAGGTTGATTTTTTCCTCCCTGTGGGGGCAGCAGCAGGGGGAGGAGGAGGGAGAGAGGGAGGATGGGCCAGGGCGGGTGGCCAGCCCAGGAGGACGGACACAGAGGCCCTCCTCTCAGGGCTCCCGGCCCTCCCACCCCTCTCCCACCCCCCCTGCGGGGGGCAGCCCCTGCCCAGTTAGGCTGACCCGGCCAGTTCCCCCATTAGCAGCTCACTGCCAAGGGTTATCAGCCATTCACACCCCAGCAGGGAGCGGCTCTGGAAGGAGCCCAGGATGGTGGATTTGGGATCCGATTTGGGATCCGATTTGGGATCAGAGAGAGCAGTTAAGGGTCCCTGGATGCTCTCCAGCCCTGCGGAGCCTGGGCTCAAGTGAGCCGCAGCCTCCTCCAGGAAGCCCCTTGGGTAGAGCCTGGTCGAGGAGCAGCTGTGTCAGGAGCTGCCCCAGCACTCGTGGGACGGGCCCTGCGCTGGGAGACACGGGGGGGGGCCGCAGAAACTCCCGCGGGGAGAAGGGAGACAGGTGCAGAGTCCTCAGACCCCGCAGATGCGGGAGGCTCTGGGCGGTGATCCCTTCTTAGCTGGATTCCGCAAGCTGAGTGGTCAGTCCTGGGTTCGTGGCTCGTGATGGGCAGCCCCCCACCTCTGCAGGACGGAGGCCCTACCTGGGTGACCGTGGAGGGCTTCCTAGGCAGGCTTCACCCCCACCCCATCGAGCCCGTTGCCTGCTCCCAGCTGCCTGCTTCCCACTAACACCTCGTCAGTCTCAGGAAGTGGATGCAGGGGACCACGCTCTGGCCTCAGGCTGGTGGGGACTCGGGGACAGGGCAAGTCTGAGGACTGTGTCGGGGCTTTGGTCACCCTGCAGGGGTCCCTTCCCCTTTGGAGTCGGACCATCAGGCCTACCTCGTGGGGCGGTGCTGATGCTGAGGACTCGGGCCTGCCGAGTGCTTGGGGCCTGGTGGTTGAGTGTGGGCCAGCCTCGCCCGTCCTCCCCCACCCTTGCCACTGCTCCCCTTCCTTCCTCCTGGGCCCCCCTCCCTCCTGCGCTTCTGCTCATCAGCGCCCGGGCAGGGCTGAGCGGTCCCTGCTCCTTCCCTCCTGCTGCAGCCCCGGGGTAGACACGAAGCTTGGCAGGACAGGACCAGGACGTCGTGGTGCATGGTGCACGCCTGCCTCATTTCCACGGGGGCGACAGCCCGCCACGGGCGCTCAGGTCACACACCCGGGCTGCCACCCGAGGCCCTGGGCCCAGCGGTGGCAGCGGGCGCCTCCGTGCAGGGACCCCCCGCCCGCGTGTGCTGGGGAGCCCCGTGCTCCCTGGGGAGCGCCGAGTGGGAGCACCATGACACGCTGATACTATAAACTGAAAATAACTTAACCTCCCGTCCTGCATCCTGCGCTGCAGCCGACCCCAAATCAGGTGCGAGCCCGGCGGAGGCGGCGGCGGGCACCGGGGACATCATCCAGTGTGTTCAACACTCACGGTTGAGGAAGGGCTTTTGTGGGGCCTGGGGGCAGGGCGCTCACACCTCCCAAGGCCTGGGGCCGGCCCTGGCCCTGCGCCTCCAGGCCCGTTGTGCCCGCCCCTCCCCGTGGGTCCAGAACTCAGAGCCCGTGGATGGACTTGGTGCCTAGGCCTGAGGGCGAATGAATTCCATTTGGGAAGCCCTAAAAGTGGTTTAAAGACACGTTTTTTGAACATGGCCTGGGGAGGCGCAGTGCCCCCTGGCCTCCCTCCCCAAGCCCACTCGCAGGTGGCCCCAGGCCCCTCCTGTCCGCCCCCCCCCCCCGCAGTCACCCGCCCCATCCTGAGCCCCTCAGGGGACGGCCCCACAGTGAGGCCTTTCCCCTAGATCCTTCCAGCCCCGGTGGAACTCCTCACCAGCCCGACCAGGTTTGAGAATCTTGGCTTTCTAGCTGGGGAAAGTCCGTTTCTGTCGTGGGCTCCCTCGGGGAGCCTGGAGTCCTCCCCTCGCCGCAGAGTGCGGGGAGTAGACCGGGGAGGCCCGGCCTCGCTGAGGTCACACGGTGGGGTGGCCGGGAACCATGTGGGGCCAGTGTGGGGAGCCCCGGGTCCTGCCCCGGGACCACTGTGGGGCCAGGGATTCTCCGGCTGTGCCGGGGTCCGAACACTGTGCCCGGGCCTGGCTCCTCCGCTGGCTGCCCACCTGCCTGCCTTGGACGTTTATTCCCTTTGTATTTATTGGTCCAATTTTTAAACTCCTGCCCTTGTGGGAAGCCCTTCAGGGGGCAGGGATCCAAACTAAAATGCTGATTAAAATGCATAAAACACTTCTCCTTTGCAAGCACAGGGCTAACCAGCAGGACCCGCGGCGCCGGGAGCGCAGGAGCAGCACGTTGCCCGCTCAGCAGTTGGGGTGACCCTGCAGACGCGGCCCCGTCCGCCCCGAGACGGCAGCGACCCCGTAGGGCTGCTAGAGGGGAGGCTCGCCGTGTGCCTGTGTAGCTGCCGCGCCGGCTGGGGCAGGCATCCTGACCGCTCCCGGCCTCAGTGTACCCCCGGAGGGACAGTCCGCATGAACAGGGTGAGGGATGAGGACGTGCCCTCCGGGCGGTCTTGGTCCTGCGCAGCGGGACCTGTTCTGAGGGTCTGACTGCCAGGTTGGGGGGGGGGGGACGGCGGCCACGCAAGGCAACGCCAGTCAGCTTTTCCATCAGTATTTGAATTCTCACCGCCCACTCAGGGGCCTCGGCCCTGCAAAAACTCTAGTGGACACCCTGTGGGGTTTTTTAAGATTTTATTTATTTATTCATGAGACACAGAGAGAGAGAGGAAGAGAGGCAGAGACACAGGCAGAGGGAGAAGCAGGCTCCATGCAGGGAGCCCGACGCGGGACTCGATCCCAGGACCCTGGGGTCACGCCCTGGGCCGAAGGGAGGTGCTCAACCCCTGAGCCACCCGGGTGTCCCTACACCCTGTCTTTCAAAGAACATCCCAGGGGCTGTTCTGTGAGACAGAAGCACCCACGGCTGACCCAGGATTATACGTGGAGGCGCAGCGCCAAGTGCAGAGGCTTGCGAGCATATTTCCTTCTTTGTTCTGGTTGCCAGGAAGCTCACCCCTCCACCATTACGCAAGACGTCGTGGCATTCTCTCCTCGCGGGCTTCCTTTATCTTTTTATCATCTTGTGGCATAACATCTTCTGTCAATGGGCCCAAGTTATTTTTAGAAGGAGGGATGTGCTCGATAGCAGTTCCGTGATGTCGCTAAGGAGCGTAAGGAGCCTCCGTGTTATAGGAAGGGGAAGATTTCTGACTGCGTGGGCTACGGATGGCTTCACTAAGAAGGTGGCCTTTGGGAAAGGAGGTCACGAAGGCCGCTGGGCCTAGAGGCCGGGAGGGTTCTCCAAAAGGAGGTGGTGCAGAGCCAGGAGCAGCTGAGGACACCTGGGCAGCCTCACGGGGCAGACTGGTGGGAGGCAAGGCGGTGGCGGGCTGAGTGCCTTATTCAGCCCCTGGTGTGTGCGGGGCTTCCCCACATCTCTGGTGGCCAGTGCCCCCCACCCCAGCCTCCTGCAGCCCCCGCTACGCCCACCGGCCCGGCCCTGAGCTGGACGCTGGGAGCCCCACCTACGTCTCCCGCCCCCCACCCCACCCCGAGCCAGCCCAGCTGCCGGCCCAATTACTTATTGATCGCCTGTCAGGATGTTTGCTTTCCTGGTGGCTCACTGGAGCGTGTGTGACTGTTGAAAATGGCCTGGTTGGGGGGCGGGGGGGAGGCTGAACCACGGAGCCTGGAGAGGATGAGAGGGGCCCAGGGCAGGGGGGCCAGACAGAGCCACTGGGGATGACAGGACCTTGCAGATGCCAGAACATGTCAGTGACACCCAGAGCCCTCTCTGGTTAATCAGTCACCTAGTCGATCAACTGGAGAGCACCTGTCAGTCCTGGGAGACCGCTGGAGCCCCAGTGGCCAGAGCTCTGGTCCCAGGTCCACCCCCTTCTACAGGCTGGGTGTCCTTGGGCAGCCCCGATGGCCGGGGGTAGAGCTGTGGGGCCCCCCTTCCTGCGGTGAGCCCCCCCTTGGCACCATGGGTGTGGGTGTGTGTTCCAACTATAGTCCGGCCTCTGGAGACCATGTGACCCAGGCCCTGCAGCGTGGGGGAGTCCAGACCAGCCCTGCTGCCCCCTGCACACCCTGCTGGGCCCGTTCTCCGCAGGACGGAGCAGAGGCAGGGATGGGGGGCAGAGCAGCCTCTGAGCCCAGCTGGCAGAGGGTCACGGGGGCGGCCCCCGCACACCCCTTGTTTACCCACCCGCAGCCTGTACCTGCAGTATCGCCCGTGTCACCGCCACCCAAGCCCCGTGTCACCTCACAGTCCAACCCCAGCGCCTCGTGGGCCGGACCGGCTGTGGGGGGCCATGGGATGCTCCAGACCAGCAGCGGCCCGGGGCCGGGGCTCTGGGAGGAGCGTGACCCGAACCCCAAGAGACAAATGAAGGC
Organism: Canis lupus familiaris; assembly: GCF_011100685.1. Lineage (NCBI taxonomy): Eukaryota > Metazoa > Chordata > Mammalia > Carnivora > Canidae > Canis > Canis lupus. The sequence continues at coordinate 39,172,232 of NC_049251.1, forward strand.
TGGTGGTCCTCGGAGAGGAGCGCGCTTCCCGCCGAGGGTCAGAAAAACCTCCTGGGAGCGCTGGATGCTGGGGTCTCGGCAGCAGGCGCAGGGGCGCTCCGGGAGGAGGGGCCGCGGGGGCCGAGGCCTGAGCTCCGGGGCCTGGGCGGGTCATGCTGGACCCAGAGGAAGGGAGAGGTCGGGGGACTCCGCAGGGAGGCACCAGGTGCCCGGCTTCCTGGCCGGGGTGCCCTCTGCTGACCCGGAAAGCCCACCAGGGAGCAGATTCGTGGCCACGGACAGGTGCCACCGGGTCGGCTGATAGCCTGGGGCTCCCGGGTGGGGGCTCGGGCGGGGCTGGCGAGGAGAGGGCCGTGGTGTCTGTGCCCGGGGAAGCGGAGGCTGACGGGGTGGCCCCAGCAGCTCGGGGGCCCCGGCCTGGCAGGTGGGGGACCAGACCTGCTCCTCCTTAGGCTCTTCTCGGAGGCTTCAGCCTTTGAGCCCCTCTGATCCCCTCTGTGAGCCCCGAGGGCAACTCAGCAGGTCTGGCTTCATCCCTGTGAGCGCTGGGGGAAGCTGAGGTTCAGAGGGTGGGTGGGGTGGGGTGCATTCAGAGGGGGTGCGTGCATGGATCACGTCGCCAGGAAATCATAAACCATGAAGGAGGTGCCGAGGCCAGGCTCCTCCTCCGAGATGCCCCTGCAGCGAACCCCTCAATCCCGGGGATGCTGGGGAAGTCCTTTTGGGGGGGGCTCCGGGCAGGGTAAGGAGCATGGGGGAAGCAGCACGGCAGGGCAGGAGGCCTTGCGGCCTGGGCATCCGGGCCTCACCGCGGGGTCGCAGCCGGTGCCCTGAGCCACTGTGGAGCGGCAGCTCTGTACGTGTGCCAGGGACATCCTGACGGGGTGGGGGGCCCGGGTGGGGCCAGCCAAGCACCGTCCTCTAACCACCCCGTGTCCTGTGCTTGCTCCCGGCTGCAGGTGAGCGAGAGGATGCTGGCGGGGGGCGCGAGGAGCATGCCCAGCCCCCTCCTGGCCTGCTGGCAGCCCATCCTCCTGCTGGTGCTGGGCTCGGTGCTGTCAGGCTCGGCCACCGGCTGCCCGCCCCGCTGCGAGTGCTCCGCCCAGGACCGCGCGGTGCTGTGCCACCGCAAGCGCTTCGTGGCGGTTCCCGAGGGCATCCCCACTGAGACCCGCCTGCTGGACCTGGGCAAGAACCGCATCAAGACGCTCAACCAGGACGAGTTTGCCAGCTTCCCACACCTGGAGGAGCTGGAGCTCAACGAGAACATCGTGAGCGCCGTGGAGCCCGGCGCCTTCAACAATCTCTTCAGCCTGCGGACTCTGGGGCTGCGTAGCAACCGGCTGAAGCTCATCCCCCTGGGTGTCTTCACGGGCCTCAGCAACCTGACCAAGCTGGACATCAGCGAGAACAAGATCGTCATCCTGCTGGACTACATGTTCCAGGACCTGTACAACCTCAAGTCGCTGGAGGTGGGCGACAATGACCTCGTCTACATCTCGCACCGGGCCTTCAGCGGCCTCAACAGCCTGGAGCAGCTGACCCTGGAGAAGTGCAACCTGACCTCCATCCCCACCGAGGCGCTGTCCCACCTGCACAGCCTCATCGTCCTGAGGCTCCGGCACCTCAACATCAACGCCATCCGGGACTACTCCTTCAAGAGGTTGTATCGGCTCAAGGTCTTGGAGATCTCCCACTGGCCCTACCTGGACACCATGACGCCCAACTGCCTCTACGGCCTCAACCTGACATCCCTGTCCATCACTCACTGCAACCTGACCGCCGTGCCCTACCTGGCCGTGCGCCACCTGGTCTATCTCCGCTTCCTCAACCTCTCCTACAACCCCATCGGCACCATCGAGGGCTCCATGTTGCATGAGCTGCTCCGGCTGCAGGAGATCCAGCTGGTGGGCGGGCAGCTGGCCGTGGTGGAGCCCTACGCCTTCCGCGGCCTCAACTACCTGCGCGTGCTCAACGTGTCCGGCAACCAGCTGACCACGCTGGAGGAGTCCGCCTTCCACTCCGTGGGCAACCTGGAGACGCTCATCCTGGACTCCAACCCGCTGGCCTGCGACTGTCGGCTCCTGTGGGTGTTCCGGCGCCGCTGGCGGCTCAACTTCAACCGGCAGCAGCCCACGTGTGCCACACCCGAGTTCGTCCAGGGCAAGGAGTTCAAAGACTTCCCGGACGTGCTCCTGCCCAACTACTTCACCTGCCGCCGCGCCCGCATCCGGGACCGCAAGGCCCAGCAAGTGTTTGTGGATGAGGGTCACACGGTGCAGTTCGTGTGCCGGGCGGACGGCGACCCGCCGCCCGCCATCCTCTGGCTCTCGCCCCGCAAGCACCTGGTTTCGGCCAAGAGCAACGGGCGGCTCACAGTCTTCCCCGACGGCACGCTGGAGGTGCGCTACGCCCAGGTGCAGGACAATGGCACGTACCTGTGCATCGCGGCCAACGCGGGGGGCAACGACTCCATGCCGGCCCACCTGCACGTGCGCAGCTACTCACCCGACTGGCCCCATCAGCCCAACAAGACCTTCGCTTTCATCTCCAACCAGCCGGGCGAGGGAGAGGCCAACAGCACCCGAGCCACCGTGCCTTTCCCCTTCGACATCAAGACCCTCATCATTGCCACCACCATGGGCTTCATCTCTTTCCTGGGCGTCGTCCTCTTCTGCCTGGTGCTGCTCTTTCTCTGGAGCCGGGGCAAGGGCAACACGAAGCACAACATCGAGATCGAGTACGTGCCCCGCAAGTCGGACGCAGGCGTCAGCGCCGCCGACGCGCCCCGCAAGTTCAACATGAAGATGATCTGAGGACGGGGCAGGGGGGCAGGGGAAGGGGCCTGGTCCTCAGTCCTTGCCGCCTCCTCCCTCCGCACACGCTCCGTCCCTCCCGCCCTCCCTCCCCCGCCCCTGCCCCCTCCCCACCCGCCCTCCTTCCACCAGGACCTCAGCCGCCCAGGCCCGGGGACCCCGCTGCACAGGGGCACGCATTGACAGACTGGAGGCGGAAGCTGACAGGCCGACACGCACAGTCAGTAATTCAATAAAAAAAAGTTACGAACTTCCTCTGTAACTTGGGTTTCAATAATTATGGATTTTTATGAAAACTTGAAATAATAAAAAGAGAAAAAAAAAAACTATTTCCTATAGCTAGTCGGAATGCAAACTTTTGACGTCCTGATTGCTCCAGGGCCCTCTTCCAACTCAGCTTCTGGTTTTTCTCTTCCTCCCCCTCCCCCCCTCCTCCTCCTTCTCTTCCTCCTTTCTCTTCTCTTCCCCTATGGGGAGGGATCACTCAGGAAAACAGGAAAGGAGGTTCCAGCCCCACCTGCCCGGGCAGCTGACACTAGCGGGCAGGGGGCGGGGGCGGGCCCAGCCCCAGGCTGGCTGTTTGCAGGGAGCAGGTGAAGGACACAGGGCTGCCTGATGGGGTGGGGGCCCTCGGCCAAGCTGCCAGGAAGCACCGCTGCCGGGGACTGGGGGCCTGGCTCGGGTGTGGCTGAGACTCTGGACAGGGGCCGGGGTCCTCCTGGAGGACGGCACAGTCGGTGGAGAGAGCCAGGGGCTGGAGGCAGGACCCGGGCCTAACTTCTGGTCCCCGCTTTGCCGCTGACTTACTGTGTGGTTTCAGACAGGTCGCTGACCCTCTCTGGGCCTCAGTCTCCACATCTGTACAAATGGAAACGTGACTCCCTGCCCTGCCTACCTCACAGGGCTGTTGTGAGGCATTGATGAGATGATGTATGTGAAACACTTTGTAACCTGTAAAGCGCTGTGCACATGTGTGGGTGACTGCTCTCATTATGGTCATTATTCTCTCACCGTGGGGAGTGGGGCTCAGGGTTGGGGACATCCCGGGGGAGGGCCGCTCTGGGGTCTTTCCGAGGCCCGTCTCAGAGCAGCGCCCCAGCCTGGGGTCGGGAGAGTCGGTTTGGGAGCGGGATCCGCAGCACTAGAGCGGACCCAGCGGGTCAGAAGCCGCCCTGCTTGTTCGCTCCAAATCGAGCCGCTGCGAACTCAGCCCTGGGAAGGGCTGCCCCGGGTGACACGGTGCGAAGGGCCAGCTCGGTCACCTTGTAGCTTCCCTGGATCTGTGGGCCCGGCTCGAGAAGCTGGGGCCCTAGCTCGGCCGGCACTTGGGGCGCTCGCCGCCGTCTCCAGAGGCCGGGAGAGCCCCGCAGGCCTGGCTTCTCCCCTCCACCCTTCCTCTTGTCCTCGGGGTCTCCGTGGATGCAGCCCCACGGCGGGCTGAGCCTGCCGCCTGGTGGTCGTCAGGTTCGGGGGGATCCAGCCGCGCAGGGTCGGAGCGGCACACAGCGAGCTGAACGAGGAGGGGAAGCGGTCGGGAAGCCAGCCCTCCGCAGTGAGGCTTCAGAATGCAGCTCCTCCGGTCGGGGCTCGTCCGGGGCACACGTGCCCAGCCTGAGCCGGCGTGGCCCGGGCAGCTGCATGCCTAGCGTATTCTGAAGCAAGCGTGCCACCCTGGTGAGGCGGCACGGTGAGTGGGTCTGGCACGGAGCTGGCCCTCATCACCCAGTCACTCATCATCCGATCCCCACAGGCCCCGAGAGCCAGCTCTGCCCCGGGCTCCCAGCTGATGCGGCCACACCACCCTGGCTCCCCTGTCCCAGCAACCACCCCACGGTGGTCCCGGGCTCCAAGGAAGCCTCAAGCCCTTGGAACTGTGGTTTTATCCCCTGGAACAAACGAGAGCGTCTGCCGTTAGGATTCCGGAGCGTTGCTGTGGAAAAGGTTGATGGTCCTTGGGGAGCAGCCTAGACTAAGTGGTCTAGGCTCCGGGGATTGCGGTTGGATCTGGGTTCCAGGTCCTCTCTGGCACTTGCTGGCTGCTCGGGATTGTTACTTGACCCAACTGACCCTCAGTCTGCTGATCTGTCACGTAAAGATGATCTTCCTACTTTTGGCCATCGGGATGTCACAGGAAGGCGCGCAGGTGCCCGTTGATGCCGTGGTACCTGGCTCCCAGTCAGCCCTCTGCGGTGCTGTGGATCGCTGTCCGGGCCAGTCTGGTGCAGATGCAGACTGAGGACCGGAGAGGGCGGTAGCTTATCCAGAGCCACACAGCTTCCCAGGGCCAGGACCAGGGCGTGGGAGTTCCGGGCTCCTGGAGCCACAGACTCCTAAGCCCTGCTTCTCTGGCTCAGGCGTGGGGACCCCCCACCTGGCAGGAGAACGCTCTGGGGAGCACAGGAGCAGGGACGGGAGTCCTTGGGCTCATACTGAGCAAGAGGCCAGTGGCATCACGTGAGGCTCCGCGACCCTGACAGGCCTGCTCAGCTCCAGAGGGGCAGGTGCACAGGCTGCCCGCGGCCCCAGCCCACGTCCGCGGGGGCACCGTTCTCCTCGGGGGCCTGCCCGTGGGACTGTTGCTTGACCTCTGGGAGGCCTGGGGCTTCACTGGCTTCCGGTAAGAGCAGGAGGTGCAAGGGGCCAATTAATTCTTGGCTGCTGCGGGCAAGAACCGGACCTCAGGAAATTCAAGGACACGAGAGAATCGTGAGGTGGTTTTCAGACAGGACAGAGTCCCTTGGGGGAAGGCGAGTGCCCAGGCGGGGGCTGCGGGATGGGGCCTCCGCCTGTTCAAGACAGCAGTGAACTCCGGTGCCAAGAGCCCCGCCAGCCAGAGGGGGAAGGGCCTGGCAAGTCGGGCTGGAGAGGCTCTGTCCTGGCCTGGCAGCCGGACGGGCAAAGGCGAGCGGCGGCCGTCTCTGCCCCGACCGTGTGGGGCCTGCACCCAGCAGGGCGCCAGAGCCGAGCCCGGTGGCCGCGGCCCACGCCAGTGGTGCAGGCGCCTCGGCCCATGGGCGGCGGCGGGAGGCCGGGCTCCATGCTCCTGGGGAGAAGGCGGAATACTGAGCCCTGGAGTGCGGCCTGCTTCCCGGACCCCGACACCAGGGGCGGGAGCCCCAGGCCCGCTCCTGCACGTGAGGCATGCACGCTCAGAGAGGGGGTGACAAGACGGGGAGCCGACCCCCGACGAGCAAGTGGGCGCGGGTGGGGCCGGCCCCCAGCAGGCTGATGGCTGCCAGCACCTGGGCACCGCCGACGCCTCCCATCCCCGGGGCAACCCCCACGGGGGAGAACCTGGGGCTCAGAGACGGGAAGTAACCCACCCAGAGCCCACAGCAGAGTGATGCTGGGGCGTGGGCTTGGAGTCAGGCGGACCTCGGTTCCAGTTCTCCCTGGGGGTGGGCGACAGCTGTTTGGGGGCCCTGATTACCACCGTTGGCAGCCTGGCATCCCTACGGACGAGCAGGGCAGGAGCGGTCGAACCCAGGACTGGGAAGGAAGGAGCCGTGTGGGCGGCAGTGGGGAACAAAGGAGCTGGAACCACAAACGAGATTGGGGTAGAAGCCAAGCCTGGTGATGGCCTCTGATTTGCCCTTGAAGGCCTAGGGGCTCCTGTGGAGGGTGGGAGCTGACCCCAGGCCATCACCGCTGATGCGCGGGACGGAGAGTGGCCATGCCCGGGCCCTGAGGACAAGGCTGCACGTGCGCGTGTTGGCAGGGGTGGAGGTCACAGGGAGCAGGGGTGAGGGGTCGGAGGAGCAGCAGCGTAGACCCTGGCTGGTGGGAGGAGTCTGGGGAGACTTGAGCCTTTTAGGGCCTGAAGTCGAGGTTCATGAGGTATAAGGAGCAGGGGGCAGCACAGGCCATCTGGAATGAAGTGATTTATTGGGGCCCCCACAGAACCCGGTTCTACGGTCCATCACCTTTCCTGCCTCTCCCCGGTTTGAGGCCCTCTGATAACACAGCGTTAAAAGTCACCCCAGCTCCAGCCTCCTTCGGGGACTGGCTCACTAGGATCTCTGAGCCCTTCATTCACGCTCCCTGGAGGAAAAAATCTGATTGGCCACCTGCCGGCCAGTGGCTCCTCTGCCCTAAGTCAGGTGCTCGTCCCCTTATCCAATTGGCTGAGCCCAAGGAGCTCAGCCGCCCGAAGCCAAGTTTGGGTGAAGATGTCGTGGAAAGAGCTAAGGGATCGTATCGGTTATTTACAGCTACACGACAACCACCCCAAAACCTAGTGGTTCAAAATAACAACAACCATGTGTTTGTTCCAATCTGCAACCTGGAGAGAGGCAGCTCATCCTGCCGCGCGCGGCGCTGATGCCGGAGGCTTGGACGCCCAGCCTCGGCGGGGGAGGCCGCAAGGGCCGGGGGCCACTCTGCCTCTTGACTTCGCGCGACGTCTCCAGCAGGCTGGCTGGGCTCTTTCACGGTCGCTCAGCTCTTCAGGACGGCCACACCGAAGCCGCCAGGCCTCTCGAAGCCTTGGCCAGGAATCAGGGCGAGTCGCAGGCCCTCCTCGAGTCGAGGGGCCGGAGGACAGCCCCCGGCTCTTGCTGGGAAGAGCTGCAAAGTCACAGGACACAGGGACATGCAGGATGCGAGGGTTATTGCAGCCACTTGTGGAGCCTCCACAGGGACCTCAGACGTGCCTTTGTTCTCTTAGGAGCCACGCACTGGCGCAGGGGCCCCTACAGTTGACCCAGGAGGAGGGAATCAGTGAGCAATGCCGACTGCCCTCCAGATGGACGGCCAGCTGGTAAGAGCCGGGACGTGAACCAGGCTTGCTGCCCCGGGCCAGAATCCTTTGGAGCAGAAGCAGGAGGCAGGGCCCCCGGGGGGAATACGGCAATACTGATAATAATTACTGTTTGCAGGCCAGACGCTTCCCCTACATTGCCCCCCCCCTTTTTTTAAAGTAGGCTCCACACTGGGTGTGATGCCCAACACGGGGCTGGAGCCAGGACCCTGAGATCAAGACCTGAGCTGAGGTCAAGAGTCGGATGCTCAGTGGGCTGAGCCATCCAGGCGCCCCTCACCTATATGGTCTCCTTGAATCCCACCAGAGGAGGTTCTAACATGCTCCGGTTTCAGGTTCAGGGAGAAGTTACTGCCCGGGGCCCACCACCCGCTGGGTGATGAAGCCCGGATTCGTACTCAGGGCGCCAGGACCTTGCAGCAGAAAAAGTACCAGCCTGGACCCCTCACGGTGAACCACCCCCGACTGCGGCTTCTCATCACAGGAGGTGGCACCACCACACATCCCCTCCTGTGGCCGCCTTCCTCTGTGGGCCGGGATGAGTCAGGAGCGGACCGTGTGCCGTGGCGCAGGGGGGTGAGTGCAAGGGCCCTGGGTACCAGTCAGTACCCCCGCCCGCCCACCAGCCCCCCGTACGCCGGGCATCTCTGTGGGACCTGGAGGCCCAGCAGCCTGTTCTGAAGACCTGCGGTCTGGCCCTGGCACCTCCCTGGTGGGGCCTAAGGAGGGCAGCCATGCAGCATGGCCCAGCGGGGTCAGGGCCTTCCCCTGGGTGCTCCAGCTCTGACTGCTGAAGGAGTTGATTCTCAGCCTGTAAAGGGATTTACAACCTCCCCATAAACCTATTATGGCTCATCCTGTGTCCCCGGGGCCCTGTCATCACGCCGGTGGACTGCTGGTGTCTGGGAAGGCTGGGAGGCCGCGGAGACTGAGCACACCCCGGTGTCTCAGCCCCAGTCCCCCTTCTCTGCCAGCTCCATCGTGCCCCAGCCCTCATGCCAACCCCTGCCCACCGGGGCCTGGCTCCCTCCCTGGGGTCTTCCTCTGCCCCTCCAACTATGTCCCCATCCCTTCATCCTTGGTTTGGGCTGTGACACACTGCCCCAGAGAAGGCTAATCCTGGGGATGGCGCAGGCAGGATGTTCTGGAGGAACAGAGGAGGAGGAAGCTGATTGCAGAGGAAGGGAAAAGCCGGGCAGGGGAGGGGATGGGAGGGGATGGGAGGGATGGCCACCACCCCCGGTTCCCAGCCCAAATGCGCTCAGCCTGAATGCAGTGACTAGCATGACTGTCTCTCTGTTTTGATGATGAGAAACATGAGTCTCAGAGAGGCTGAGCTGCTGCCCAAGGTTGCTAAGCTAAGCAGTAGCATCTTGGAAAGCACACGCGCACGTGCACACACACACACACACACACAATGTTCACTGTGCTCCCATTTTGCAGATAAGGAACTGAGATTCAGAAGGGGGAAGTGACAGACCCAAGGTCACAAAACGAACGAGTCAGTCTTATGGGGGCGGCGACAGGGAGGCAAGCGCTGCGGCATCCAGAAAGCTTTCCCCTGGGAGACACAAGGTTGGGCAGGGCCCCGAGGGGCACCGGCCCCAGAGGCGCGGAGCAGCGAGAGGCAATAGCTCATTAAGGAATATGGCATCGTAAAGGGGAGAGAGGCGGGCACAGCAAACCCTCCTCTCCTTTGTCTCCTGCCAGCCCCAGAGCCTCTGCAGGACACTCCAAGGGCACAGGCAGGGGACCTGGGGGGCAGCACCCCAAGCTGGGTGGAGGGGGTCTCTTTCCAGGGCTCTGTGCAGAGCCCGGGGCTGCGAGGTGAGACTCTGCACTGTGTGACCTTGCCCGACTCCCTGAGCACCTTGAGGCCGACCCTTCCCAAGGGCCTGAGACAAGCCCGTAGCAACGGGACTCCCCCCCGCCCCGTGGCTTCAGGATTCACCCCAGACCTCAGTGGTGTCCCTCATCCCACTTCCCTGCCCCCACGCTGCTGCAGAGGAGTTACAGCCTCTCCAGCAGCACGACATTCACTGCCCGGCCCTGAGCCGAGCCCATAAATCGCCCTCACCATGCCTGGCACCGACCATGCAGTCACCTGAACAGAGGCCGGCGCGGCCTCCCAGCCCAGCGCCCTCCCAGGGCGGAGGCCATCTCTTGCCCCCTCCTTCCAGCCTCCTTCTGGCGCTTCCCACTGTGGAGCCAGGACCGCTGAAGGCCCCAGAGGCCGGCCAGCCCCGCAGCCCCGCTCTACGAACACACCTGGCTGCCACCTTTCTGGGGTTCGCCTAGGAGCCCCTCAGGGCCCCCGCCGGTCTGTGGAAGCCAAGGCAGGCCTTCTGTAGAGCACCGGCTGGGCCGTGGGGAGCTATGACGGGCACTGAGCGGGAGAGGGACGCTTCTCAGAGTCTACGGAGGAGAGATCTGAGGTGTGGGCGCAGCGGAAGCGCAGGCCCAGAATGCACACCTGAGTGGGCACATCTGTGCTCACATACACTCACGCAGGCGCACACCTGCAGCAGGTGCATGTGCAAACGGGTGTATACAACCTCACCCGTGCTCCCCCCCAAACACGTAGCGACCTGCATGTCCGCACAGAAGCCCTGCACACACCTGAGCAAGCAACACCCTCAGTGCACGCACGGGTGCAGGTAATACCTGTGGACGCTGGGGCGCCTGCTCGCCCCTCTCACCCGAGCATCCGCACAGGCCCCCAGGGCAGCCCCTGGGCCCACGCCCTGCCCTGATGGGGGCTGATGGGGGCTCGCTCACCCAGCCACCCCCACGGGAGCCTAAGAGGCAGGTGCACACGCAGCTTCGCCCCGCCCCCGAGCTGCGGCTGGCCAATGAGAGCTCGCGGGGAGCCGTTTCCTAGGCAACCAGAGGGTCGGGAAGGGAGGGGGCGTGGCCCCGGGGACCCCTTTGCCCCAGGCCCTCACTCTTCCCCGAGGTGGGGAGGGACCACAGAGATGTCTGGGGCAGGTGTCGAGCCCCACATGAACCCCAATGACGCTGGTCCCCAGGAGGGGCCGGGGCAGGTGAGCATCCTGGCCAGGATGCCTGTGTGGCCAACCCCAGGGGTCTATGGGAGGACCTGGCTTTGAAGGCTGGGGGGGGGGGCAACCCACCCCTGCCACCTCTCTCTAGAAGAATCTGGAGAGCCTGCACTGGCCTCCTTTCTTTTCCTCAAGTGCCCAAGCTCTTGCCCCTGGGGACCTCCCCGCATGGTGTCTGTCCGCCTGGCTGCCCCTCCTCACCCCTTCCTGCACCAGGCCCGCTCGCACACTTCTTTTCTTCCGGCAGCCTTCAGCTCGTGGTAGAGGTCACTTCTCCAAATAGTCCTTTCCCCACCACCACCGTCCCTGCCCCCCCACCCCCGCACCCCATTCGAAATCAATCCCCTGCGTTAGAGCCTCGGGGCTGCATCACCAGGACCAGGTGCACCTTGAGCATCTGAGTCACATCGAAACACAGGGGATCCCGAGAGATGGAGGCTGGTCCGAGGGGCTGAGCATAGGGATGGATGGGATCCGGAGCCAGACGACCTGGCTCCATCCGTGTGGGACGTTGGGCAAGTTGCCTGCAGAACTTGTGACGATTAAATTAGATCGTGCCTGCAAAGCACTCAGAACAGTGTCTGGTACAGAGCACCTGGCCAGTAGATGCTTCTAGTATTCTTCTTCTCATGGACTCCCCATTATGCATGAGGCCACCTTCCCCACACAGCTTCCAGGCCCCGGCCCCATTCAGAGCCACGATCAGGAGACTCAAGGGTGGTGAGCGAGGGAGGGGGCCCCGGACACACAGCCAGACCTGTTGTAACACTGGGTGCCCTGAGCAAGAGGGAAATTTGTTCCACTGGGGCAGAAATTAAGAGTCCATGGTGACAAGCAATTAAATAGTCTTTTATCCTATTGAATGGACAAGTTGATCCTTGATCCTCTCTCTCCCTCTTCCCTCCCTCCCAGTGTTAAAAGCCAGCATGATTTCCAACAGGCCCGAGGGAGGTTCTGGGGACCTCCTTTCACATTCTCCAGCTCACGGGAAGCTCCTGCTCACCCTGGGATGGCCTATGGTTCTCGGCCTTGGAGAGAGCTGCTGCTGCTCATGGCACCTGCTCCGGTCCGAAGGGGAGGCTATTCCCTGCCAGAGAGAGACAGAGGTCTCAGTCACAGGGAGGCCTTTGCTCAGAGCCTTCTCAGCACTTTCTCATCCCACCATCAATTTGTACTTATTCATTTCCCCAGGATTATTTATGCCTAAAGCTTCACTTCTGGTTTGCCTTCTTGGGCCTCGCTCCTTACTCCGGGTCATGACCCAGCCCAGCTCGTCTGTTATCATGCCTGGCCCTGGCCCGTTGGTTTCCCTTCCCTGGGTTTCATTTCCCCCCTTTAGAAGATGGAACCATCGTTCTTGCTTTTATTTTTTTTTTAATTTTTTTCATTTATTTTTGATAGTCACACAGAGAGAGAGAGAGAGGCAGAGACATAGGCAGAGGGAGAAGCAGGCTCCATGCACTGGGAGCCCGACGTGGGATTCGATCCCGGGTCTCCAGGATCGCGTCCTGGGCCAAAGGCAGGCGCCAAACCGCTGAGCCACCCAGGGATCCCCTGTTCTTGCTTTTGAGCACCCCCTCTGCTCCTCTCTCTCTCCTTCCCACATATTCTTCAGCACCTACTCTCACCAGAAGCTGCGCCAGGCCCTGGGGATATAATGAGGAGCAAGACTGGGAAAGTTTTTGCCCTTGAGGAGCTTAGCGTCTGGTGGGGTATATGGACTCCAACCAGCCAGTCCCTCATATAATACATAGTTTAAAATCGCAATCAGTTAACTATACTGGAATTGAAATCAAATAAAAATTGTAATCAGAGGTGTCAGAACTGTGCCTTACAGGAAATCACACAGAATGGGGGTCGGGAGGAGTGGTTCACGGAGCACCCTAGAGCCTGCGTGACAGCCACAGTGATTTGGAGAGGTGCCCCACCTCCGAGCAAGCCCTGTGTGCGGGCCTTGCCTCTGCTTCTCCTGCAGTCTCGCTCGGGGCTGGGGCCAAGTGGTGTTTTTTTCAACCCCTTGTGCCCTATCCCCACGCTGGGGGGTAGGTTGGCAGCAGCCCCCCCTCTCCCCTATCGCAGCAGGATCTCCACTCTGCACTGCTTTGCATAATTGGCTTCCGGTGAGATCCATCGGAAGCGATTTGGCACACCCAGGTTTACGTCTGTGCTCCACGCTAATCAGCCAGGCGCCCTGGAGCATAATGCTGCGCTTCTCCCTAAAAACGGGATAATCGTTCCCACCTTACAGTTTGTTAGGAAGCTTGGCCCCAATTCCCATGGAGAATACCTGGCTTGCGGGATGGGCCCAGTAGGTGCCAGCTGTAGTCCTTTTCTGGGCCCTCCCGGACCATGGGGCTCCAGGCTGGGATACATTTTAGATTTCAGTGCTGTCTGTATCCAAAATGATTTGACTACAATGAGCAGAAACTCACTTAAAGGTGTACTCTCGCAAGGGATTTTCTGTAAGCAGATGGTCCCAGGGAAGCCCATCACAGCCAGCGTCCCCTCTGTCCTGGTGACTCAGCTTCTGACTGCACAGTCTCAGGTCTGTCCCTGCAGAGATGACCAGGGGATGTCTGACTGAGTACAGGAGGGCAGCCTCCGCTCCCCATAGCCTCTGTGCTCAATTCCAAGTTCCTAAGAGAAACCTCGATGGGCCAGGACGAGGTCAAGTGTCCACCCTTTGTCCAGTCAGCTGAGGCAGGGACTGGAAGGTAGGGAAGGCCATCTTTTCTAGGTTTTAGGAGGAGTGGGGTCTTTAAGTAGGAGTGTGAGCGGAGTGGAAATGGTGGCTTTCCCTAGACCAGTGGTTCGCAAAGCTGGCTGCACGCTAGAATCACCAGGGGAGGTTTAAAAAATACTGCTACCTAACTCCCACTCCCAGAGAATCTGATTTCATTGGCCTGGGGTGATGCCGGGGTAATAAAATTTTCCAAGAGTTCCCTAGGTGATTTTAAAGTGCAGCCAAGGTATAGACCATCACGTTCAAGACGTATGGGCTGGCTGGGTCCACACTGCCGGTGTCATCCGTCCCTCTAGGTTGGTCTTCCTTCAAGCCAGATGAGAGGTTCATCCTCTGTGGCCTGAGTCAGTGATTCCCAAGCCATCCCCCAGACAAGAGAAGGTCAGAATCCTAACTGGGCGGTCCGGTGCATCCCTACCGAATCTGAATATTTGGAGAGGAGCTCTGCTGATTCTCGTCACCTAGCAGGGTGAGGACACGGAGCTAAATGGTGACTTTATCCACTATCCACGCAACGGACATGCAGCCATTGTTCTGTCTGCCTTGCGTGAGTGCCTGCCCCCCACGCGTGGTGAGACGCAGAACTGCTGTCTTCTAATGGAACCCTCTGCCCTGCTCATGGCTCCATCTAGGAGAGGGTACCCAACCCATGTGAGCCAAACCATATGCACGTCTCCTTGTTGGAGTGAGTAGACAAGGAAACCCCCGGCACCCACCCCAAGTGTAGCCAAATCAGAAGCCTTCCCTAGGCTATTTGAACCTGAAGCCGGAGAATTCCAATACTGGTTCTTCTCTGGAGCACAGACCGGGACAGGCCAACCTTGGAGCTCCTAGAGCCAAGCTTCTGGAGAAGCGGCGGCAGGCTGCGGGGAGAGCCCCTGCTTCTGCCTTTCTCTGTGGTGCCCTGAGCCTGGCTCTTGAGGGGCCCCGGTTCTGAGTCCCAACAACTGCAGGCACAGCGTAATTGGCGGCTTTGCTCGCGCTGACTACCCCCTTCCTGGCTAACTCCACATTTCCTCTGAGAGTCTGTTTCTTATCAGGTGAGTCCTAGGCTCAGTCTCTGTTTTAAGGCCAGTTTCAGTGGATTTATTTCCTTTTTCCAGAAAAAAAAAATGCCCTTTGAACGTAAGGTTACAGAGAAATTTAAAGAAACCCCGGTGCACAATGAGCTGCCAGGTTTTTCTGCCTCAAAACTGAGAACCATCTGTCTGTGGAGCTGGAAGTTCCCTCACCTCGGCTCTTCTGTCCTACCCGCTCCATCCTCCTCTCCATCTCTGACAACAAGCTCTTCTACTTTCCAGCGTGCACTTAGCTGAGCTTGACCACCCAACACGGAGCCCCTGCCCAGAGCCCCTGCAGCTGCCCTAACAGTTGTGCCCTGATGTTAAATTCCCAGAAGGCGCACTCTGCTTGGCCCAGGTGCCCTCAGCTGGGGACGGGGGCGGGCTGCCGTGGAGAGCAAGGACCCACCCTTGTTCACCTGCTCTTGGACACCGTCCTTGGAACTCTGGGACAGGAGGGAGATCACTTTTGGATGGAGTTCAACGAAGCCACACTTGCTGCAGGAGAGCTTGCTCTTCCGCAAGAGGAGGGGGAGGTCTTAACCCGGGGGTCGGCTGATTCTGCTCGCGGGGCCTGGTGGCTGGCAAAGAGGCGGGCGGGAGTGACCCTCGCCCTTACCCCGAGGCAGCCGCCGCGGGCCTGCTTTGCATCCTGTCCAGATATCTCCAGTAAATAAACATTGACGCTTTTGGTATCATGTTAATTTCACAGGCGGCTGCCGGGCTGACAGGCTCCACGGTCCGCCAGCGCCGCTTGTCAGTTTACAGTCGCAGGCGGACGCCGCGGTGCTCGCAGGCCGCCCAACACGCGGACATAAAGCCAATGGCTGGGAAAGCTCCGGCCAAAGGGCCGCAAGCGCTCTGCGGCCCAGGCGGCCCTGTCCGCGGTGCTGAAGTCGACCTGCCCGGGGCCCAGGTGGCCCAGGTGACCCAGGCGGCCCTGTCCGCGGTGCTAAAGTCGACCTGCCCGGGGCCCAGGTAGCTCAGGTGGCCCAGGTGGCCCAGGCGGCCCAGATGACCCAGGCGGCCCTGTCCGTGGTGCTGAAGTCGACCTGCCCGGGGCCCAGGTGGCCCAGGTGACCCAGGCGGCCCTGTCCGCGGTGCTAAAGTCGACCTGCCCGGGGCCCAGGTAGCTCAGGTGGCCCAGGTGGCCCAGGCGGCCCAGATGACCCAGGCGGCCCTGTCCGTGGTGCTGAAGTCGACCTGCCCAGGGCCCAGGTGGCTCAGGTGGCCCAGGCGGCCCAGATGACCCAGGCGGCCCTGTCCGCGGTGCTAAAGTCGACCTGCCCGGGGCCCAGGTGGCTCAGGTGGCCCAGGCGGCCCAGGTGACCCAGGCGGCCCTGTCCGTGGTGCTGAAGTCGACCTGTCCGGGACCCAGGTGGCCCGGGTGGCCCAGGCGCCCCTGTCCGTGGTGCTGAAGTCGACCTGCCCGGGGGACCCAGGCCTCCCGCCTGAGGATCCACCCGTGTAACCGTGGTCAAGTCTCTCTGTCTTTCTGGGCCATCGTTTTCTTTATTTTTTTTTTTTTTTATTATTTATTTTTTTGGGCCATCGTTTTCAAGGAGTTAATTGTGCAGCCCTGCTTCTTTGGGACCTTCATCGCGAGTCCCGGGCAACCCCTGACTCTAAAGGACTCTTCTTGAACTTCCCCGGGGGGAGGGGGGATCCAATCCAAGTGATAGCTATTGCCTGGTTTGACCTTCAGCACAATCCCCAGAGGCATTGGAACAGAAACCTATCCCGGTTTTGCAGATGGGGTAGCTGAGGCCCAATGCAGGGTAGTAATCTTCCCTGTGCCAAAGCAGGAGACAGGAGCAGAACCAAGGCAGGAACTGAAGAGGCTCTGGCTCCAGCTCCAACTGCTTTGACAGCTGTCAGCCACCTAAGTTGGAGTCCTAGGGCCACAGGGATGGTGGGGCCAGAGACCCCTGCCTTGTCCGATGCTCAGCTCAGCCAGCCCCTTGGGGCATTTAGGCTTCTTCTGGACATGCATAGTCATGAGGTCTCATGCATATGTATGATTTATTCCTATTCTGAGCTGAGCTAAGGCAGGGCTTTCCAGCAAGGGTCCTTCTGCGCTCTAGGACCCTTCTGTCAGCCCTATGTTTCTAGGTTTCCTTCTAGGTTTCCTTCGGGCTCACCCAGAGGCCCACCTTACTCCACACCAACACACACGGGGAGCTGAAGGGGGAAGCTGATCAGGGAGCTCCTCGGGGTGCGGGGATGCTTTCCTTCTTCCTCTGGCTGCTACTCTGGTGCTTCTGCACCTTCCACCTGGTGGGAAGGAACACTTGCATCAGCCCCACACATCCCATCACCTCCCCGAGGCCTCAGTTGGACCCCAAGAGGGAGGAGGCTAAGGCTAGGTCATAAGCGACTGAAGGGATGGTCCCATCTCCTTGTCTGCCATCTACTTCCTCAATAAAGGCTTCACTAGCCTAGGGGGACGTGTGGGGGCACCGCAGCCCAGGGGTGGTGACAGGGACCAGGAGGAGATACCTTGGCTTCCCAGATGGCTGCCCAGGGTGACCCAGGTGTACATCTTCTCTGGGGGCAGGGCTCTGGAGCGCCCACAGGCAGCTCACACCCACTCACTACTGGCGCCTGCTTCTGCTCAATGGAGACTCGTTAATGGACTTAAGTGAATTAGAGTCATTAACACTGTTATCAGAGGCCAGCAGAGGTTGGCGCCTGCCTTCTAGGCCCAGCCCACAGTCTGGGGGAACTCAGGCAAGGCCTTCACATCTCAGAGCCCTCACCTATAAACTGAGGCAAAAATGCCCCTTGCTCCACACCCCCCCACACACACACACTGTAACACCATGACTTCCATCACATACAGGCCAAGATTTTTTTTTAAGATTATTTATTTAAGAGGGGGAAGGAGAGACAGAAACTCCAGCAGAGTCCCTGCTGGGTGCAGAGCCTGACAACGTGGGGCTCGATCTTATGACCCTAACATCATGATCTAAGCCGAAATCAAGAGTCTGATGGATGCCACCCAGGCCCGCCTAGACCAAGGTTTCTAAGCTCCTAAGGCCAGTATTCAGGCCACCTGGCCTGGCTCTTTCCACCTCTCTAGTTACTCCCCCACCGTCCTCTGCACCCCAACCCCGTCCTAAACAGATTTGTGCTTTGCACATGCTATTTCCTCTGACTAGAAATTCAGCTCTGCTTTATCCCTAGCCCTGCCCCAGACTGCTAAACTCCTGAGCAGCCTTCAAAACCCTGTGTCAATGTTACCTCCTCTAGGAAGGCTTCCCTGACCACCCCCCACCCCAGGCTGAGTTGTGTAATCACTCTCTCTGGGGCCACCTAAGGGAACCACTCAAGGTAACGTCTTAGACAAATTTTAAAGAAACCTCACTTTTTCCATGAGGAATTGCCCCCAAAGGGCTTGTTCCTAAGCAAGTCAAGAAGAAAGCAAAAGGTCAGAACAAGGCCCCACCTTCCCTCTGTCATCTGCAGTGTGGTTGTCTATTTAGGTGTCTGTCTCCATGTACTTGAGAGACCAGAGCCCAGGTCCGTCTCACCCAGCTCTTGGCACACAGAGGTGCACTTTTCGGATTTCCAGAAGAAGCAAGGAGGGAATAGTTCTAGGAGCTTCCTCAGTACCTTTTCTCCAAAGCGCCCTTGGCAAGAAAGAAGGATGTAGCCTCCCTCCACTCCCTCCCAAGTCCCTGCTCAGCACCTTCAGAATCACTTATGTTTTACAGATTTTTCCTCCTTAATTACAGCTCACGAAACAAATAACAAATAAACAAGAGAGGGAGAGAGGGGGAAGGAGGGTGCAGATAATGCCAGCCTCTTGCTGTAGCATCCTGGGAGCTCAGAGCCAGGACAAAGGTGGTGGGAGGGAGGCTTTCAGATTGGAGAATGGTCCTCACACTGGTACCTCCTGGTCATCTCTGGCCCCAAGACGAGCTATGCTGCCTCCAGCCAGAGAGCTTCTTGGCTACACCAAGCAGGTGGGAGCTATCTAGACTTCTTATCTGGCCCGTGGGGAGGGAATTGTCTCCGAAATGACGATAATCCATTACAACTGCCATCTATTGAGAGAAGAACTGACCCTGAAGAAGAAATAACCCAAACCCAGCTGCCCAGGCCAAAGCTGATTCCCTCTCTCTGTCTAGAGATTGGTCCCTTACAGGGATCTGGATTTCTCTGATTTAAAGGGTGGATGAATTCTGCTCACCTCCCCCCCCCCCACTCCCCAAGCAGGGATGATGGAACAGCAGCAATAATGGAGCTGACTTGGGCCTCTGAAGGGGTGGGAGGAAGCAGCACACCACCCCGAGTATATTGTTCCTGCCCCCGCCCCAACGCACGGGGGTACATGGGGAAAGGGCAGCCAGACAGTTGGTGCGGCAGCGTCCAGGATAGAAATGATTCATCCCTTCATTCCTCGAGTGTTAATTCAACACCTACCGTGTGCCAGGCAGTGCTTTGCTGGCTGTCGATACTGGGGACTCAGTGAAAAACAAAACCGAGAACAGCTCCTGCCTTTGTCAATCTTAGAGTCTAGTGTAAACATTTTACGTAAAGGCTGGAAGTAAATATTTTATGCTTCATGGGCCACATACAGCCTTTGTTGCACATTCGTCTTTATTTGTTTTCTTACAACCCTTTAAGAATGCACCGACGATTCTTAGTTCATGGGCCGCACGAAAACAGACTGCTGGCTGAGTTTGGCCCATGGGCCCTAGTTTGTCAATCCTTGTTCTAGTGCAACGGATCCAATAGACGAATAATGTGAGTCACATGGGTAATTTAAAATTTTTAGTAGCTTCATTAAAAAAGTGAAACGAAACAGGTGAAATTAATTTTAATAATGTGGTTTATTTAAGCCAATATAACCATAATATTTTCATGTTAAGATTCTTGGGTGGCTCCCCACTGCTCTTAACGTGAAGCCCGAAGCCCTTCCGGTGGTCTACGGGGATATATGTCAGGATGGTTTTTGCTGCAAGTAACAAAATGTGGAACTAGTGGTGCCTTAAACCATGAAGAGAGGTAATGGCTCATAGAACATGAAGTCGAAGTAGGTGGGCCTCCTCTCACTTCCCGTTGGCCAGAACTGGGTCATCCCTGAGCCCATCATTCACCGGTAAAGTAGAGAATGGCCACTGCACTCCCCTGAGTTGAGGTCAATTCCCCGACTGCACTGGGGAAGGGTCCTCCACAGCCCTCCTGTGATGGGTTCAGCTCATGCCTCCAGCTTACCCCTGCCACACCCTGCCTCCCACTTTTTTAGCCTCCTCTGACCCGCTAAAGTCTCCCCTTTGCCTTTAAGGCTTTGTACATGCTGTTCCTTCTTGGAATGCTGTTCCCATTCTTGGAAGTCTGTCCTCCCCTTTGCCTGGCTACTTTCTCTTGTCCTCTAAGCTTCGGGCCAGATGCCATCTCCATAGGAAGGCGACATCAGATCGAGGACCCCATGAGGGACAGACACCACAGCAGACTCACTGCCCAGGGCCTGGCACAGAACCTACAAAGAGGAGGTGCTTAATAAATACTTGCTGAATAGGAGCATCTTCGGGCACTTCTCTCTGCGGAGTTGTGCTGAGGTTGGCAGACAGAGTAGGTCCCCTGGCCACCAGGCCCTTCTAGGGAGTAGTGCCCTGCACAGGGAGAGGCCAGGTCAGGAGACCCAAGGTCAAGTGCCACATCTCCCTCTGACCTTGGGTGTGTCCTTGGGCAGGACCTCTCTGGGCTGGACCAGGCCTTGGGGTTGGTGGGCAGATGGGAATGTTGGGAGCCAAGGCAGGGAGGTGAGCCCAGCGCTGTGTGGCCAAGGGCCACATGCTGCGCCTCTGTTCACAGGGGGCCTGTGATGCCCGCAGAGCTCGTGGAGAGCCAGGTCTCCTCGGTGGGGAGAGCTCCAAGGCTCTAAGAGAGAAAGGCAGGGAAAAAGCAGAATTGAAATTCCATCAGGCACTCACTGAGCCTGCTCCTTGGAGCCTCTGTGCCTTTGTTCCATTTAATCAATATGTAATTAAACTGAAATCCCAGCTTAAGACTATCCAGTGGTGTTAAGATCAGGCTTTCCAAGGGGCTGGCTGAGTCGAGGCTCCTGGGTCCTCCAGCTATTAGCCCTTCGCCAGCCTGGTCTGCCCCCCACCCCACCCGCCTCAAGGTCACCTTCCCCCGCTGGCCAGGTCAGCGTGGGACTCTAGTCTTCCCCGCAGGCTTCCTGGGGGAGATGGTGGGGCACCTCAGGGGCAAGAGGAGAGGGGGAGAGTGGGTGCTCACGGGGCCACCGTCTCCACCCCGGGCTCTTGGGGTTCTGATGGCCCTCGTGGGACAGGGAGGAAACTGAGGACACGGAGGCCATGGCAGAAATAACCATGCAGCTGCCCTGCCCCATCCCCCCAATTCCTGTCTCCTCTCCCCTCAGAGTGGCCCAGGCTGGGGCTCCGACGCCGCTGGCTGCTGCATGCTCAGCACTCGCCGTGGACTGTATGCTCTTCTGACCCTCTATGTGCATTAACCCATTTAATCCTGTAAACAGCCTGTGAGAGAGGTATTCATCTTTTTTTTTTTTTTGAGGTATTCATCTTAAAGTCGAAGAAACTGAGGCACGCAGTGCAGCCATCTCGGGTTTAAACCCAGCAGAGCCCTTAAATGCTAAGGGCCTGGCCTTAAGGCCTCCCTGCCAAGGGCTGCCCTGGAGGGCAGAGTCTGTGACCTCCGGCACCGGAGCCAGTAAAGACCTCAGTCCCCGTCCCACCCGCCCCACACCTGCCACAAGAGCTCCTCACAAACCCAGAACTGGCTGTCAGGTGAGAGGTGAAAAGCCCTCCGGAACTCACGCCGTCAGCACCTCCGTGTCGCCTGGGCTCTCCTGCATGGACAGCTCTGGGTCCGGGGTGTCTGAAAGCCCTAAACCAACGCTGGCCAGCTGAGATACAAGGGCCGCCAGTGCAAGGCACACACAAAACTGAAGATCGCTAGTGACCACATTCAAAGAGAACAAGAAACAGGTGTCATGAATTTAAGTGTATATTTAACCCCATGTGTCCAAAATATCATTTCTACATAGAATCAGTATTAAAATTCTTTTATAGGTGTCGGCCCCTGAAAGCTGGTGTGCACTTTCCACTTCCAGCACATCTCGACTCAGATGAACCACATCCCAAGTGCATCAGTTGCTGCATGTTGGGCGGCTCGCAGCCCTGGGCGGCCACACTCTGCGTCCCATTAAAACACCACGACAAGGTAAGGAAGCTATATATCTAATAATTATAGGGGTGTGATAAACACACACACACACACACACATATCCACCATTTGCAGGTTTCCAGCCAGAAGAAATGCGCTTACAGGCTGGAACAATGAATCCAGAACAAGAACCAGGTACATTTGCAATTATGTATTAAATTGATTTAATGTGATATAGTAAAGTTTGCTCTTTTATTTTATTTTTTTAAGTTTTTTTTTTAAGTTTGCTCTTTTATATTTTGTATATAAATGAGACTGCCCTCCTCTGGGTGATTAAATATCTCTTACGATAATTAAGCAGATTCTAATTATGTCCATTTTCTTTTTTTTTTTTTTTTAGAACTTTTATTTATTCATGCATGAGAGACATAGAGAGAGAGGCAGAGACACAAGCAGAGGGAGAAGCAGGCTCCACGCAGGGAGCCCGACGGGGGACTCGATCCCGGGTCTCCAGGATCCCACCCTGGGCTGAAGGTGGTGCTAACCTGCTGAGCCACCCGAGCTGCCCTAATTATGTCCATTTTCAAGTAAAAGAAAGAAAAAGAGAAAGAGAAGGAAATCCAGTATGTTACTGATGTCAGGGTTAATTCTTGGCCATCATGGTTAAGACATACTTTTCAAGACCAACTTTAATGATGTATTATTCAAATACAATACACTCATGTGTGCAGTTCAATTCCTGCCAAGTGCATATACCTTTAACCACCATTCCGAACAAAAAGCAGACGATATCCATTATCCTCAAAGTCCCCATGTTTGCTTCCAGTCACACAACCGCTCAGACTTGCTCATATGTTTTCTGTCACTATAGTATAGATTGGTTTTTATAGCATTTGTATGAATAAAATCATATAATACGCAAAAAAAAAAAAAAAAACAAAAACACTACGACAAGGGAGGTGAAGTGCCTACTTCCGAGTCCGCTCAAGCAGGGGCCTGGAGGGGGAAAACCACAGGGAGGACTATCAGGGAACAGGTGCATCCCCCACCTCCTGGGGAGAGAGGAGGGGAGGAGCCCGAGCCTGGGAGATTGTTCCTTGGGGTCTAGGCAGGTGAGAGGCCTGCAAGAACATGACCAGGACAAGAGAGGCCAGACTCCAGCTCCAACCCCATCCTTTGCTCACTCTTCTCCCTCCGCACCTAGCCGCCGCTGCTCTGAACTTGGGGGTGTCCTGGGGGGCAGAGAAGAGCGAGCCAAACCAGAGGCTGCCCATCTGCCCATCGGGAAGGTAGGCTCTCCCCAGAGGCAAGCCCCTTCCCTTTCACTGGATCCGTGAGCGGAGCGGTCCTCCTTCCTCCTGGCGAGCCCCCTGCTGCCATCATGCTGGGAGCTCCCTTAGACGCAGCGCCCCGCGGCAGGCTCCCCAGCAGGCCCGGCCCAGCCCAGTGAAGAAGGAAAATGACCTCGTCCCTTGCAAAAGCAAAGGCTGCACTGTCCAGACCAACCAGAGCCTGGCCTTCACAGACCTCGGACGCTCAGAGCCAACAGCACAGACGTCTTACGGTGGCTCCCCACCTTTCTCTCAAGCCCACGGAGGACGGAGGACAGGCCCCAGGTGTATGCCAGCAAGGTAGGGACACTGGGGCCTCAAGTCGGGAAGGCTGGGCAGCCCCGGTGGTGCAGTGGTTTGGCGCCACCTGCAACCCAGATTGTGACCCCAGGGTCCTGGGATCAAGTCCCACGTCGGGCTCCCTGCATGGAGCCTGCTTCTCCCTCTGCCTGTGTCTTTGTCTCTCTCTCTCTCTTTCTGTGTCTTTCATGAATAAATAAATAAAATCTTAAAAAAAAAAAAGAGTCGGGAAGGCTCAAGGCCATGCTGTGGACTCTTGGAGACCTTCACTCAGGGTTGTCATCACATCTTAGATGCTTCCAGTGTGGGTGCATGGCCAAGACGCCTGGATGGAAGGACCTTGGTCCCTCGGAAGCGTCTCGTGTGAAGCCTTGTTAACTGCCTGGCCCCCCGCCCTCCCCACTGCCCCTGCTCTGGGTAAACATGGTCTGAACTGATTTGCCTGACCCGAGGCCATCCCAGGATTTTCCTCCCAGATGCACCACCTTTGGGGCCTATTTGCTTTGCATGCCCTTGTCATACACTACTGGGTATGTCTAAACCCTTGACCCAGGGATTTGGAATGTTCTGGTAAAATTCTGCTGTTGCTCATGGCCTAGCCCTCACACCTTCTTCTTCTCAGGCTTCCTGTGTTGTCCTCCCACCACCATCCCATAACCGCACCGCCCACCCTCTCGACCTTTGGTCCCATATCCTTGGTGCACTCTAAATCCTTAGGACAGGAAGGCCCCTGGGAATTCTCTTTGTCATGCCTGGTGTCCAGGCAGAGCTGCTGCAGAACACCCTAGAAAGCTGACAGTGCGTCTTCTAGGTTATTCCACAGGAGGGCCCGAAAGCAGTGGGGCCCTTCAGTCAGAGATGCCAAACAGCCTTGGAATCCTGGAAGAGTCTTTCAGAAGGGGTGATATTTATGGAAGCACCCAGAATCTTGCTTGGGGTGCAGGAGGTCCTCGGTATGCTTGCTCTGAATCCAAATCTATAGGCCATAGGGAGCCAGTGCATGGGCAGGAGCATGGCAGGAACAGGAGCCGAGGGGCGCTGTGTGCAGAATGGATGGTGGGACAATGGGGTCAGAGGCTGCGACCCTGACGTGGCTCAAAATGATCCCCCCCAGGCTCAGCTGGCCTGGCCCGGACCACACTCGTCAGGGCAGGGCAAGAGGCCCCCAGCCAGCCTCGAGGCCGCCGGGTGGTGGCCGTCCAGGCCCGTCCTTCCTGAACCGAGCCTCTAAACGGCTGCCCTGGGGCCCAAACAATCCCCTTTCCCAGGGCTCTCCCCAGGCTCTCCCCTCCCTGCCTCCGTCCCCTGTGGTTGGTGCCAGTCTTCAAGGTATGCACAGGCTGTAGTGGGGCGGGGGTAGGGGCTGGTTGAGGCTGAAGAGGAGGCCAAGACACCGTGACAGTGGTTCAGCTCCCGCGGGACTGGTGGGACAGGAGGCTGGTCCGGCCGGGACAGTCCTGTGACTGAAGTCCTCCCCAGCTTCCTCCCCACTCCACTGCCTTCTCCCCCTAGTCTTAGGGATGTTCCCTTGGCAGGCGGCTGAGGCTACTGTCGCCTCTTGCTGAGGGGCAGCGGGAGGAGCCAGTGTCGGTTGGCTGAGCCAGCTCTCCCCTGCGCGGCGCCCTCGCTCCCGCTCTCAACCCGGGCCCGGCCCACCCGCCCGCGGGCCCTCTCCAGAGCAGGCCGGACGAGGGGCAGAGAGAGCAGGCTGGGTCCCTGGGTCCCGGCAGGCACTTGGCGGGATTGGGCAGCTGGGCGAGGCCTGGGCATCACAGGGACGTGCAAAGTGTTGCTCAGGGCCACAGGGCCTTGGCACATCCCTGTCTGTCCCGCGTCCGGGGAAGCACAGACGTAGTGAGCTGTGGAAACAGGCTCCCCACCTCCTGTGGGAGCCTCCCAAGGTGCAGGCTTCCTTGCACGACTTCTGCTGAACCTTTATACTATGCGTATGCTTTTTCTAACGCTCTTTAGGCTAACCTCCTTTTCTCTTGGATAAATTTATTTTTAATTAATTAATTTATTTATTCATTTGAGAGAGAGACAAAGAGAGAGCTGGGGGGAGGGGGGGAGAGGAAGAGAATCTTTTTTTTTTTTTTTTTTTTGAGAGGAAGAGAATCTTAAGCAGACTCCACACTCGCAGAGCCCAACGTGGGCTCCATGTGGGATTTCACCTGGGGCTCCATCTCACACCCTGAGATCACGACCTGAGCCCCAGAAAGGTTCCTTTTAAGATCTATTTTCCCAGGGGCGCCTGGGTGCCACAGTCAGGTAAGCCTCTGACTCTCAGTGTCTGCTCAGGTCATCATCTCAGAGTCCTGAGATCCGGCCCTGAGGTGGGCTCGCAGCGTGGCCTGGAGTCTGCTTCTGAGTCTCCCCCTCCCTCTGCCCCTCCTGCTCCTGCTCCCTCTCTCTCAAACACATACATAAATTAAAAAACAAAAAACAAAAAACAACCTTTCTACTAATAACTTCAGAGAAGATCTAGTCTCGATTTTCATAAATGGAAGGGACGTGTAAACCCAAATATGACGGCAGCGATAAAGATGGAGCCCCATCCTGAGATGCTAACTAGTGGTGGAAGGCGGGGGTCCTGAGTCTGGGGCCTGTCATTCTGGTCGTGTTTGCTTAAGGGGAGATTTCCGAGAGTTAGAGGTGCTGACGCTGAGCCAGCGGAGACTTTCTCTGTGTTTCCGGAAGGCTTTTGTCACCAGCTGCAGGCAGAATGACGTTCCCGTCAAGTGACAGTGTAAGGACATGACGACGAGCCCGTCCTTCACGTCCAGTGCCCCCGCCCTCCCCGCCCCGGGCATCACCAGGCCCCCTCGTCAGGGCCACCGGGCCGTGGGCCGTCAGGGGGGCCACCTCGCCGCCTCCCTCCTCCCGCCCCGCCTCGGCGTCCCCCGGTGCCCAGGTGCTTTGTCATGTCAGGTGTTGTCGTCCTCCCCGGAGAACAGGAGCAGAGGCCACGGAGGCCCAGCTCCTCGCCCTGCCCTCGCCCCGCCCGCCTGCCGCCCCTCGGCCCTGCTCTCGCTGCCCCCGTCTGTCCCCTCCAGGACCCCTGCGACCTCTCCCCTTGCCTCCTGCAGAAGCTGCTCCGATGAGGCCTCCTCCGCGCGGCCCCCCTGGCCCCCAAGACAGCAGCGCCTCCACGACGCCAGCCGGGCCCCCTGCCAGGGTCCTCCCAGCGCGGATGCCTGGCCATCCTGCGGCCTGGCAGCGGCTGCCTGGGTCCCCTGCCTCCCGGCGGCGTGGCCCCTGGCACGCGGGCTCCGGGGGAACAAGGCACCTGCCCCCCGGCCCTGCGTGCAGCGCAGGCGTCGCTCTCGGGCTCCAGGTGCGAAAGCTGCGCTCACGAGTCAGCGGGCAGCGGGGATCTGGGGGCGCACCTCTGCCTGCCTCTTCCCAGGTGGCATCTTCTTCAGGCCCTGGTGTGGGAGCGAGAGTGCACAGGGCCCTGCCCGGGGTCCCTCCAGCCCCAGGGACGGGACAGGCCCGGGTGGGGGGGGCCCTGAGGTTCCAGTTCTACTCCTGGAAGGAGTCACAGACTCGGTGGGGGGCCGCCTCCTGGGGGACAGGCCCCGAGGCCCCCACTACTCGCCCGCACCCCTCGGCGGCTCCTTCCGGCGCCCGGCTTTCCCTGCGGCCCTCCCCGCGGCCTGCACACAGGCCCCGGCCCACGTCGGAACCAGGACGCTGCCCTCAGGCGCAGGGTCCCTGCAGGTGGGCAGGGGCGGCCGGGCGGCTCCGCAGGCCCCTAGAGGAATCCTCGCCCGCTCGTGGCCCAGGGCGGCGCCTCCTCGGCCGGAACCGTCGCCAGGCCCTCCTGGAGGGGACCGAACCCCTGAGGCCCGGCCGGCGGCCTCCTGCGCTCACCCGGCCTGCCAAGTCTGTGGGTGCCACGCGGGTGCAGCTCCGCCCGGCCCGCCCCACGGCTGCAGGCTCGGGGAGCGCGGGGGCCCCAGGAGCACGGAGGGTGCCCCGGGACCTGGGCGCCCTCGGGTCGGGAGGAGCTCGGAACTCCAGTGTCGCTCCGTGGGATGGCCAGGCTCCCCTGCGCCCTAGGGATCCAGTCCCAGCTGGCACTCGCCCCGCACACCCGCACTCTCACTCACACACTCACACACCCACACTCACACCCACACCCACACTCACACCCATACTCACACCCACACTGACACCCGCCCACACTCACACTCGCACACACGACTGTCTCAGGCTGGATTTCCCAGAAGCGGGCATGGAAACAAGGATTCGAATGCAAGAGTTTAATCAGGAGGGGGATTAGGAGGCACCGGGAGGGCAGAGGGGAGGAAGCCAGCGCGGGCGCCCGGTGGGCAGCCAGGGCCTCCTCCGCCCAGAGAACTCTGGGGGCCCTCAGGGTTGTGCTGTTGTGGGGGGAGGCCTGGAGGAGTTACCCCTTCCACCCCAGCCCTGCCCCTTGGTTGAGGCGCTCCTCGGAAGGCTAGCACCTGACACTGGGGGGTCCCCCACCCCCAGGCTGAGCCGGCTCCTGGGCTAGAGGAAGCTCTTAGCCAAGACCTGTAAACGTCTGCCCGGAAGCAGGGGCCGTGTGAGGGATGAAGGGGCCGTGCGCCGGGCCCAGGCGCACCCGCCACACGGTGCATTTCGGAAAGTCATGTGACTTCTGAGCCTTGATCTGCTCTAACATGGGAATAGTTTTTTGGACTTTAAATGACATAATAGTAGCTCAGCTCCTGTCACGTAGTAGACACTCGGCAGAGCTTTCCTTCCCTCTTTGGCAGCATCGTTGATTATCCTACTGCATTGTCCTGACGGTGGGGTCACTCATGACTGCCCGGGGCCTAGCCCATGGCCGCAGACAGAAGCATGAGTAACTGATTCTTCTTCAGATGGGCAAAGCCACTAGAAGGCCCTTGGGTACAGCTAAGGACATTCCTGGGGCGTCAGCTGCCTACACCTCTCTGCACCCGGTGTGAGGTGAGGGAGGGAGGGAGGGAGGCCTGCAGGGACTGCCGGGGGCCTGGGGATCCACAGAGAGCAAGCCCTGCCCCCTTCATCCCAGACCCTGATGCTCGGGGAGGCCACAGGGCCAGGGCTGGGAAGGCCAGGGAGGAAGGGGAAGGGCTGGCGTAGGACACTGAGCAATCTCAGGCCCCATTACTCTAGTGAGGAGCTGAAGAGATGGGCCCGGGGCCAAGGCCTCTTCATCCTGGGGGGCGGTGGAGGGGTCCTGGGGGAAGCTGAGGAGGGAGAAGAGAGGCGCTGTGCCTGCCGGGGAGCCTCCCCAGTCCTCCTGGCTCTGTTTTACTTCCCCTCACTCATCCCTCCATTCCTGCCAGCCTTGGGGAGGGCAGGGGCTCTAGATGCTTGCCCCCCGCCCCCAGACACGGTCAGGCCGAGCAGCTTCCCGACCGCGCCCTCAAGACTGCCCTGCGGATGGGGCACCCGGGTGGCCCCGCAGGTGAGGTCTCTGCCTTTGGCTCAGGTCATGATCCCAGGGCCCTGGGGCCGAGCCCCACGTGAGGCTCCCTGCTCAGTGGGGAGCTGATTCTCCCTCGCCCTCTGCTCCTCCCCTCGTTCGCGCTCTCTCTGTCTCTCTCTCTCTCAAATAAATAAATAAAATATTTAAAAAAGGGGATCCCCGGGTGGCTCAGCGGTTTGACGCCTGCCTTTGGCCCAGGGCGCGATCCTGGAGTCCCGGGATTGAGTCCCATGTCGGGCTCCCTGCATGGAGCCTGCTTCTCCCTCTGCCTGTGTCTCTGCCTCTCTCTGTGTTTCTCATGAATAAATAAATAAAATCTTTAAAAAAAAATCTTAAAAAAAAAAAAACAACAGACTGCCCCGCTGGCCCAGATGGAAGCTCAGGTGTTACCTGGAAGGAGAGGACAGGCAGGGACTTGTGAATGTCAGAAGGGGAGGTAGAGGCAGGGGTATAGAAGGGGGGGGGTCTCCTCTGTCCCTGCCCTATCCACATCAGAGATGCAGCCCCCCGTAACTGCCCCAGGAACCCAGAGTGGCCAGGATCACTGCTCCATGCTATGAACAGGGAAATGAATCAGAGGGAGGCTGTCCTCCCTTGTCTGCATTCAGGACCCCGCACCTTGCAGTGGGGCAGTGGGCACCAGTGGGCACCAGTGGGCACCAGTGGGTTAATACAAACGTCTTCCAGGATCACAGGCACGAAGCGTTTCTGGCAGCCTGGAGATCCCTGGAGCAGGGCTCCTAAAGTGCCCACACAACACCCTCCGGGGCAGTGACGGCTCCTCCCACGTGCACATCTGCCCTGACCAACAGCTCCAGAACACGAGGGCCCGGCTGCTCATCGCTCTCCGCGGGTGTCCTCACGGCCGGCTTCCGCCCACATCCCCGAGTGGGGAGGCTCGCCACCAGGGCAGATGCGGAGACACCTCCTATCCTCTCCGGTTCATGCCCGTGTGGCCAGAGTCGCCCGGGTGTGCACCCCTTAAATGCCATATGCCAGCCACGGAGGGAGCACCAGAGACAAGTGTGGGAAAGAGTGGCCTAAGGGCAGCCTGCTGAGCCGACCCCATAGGCCTGGGCAGGGCCCTAAACCCTAAACCCAGGTAAGTGGGCTCCTGCCCCGAGCCCTGCACTCTAGACACCCTGCTCTGGCCCTGGAACCCTTCCATGGGGCCTCCTCCCTGGGACGCCTCTGCTGTCACACTCAGGGCTTGTGTTCATGGGGTGGGGACAGAGCATGGCCCTTGCAGGGTGGGACAGAGCCAGGGTAGAGGGAAAAGACAGGGGGCAGATCAGGGCCCAGAGCTGGAGTCCAGGGACTGGCTCTTCTTGAGAATTCTATGTCTGAACCTGGCCTTTCAGGGCACTCTGAAGGTATATCTGTGAGAGTAGGAGCCCAGGACGTGCTTAACAATCTGTTAGCTTGATTTATGATTGATTGATTGATTTTTAAAGATTTTATTTATTTATTCATGAAAGACACAGAGAGAGAGGCAGAGACACAGGCAGAGGGAGAAGCAGGCCCCATGCAGGGAGCCCGATGTGGGACTCGATCCCAGGACCCCAGGATCAGGCCCTGAGCTGAAGGGAGGCGCTAAACCGCTGAGCCCCCCGGGCTGCCCCTTGATTTATGATGTAAATATCTAGATGTACAGCATATAGATTTCCATTTTTACCATTGCCCCAGACCCCACGAAGTTTAGGGGTGAGCCTGGGGAGGGGCCTGGGGCATAAGACTCAATTATCTATGCCTTGAGATGGTCGCTGTCTGCGGCGTGGGGCAAGACAGCCGCGTCCACGGGGCCATGTGACAATGGGCACCCCTGCGAGCCAGCACCAGCCTGCGGAGCCTCCCAGCTGGGAGGGGTTTGAAGTACAGCCCTGAACTCCCCATCGTACAGATGGCAAAACCGAGGCCTAGTGGGCTCCAGGGACTTGACACTGAGATACACAAACCCCACGAGCACGCACACGTGTGTGCCAAGGCAGGGCGGCCCCGTGCATCGGCAGGGGTGGGTGCACACACGGATGCCCTGATGGACTGGCGGGGGCAGGGGGCTGCCTCACATTTTTTTCTGCCCCAGGGAAGATCCATCATTTCCTTTTCCTATAATGATGTTGACCAAATGAAAATTTTTATTGGATTTCACACAGTAATTTTATATACAGCATTACCTGGGGCCCCCGCTGGAGGAGGCGATGGTGGAGGATGGTGGGGAACGGGGACTGGGACTTGCAGGAGAAGAGAGCGACAAGTAGGTTCAGAAGGAGGTGGGCTGGGAAAACCGACCCTGCGCCGCACAGGTAGGCCAGCCCCACAGGATGTCACAGGCCTGGGCCCAGGCGGCCCCTGCAGGGGACAGAGTTGGGGTCCATCGCACGGAGGACAGGTGCCAGCTCCTCTCCCCCCCACCCCCCGCCGTCCCTGTGAGCCTGGGTCCCGCCACCGATGGCCGGTGGGGAATGTCAGGGTGAGCAGGTACCTCGGGAGGCCCAGGCCACAGCCACGCGAGCCACGCCAAGCGCAGGCCTGGGCCCCTCCCGCAGAGGCCACCGCGCCTGGGTGCGTCCGGGCCCCGGCTCCTCCCGGCCTGGCTCAGCCGCCCACTGGCCGAGTGACCTCAGGGGCCACTTAAGCTCTTGAGGCTCAGTTTTCTCACCCCATGAGCCGGACGGAGTGGGCAGGACTCGCAGGGACAGGGGTGCAAAGGGCTGGCCGTACAGGGGCGGGTGCTCTTAGCACTGCGGTGACTTACTCGTTCGTTCGTGTGTTCCGGAAAGTCCATTCTGCGCACCCTCCACCAGCACCGCGGAGAGAGCAGCCACCAGGGCCTCACCTCCTGGGCTTTCATTCTAAGGGGACACCAGCACCAGACCAAGGAGGGACGCGAGGGATGTTATGTACGACAGCGATAGGTGCCGTGGAAGAAAACGAGCGGGAACCTGGGGGTTCTGTTTCCACAGATGGTCGGGAAAGGCCTCGCCGAGAAGGTGGCTCCTGAGAACAGGAGCGGGGGGCGGGGAGGGGGGCAGTGGTTCCCACGGGGCGGGGCAAACAGAATCAGAGATGAGGCAACAGGAGGTGCAAAGGCCCTGAGGTGCGAGTGTGGGGCGTGGTGGGGACCCTGGGAGAGGCTAGCAGGGCAGGGGCAGAGTGACTTGGCAGGGGGAGAGTGGAGCGGGGAGGCCACCAAACCACGTGGGCTACATGGGCTGCGGTGGGGGCCTTGGCTTTCTCCTCGGAGGGGAGGCTGAGCTTCGTCCCATCAGATGCTTGGTGAGGGAGTGTCCTCCCCTCCCGTGCCCCCGTGCCCCTGCCAGCTGCGTGCTCCCCACAGACAGGGTGGTTAGGCCGCAGCCCCTGGAGACAGCCACAGCCCAGAACGGGAAAGGGAGGGCGGGGAGGAGGGGGCGGAGCAGTGGTTGGGGAAGAGGGACTGGGGGGGGTGGGGAGGCTGGCCGGGCACCCGGAGAGCTCCAGGCTCACAGGACCCAGCGTGGGGCTCTGATGGGCCTTTGGGGGCTGCCAAAGGGGTGGTGCTGAATGGCGTGGAAAAGTGGGTGGGTGCCTGTGGGTGCTGAATGGCGGAGGAAAAGGTGGGAGTGGGGGCACAGCCCTGGAACCCCTGGGAGGAGGCACGTGGAGCTGGGGGGAGCGTTGGGGGTGCTGCTGGCAGGGGCTGAGACGGGAGGCTCTGGGTCAGAGCAGATCTGACGGGGAGGGCCCGCCCTTCCACTTGCCAGAGGTTGGGGAGCCAGGCTAAACCCCAAGGCCCGGCTCCCTCTTTCCACTGCTGCAAGCCGCCTTCTCATCCATCCCCTCCTTGTCCCTGCCAGTCCCCCCAGCGATCCAGCCAAGTCCCTAAATACAAAGCCCTCAGACAAGGGGTCTGCAGGAAGGTTTTTGCCGAGTGGAGTTATTTTTACTTAGTCTCCAGATATTCAAAAAAATAGGCAGAGCCCACGGGGTTGCTTGACTCCCAGGGATGGGGGCACAGGCCGGCCTCTAGGCACGGGGACCTGCTGCGTTGCCGCGTGACCACCAGTGGCCCTGGGAGCCGGCGTCTGCGGGACTGAGGACGTGGAGGGAACTCAGGCAGCCCAGGACTCGGAATCAGACACAGTCGGAGAAGTCGGGCAGGGCCCCGGGGCCTCCTGCGTGGGCACTGATCCTCCCGAAGCTGCCCCACCCCGGGAGGTGGAGGCGGAGATGGGACAGCGGCTTCCCAGGGAGCCCCACACTGCCAGCGGGGCCACCTCGGGACTCAGGGCTCAGGGCTGCTCCCCGCTCTGGGCCCCGACTGGCCTCTCTCCGCCCAGGCCCAGCCTCTCTCCCCGGCCCCGGCCTCTATCCCCAGCCCCAGCCTCCCTCCCCAGCCAGAGCCTCTCTCCCTAACCCCAGACTTTCTCCCCATTCCAGCCTCTCTCCCCCGCCCAGCCTCTCTGCTTGCCTGGCCTCTCCCCAGCCCCGGCCTGTCTCCCTTGCCCCGGACTCTCTTCACCAGCCCCGGCCTCTCTCCCCATCCCGGCCTCTCTCCACAGCTCCAGCCTCTCCCCAGCCCCAGCATCTCTCCTCCGCTGGCCTCTCTCCCACGCCCCAGCCTCTCCCCCACCCGGCCTCTCTCCCCGGCCCGGACTCTCTCCCCATCCTGGCCTCTCTCCCCCGGCCCATCTTCTCTCCCCAGCTGTGGCCTCTCTCCCTTGCCCCAGCCTCTCTCCCCTGCTCCGGCCTCTCTTCCCCAGCCCTGGCCTCTCTCCTCAGCCTCGACCTCTCTCCCCAGCCTCAGCCTTTCTCCCCAGCCCAGCATCTATCCCCTGCCCCGGCCTCTCTCCCCGCCCAGCCTCTCTCCCTGGCCCTGCTCTGGACTCCTGCCTCAGGCACGCACAAGGGCCTGCGGGCCCAGCTTCCGTCCAGGGACAGCCTGGGGCAGGGACGGCATCCACGGGAGACAGGGCTGCATAGTGGAGTTGGAGGGGCTCCGGGAGCGCACCCCCAGCTCCCATGGTCGGGCCCGGACACTCCAGGGCCATCAGCTGTGAAGGATCCGGGGGGACGCTGGAGGCGAACCGGGATGACTTCACATGGAGGGCGACATCCAGTGCGGTGGCCCAGACCAGACAGCGTCCACCCTCTGCCTGCACATCCAGAGGAATGGGAAGCTCACCCCCTCAAGGTGCAGTTTGTCACCTTGGTGAGAGCAGCGACTGGTAGAAAGCTCCCGATCCTGGGCCTCTTCATCTGAAGCTCCCTCTGGGAGAAGACAGGGGCTCAAGGAGAGATTGCTGGTCACATGTAAGGCTGTGCTGACCCCAGATGGGCTCCCCTCCTGCCCTGGGGACCGCTGACATCCTCCAAAGGAGGGCTCGGTGCCCAAACCCGGAAAGCAGTGTGACCCTGTACAGAAATAAGGCCCCCGTCCGTGTGCCCCAAACCATGGACAGCACGTGGGCAGGCGGGGAGCAGAGTCCACCTGTGGCGTGAACTCCAGCCCCTGCACCCAGCTCAGAGCCCCAGATCCAAGCTCCAGCCTCCATCCCAGCCGGACACACAGCCAGGGCAGCCCAGGGACCTGTGTGCAGGGCAAGTGCTGGGCTCCTGAGGCAGGAGGGAGCAGTCCTGGCCTCCGATGGGCTGGAGGGCCTGCAACTGATAGAGGAATGTGTTCAGATGGAAGCTTCTTGTGACTGTAATTACTCCCTTCTCTCTGCCTCCCTAGCTTTAGGGGCCAGGGCTTGGTCGGCATTTGATGGAAAGAAACCCAGGGTCTCCCTGTCCATCGTCCATCAGAGCTAAATGCACGTCCCCTGTTCCTTAGCCAGACGGTCGCTGCAGTCCCTTCGGCCCCGCAGTGCTCACGCTCTCTGTGTTGCAGAGGCCACGGGGCTCGGGCTCCGCAGTCCCTGGATACCACGGCCTCCCCGCCGAGGGCCCGGGTACCAGTGGGGCTGGGTCCAGAGCCTGTCCAAGTCCTGTCTTAGCTTACGAAGGAAGGAGAATTCAGGTCGCCAGGCACCCACCATGCACCCTCCCTCCAGGGTCTCCCAGAGCCCCCCCTGCCCGTCCCCAGCTCCCTGCACTTCAGGTTGGCATCCACATATCCTTGCACGGAAAGCACTGTGCGCCCGGTGTCGTCAGGAAAGGGTCCCCCTTCTCACTCTCAGTCCTGGTAGTAGGGCTGACTCTTTCCCAGCCGGTGGCCCTGTGACCTGCGCCTGGCCAGCAGGAGGGCCACGTGCTTCTGGTCACCATAATGCCTTCAGCTTTTGGGCTGCAACCCCCGCGAGACCCGTATGACTACACTCTAGACTCGAACTGCTGGGAAGAGGCTCTGATTCTTCTAGACTCGGAGCTAGCAGGATGTAACACAGGAGCTTCCAGGGCCGATGACAGCTTTAGCCAACACCAAGGGAAGCAGAGCACAGACACAATGTCCTCATGGTAGCCACTGAGCCTCTAGATCCAGCAACTGAGCCTCTAGATCCAGCTGTCCCTGGATTTCTCAGTTATATCAGCCAATAAATGCCCCCTTCTCTTTTTTTTTTCTTATTTTCCTTAAGCCAGTTGGAATTGAGTTAGTGTCATCTGCACCCAGAGGAGTCTTGACTAATCCAAGAATAAAAATGTTGAAAGGGGGATCCCTGGGTGGCGCAGCGGTTTAGCGCCTGCCTTTGGCCCAGGGCGCGATCCTGGAGACCCGGGATCGAATCCCACGTCGGGCTCCCGGTGCATGGAGCCTGCTTCTCCCTCTGCCTATGTCTCTGCCTCTCTCTCTCTCTCTCTCTCTCTGTGTGTGACTATCATAAATAAATTTAAAAAAAAATTTAAAAAAAAAATGTTGAAAGGGCAGGGACAGAGCCTGGCAGCACAGCCGTAAGGACACCTGTCTGGACCCTCAATAATCCATGAGTCGGTTCCCTTGGGGACAGCTGTTTGACCCGTCCGTCCAAGCGCTCGCCCCATCACCGAGCCTCGGGGCACCGTCCTGGCCTTACCGACATCAGGTGCAAAGTCTCAAAGGAACCTAGACACAGTCTGCCCCTGAGAGCCCTGTCACTGACCTGCCCCATTCTTGGTGAACCACATGGAACTTTCTCAGCGTCTCCACACGGCCTTGTGAAGGCCTCTTGGAGGGGCGGGCTGGGGCCTACGTCAGGCTCGCCGCTGGCCACCCTCAGCAGCCTCCGAGGGCTCTCCCTCCGGGACCCGAGCCAGCCGGGAGGCCCAGCCGCCGGCCCGGGAGAGGCGGGAGAGGCAGTGGGAGCTGACAGGCCAGACTCAGGGAAGAGGGAGGAGGGGGGAGTGGGCAGAAGAGGCGCTGCTTCCAAGCTCATACAATCACAGTGAATTGGACTGCCCAGGATGAGCGCCGGCTGCTTCCTAAATTATGCAGATTTGTGCAAATTTTATGCAAATTAGCCACGCAAAGGTGGCAGGGGGCACCTGCTGACAGCCTGGCTCTGGAGCCTTCTTGTCAGTCAGCCTCAGCCTGTTCAGGGCGTGGAGGAGCTGTCACCCGTGGGGCAGTCGGAAGGGAGGAACAGGGTGTGTCCTAGTCCAGCTTCCCGCCACCCCTCCCTCTGGGTGGGCCTCCCCGAGGTCAGATCTACTCCACCCTCCGCATCCCTCCTCTGACCCGGACCGCCAGCTCAGAGACAGCCACTGACAGCTGGGCCACCAGCTCCAGCCACCGCCCTCCTGTCGGACAGATGAGGAAATAGCGGCCCAGAGCAGGAAAGGCACCTGCTCTGTCCCCCGAGAGCCTTTGACTGACTGACCAGCCCACCTGCTCCCTCCCAGGAGAGCTGACCCTGTGCACACAGTGGGTGGCCACCTACCTCCTTCCTACCCCACTGCCAGCCCCAAATACCTTCCCTAACCGTCACCGTACCTCGCCTCCACCCGTCACGAGCTGGATCTTAGGGTGGGGACGGTCGTGGGGGTGAAAGCTGGCAAAGTTGGGTCCCCAGGTGGGGGGTGCTGGAGGCGCTAGATACTCCTGCTGCTTGTGAATAGGCGTTGGCCTCCCTCGTTCCCGGGTAGGTGGCGGCTCTGGGGTTATTCCAGCCTTGGGGCTCTTCCCCCCACGGTGGCAGCCACCTGGAGTGCACATGGCACCTTCACGTTTTCAGATTCTCTCCATCCTCGAACTACATTAATGAAAATAATCACGAAAACGACTCATCTTTGTTGAGCAGTTTCTTTGTGCCAGGCAGGCACCATCGTAAACGACTGGGATCCTCACGACGGCCCTCCGGGTTTAAACCGATTATGATTCCTGTTTTATAGACAAGGGCACTGGCGCGGGGAGGCAAAGCCAGCTCTCTGCTTCCCCCCGCTCTGACCTCAGGGCTGTGAACCGTCACCTCTGCTTTCACAACTTCCCAGCTGTCGCACATCCAGCGCATCCAGTGTGAGAGGGGGCAGGATTACCAGGTGTGTCCGGCACCAGGGCACACCCTAGGAGACCCGCTGGCTTGCAGTCTCCGTCCTCCTCCTCCAGGAAGCCGGTCTTGCTGGTGTGCTGCTAAATCCGTCTGCCAATGTGAAGACCTCATTCATTATTGGATCTAGGGCCCTGGGCTGCCTCCTTCCCTGCACCCCTGCAGCCCGAGTCCAAACTCTGGCTTGGTTTGACATTTGTCCACCAGGCCTGGCCGGGGCTCTCTGACAGGGGGTAGATAGGGCTTCCTTCGTTTGTCCCCCACCGAAATGCTTCTTCACCGGGGACCAGCACGGAGCTGGACAGGCTGCCCTTGGGCTCAGCACTCGGCTTCTCCCCTGGAGGGACCAGGCCTTCTGCCCTTCCTACTGGGTGGGTTGGGGGGGGCTGTGGATCAGACACTTCCTCTCAGCTGGGGGCCCACATACCTGCAGCCTGAGGGGACCACTGGCCCAGCCCACGGGAGCGGGGTCCTCCGGGGTGTTCCCAGAACCTCTGCTGGTAACAGTGAAAAACCAGGAACAGCCTGAGTGCTCATCAGCAGAGAAATTGTTAAAAAGAACTAAGGTCCAGGACGCCCCGGTGGCTCAGTGCTTGAGCGTCTGCCTTCAGCTCAGGGCGTGACCCTGGGGTCCCGGGATCGAGTCCCGCGTCGGGCTCCCTGCATGGAGCCTGCTTCTCCCTCTGCCTGTGTCTCTGCCTCTCTCTGTGTGTGTCTCTCATGAATAAATAAATAAGATCTCTAAAAAAAAAAAAAGAACTAAGGTCCATGCTTTGTAAGAAACACCTGGGAGCTGCTAAAAAAAGGAAGGCAGATCTACACACAATAACGTGGGAAGAACCCCAAAGCTTTGGGGAAAAAACGTAAATTCCAAAACCGAAGATGTATCTAGCAGGATCCTATTTATGTCATTAAAGAACATTGTATCAGTGCACAGGCAGTTATCTTTTTTTATTTTTTATTTTATTTTATTTTTTTCCACAGGCAGTTATTTTGTATATAAATATAATATGTGGGGAGAAGTCTGCAAGCGACATCCCGAACTGTTAAGGATGGTAAACAGTGGAGGATACTCAGTAGGGAGAGGAAGCCTCCCGTGTGACACGCTTGTGCATTGTGGGGATAATGTATTCATGTATTCAGATTATGTGAGTATATGGTTAAATATTTTTAAGATCATAAGATCATAAAATTAAGTACAAACACACTTCAAAAGGCTGGGCAGGGGGATCCCTGGGTGGCTCAGCGGTTTAGCGCCTGCCTTTGGCCCAGGTGTGATCCTGGAGTCCCAGGATCGAGTCCCGCGTCGGGCTCCCGGCATGGAGCCTGCTTCTCCCTCCTCCTGTGTCTCTGCCTCTTTCTCTCTCTCTCTCTCTCTCTCTCTCTATGTCTATCATAAATAAATAAATAAATCTTTAAAAAAAAAAAGGCTGGGTGGGGTAAGGGGGCCCTGTGGAGCCCCTCTCGCCTCTCCCCCTGCACCCCCTCCCCAGGCCCCATCACAGCCAAGCTCCTTAGCTCTCTCTGCTTCCCCCTGCGCTGACCTCAGGCTTGTGAACCGTCAGGTCTGCCCTCACGACTTCCCATCAGCCGTGCTCTGTGACCGTCCTTCACCCCGATCAGACCCTGATCCCATCAGCTCAGCAACGGCGGGTCTCCCGGGCCAAGTGCAAAGGAGCCACAAGGTGGGCGCAAGCCCAGTGGTCCTGACCCCTTGGGTCACATGGACGTGCCCTCCTCTCAGAATACTGGAGACTTGACTGTGCTGTCCTAGGGGGGAGACGGTGTCCAAACCCGAGCTTTGCCCGACACCCAGGGATGCAGGGAGCAGACGAAGTCGGAAGAAGAGGCTGAGGCCTACACTCAGGGAGCCCCCAGACTGGGAGAGGCTTCCCTGTTAGCAGCAAACGGCGATGGAACACGACCATCCACCTGCCAGGCTTCCCTTTTTCCAGATTGGGCAGGTGGAGCTCAGGGAGGGAGGGTCCCGAGGCTTGGCCTCTCTGCGTCCTTCCCAACCTGCTCCCATCGGCAGAGAAGTGGAGAGTTGCCAACAGGAAGCTGACATTGCAGAAGCAGCCGGGCCCACAGGATCGGGGGCAGGACAGGAGCACAGGCCTCTCAGCGGTGGTCCAGGGAAGATATCGACTTTCTGGCTAATAAAGCCAAATTCCATGAAAGCTACAACTCCAGACTGAGAAAAGCCATCAGCGTTTCATAAATATTTGAAAGTGTCCGATTGATTCCCATCCTGGAGGGCGGGCAGGGACAGGGGCCCAGCCCTCCCCACAGCCCGGGAGCCCCAGATCACTCAGTCATCCGCTCAGAAGCTGTGCACAATTTGCATTGGTTTCTGAAAACAAATGAAACCCTGACAGGACACACAGGAAATTAAAGGGAGGACTTCCAGGATAAGGAGGAGGAGGGAGGTTTTTTTTTTTTTTTTTTTTACTCCATGCCAGATTATAATTTTTATTTTTATTTTTGAAGCATGTGAACATTTCCAAAATAAGAAATAAAAATGGTCAGCTGCTCCTGGAGCCGCCGTCTCCCTCATTTGTCTAGATGCAGCAGAGAAGATGGGAAAATACCTGGGCCGCGGCGGTGGGGGGGGGGGGGTGTGGGCGGGACATGCACCCGAACTTCTCCAGGCGCCGTGGCCGGGGATGGCACCTGGGGATGGCTTGCTGTCTGCCTCCCGCTGGGCCTGCCAGGGCGCAGAGCGCAGACGGCGACTGCATAGCTGTCAGGTGGCCCTCAAGGCCGCAGGGACAGGCTCTCCTTCCCACGGGGCTGGAGCAATGGTGCAAACCAGTGCAGTGCAGCCGTGGCCAGCAGGGTCCTGGGCCCGCTCCCACCTCTCTGGCCTCTGGACTTCCTGCCCCACTCATGCCCCTTGGCTGGTCTTCAGGGGCCCGGGGTGGGCGGCCTCAGCCTCAGTTATGCACCAAAGCATTAGAGCCGACCAGGCCCTCAGGGGACACCCGGTCCCCCCGCCGCCGCGGTTTTCTGGATGAACCACATGAAGCCCTTGGGGGGAGAGCTGTCGGGCACCAGAGCGCATGTCAGCGGCGGGGCTGGACCTAGAAGAACCCAGACAGTCGATGGTGCCTAAGCCGAGCGCCGCCGGACAACGCGGCCCGGGCCTCCTCTATCCGGTGTCCTTGGATACAAGGAGGCTGCCTCTCCGGCCGTCCTGGGGCGCTCCGGGGCCCGCATCGCCGACTGCACAGCCCCCTCCGCACCCCAGGAGCATCGCCCCTCCGCGGGTCCTGGGACCCTGCATCCCCTGCCCCCCGCGGCCCGCCAGCCTGACGAAGACGACGGAGCCCCCATCTCTTCCAGGGAGGCTCCCAGTCCGCCCGGGGCCCGAGAGGACCCGAGCTCCCACCCCAGGACAGGGGGCGCAGCTGCAGCGGCAGGAGCGCGAGGACAGAGGAGCCCGGCCCCGTGGGGACAGGGCTGGGGGAAGCGGATGGGAGCCCGGGCAGGGAGGCCGGGCCTCCAGGCGCTGCTCCAGGGGCTTCAGCCGCGGGCCAGCCCTTCTCGTGCTCGCGCACTTCTCCACGCACGTACACGTGCAAGCCGACGCGACGCACGGAGCACACGCAAGCACGTGTGTGCATGTTCTGTGGGTTCTCGAGGACGCCCAGGAATGCGGGAAATCCAGGCACACGAGCCAGCGAGTGCCCCCGACGCGCAGACGGACGAGCGGTGAGGCGCCGCGGGCTCGGGGGGCCAGGGCCCGAGGGCAGGCAGGGGAGCCTGGGGGACAGGCAGAGCCGGGCACCCCGCAGACCAGGGCTCCCCCCACCCAGGGCTCTGGAGCAGAGGGCAGAGGACAGGCAGGAGCCCGGCATCCTTGCTGCCCACGCGGTGTGAGGCTTCGTCCCCTCCACGCCCCGTCCCCGTCCCCGTCCCCATCCAGGTGGGCGGCCACCCCCGTCA
Source organism: Canis lupus familiaris (assembly GCF_011100685.1). NCBI lineage: Eukaryota > Metazoa > Chordata > Mammalia > Carnivora > Canidae > Canis > Canis lupus. The sequence continues at coordinate 39,213,318 of NC_049251.1, forward strand.
GAGGGCCTGGCTAGGACACCGCTCTGTGCCCATCACTCCTGCAGCCCAGGCCCGGCCCGGATGGAGGCCCCCGGCTGCCTGAGCCCGACGTCCTGCCCGCCGTCTCCTGTCCTCCTGGCCCTGACCCTGTGGTGGCTCCCCTGGGGTCCCATCTGCAAAGTGGAGCATCGCCCCCCACCCCCCCACACACACACACACTCCCCTACAGACCTCCTAGGTCACACACACTTGGATTTCAGTAGACCCCAGAGCGCTGCCAGCCGGCTGCGGGGTGGGGGTGGGGGGCTGCCTCTGATGCAACTGGGCCCACAAATTGTGGTTGGGACTTTTATTATGTTATTCGTGATGGGGAGACGCATCTGGTCGCAGGGAGTCTGAGCTGTGAGTCACACACGTCCACACTCCTGCTCGTCCGACTTCTTCCCTAGCAACCTGGTCCATCCTCGTGGCCTGAAGAGCCATCTCCAGGCACCTCGGACACATGTCCCAGACCCGCCCCTCCTGGTCTCCCTGTCTCAGGAGAAGCACCTCCAGCCTCCAGCCTCCAGCCCCTTTGACTCCTTCTCCCTCACCTGGAAGCCCAAGTCCTATCTGCCTCTGGCGTCTCTCCCCTGCCCTCTCCGTCCACATCACATCCCCACAGTCCCTCCCCTGAGCCACTGTCCTCTCTGCAGGATGACTGCCGCAGGCTCCCCCGGCCGCTGGCGTTCCTTCTCACTCCTCTGCAAGCCTCTCCCAGCCAGGCAGGCCCACGTCCTCGCACAACCATAAATCACATTTCATTCTCCCGTCCTTAGACTCTCACGACCCTTCCCACGTGGGAAAGCGGCCTGCAGCACCCACGCGGCCCGCTGGCCCGGCACATCCTGCCACAGCAGCCCTCCTGCCTCAGGGCCTTGTGCACGCCCTTCCCTGCTCTCCCGGCAATACTGGCCTCCCCACTCTGCGCCCAGAAGTCTCTCACGCCCTCACCTCAACTCAGATAGGCCCCTCCTTTCCTCTAGAAGAGATCTTTCCTGAACTCCCGAAGCAGTTCCTACCCTCTCCTCTCCCGTCCCGCTCCGTTCCTTTCCTCTCGAGCGCTGGCCATCGCTGGTTGGGGTACATTTACTCATGCACGCAGTTGTCTAATATGTGCCTCATGCTCCGGAGGACAGAAAACCCCCAATGTGGGGCCAGTCTGTGCTCAAGAAGCAGGGGTGGAGGGAACAAGGGAGGGTGAGCCAGCGGGTGGGCCTCCCTAGCTAGGGGAGGAAGGAGGTGGGCACCAGGGACGAGGGGGATGCGGCCGGGGGACTCAGGGCACTCAGGCCTGGGGGGACACAGGGACAGGGCAGGGGGGACAGGGTCGGGGGGATGGGGGGTACAGGGCAGGGCCCCACGGTACATGCCAAGAGCCTCATCAGCAGCCCCAGGCCCAGGGAGCGGGAAGGTGGACCTGCGAGCCTGGGCCTGGGCGTGCATGCAGGTGTGTGTGCATGTGCATGAGCATGCACGGTGCACAGCAAGCTCCGGGCGCGGGTGCTGGGCGGATGGGAGGGAACCCCCCCCCCACGGATTTGTATTCCCTCCGACTTCATCTCAGGCCTGTGTATTTGTCCTTAGAACGTGGCTGCTGAGCTGAGAGTCACCCAAATTAGCTGCGAGTGTGTAATTTTGCAGCTATTACCCGGGCGGTTCTGTGACTCGGGTAATAAGGAGGGAAACATAAACAAACAGCTGCCAAGACGGCTCAGCAAGGGCCTGGGAGCCCCTGTCCCCGTGCCTGCGTGGACCGCGCCCCATGCTCTCCCGTCTCCATGCCGCCCAGCTGGGTCACCCAGGGCCCAGGGCCTGGGGAGGGAGGCCAGGGTGCCCCAGAGCCCCAGCCCCGGAACCCCAGCTCGGCGCCCCCCCGGCGTGCAGAGGCGCAGGGCCCCCAGCCAGGCCCCTCCCGCTCCCCCTCCACAAAGGCAAACAAAGGCCTGGCCTAATTATGTGATATTTCCCTTCTCTGGTGGCTAATGGCACCGGAGCGTGTGTGACATTTCGCTCTCTTTCCTCTATTATTCTTGCTTATTATCTGGCTGCTGCTGGAGGCTCTAGACTGAGGCTGGCACTGATGCCCACCCCCGCCCTGAGCCACCTCCTCTTTGGCTCCATCCCTCTTCCTCTCCTCACAGCCCCTCCTCCACCTCCTGGGAAGAAGCAAGCTCCTCCCTGATGTCCCGGCCCCCTGCCAAGGAATTGGGAACTGCAGGGTCAGGGCAGGCGGTGGTTCTGGGCCACTCGGAGGGGATGGCTCCCCAGGACACCTGTGTCTTCCCTCAGCTCAGCTGCAGCCTCTCAAAGAGGCCTCCCTCATGTCCTTGACCCCTTTGTTCCTCAGTTTCCATATTTTGGTGCCATGAAGGTGGGACTTGATCCCTAAAGGATCCTCCTGCTCTAATATTTGTAGATAAATACCTGAGGGGTTTGGGATGTGCAGTGAATGCCTGAGAGGTCAAGGGGTCAAAAGGTCAAGGATGTGGGTTCTGCTGAACCCACAGGAAGAAATGCACCGGGACCAGGACAGAAGAGGAAAAGCTGCAAAATCTCTATGCAGACCGCCGGGCCTCAATTTCAGCAAATTCAGTCATTGAAAACACCAACTCTGTTTTGCTTCCAAATGATCTCCACTTTTCAAAAACCAAGGAAAAAAGCAAAAAATAAAAAATGAAATAAAATAAGATTCCTTGCCTCTTCTACGGGCAACCCTTAGGAAGAGTTTGGTGTCCGTCGTTGCTGGCTATTTCCTAAGTGTATCTACTTGCTCTGTTTTCATAAACAGATTTTTTTTAAAAAAAGCAAAAATGGGGTCATGGCATATATATTGATCAGTCACTTGCTTTTTTTTTCCCCTCACCAATATATCATGGACATCTTTCAGGTCAGGACGTATGGATTGACTTCATTTCTTAATGTCTGCAGGGTGTTCCAATTGTCCAGCTGTACCACTGTCTATACCGCCAACTCTGCATGGATGGACATCTGGGTTGCCTCCGGTTTGGGGCTAGATCAGCTTTTTAGCACTGTAGGTAATGACTCCCTGACAACCCCAAAGCTTAGTGGTTTAAAAAAAGCACTTAGTTTGCTCATGAGTCTGGGGGCCAGCTGAGCTGCCCCGGCCTGGGCCAGGCTGGGCCGACTCCTAGGTGGGACCACACAGGCATCTGCAGTCAGCTGGAGGACTGGCTAGGGGCTGGCTGGTCACTTGAGATGACTCTGTTCTCATTCTCGTGGTCTCTCATCCTGCAGCAGAATGGCCTGGGCCTGTCCTATGTTGGTCGCTTGTTTCCAGGACAGCAAGTGGGAGCATACAAGGGCTCTCGAGGCCAATGCTGGTAACCGACATAGGATCACTTCCACCACATTCCATTGGCCAAGGCTAGTCAGAAGCCAGTCCAGATTCAAGGGCTGGGGGAACCAACTCCACCTCTTGATGGAAAGAGCTGCAAAATAAGATTGAAAAGGGATATAGGAAAGTCTGGGGAGTTGGGACAATATTCGGAACTGATCTAACAAAGAGGCTGTCACAAACAGTTCTGTGATAAACACCTTTGTACCTACTTCTCTCTGCTCCATCAGGCTGGTATTTCTGCAGATGCTAAAGGAGGGATTACGGGGTGAAAAGGTTCTCCCATTCTTGGGGGACAAACTACAAAGTAGTCCTCCAGAAGCTTGTACCAATGGCCACTCCCATCAACTTTCAAAGCAGATAAATTGATGGAGATGGAAAACCTTCACAGACCCTTTCTGTCTCTACCGATTTCCTCCAGGATCTGTTACTGACACTACTGACCCCTAAATTCCAGGGGAAAATATAATGATTATTGTGGAAGACTCAGAGGGCCCGACTAGGTGGTAATCTAATTCTCCTGCCTCCAGCCCCACCACCATGAAACTTCCCTGTTGTGGGCCTCACTTTTAGGTCTTTAATCCATGTTGAGTTAATTTTTATGTATGGTGTGAGGAAGGGGTCCAACCACATGTGGCTATTCAGATATCCCAGTATCATTTTTCAAAAATACGATTCTTTCCCCCATTGAATTGTCTTTATTTCCTTGCTAAAGATCAATTGGCTGTAAATGTGAGGGTTTATTTCTGGAGTCTCATTTCTATTCTGTTGATCTCTATATGTGTCTGTCCTTAGGCCAGTACCACATTGTCTTGATTACTGTAGTTTGTAGTGAATTTTATTTTTGTTTTTAATTTTAAAGATTTTATTTATTTATTCATGAGAGACAGAGAGAGAGAGAGGCAGAGACACAGGCAGAGGGAGAAACAGGCTCCATGGAGGAAGCCCGACACAGGACTCGATCCTGGGTCTCCAGGATCATGTCCCTGGGCTGAAGGCGGTGCTAAACCGCTGAGCCACTCAGGCTACCCTGTAGTGAATTTTGAAATTGGAAAGTGTGAGTCTGCCATCTTTGTTCTTTTTCTAGATTATCTTGGCTATTTTGGGTCCCTTGCATTTATTAATATACTTTTTTTTTAATTTTTTTTTATTTATTTATGATAGTCACAGAGAGAGAGAGAGAGAGGCAGAGACATAGGCAGAGGGAGAAGCAGGCTCCATGCACCGGCAGCCCGACATGGGATTCGATCCCGGGTCTCCAGGATCGCGCCCTGGGCCAAAGGCAGGCGCCAAACCGCTGCGCCACCCAGGGATCCCTAATATACTTATTTTTAAATAGACTTTATTTTTGTAGAGTAGTTTTAGGTTTACAGCAAAATCATACAGAAGTTACAGAGATTTCTCATATAATCCCTGCCCTCACACATCTTGCACCAGAGTAACACTTCTATTACAATTGATGAACCTACAGTGACACATCATCACTCAGAGTCCGTAGTTTACATGAGGGTTCTCTCTTTGCGCTGTACATTCTATGGGTTTAGACAAATGCAAAATGATAAGCATCCATCAATATAGTATCATACAGAGTAGTTTAATTACCCTAAAAATCCTCCTACTCATCCCTCCTTCCCCCCACCCCTGAGACTCATTGATCTTTTTACTGTTTCCATAGTTTTGCCTTTTCCTGAATGTTGTATAGTTGAAATCATACAGTATATAAGTTTTTTAGATTTTTTTTTTCACGTAACAACATGTATTTAAGATTCCCCTGTGTCTTTTCATGGCTGGATAACTAAGAAATTAGTTATTAATTAGATATGATTGCTGGATCATATATGGTAAACGTGTGTTTAGCTTTGTAAGAAACTGGCCAAAATGCCTTTCAAAGTACCTGTACCTTTTTGCATTCCCACCAGTGGCCACTTGGATTTTCATATAAATTTTAGGATCACTTTGTGAATTTCTGCAATAAGACCATCTGAGACTTTGATAGGGATTGCATTGAATCTGTACATCAATTTTAGTAATATACCTTAACTATACTAAGTCTGATGAATCACTGACCTCTACCTCTGAAACCAATACTATATTATATGTTAATTAATTGAGTTTAAATTAAAAAAAATTTTAATGGAAAAAAACCCAAACAATACTAAGTCTTTCAATCCATGAACATGGGATGTCTTTCCATTTATTTCAGTCTCCTTTAAATTTTCTCAGAAATATTTTGTAGTTTCTAGTGTACAAATCTTATACCTCCTTTGTCAATTTATTCCTAAGTATGTATATTTTTATACTATTGTAAATGGAATTATTTTCTTAATTTCATTTTTCATTATTATGTATAGAAATACAATTGATTGTTGTATGTTGCTTTTATACCCTATAGTCTTCATTGTTTAGTCCGATGTTTCCCAAATGTATCTAACCAGGCGAACTTTTATCTCAAGTAACTTTGATTAACATCCTCCATGTTCTTCAAGAGACAGTTGGGGGACACGAATCCGGCCTTACATAATTACCTTATGCTTTTCACAGTGATCCATGTGCTTTTAGGCCTTCGTTTATGCTGCACCCTCTCTAAAGAGCATCTCCTCACCTAGTCTGCTTGGGAAACTCCTGTGTCTATTTCTGAAGCCCACTCACGTCTCTCTTGCTCTGTGCCTTCTTTCCTGATGCCCACCCCCCCTCCCTACCTTTGGACCACTGTAGACCTCCACTTCATATGCTGGCTTATCCTTGTATGTTTACACATCTATCACCTTTCTGGGCTGTGAGTCCTGAGAGCCAGTCTCAAAACAGGCAACAGTGTGTTTGTGACATGAAAGATTGATGTAAAGACAAGAGATGAGAAGCAGGTGTACAGTCCCTCTTTATTCCCTCTCCCTTCTGTCCTCTCTCTCTCTCTCTCCTCCTTGCTTCATGGCTTGCTCTTAGCCCACAGAATCCATGTGGGGCTTGTGCCCACCTCAGCATCCTGTTCAAATCCATACTCAGGGCCAAACATCCAGTTGCCTTTTGATCTGATGTCAGCTGTCCTTCCAGCCAGCAGAAAGAACTTACTGGGAGGGCTCAAGAAGCTTGCTCTCCTGTGACCAGTGGTGACCTGGGAATTTGATTCTGGCCTCCTTGGTTCCTCTGAGGCTGCCCATGGCTGCTGTCTACTAGTGTCAGCCTTGCCTAGTCCCAAGAGTCTAGAGGGGTGAATGAAGCATGGAAGATGTCCCCCACATCCATCAGAAAGAAGTGGCACTCAGTGGATGCCTGAGCTAGAAGCCCCAAGACACAGGAGACGGGTAATGTGCTGGTCCCATACCTAGCATGCAACTCTCATGGGGTATTGGCACCAATTGCCCTCTCTGAGCTGGTTTGGGAACCGGCCTGGGGCGGGCATCAGGCCATCTGGGTACTGACCACCTCTTCCTCTCCAGCTGAGCTAGCCTCGTCCCTAAGTCCTCACCATCCCCTCATTACTTCAGGGGCCCTTCTTCCAGAGCCTGGCCTGATGAGACAGCTCCCTACACAGCCCCTCTGTCTAGCCTGACCTATGAGATCCCAGAAGACAAGGCTCAGCCCAGTGCAGCCTCCCCTTGATCTTGGCCTCTACGCTGGGCACAGTGGAACATTTAGGGGTTAATGGTGGGATTTTATATGCTGTTCTCTGTGCACAACCAAGGACGAGACAGTGTTTAGTTGTATGTTCCCTGTGGGGCAGACAGAAAGGTCTTATACTCCTCATCTCATTTTGATCTGCAGAACCATGTGAGGGATCACTATTACCTCCATTTTACAGAAGGAGAAATAGAGGTTCATCCCTCAGGAGTCACTTGCCCAAGGTCTCATCATGATGCTCCCCTGTGGAGTATGCGTGCCAACCACTATTACCACACTCCCTTGGGACAGCCCATTTCAAGCCTGGAATGCAACCAGCTAGCACCAGAGGTCATGAAGGACAGTTCTCAGGAGGCGCTCAAGGGGAAGGGATCAAAGGACCAGGTAGGTGAGATCATCTCTAAGTTCTCCTATCTTTGGACTCTTAGGATCCTGGCACACCGCAGGTGCTCAATAAATGTTGATCAGTGAATGGCAGCATGAATGAAGCCCAAGGGCCTGAGGCTACATGATCTTAAGCCCGGGATGTGACGTGGTGTCCAGGGGCGCAAGGAGGGTGGGGATCTGACCCACGGTGGCCTGTGCCCTTGCTGGCCTTATCGAGAAGGACACTGGGCCCCTGGGTCACCTTCCCAAATCCTGCCCCGTTAGATTAGCCCCAGCCAGCCAGCGGCCGGGGAGTCTGGCAGCCGCTGAGGCTGGTCTCCCTATCTCCCCTGGCTCCTCAGGACCAAAGCCCTTATCAGCAAGGGCCGCCTTTGAGAGCCCTGACTGTCAAGCAAGGTCCCGTCAAAGGGGCCGCCAGGCAGCCGCCCTTGCCCCGCTCCTCCCCAGCAGGCGCTGCTGGCTCCCCACAACCACTGGCGGGTGTATATTTTAAAATATCTAAATGCAGCTGAAAATAAAAATTATTTACACTCCCCAGCCGAGCTGGCAGGCCACTTTAAAGTGTGCGCTGCTGGCGTCTCTCCCTCCCCGTCCCTCCGCCGCTGATAAAGGGCCATAAACAAGGCTGACACATTTATAATAACCTTTTTCTTCCTCTCCTTCCTCCCTCTCCTGGGCTCCCGTCTGGGCCTCTCACTCACACACTATGAGGGATAATTTTTTATTATTCTGCCATTAGCAGAGAATAGAGAGTTTGATGGGGGGAATAAAATGTCAAATCATTTAGAAAGAGAGGGCGAGAAAACAAGCCGGCAACTTTTTTATGTCCACGTCGGCGGCACTGTCGGGATGTCACCGTCGTATATACAGGGTGGGGAAATTTATGTTTTCCTATCTCCCCAGCACCATGGTTTTTTCTTACTTTCCTGCCCAAGAGGTCAGAGCCGAGTCCCCAGTCCCCGGCACTGGCCACGTTCCCCAGCAGCTGCTGGTGGGGCCTGGGCCCAGGGGCGAGGTGGGCCTCCCTCCCCTGAGCCTCTGTCCCAGGGCCCTGCACCCCCAGCCCGCAGCTGTGGATGCTGCCCTGCTTCTAGGGGGGAAGGAGGGTCTTTGGTCTCCTGGATATCGGGGAGGGGGGCTGATGGCACACAGGCCGGAGTCCCAGGGCTGGGACAGTGGGAGTGAGGGGCCTGCAGATCTCCACAGGCAGCGGGGGGTGGGGAGTGGGGGCAACGACGGCTGTGGGGCGAGGACACCAGGCCGCGGGCACGGGATCCGCCTTCCCAGGGGGTGTGGACGGCAGGGTCCAGCGAGGCCTTGCAGGCTGCAGGCTCCTATGGAGAAGCTGAGCCAATCCCGAGTGCAAGCGAGGCCCTCGGAACTCTCCAAAGCCACTTGGAGAGCTGTGGCCTGGGCGGAGAAGGGGCTGCTCCCCTTACGGGGTCTGCGGTCACCCAAAGGCTGACCCGGGTGGGGCGTGGCTGGGAGGGAGCTGTGTTCTATACGAAAAAGACTTCACCAAAGAGGCTGGATGAAGAAGACCATGGACACCCTGCGGCTTTCAGAGCCCAGACCCTGGACCTTTCTAAGACCTTTCCTCCTGGTCATGGAGCTGGGATGAGGAGCCGAGCCCTCCCCTTCACCTGGACGGCCAGCCAGGGGGCTGCTCGTCCCACAGGAACAGGAATCTGCCCTGTGCCCGCTCCGGGCTGTGACGGTGGAGGGCAGGAGGCCAGTCCCGGCCACGGGGGGCAGCCGAGCCCTCCGAGCCCTCCGAGGGGAAACACTCCTCCACCCTGGCACCTGCTCTTAGATGGGACACCCAAGGCCTGCTACTGTTCTTTGCAAAAGCTGGTTGTAGGCTTCACACCAGGGGCTGCGAGGCCACGGGCCTGGGGTGCTCAGGGGGCTCTGTGGATTTGGGCCACCGAGAGCAGGGCAGGGGTGGCCAAGGCCCCACTCGGCCACGGATGTGCATACGTAGTTCGGACAACTTTCCCA